>NC_081775.1:19301373-20010123 GCF_963082965.1 Carassius carassius
TCCTGTCTCCATCCTCTAGGTAGGGCAACTAGTGAAGGATGATGGTGGTTAGTTATTGCATGTTATACTGAACAACACTATGTGATTAACCATATAACTTACATTAGGAAAGTCCATCCCAAGTTTCTCTTTCTCATTAAACCAACAGCTTTTGTCATAGTTGGGAGCTGCAAAGCAAGAATATAGAATCAACTCAATGTGCTTTTATATGGACAATCTGACTGTGTCTGCTACTGGATGTTATAATAATCATCACTTACCATCACCACAAGAATAGAACTTCTCCTCATACTTAGTACCAGTGTATTCCAACAGCAGACGGATTGGTTGAGCAAGCTTTAATCACATTAAATGACATACATAACATTCTGTAAAAATAATTCCAGCAGCTGTAAAAAAATGTTCACTCTTGAAATTATTAACCTGATATCACATAGCATATTCATAAACCCTGGCTTAATATTCTTATTTTCATATTACCGTAGTAAGGCGAATAACACTGATTAGAAAAAAATATATAACCACCAGTTCAACCCTCTGGTGCCGTTTGGTCATTTTTTACTGAAAAGGTTTTGTTTAAGAATTTTTTGCTTCATTGGAATGGTACGAAACTTGGTAAAGTTACATGAGAAAAAAAATTACACTTGTAACGTTACTGGTCGTGGTAAAAAAATAAACACATTGGAAATTCATGTGAAGCGAATTAAATCTAGTGGAAACGTTTGGTACAGCCTCCAAACAAAATGTTACTGAAAGCACTTTGAGACATCAACCTCAAATATGGAACACAATTGTTTAGATTTAACTTTTACTTTCATGCCATTTAGAGTCGACGGAGGAGACAAAACAAGAATCGAGAATGTTCCGCGGTAGCAACCAAAGCAGTTTTTCACAACTCAAAACATTTTGGCAAAGTGGCCTAAACCAGCTCTCAGTGACGTTTATATAAACCTAAGTTAAAACTGGCTTTTCCCCAGTGCTTTAAAGGTGCCATGTGCAAAAATTGAGGTAAAATATCCAAAAAATGACCTACACGCATCAAAAGAATGAGAAGAAATAAGGGCGATTATGTCATTAAAAAAAGTCAAGTTATAGTGCTGCAGAGATATCAACCTTAATTAGCATTAGCATTACTAGCCCCGGCACGACAGGTGTTGTAATACCAGTTTCGGCCATGGGAGGCGGTATGCGGGCAACATAACCACCAGCCAACCTGCAATACACGAATAACTCGCACGGCTTGTGGGCGTACTTATACCTGATTTCAATCATGTGGAAAGTACAGCCCACTACTTCATTTCAGTTCAGGCAAGAGAGCGGAAGGATGACTGAAGCCCTTGGCAAGAGACCACCACCCGCTACAGGGAAACAACCGCGCTCGGAATCACAAATCAAATCCGATAAGAAAAGGAGCCGAACCAGAGTAAACATCGGCACTGCTTTCAATCGCTGGAGACAACTGATGGACCTGAAAGAAATGAGGTTCGACACCGAACTTGCAACATTTCTTTTGGATTGGTAAGTTAGATGCTGTTAGTATTTCGCTAGAAGTTTGCTTTATATGTTTGTGTATTTTTTTTCGGGAAGTTATAACATAGAAATGTATCGAAGGCTAACCGTAGCTGCGTTTGATAATTAGCTAACGTTAGCTATAACTTACCCATTTTTTTATATCATAACTAACCTGCTCTGTCTAACTTAGTCTGTTGGTCTCCGTGTCCTCTTTGCTTCGTGGTTTTTCTGTAAGTGAGAAAATGGATGTGTGGCGTGAAAGCGTGTGAAAAGAGTCAATTGCGTGTGTCTCACGGTGAATGCTTGAGAGTTGGCAGCTCTGGTTACATTGGTTGGCGCTAACTTGGTCAAAAAATTAAAAAAATGTGTATATACAACTCAAAATGTAATATGAACAAAACGAATAGGAACATATTCACTGGTAAAGGTGAAGGGGAGTAGCTTGAAGATGTCATGTTTCAAAATCACTTGACATCACCCAACGTTCCTCTGGAGGCAAAACGTACTCTTAGGCTTCGGCCATGGCTGTAGGGTTGTTGTTGTGAAGGTAGGGGCGGAGCATAGAGACTATGCCGTTTCTCGTTTGTTACTCTAGAGTACACCAATTCACTTTATTGAGGCATACTGCCCCCATCTGGTATGGAATGTGGAGTATGACTTGATTTTTTGCCAGACATGACAGATGGCACCTTTAACAAAGTGTTTAATTGTAGCTCTTATGAACTCAAAGAATACAGCAAGTGTTTCGTCGTAATTTCGCATATTGGGGTTGTAGTAACGTTAGATAGACATTAATGGCATAATAGCAGCATCTGTGGGCTTGGCAAACAGATAACGTTAACATTAAGTTACCCGCTAAGTTAAACGACAAAAGCACTTCAGGTAACGTTAACTTATTTTAACTCCTATTTATCGCTCTAAACAATCAGTGAACGCTTTTTAGGTATAAAACGTTATTTTAAAGAATGGACCATAAAGATACTTACAAAAAATAAATAAATAATAGATTGTTTTAGGTCAGTGTCACATCAGACGACCGTCTAAACCTACTAAACCAGTATCAAACTTTGCAGAGTTAGTTGATTTCTCTCGACTTGTCGCTAACCAAAGACGTGAGTTGAAACCATAGACTGTATAAAAACATGGACGTAGTGTCCGTGACGTCACCCGTAGTCTCCTGAAGTGTGTTTTTGAAGCCTAAAGTGTGTAGAGCGGGGCCGTCGCCATCTTGGTAGCGCTTCACCGCGCGACTCTGCCGGACAATCAAAAATGGGCAAAAAGGCGGGAGCTAGTTGCTGAAGCCACACCCACCTAGCACGACGGCAGTGTCAGCAGCGGCAATCCACCTGTCACTCAAGTGGCCACGCCCTTAATTATGCAGAACTTTAAGCCTTAATAAAATTTAAACGGATGAGTTATAAAAAAAAATTCACCCCCCTCACAGTTGTCATGAAGAGCAAAATTAGCTATTTAGACCAAAATCATTTTTTGAACCAGGCTGTAAACGTTTTTTCCTGCTGTAAAGTTGGGCATTTTCACATGGGGAGTCTATGGAACTGACTCCCTTTTGCAGCCAGCCTCAAGCGGCCAGTCGACGAATTGCAGTTTTAGTCACGTCCTTATAGACCCTTTGCAAACACGTGACCACGACCACGTGACGACGCCATGCTGGACGGCAAAATCACTGGACGCGCAGGCTGAGCAGTAGTAGACGAGCGGGAAATTTGAATAGTTTTAAACAGATTAAAATAGATAACGTTAACATTACCACTAAACTTCATGGCTTCTTCTATTGAAGAAGTTGTAGTGCCGTTATCGGTCGAGGTAGGGCATCTGGTAGGTGCTCACAAAGAGCGATATTTGGAGAAGTTGGAGATAGCAGGTTTGGATACAGACCCTTACCTTCTTCATCCCTCGGTTTTCACGGACCTCGTTAAATCGCCGAGTCTGCCTGACTTCGGCCCACACGATTTGTACCACTATGTGGTAAACGGGGTATCCCCATACACTGGTGCTGATCTCAAAGCTTTTAAAAGTCTGGATGCTTACCAGTTCTTCGTAGCTGGCTGGGTTACAGCTACGCGATGCTACGCTAACGGCGGGGGGAGGTACCTCATAATGGCAAAGGTAAGACATCGATCTATGGTTTATTTTGTATTATTACATGGCTTAGTTGAATTCTAATGTAGAATGCAGTCTGTTATTTCTTGATAAATATTTATATAACACGTAGCCTATGATTTTAGAGTACATGGTCGGCCGTGGCTTTTTAATGGATGCCTGGACGCATCCCAGCTCTGGGAAGTGCAGTCATTAATTATCGATCACACGTTAATCCATGCAGACAGTAAATCACGGTGTGTCTTTGATCCGTAGTAACCACATATAATTGTAACATCTAGACATCTTTTTATCTGTGATTATATTCGCAGTAGCCTATGTTAAGATTCTACCAGTTAATCACAGCAAAGTATTCACAATGTGCATTTATTGTGTTACTGCAGCATTAAACAATAACATCACAATAACATTCATGTAAAAATAATGTATCTATGCCACTTTCTGTATTTGTAGGTGCATCATAGCCAGTAAACCACGGAGTGTCTGTGATCAGTAGCCACACATAATTTTTACATCTAGCCATCATCTCATCTGTGATTATATTCGCTGTAGCCTATGTTGAGATTTGACTATCACAGTGATTAAGATGTATTCACAAGGGGCATTTATGGTGTCACTGCAGCAGTAAATAATAACATCACAATAACATTCATGTAAGAATAATGTATTTATGCCACTTTCTGTAATTGTAGGTGCATCACAGTCAGTCACTGTCTGAAACCCAACTACAACCATGGGTATCTTTGAAGAAGGATGGGACAGTCTTGTGCGGCCACTGTACATGTAAAGCGGGCCTGGGAGAGGTGTGCTCCCACGTGACAGCTCTGCTATACGCAATAGACTCTGCTGTTAAACATCTGGAAGACAAAAGCTGCACTGATGGGCCCAGACAGTGGGGACTTCCTCCTTTGAAAGCGGGCAAGGCTTTGTACGAAGAGGGATCAGGAATTGATTTCTCACATCCTGCCAAAAAGCGTTGTGGTGTAAACAACCAAAGCCATTCAGGTTGTCCATCTGTGAAAAAAGTGAGTGTGTCTGCAGCAGCTATAGAACAATTCTACAAGGCTCTGGATAATGCAACTCCAAACCCTTCAGAGAAGAGTGGTATCCTACGCATATTGCCACACTACTGTAAACAGTTTCAACCAAAAGTGGTGTCTCTGGGTCTACCACAGCCCCTGACTGAGTTATACAGTGCTCAGAACCGGAAGCTGTCTGCCTCGGACCTTGAGAAAAAATGTGATGCGGTATTCAATGATATGGAAGTCACACCAGAGCAGGTATAGTCATCCCTCTTAATCTCATATGACTAAAATGTGCTTTAAGGTGTCATGTCATTAATTTCATCTTCTATAATTTACAATGTTGTAGGCAGTAAAAGTTGAGGAAGAGACACGACAACAGGGAAAGTCAAGGCTATGGTTTGACATGAGGGCTGGTAGGGTGACAGCATCTAGGTTCAAGTCAGCTGCAAGGACAGACCCTACAAATCCTTCCAAATCCCTAATTAGGCAGATCTGTTACCCTGACCTATGCAGATTTTCAACAGTTGCAACCAGGCATGTGTGACATAATGACATAAACATACAGTTACTGTTTTTAATTTCACCATAGTGTAAGTGAGTAAAGAAATTAGATGTTCTTTGAACTTATGTTTCAACTATGGAAATGTATGCAATACATGTTGTGTTCTAATGTAGAGGGCCCCTGCTCACAAAAACATCAAAGAAACAAAAACAAGACAAAGAAATGCATTTATCATTGGAATATTTATTATAGTCAGTATTACAAATTATCAACATTAAATTACAAACATGATGACAGATTACATCCCTCAATCTCTTTGAGTGCCCTTATCTATTTTTAATCCCAGGTGTATGGTGTAGGTCCTTTGCCTATTTATTCCTAATGTTCCTTTTAAATGGTTCCTGTTATATTTAATTTACACCTTTTTAAACTACTCTGTGATATCTGTGATAGAATATGATACAAGAGAATATTATGTGCTATTAAGATTAGGCCAATTTTGGGTACTGACATCTATAGTACTTATAGTTCTTAGGGAAATGAGAGAACAAATCCAATGAAAAGGACACTCAAAGAGCTACGATGACTTAAAGGAATAGTTCACTTTAAAATGAAAATTCTGTCATCATATACTCACTCTCATGTTGTTTCAAACCTGCATGAATTTCTTTCTTCTGCTGAACAGAAAGGAAGATATTTAGAAGATTATCAGTAACCAGACAGTTTTTGGATCCCATTGACTTCCATAGTATATTTTTTTCTACTATGGAAGTCAATGGGACCCAGAAACTGTCTGGTTACTGACATTCTTCTAAATATCTTCCTTTCTGTTCAGCAGAAGAAAGAAATTCATACAGGATTGAAACAATATGAGGGTGAGTATATGAAAATTATCATTTTAAAGTGAACTATTCCTTTAATAACATTATTTTTCTCATTTTCAGATGGGGATGTGAACATGAACAAAAAGCCAGAGAGACATATGAGGCTTACGCTGCACAACATCATCAGGACCTAAGTGTTCGTGATGCCGGTCTCCATATTGATACCTCCCGTCCCTACCTTGGAGCATCTCCAGATGCCTTGCTGTCCTGCTCCTGCTGTGGCGATGGTATTTTGGAAATCAAATGCCCACACTGTGCCAAAGACACCGGAGTCCTCAGTGCCACTGAAAAGAAACATTTCTGCATTGAGAACACAGATGGTACACATGCACTTAACAGAGATCATCAATACCACTACCAGGTGCAAGCCCAGTTGTTTGTGACGAAGCGGAAGTTTTGTGACTTCATGGTGTGGTCTACATCCGATTTTTTTATACAGAGAATTTTGCCTGATGCTGACTTTTTTACAGAAGCAGTGCAGAATGTTGAGGCCTTCTATAGGTCAGCCATTTTATCTGAGTTATTGGCCAAGACATATACATGCCCAGATAGACTGCTGTCAGACAAAACACAGTCCACAGACTCATGAAGTGAATTACTAGAATTGTTGGGTCTTTGTAAATTATAGTGTGGTCTAGACCTACTCCATTTGTAATGTTTTTCTTTTAATTTCTTATGATGTGATACTATAAATAAAATGTAATTGAATTATTAGTAAGATTTGCCAGTGTGTAATTCTACATACATTTAATATCCTTTTATAAAGTACAACAGCATAGTCAAAAGTTTGAGGGCTGGTTTATTTTACAAAAACATCTTTCAACACGTTTATAAAAGCCAACCTAAATTACATTAATAATGACATTAAGCTAACGTTAGCTACCTTTGTGAATGGGTAGCAGTAACGTTAACGTTAGACTGCACAGCCCTATCACACTAGCTGGCACTTGCTCATTACATAGCTAACTTAGGTTACTCATGTTACAAATGACAATTTGACTGGGTCTCCATCTGGACAAGGATGGCGATATGGTATTACACAAATTAAGTAAACGTAACTGGGAAATACATGAACCTTACCTTGTAAAAAATGCTCGCTGCAAATCCTGGAGTACTTGGAGGGCTGCCAGTCCTTTCGGCTGATAGCAGCAACCCATCGCTGCCTTCTCTCCCCATCAAATGGTATTCGATAAAAAGATATATTGGCTTTACCCTGTCTATTAGCACAGCCCACGGCACAACACGAAATAACCATTTTACAACTAGAACTAACTCAAACACGAACTCATTTGGCTTGCCGTCCGTCTACAGAATAGCTCTTCCGCCGTCCGTCATGGCGTTCAGAATTCGCGCGAGTAGAGCGTGACGTCACGTGCAAAGGGTCTATTGGCCTCACGAGAGAGAGCGGGAGGTTGGCGATCGGTTGAAACCTGTTTTTATACAGTCAGTGGTTGAAACAAGCTGAGCACATTTGACCGTTTTTAGACATGGCAAACCAAACTGACTTCGATTTTTCTGAGATGACTCCATGACGAAGTTATTAAACAAACAAAAAACAAAGAAATCAAATATGAATCAATTACAGGTCTATCTATGCAAAATTAGTATAAAACAGGTATGCAAAAAAATACGACTGTTTCTTACCCCACGAATATCCCAGTATGCCAATTTCATAGCCATTTTGCAACAAGAGTGTGCACCGTCGCGCTTCAAAATGAGGAGCAGCGGAATGGAGGAAGGGGGCGTGTGTGCGCGCACACGTGGGTTCTGTGCGGTTTCAAGTTAAAGACATAGTACACCCACAAAGTGAATATTCGGTCATGTTCTGAGTATTATGGTCATGCTAAATAAAATAATAATAAAAAATAATATTACCAATCAATAGGTCGATGTGCATTCTAAACGCATGCGCATGTTTTAGCATTTCGAAGGGGGGAAAATATCTTATTGGGACCTGTTTTTATACAGTCTATGATTGGGACCAAAAGGTCAACTTGTTCTTGTTATTTTATCTATATGAGGCTTTAAATTAGAAATAGTTTAGAACGCATTTACATCGTATACACATATAAAATGTACCATAATTAAACAAAAAGGTGTTTGTCTTGTAATTTTATATCCCAAGAGTCGATATGTATTTAGGCTACTGTTTTTTGCTTTTTCTTATTTAAAAATTAACAATAGAAGGTTTCCAGTTAGCAGTTCCAGTTAAACTTTTGATAATGCTTGATCCTTTTCCCAGATTTTCAGAAACGACCAAAACCCTACAATTATTTGATTAAAAACTAATATTAAAAATGAATCTGCACCAAACAGCAATGTGATCCAACATGCAAGTCATTATAAATCTGATGTTTTAATGCACTAAGTTAAGGCATAAGTTACAGTCCCAACACTACAAGGATAAAGGGCACAGGGAAAAAAGCTGGTCAAAAGCACAAAACACACTGGTTTATAACAAAAATAGTTTCACTATTTACATTGTTATTGCTCTAGTTATTTTTCTATATCGGTTAAAAATCTTGCAGCTTACTTATGCTTTGAAAAATACAGTGAATAGTATATGTACAATATTACATCCACGGACTCTCAGAATTATATTTTAATTTTGAGATACAGAGGAAAAATAAACTTTACTTTGATATTATCATGTTTAATTGACAATAAATAGCACTAATAATTATTCAATTACAGACACACATAAAAATGGTCAAATGACAAAGGTTACAAGCACTATAAAACAAATATCACAATAATAAACTTATTAGAACAGAACCTGTTCAAATCAAGAATATAAAAGAGATAAAAATCCATCTAAAATGACAGGATGTTGACGGCTCATGGCAGAGACGTGCGTAGATACTTGAGCCAAAGAACAAATGTTTATGGCTGTTAGCGTTCAGAGCAAGTGTACAAGCGACACCAAACATTTATAATCTATGATAGTGTAAACCATTTCACAGATCTTCATGCTGGACTGCAGGTTAAGGACAGTGTAAGGTCCACAGTAACAGAGGGGGAGACTTATGGGGTTTCCTGATGCTTGACTGGATATCTGGAGCAATCTAATAGTTCACAGATACTGTAAGTGTTTCCAGTTGGTATTCTGCAAAATGTTTATGTGCTTTTTTCAAACACAACATTGGCATTTCCTTTGTGCAAATTCTCTTTGCTTCCTAGCAATGAGACCTTTAAACCTGCACTTCACAACCAAAAAAAACAACAGGACATTTCTAGCAAATACCTAAATAAAGTCAAATAAAAACATTTAGTTGAACACCAGCGGAATCAAACACAGTAGGACTGTGTCACATTTCCCTGAATCAACCTTTCACTCACATTCAGTACTGGGTGAATAATTGAGAGTGTATGACACCGCTAACGTCTGGCCGGTCCTGCATCCATGCTCAGGGAGCCCTGCTCTTCAACCGTCTCCAGCTCCTCTGACCGCACAGCCTGGGTGATCAGATTCAACTCCTCGCACAGCGTCTCAAAGCGGTACGCCACTCGGATGTCTGGAACATTAGTGCGTCTGATGTCGTTGCCCTCCTGCCCCTCTTTGAGATAATGCGGCCCCAGCCAATAGCTTTTCACCTGGACACAAGACATGTGCATGCATTAGATATGTTTTTCTCTTTGATTACTTGTATTTTAATTGTCTTCATCAGTGGTTTGGCTTCAGGATGCACACTTGACATAAAGTCAATGCAAAAGAAGCCATATATAATGTAAAATAATCTGAGTCATATTTTCCTTTATTCACTGTAGTTTTGGTCAGGGTTTTAGAGAATGAGGTCATGTTATGCAATTTGCTTATGCTGGCTTTTAATTACTGTACTGTAATTTGACTAGAGACAGATAGACTTGAGCCAATATATACTGTTGTGCAGAACCAAATTGGTTGCCACAACAACAAGATATATGAGAACTTTATCCTCCCTTTTAAAAGTGAGTGTCTTAAAGTTTCTTTTTAGTGAGAAATAAAGTATTATTTTACCCTGCTTTCCATAATTGATTTATTGGACATGACACACCAGTTGAGTACCACCATTCAAAAGCTTGGTAAGATTTTTAATGATTTTAAAGGGGTCATATGGTGTAGTTAAAAAAAACATCACTACATCAACTACTTTACATTTTTTGGGGTGTATTTGGTGTAATACAATGTGTTTATGCGGTTTAAGGTTCAAAAAACAAAAAAGGTTCAATGCTTTGTGATTGGCCACATACCTCAAGCATGTGATGGAAATGTTATGCCCCTCACCATACTGTGATGCCCTGTGTCCCGGCACGACAAGACAAAACCAATAAAACCAATTATAAACGAGGCATTTGTTGCATCCAGTAGGGACATGATTACTGATTTTAATGACTTATACTGTTTTTTGACGCATTGTGTTCAGTATCGCGCCGCATTAACATAAAACCAAGTCTACATTTGTGATCAGAGAAACAATAAGCATACTCTACACTGCTCAAAACTGGCGTTTGAATCATCAGTAGCAAATTATTTAAATATGTAAATGCACTTACAGACTGTGAGTATGAAGCAAAGTTGGAACTGCCCCACTTTATACAAACAGGGAAGACCAAAGTAGTTTCGCTTTCACAACAAAACACAGTGTCTTCACAACATGGCAGCGGCGGCAACATGAGAAAAAGTTATGCCTTCTTTCTTTGCGTGAACATTTGGGTGGTGTTAAGCAAATATTTCCACATTGTGACGTAGACATGTGGAGGCATGTTTAAATGAGCCGTTTTATGTAGGCGTGGTTGACTCTTAACTTTTGTAAAGAATATCTCTTTGGATTTGAGACTTTAGTCTTTGCAACTTCACAAATCTTCTTTATGCACCAAGAGCCTGTAAGGAGATTCAATCTCGGGACACCCGAAGCACAACTGTGCCATATGTTGACTCACTCCCAAGTCACTTTTGATCAATTAATGCATCTTTGCTAAATAAAAGTATTATTTTAAAAAAAGTAGTGTGCGTAGAAATGAACAAAATGAATATAACATTTTTAGGCCATCGTACCTTGTGCTTTAATGTTAACAAATTTAACCTTATGGTCAAGTGTTCCCAAAATAGTGAAAGTAAAATGTGTAGTTTACTAAACAACACAAAAGTGACTTCTGCCATGCTAACAGAGGTGTATGTGTAGATGTGAGCACCTGGTGAGAAAATCCACTCATGAGGACACTGTTTCGGGCCAGCTCACACATGTCACATGAGCTCAGCTTCCACACCTGAGCAGCGATGCTGTACTCCTCCATCAGCGGCTCCTGAACAGCCACACACACACACACACACACACACACACTAGGTCAAACACATTACAGACCTAACAGATGCAATTAAAAACATAATATCTGATGTTATAGTTCGGCTTGTAACCTTTGTGAAGTGGAACTGCAGTGGGTCATCAGTGGACAAAGACACCATGAGGCCTCTAGACAGGTACTCAGGCAGAGGATTCCGATGGTAACTGAGGAAAAGGCTGTTGTTACTGAGTGGGGACATGGCGATGCCGATCTGAGCCAGGTAATACAGATACTGCAGTACAGGAGCCTGAGGAAAATACACAAACACCTCACTCTAAAGCTCTGGGTGGAACGATAAGCTCTTGACTTTTAAGATGAGAATATTAGCTCTAAAATATCCAGTGTGAAAAGACATGATGTTGTTCTATCAAAATTGTTCACTATAGGTCAAAGCTGAAGAAAGGATATCAATGTTTGAATGGCTGTTGTATACTGGCGCCTTTCAAAAAGCATCTGTTATGTTTGTTTACTTCATTGGACTGATACTAAACAATCATGAAAAAAAAACTAAAAAGTAAAATATGAACATTCTTTATATCTGAGCAGGACAGATTTTCAAGGACAAGCTAAATTCAGTATAAGTATGTAAAGTTTCTTTACTTTTCTTAGAAGCAGGCCATGGGAAATATTTTCTGATAGCATAAATCCTGACACAAGGTGGTGAATAGGCCCTGCCTCTCCACAGTGTGGACGCAATACAAATGAATTCAAGTTTCTTTGCCTGTTGTAGAAAGAGATGACATTTAACCATTTAACCACATTTATCCTGGAGCTAAAACAGCTTTAAATTCAGTAACATACACATTGCTTTTAATCCACCTTTCAAAGAAGAAAATCTGAAAATCAGTATTAAATGCATACATTTTTACCTTAATTAATATGATTTATTGTGGTAAGTAAATGTGTACTTGGGTGCATCAAATACCTGCGCAGATGGTTGAGTACAGTCATATTTGCATACATGTAGTACAGATAATATGAGTATGGAGGATTGTCTTCAACCGTCCAGTTCACAGGTTTTGGACTGTCCAGGTTAAAAATGTGATGCTCAGGTTTGGACTCATCATCCACACTATCAAACCCCACAACCTAAAGGGCACATCAACATTCAGTCTTACAGTACACTGCAACTGTGATCATACTTGTTGACAGTCTAATTTTAACATAAAGGGAGTATATGGATGGATGCATATTTTTGGAGTAAAGTGGGATGTTTGATTTAACCACAAATGTTAAACTTTAATGGCAGACTCTTTCTTATCTAAAGCACCTTACAAAGCAATTTACAGTAGTTGTATAGGGACAGTAATACTGTAAATGTATGAGCTAAATGTTTGATTCTGTGAGTTTACAGGCCAGATCTTTAACCGCTGGGAATAAGGAGTGTGAAATCAAATATGCTTCCACTCCACACCAATTTACATATTTATTTACACTAAAACAAGGTTTACTACATTACTAAAAGTTCACTCACATGTTGCAGAAAGAGATGTAGCTGTGGGTGGCTGCTGGGATTGACTGTGACTTCAAACAGAGGCATAAAGATGTTCTCTAGCATCTGCTGGAAGTTAGATAGCTGCTTTTTGGTGTGGTACACATCACTGTAGAGGAAAGAAACAGGTTTGTTATGTCAGTGATGGCTTTAATGTAGTCTCACTTGTATATTTTGTTCAGTGAAAATATTTTTCTTCATTTCGGAAATATGTCCAATTATTTAGGTGCTTAATTTAAAGTGATTTTTATGTAATAATAATAACACCCTTCAAAAGTTTGGGGTCTGAAAATTTACACATTGATCAAAAGTGAAAAAATATATCGTGGTATCCACAAAAATATGAATTAGCACAACGCTTTACAACATTGCTAATGATAAGATCTTACCAACCCAAAACAAGAGTGTAAATATTTGTATTTCTTAATTTGATCAAAGATTTAGGCCTACTGTAGACATCAGATAATAAATTGCTACTTCACATAATAATTAAATAATAAGTACTCACAATAACCGGGGCACCTGCACCAGCCAGCGCACGTTATCTGAATAAACTTTGTGTTTGACAGCCCACTGAGCCAGTTTATCCCATTCATCTCGTGAGCGGCCGTAGATGGAGAGCCGCAGCTCCACATTCTGATATTTGCTCTCCTCCAGGTCCGCCATCACCTCCTGAAATACACCAATTTACTACTATCAGCAGGGGGCGCACTTTACCATACGTTTGTTTGGTCTAACTCAAAGGTTATATGGAGTAGATACCTTGATCATGTGCCCGAAGTATTTCCCCTCAACATGGTTGTCAGTCTTGATAAAGATTTCTCGGAGGATGGACTCTCCAATGGGGTTGTATTTGGAGTTGAATTTATCAAAGCGGTGAAACGTGTTGCGGTCCTACAGGAAAGAGAGAATATTTTTAATCTTTAAAAAAGTTTTTTTCCCCTCATCTTCCCTTCCAAAACAATTTCTTCAATGTTGCCCAATTATTTCCACATACAATTTAGAGAATAAATCTCTTTTAGTAAAGATTTTGATTCACATGGTTTAGGGACCCAATAAACTGTGTGCAATGTTGTACAGCATTCATGTAGAGCCACAGTTTGCATTGAGTAGAGAACAACAGGTCATTCATCAGCTTATTCAGTTCTCACTTAAGTGTAAACCTGCTGAGATTGCGCGACTGCATCTGCAACTCTGTGCAACATATTTGGAGTGAGAGTGACCTAGATCCCACACAAACTCATGAAGTCTGGAACTCCCACTGAATATTTTCCTTGGCATCTACTGGGAAACAACTAAGTTCTTTTAAAACTATTTCACGGTTCTGTGTTATTTCAGTTTTCTGTTCTTTTATGCTCATATTTTGTTAATAGTCACTTTATTAAGGTTTTAATGAATAATTAAGTCGACAAGACAGAACATACCAAGCACTACTTTCACTACTAATCAAAAGTTTGTGGTCGTTAATTTTTTTTTTTTTTTAGAAGAAATTAATATAACAGAAATTCAACAATGGACAAAAAGTGACAGCAAAGACATTTATAATGTTATGAAATATTTCTATTTTAAATACTCTATTCAACTAAGAACCATGAAAAAAATATTTGGTAACACTTTCTATGAAGCCCGTATTTATAATACATTATAAGGGTATTCTTAAGGCATTATAATATTTTTTTCACAAAACTATGAAGGAGCACAACTGTTGATAATAAAAACGTTATCAAAATTCATAATAAAAAATGTTTCTTGAGCACCAAATCAGAATATTAGAATGATTTCTGAACGATCATGCGACACTGAAAACTGAAGTGATAATGCTGAAAATTCAGCTTTGCGAATCAAAAATGGCAATAACATAATAATATTACACAATATTACTGTTTTTCCAGTAGTTTTAATTAAATCTTGGTGAACACAAGATATTTCTTTCAAAAATGTTAAAGTCTTGCAGACCCCAAACATTTTAAGCATATTCACAAGTGAAGTGGACATTCAGTTTATTTCTTCTGTTTATTATTATGTCTAATTGCTGGTGATGGTAGAAGTATTTTCCCAACAACTCATGGCAGGTGTATAACTACAGTACAGTACCTCTACAGTTCTTACCGCATGCATATCCAGAGTGTCTACGCTGAGGTCAAAGGCCGTCAGGTTCATGCTCTCAAACACCTCTGATAGAGTCTGTCCTCGGCCTTGTTCTACATGGACGATTTCACCTGGATATTTCTTCATGGCTCTTTTAATGAAGCGCAGCAGGTGCTTCTGGTTCATACAGGATGAGGCATGGATGTGTGTGTCCACCTGAAGGTCAAGACCTCAAAGTTCAATAGTGATTGATCAAATAATCAGATTTTTCCTAATAAATTTAATGAACTTCAATGAAACATATTTGTGCGGACAGCAGACCTTCCTGATGTTGTAGAAATCACGGTGAGGGACTTTCTTCTGTGCTGCCAACTCTTTCATCTCGTTTAAGAGAATGTGCATCTGGAACTTGGAGCTGAGGTATTGCAGCCGGCGATAGCAGAAAGATTTCCTGTTTGAAAAATGTGCAATCAGGAATCCATATGCCAAACCTAAGGCAGATCAGAGCAGTTCTGGCTATTTTTAGGGTCAGATTTAATCAGACTTTTCCACTTCTTCATCTTCGTGACATTTATCATATTACAAATTAATTACACATCTTTATAACAGTGAGGATGGGTTTATTTTTACATTTCATCCACAGGTTCAAACTGAGGTCAGTGCATAATGATTTCAATCAAGCAAAGGAGCTCACTCAGGGATCAGCTCAGGTTTACAGAATGAGCCGTTTCAATCAGTAATTTGATCATCTTTTCCTGACTCTGCTGCATCAGAATGGAAACAAACCTCACAGTGTTTAGGACAACTTACACTGGCCCGTTAATGATGAGCGCCATCATCATGTTCATATCAGCTATGTATTCCTGCAGGTCTGGGTACGGCAAGTCTAGCTCTAAGGAACTGATGGACATTGAGAAAGAATATATTAAAAAAGAAAGTACAACTACCACCACTTTCCAAAAATATTTTAATTATGTATCACTGTTGATAATGTTTACATGGTTAGTGGGTAAACAGGAAGAAGTCTTACTCCTGCGTGTACACATGAACAACACCATCCACCATCTTGCAAGTGTAGCCCAAACCTGGGGGCATGCTGGCAGGGTCTAGCCCCTCATAGGGGTGGGTTTCTGACACCGGTGGGTGGACCGTTGCATCTATGGAGAACATATGATTAAAGAGAGAGAAACATATTCAGTCGTCCTATTTTCTGAATACTGATCACCACCACCACCAAAAAAGAAAAAAAAACACTTACCTAACAAAGTTTTTTTTTAATGTTTTTGAAAGAAGTCTTCTCTTATCCTTACCAATCCTGCATTTATTTCACCAAGAATACAGTAAAACCAGTAATATTGTGAAATATTATTACAATTTGAAATAACTGTTTTCTATTATTTTAACAAATGAATTTGAAATATCTGACTATTTCATAAACAGAGCTTTGCTATTTTCCCATGACCAAATCAAGTAGAGCTAGGGCTGATGTCAAGATTTGATTTTATATATGATTTTATATATGAAAAATGATTTTATTTAAAAAAAATATTTATTTCTGTTCCTCACTTTGTTATATTTTGTAATTGTGGAGGTAATGATGACAAAATGTAATTTTTTATGACTATGGCTTTAATGGGCAGAAGCGCTGTGGTTTAACTGATCATCTGTGGTTCATAAACAGATTCTGAATCTGCAAACAAAACACCTGGTATTAATATTAAGTTAACAGTTAAATTCCATGAAATCATTCTGCTGTAAATTATTCCACTCTACATGCAGATCAATCCAGTGTGTCTCTATTTACAATCTTCAACTTTTCCATTTATTGTACATTCTGAGTATAAGGTCCTGGTTCTCGGACATAAATCAATCCTCAGAATACATGCTTCAGAAAACTCTGGTTCAACCCACCTGCAGATACAGAGGACTCCGGCATCTCCTCGAAGGTGTCGAGGTCCAGAGGTCGGTCACCTAGCTCCTCCTGCAGGTAACGTGCTGTGGTCCTGCAGAAGCTCTGCATGGACAGAGAGACGTACTTCTCTCTGATGAACAGAGCTTTGACCACACATTTAGCAGCATCCAGTAGGTCAGTGAATGGAACCTGTAGTGTGTGAGAGAAGAAGACGAACTCAAACATTGTCTGTCTGCCCATCTATCTATCTATCTATCTATCTATCTATCTATCTATCTATCTATCTATCTATCTATCTATCTATCTATCTATCTATCTATCTATCTATCTATCTATCAGAGATGGGGATTTTTCAGTGACCCCTTTCTGCAGGTCAGTGATTCATTCACTCAGACGATTTGTTCAACAGTACTGATTCATTCAGTTAGGTATGTGTTGGCCAATGATTCATTCAATTAATAATTTCATTAAAAAACACTGAAGCTACTTATTAAAGTCATTTGCTGTACAATAGGAAGTTAGCACATTTAGTTTTTAACTTACTTCACAACCATTACAAAAATGCATTCTATAAAGTATGAATATGGGTATGAATTAAATTTGGACATACTACATCCACCATGTTGTCGCTGTCATGGGACCTACTAGTGTCAGTTGCGATGCTTTATTGCCAAATACTGTTTTCTGCATACTACGTATATAGTATGGAAGCATCATGTTTCATTCAGGGAGGAAATATTTAAATTTAAGTGAATCACTGAATCTTTCACTCAATCGATTAGTTTAAAAACACTGATTCATTCAAAAATGAAACCTCATTTCTTAAAGTCTGTCTGGTAAATGCTTGAGATGCTCAGCCGTATACTTTGACTTTAAAACTAATTTCTTTTTCAAAACTAAAAAGGTTCCTTACAATATTGTGTCTGAAATGAAAGTTACTGAATATTTACTTTAATAATTTTACTCATTTTAAAATAATATCACGTTTGTAATTGTATTGTTTTTCTGAGTATCAGTATCGACTGTAAAATTGAAGGTGTGATGCCTAAATCTATCTACATCTTTCTAACCTTTCTCAGGAGACAGTTTTACAGTATAGTGTCAATAAGTCCATTTCTCTTCAAGATACACAGCACTTTAGGTGAAAAAAAGTAAAAAGCTGTTCTAAAATGTTTTATTTATTTATTTACTATGAATATTCTGTATTTGTTTCTTTCAGCTCCTCCCTCAGCTGTGTTGCGGTCACCTCATGCTTCCCTCAAGAGTTTGTGTATTTGAGTGGGAATGTGTGAAACTTGGTTCCCTTTCAGTCGGTCACTCTCGACGCCACATCGGTGACCGACGAATATGGGATATCGCTTCGATAGACCAATCTACTTTGAGTGTAAACTAAACGAGCCAATGCACATTGGTCCAACCAACCCTCTGGGGACCACCGCTCCTCTTGCACCTCCGATCCAGTGGAGCAACCCACGGAACGCACTGGGCCCTCTACAACGAGCGTACCAGTGGTATCCAGTGGGCCTCCCCCCGACCGGATGTCGATCTCAGCATCGGAGGGAGAGCTGTCAGAAGAAGATTCAGCTGCGCTGCCACCCTCTGGGACGGTGGCAAGGCCTGAGTCGGACCCCGAAATGTCAGCTATGCTTTCCCGGGCCGCCGAGAGGGTAGGGCTCGAGTGGAATCCTCCACCGCGTCCCGAGCCCTTGCGGCTGGATGATTGGTTTCTCGGGGTGGCGCGCGCTGGTTCTCAGCGCCGCACCCCAGTGCCTTTCTTTCCGGAAGTGCATGATGAGCTCACCAGGTCGTGGACGGCACCTTTTACTGCCAGAAACCGTCCGGTGGGCTCCTCCTCCCTCACCACCCTCGATGGCGGTGCAGCAAAGGGATATTCGGGAATCCCGTCGGTAGAGCGGGCGGTAGCGATGCAATTGTGTCCTAAGTCCGCCTCCTCCTGGCGTGGAGACCCGGTGCTTCCTTCCCGGGCCTGTAGGCACTCGTCTGGTCTGACCGGCAGTGTCTATACGGCTTGCGGGGAAGCTGCTTCTGCCTTACACGCCATGGCGTTACTGCAGGTGCACCAGGCTAAGGCACTGAAGGACCTGCACAAGGGTGGTCATGACCCGGAAGTTCTAAAGGAGCTCCGAACCGCCACTGACCTCGCGCTCCGAGCGACTTAGACGATTGGCTGATACTAGCACAGTCTCGAGATCAGTTGTGCGAGCACAGGGATGTGGTGCTCCGGCACCTGAGCCTGCTGGGCTTTCGGGTCAACTGGGAGAAGAGCAAACTCTTGCCGAGGCAGAGGATCTCTTTTCTTGGTATGGAGTTGGATTCGGTCGAACAGACAGCACGCCTCACAGAGGAACGTGCGCGGTCGGTGCTAGCCTGCTTGAATACGTTCAAGGGCAGGACAGCGGTCCCACTGAAATTTTTTCAGAGGCTCCTGGGCCATATGGCGGCCGCGGCGGCACTTACACCGCTCGGCCTGTTACATATGAGACCGCTCCAGCACTGGCTTTATGGCCGAGTCCCGAGGTGGGCGTGGAAGCGTGGCACTCACCGGGTCCAAGCAGTTGCTAGCAGTACAACTTGCCTTGAACCGTCTCAAAGGTCTCTTATGAGGCAAGGATGTGCTGGTCCGAACGGACAACACTGAGACCGTTGCGTAAATCAACCGACAAGGTGGTCTGCGCTCCCGTCGCATGTCACAACTCGCTCGCCACCTCCTCCTTTGGAGTCAGAAGGTTCTGAGGTCACTTCGTGCCATTCACATTCCAGGCCTGCTCAATCATACAGCCGACGAGCTGTCTCGAGCAATGCTCCCGGGAGAATGGCGACTCCATCCCCTGACGGTCCAGCTGATTTGGAGACGGTTCGGAGTCGCTCAGGTCGACCTGTTTGCTTCTCCAGAGACCTCTCACTGCCAGTTGTTATACTCCCTGACCGAGGGAACTCTCGGCACGGACGCACTGGCACACAGCTGGCCGCGGGACCTACGCAAGTATGCGTTTCCCCCAGTGAGGGCCCATTCGAGCCTTTGCATTCAGTTGAGCTAAAGTTTCTTTCATTGAAAACTCTGCTCCTGCTTGCACTGGCCTCCATCAAGAGGGTAGGGGACCTGCATGCATTTTCGGTCGACGATTCGTGCCTAAAGTTCGGGCCGGCTGACTCCCAGGTAATCCTGAGGCCCCAGCCTGGCTACGTGCCCAAGGTTCCCACTACACCCTTCAAAGACCAAGTGGTGAACCTGCAAGCTTCAGGACCTCAGACCAGCTCTTTGTCTGTTACGGAGGCCGGCAGAAGGGGAGTGCCGTCTCTAAGCAGAGGATGGCCCACTGGATTGTGGATGCCATAACCCTGGCTTATCAGGCTCAGGGTGTGCCCTGCCCGTTCAGGTTGCGAGCTCACTCAACTAGAAGTGTTGCATCCTCCTGAGCGCTGGCTCGTGGCGCCTCGCTGACAGATATTTGTAGAGCTGCGGGCTGGGCGACCCCTAACACGTTCGCTAGGTTCTATAGCCTTCGTGTAGAGCCGGTATCCTCCTGTGTTCTCACCTCAAACGGGTAGTGGCACTGAGAGGCCCCGGTTAGTGTCGGCTTGCTTAGACCGCTCCAGAGTGTCCGTATTGTAGACCCTGTTGAGATCCTCCATCACCCTAAGTAGCTGGACGCGGCGGAACATCCGGCGCCAGACCTTCATGATGAATCCGTGAGAACCATGGAAGGGTGGGTTCCATATTGAGACCTAAGCGGTACTCATATGTGTATAGTCCACGGTATAGCCTTAGAGCCCGTGTTTCCCCGGCAGACTTCTGCCTTCCCAAGAGGGTTTTAATCACCTCAAATTTCTCCTCATACTCCTAAACGGATGCTATTTGTGTATTTGCCTCCGAGACCTCCTTCGGGAAGGATGGGGCTTCCGCAGCGTCCCGGCTCCAAGCGGGACCGGGTACGTTTTCCCAGTGTTATCCAATCTCACCCAGTGAGGTAGTGCTTTGACAATGGTGAGTGGAGCTACTTGTTCTGAGCCCCGGCCTACACCTAATAGGGGCGCAGGCGGCTCGCACAGGGCACTGGAAGGGGCAGCACCCATGGTGCTTTGATAGGGATCCCATATTCGTCGGTCACCGACGTGGCGTCGAGAGTGACCGACTGAAAGGGAACGTCTCGGTTACGTATGGTAACCCTCGTTCCCTGAAGGAGGGAACGGAGACACCACGTCCCGTCGCCATGGTTGCTGTACCGCCGCTGAGCTGCCGGGTCCCCGGCTCGGCTCCTCAGCGAAAAACTGGTATGCATTGCACCTGCTGCCCTCTTATACTCACGCAGTGATCAGCGGCAGCTGGATGCAATAATTGCATGCCAATGTGCATTGGCTCGTTTAGTTTACACTCAAAGTAGATTGGTCTATCGAAGCGATATCCCATATTCGTCGGTCACCGACGTGGCGTCTCCGTTCCCTCCTTCAGGGAACGAGGGTTACCATACGTAACCGAGACGTTCTTCCTCAGGAGTTTATGTAATGTCTGTAGTGTCCACTTTAGCTCTGTCAACAACAGCTTGTTTTTGTATAACAAAAAAAACAGCAAAGTGAAAAACCGAGCTGTTGCTACCCCACATTTCTCCTCTCCAGAGATGGCGACTCTCTGATACTCCCTCTCAGGGACGAGCTCTCTCTCGGGATAGGGTTCTTTGGGAGGCTGGCTTTGTTCTTTCATATACCTGAGACAGAGTAAAGGTACAGCATGCTGATACTAGTTAAAAAAAACACTGTATCTCACATGAATGATCTTAAAGACACTCACTCCAGATCTGTCGCACTGTCAGTTTTCATGAAGTCCTGTTTGGCTCGCAGCAGGATATCAGGCTCAAACCTTAAGAGAAATGGCATTTAATTAACTTACTGTGGGTCAAAGGTCACATGTGCATACGGAGCATCGAATGTATAGGACTAATATTGGCACAAGTTAATTTTTTATTACACATGCCCAGCTGAAAAGACTAGTACAGTTGGACATCAGCATGTATGTTGTGCTTCAGTTGCTGGTACAAAAAACTACAAAACAAGGTAAATGGAGAAAATGAAGTAAAATGACAGAGGATTTTAAAATAAGCCACAAGGAGACTGGTTTTTCCTTTGCCGTAAACAAAACTTGGTTCTAGCATATTCTCACCAGAGCTTACACCCATTTCATCCTCTGAAACTATACTCTCATGTACTGTAAGACTAATAAATATGGATATTTTTCTTACAAAAGTGCATTGATTCGCTTCAGAAGGCCTTTATGTGGAGTACTTTTTATGATGGATGGATGCACTTTATTGAACTTCAAAATATCAACAGCCATTCACTGCCATTAAAAAACTCGGAAGAGCCAGGATATTTTTAATATATATAACTCTGATTGTATTAGTCTGAATGAACAAAGTCAAATACACATAGGATGGCTTGAGGGTGAGTAAATCATGAGGTAATTTTCATTTTAGGGTGAACTATCCTTTTAACTAACAAGTGTATACATCCATTGGTTGACTAGCTTTACTAGCATTCAGCTTTATGTTGACATTAAAAGTTTGCTGGCTATCTGGCTCTAGGAACAGAGAATTTTGGGTTAGGGAAAATGTGGAGTTTTAGGTTACAAATATTGTGTATTGTAAGTTTCATGATGGGATGTAGTACTTGATATGCTGGCTGATTTGCCGCTCCAGTCGGTGCCGCCTCTCCTCCAGCTGCTCAATAGGGCTCTCCTCAGGGAACTCATATGGAGCGCTCCGCATCTCACTCTCCGCCAGGCTGCGGGAGAACAGCTCCTAAACACACACAATTAAGCACTCATTTACATAACAGCAGAAACAAACACCAAAAATTCAGTCAAGCATCGTGATTATTCTGATTGCAGCATTGTTTACCTCTGCAATCTCTTTGTATTTGCCATCCATGGATGTGCGCAGGTCAATGTGGCTGTGCTTGGTTACAGGGTTGCCAGGCAAAGAATACTGGGATGTGAGGAGGTGTCGGCCAACACGGAGATCTACTAGAATGATCATGAGAAAAAGATCTTTATACTTCAGCATAGATGGCATGACTGGCTTTCATTTTAAAA
Organism: Carassius carassius; assembly: GCF_963082965.1. Classification (NCBI taxonomy): domain Eukaryota; kingdom Metazoa; phylum Chordata; class Actinopteri; order Cypriniformes; family Cyprinidae; genus Carassius; species Carassius carassius. Next base: position 19,324,338 of record NC_081775.1, read on the forward strand.
ACGTTTTGATTTTTTAGAAGTGAATATGAAGAAAACATTTGAGGAAAAATGGCAATACATTGTGATCCATTTTATTTAGCCTTGTTTTTCTGTTGTCCAGAGAAAGGCAGGATCAGAAAGCTGCTGAAGATCCACAACCGTTTGTCTCACTAAACAATGGAGCATTTAGGTGGAAGGCATTAGTTTGTATGTGAGTGTGTTTGCCTCAGTCTTAGTATGCCCACTTAACTTGTGGGCAATTACAGACAAAATAGTTCTAGTGCCCACTCAAAGTATAGCATTTCTACACTGCAAAAAGTCACAGCAATCAATATCCAAACCTTTTTAAAACAAGATCAATTTGCTACTTAAAATAAGATACTGAGAATTAGATATTAAAATGCTTGCATGTTAAGAATGTTTTTGAAACTAGTTTGTTATGCTCACCATGGTGGCATTTATTTGATTAAAATACAGTTAAAAACAGTTTTATTTTTAAATATTATTTTGATTTAAAACAACTCTTTTATTTTATTTTTTTTTATTTTAAAATGTAAGAATTAAATCATATTGGGAATAATTGTTTAAGCATAAATAATTAAGATAACATTTTATTAAATATTTTGACTAAGGATCTATAGATATTTTCACAAGAAAACAAAGCCAAAATACTGAATTATTTTTTTTCCAGTATGGTATAAGCAAAAGTAAAATTCTCACAGATCAGAAATATTGTAATATCACATTCGGTGTTGCGAAAAGTTATTTTTAAAAGTAATGCTTTACAATATTGCATTACCCCCTAAAAAAGTAACTAATTACATTACTTAGTTACTTTTTATGGAAAGTAATGCATTACGTGACTTTTAAATCTTGCTAATTTGTTTTTGATATATAAAAAGTTCTTCTTTTACAAATATAAAAGCCCTTTCACAATTAAAGTGAAATGAATACGTCTCAGGCTGAAGGAAATGTAAATTCATGTTCAACACGATTCAGTGATAACAAAAATGAAACACAAATGTGTAATGTGTTACCCCCAACACTGGTCACAATATTGTGCTTCACAAACAAATGCTTTCAACACTTTTACTTAGCAAGTGAAGCTCGTCCCTTCTGCTCGAGTTCCATAGTTCCCGTGAGTGATATCAATCTTCCTGATGCTTGATCAAATATTCATAAGCCTGATAAATAATTAAGCACTGCAGAGAACTGGACATCTCGTTCCACCGTGAAAGCACACAGGAAATGAGCAAAGTATAGATGGATTCCTATAGTTGCACCCATCAGCACAATTTCAAAAACAGTTACAGTAGCAGCACTTCAGAGCAAGCTACTAGTGTGTGGGCTACAGTATAGATCTGCAGTAGTCAAAATACAGATAACAGTTGTTTTCTGGACCTGAATTCGTCCTGAGATCATATGCTGAGCTCAAAAGTTGGTATACGGACTTATTCATCACCGTTTTACAAAGAGCTGAAACTTCCCATTTTAAGCATGAGAGAAATCCATCATCATGAAAAGCTATTTTGATCTCCTGGTTATACAGCTCCACCCTTAATGAATTACTCATGAAAATGAAACCATATGACTTCCTCATCGACACTGGATTGTTTAGATACTGCACTACACTAAAAAAAAAATTTATTTAACAAAAAAATACCTTAACCTACTTAAATAAAACATTGTTAAAATAAATTCAAATCGAGAAGCAAAACGTAAATGTGACTGAGATATCCGGATATTAAAAAAACAATAGTGAATATTTTCAGAATATTAAAAAAAAAGTTTAAAGGGGTCATATGATGCGATTTAAATGTTTCCTTTCGCTTTGAAGTGTTACAAGCTCTTGGTGCATAAAGAAGTTCTGTGAAGATGCAAAGACTAAAGTCTCAAATCAAAAGTGATATTCTATATAAAAGTTAAGAGTCAACCACGCCTACATAAAACGGCTCATTCTAACACGCCCCCACATGTCTACATCATGATGTGGGAAGATTTGCATGACACCACCCAAATGTTCGCAAAAGAAAGAACGCGTTACTTTTATTATCGCTGTAGTATTGTTGCTGCTAGTATTGCTGCTATGTTGTGAAGACACTGTGTGTTTCGTTGTGAAAGCAAAACTACTTTGTTTGGTCTTCCAAGAGAGGACATAACTAGAAATTAGTGGTTAAGTTGAATTTACAACACTGTTCCAGAACAGTTCAACCCAAATATTGTGTGCAGCGCATTTTATGGAGGACAAGGACTGTTTCCTGAAGCAAGAGCCTACAATGCATCTGTGGCACAAAGGCGGTTTCTATGAAGTGGGGCAGTTCCAACTTTGCAAAGACAGTCTGGCGCTCCTGACTCACAGTCTGTAAGTATGTTTTTGATATTTAAATAATTTGCCAATGATGATTCAAACGCCAGTTTTGAGCAGTGTTGAGTAGTGCTTGTTGTTTGTCGTTTCTCTAATCATAAAAGCAGACTTGGTTTTTTGTTTAAGCAGGACGATACGCAATGTTACGCGTAAAAAGACAGTATAAGTCATTATAAGCAGTAATTATGTCCCCAATGGATGCAACAAATGCATGTTTTGTAATGGGTTTTATTGGTTTTGTCTTGTCTAATGATGTCCGGATCGCGAACGAATCGTTCTATTTATCCGGATCTTCTTGGTGAACCGGTCGAACCAGTTCACCAAATCGAACTGAATCATTTGAAACTGTTCGTGTCTCCAGTATGCACTAATCCACAAATTACTTAAATTATTCGGTTTATAAACGTGCCTGACACTCCCTCTGATGCAAAATAAACCAATACATGGTACATTGACTGAACTGCTAAAAGAGAACCGATGATGGGATGTGCACGGGTATCATGTTAAAAAAGATCAAAATATGTACTCCAGACTAATGTGCATAAAATGCACTGTGACATAATAAACATGGTTTGAGTAGATAAAACACATTGGTTGGCTTGTTAAAATACAGCAGATTTTGAGGATACAATACTTTCTCAATAAACAAACTGGAGTCACTGTCATCCCCTAAGGGACTGACGTCTGTTGTTTTTCTAGAGCTTTACCATGATTCCTATTCATAACCTCAATAACAACCACTTTGTTATAACAATGCAATTTGATGTAATACACGCATTCTCCCAACGGAAAGTATGAATCGCCATCCGCCTGCTGAGAATCCAGTACTAAGTACGAACCACTGCCATGTAATTATCCACAGCGCTCAAACACAAACAAGAGTAGCAGAACTGAATAATTTAAAGTTTGGTATCAGCGGATGTGGCCCATAGCTGCCGGAATGGAGTCATGTTATACTAACCCTCATTCTACTGCAGTTTACATAATGCTTTATAAGGCCCTGCTCATTGTTTTACTGTTCTGGCAAAGTTAATGTGCAACATACTTATCAGTGAGTTTATTGAAGGTAATTACCGACAGGATTGTCTTGGAAATGAACTCACTGCTAAAATCTGTGTGGCCTTTTCACATGGCCAGATGGGTTGACTAATTATGACAATGACAGTTCATTAGCACACAACACAGACAGACACAGCATGAGATGCACACACACAACCTCACACACTTATAATCACGCTCTGGGTTTTCACACTTCTCTTTTACCTCCACACGATCACGGCCTACACATTTTACACTTCAATGAAAGCTAAAGCATAAAAAAGAGTAAAGCAAGAGATTTTGTCAGGATTTTTGATGTGCATGTGCGTGTATAGAACAATGCAAAGACAGAAGTAGAGACTGCTATATCCACTGGCTTGTGTATAATCTTCTCACGTGTGTTATTTTGGTAGTTTCATGCTTGTTACATAACCACCAAACCCCCAGGATCACTACACAAACAGCAAATCAGAAAAAACACTCAAAACCAGTCAGAGTGGCTAACCTCTACTGGGTACGGAAGAGATTCAACCGTGCAATTACACAACACAGGTAATGGAGTTATTGATTCTGATGGTAAACATTCTAGAATGAGGGTCTATAAATGCCATAGAGAGAAGAATAATCACTGTAGTGAGATATAGAGCTGAGAGATAAGAGCAGCACTAGAATGACCAGTGCAAGAGCTGAGGTCAAAGATCAGACCCACTGATAGGCTTGCTTGTAAGTTAGACACCATCCTGCTCAGCAACAAATTCATTTTCATTTGAAAGTTGGGTAATATTTGTGCATTTATCTGCTTTATATTTGAAATAATATTTTAGGTTTAAATGTTAGCTTTTGAAATTAATTACATTTTAATAAATGTTTAATTACATTTTATTTGAATTCATTCTGTTTTCTATCAAATATCATGCATGTGCACTAGTAAGAAATGACTACTGTTATTCAGCAAGAATGCATTTAATTGATCAAAAAGACATTTAAGATGTCACTAACAGATTTCCGTTTCACATAAATGCTGTTCTTTTGAACTTTCTATGCAACAAAGAATCCTGAAAAATATGTATCCAGTTCACACAAAAATATTAAGCAGCTCAACTGTTATCACCAGCAAATCAGCATATAAAAATGATTTCTGAAGGATCATGTGATGCTGAAAACTGGAGTAATGACTGCTGACAGGTCAGCTTTGCCACCACAGGACTAAATTATACTTTAAAATCTTTTAATATGTTTTTTTTTTACTATATTGTACATTGTTCTTATCTATTAGTTTATTTGAAGGTTTTCATGTGATGTTTTTGTATTGCAGTTTTTTTTGTAATAATATTTCACAATATTAATATTTCTTTTCTTTTTTTTTCATTTTTTATATAATATATGCAGTTTTGGTGAGCATAAGAGGCTTTTTTCAAAAACATTTGTACTGTATATTTACAGCATTTAGTATTATCATAAAAGTTCAGATAATGAAACATCTCATATGTTCCATAAATGCAGAAATAGGTTATACAAACATAATTGGGGAAGCTGTCTTGTCTTACAATACCTAATATGTGGTCTAAAATTATATTACCGGCTGGTTCTAATGCAAACAGTGACATACTTCATGAAATCCTGAGCAAAACCGAGCCACACTAAGGATTACGGTTACCTCACTAACTCCAATCAGGGCCAGTCACTGTCACCATGGCAACCTAATGTGCATCCCTTTGTTCACTCACTTAACACCTGACATGACCCTTCAAGATAGGTGTAAATTAAACTGGAACTGGCAGAGAACATAAAAATATGAAACACATTCAAGGTTTATGTGAAATCACATGACTACAACTATAGCTTGCAGTGTTCCATTTAGAATAATAAACTCCTGTCCATGGGTTTCCTGTTGAAAAATCGTTGTGTTTTGGAACACGGTAAATGGTTTCTAACTGGTCACGCTAAATCAAGCTTGGTAGCTGGTTTGCTGATCACCCAAAATTATCCACCAGTGTGTACCTAAATTATTAGAAACCCAAACACATCGACCAGCTCAAACTGGATTTCCCAGTAGGGTTTGGAGGCCTCATTACCTCTTTTCCTTTAAACAGACACAATCTCATACACAGAACACATCCAATCAGCATCCTTCCCTACTACTCCTTCAACTGTGTCACCTGTGAAACACAACGCTAACCATAACACCTTCAAAACAGGACAATACTGAGGACAATCAATATATCCACGCACCGTCTTTCAGCCACACACACACACAAGTGCAAGACTCCCGAGGGAAAAACATGAGCTGACAGCAACACAGCTGAGAGCTTAGAGATGGAGAGACACAGAATGAAAGGGCATAGAAGGAAATAAACATCTCAGATGAAAGGATGCGTGCAAATTATTGCTGGAAATCTCCCAAAACAGGTCAGAAAAGGCAGGCAGAATAAAAGAAGAGAGACAGAAAGAACATGTAGCAAACACAAAGCTACACTTTCTAAACCAACGCATGTCTCCAGCAAAGCATGCCTGTCATTCATTTATTCACTCACTCACACACACACACACACATTGTCTTGTGATTCAGTCTGTCCCACATACATACAGTAAACACAGCTGATGCAGCCGAAGCATCCACTCTCCCCTCCCTCCTCTTCCTGGTTCCTGCCAGCTGTCTGGGCTATAGCCACTGTCATCCCCCTCTCGTTTAAATATCCCTGACACATGGCTGGACCATACCACTTGGTCTTGAGGGGCAGGGGAGCTCAACAGCATCACTGTGTTGTCTCTGTGACAGAGTGAGCTAGACAGTGTCTCTCTACACCCCCCGTCCTTCACCTCCGTGACGCGTTAGACTGCAGTGCATGCGAAAACGCTGGAGGATGTTTTGAGAAAAGGACAGAGAAAGAGAGACTCCCTTGGAAGCTGAAATAGAGGTCATCTCAAAACAATTTTTGGTTGATTTTGTTGTTAACAGAATAAGAAACTAGTTTTGGACGACGAGACTGATATAAGATCTGACCCATTTAAACAGTCATCACGAGCTATTTTACTGGAGCTGTCACCAAACCATCACTGTCAACAGAATATTGAGCTGAGCATTACTGTGGATGAAGTGTTATCTGCTTTGTCGCTTAAGCCCATAGAAACCTATATAGAGTGTAAATGATTCTGCTCTTGTATCCAGAGGGGTTGAGAGGTGTTTCGGATCATCTGAAGCTGTTTAATCAGAGGGAACAATAGCATCCCTGAATCCTGCTCCTCTTTTAGAGGAAAAAGGCTTTGATGGAAACATCAGAGAGAGAAAAGGAGACAAAGATTGCACTGATGAGGTTTTGTGAGCCTCTTGAGACCAATTGCTTTTTTTTATTTTATTTTTTTATTTTCCTGTGATTGAAGGCCTTTGTTTGGGGGAAATAAAATAAAATAAGCAAAATAAAATAATAAATTTATAAAATAAAATTTTCACATTTTATGTTGCAGCATTATGTTAAACTGCTTTAAATTACTTTTTTCCACATCAGTATACCCTCCATACAAAATAATGGCAAAGCAAAAACAGTCACAACTTAATCCCCAAAATTCAAATTAGTCTGTGTTTTACTCACCCTTTAGCCATCCTAGGTGTATATGACTTTCTTTTTTCAGACAAATCCAATCAGAGTTACATAAAAAATTTTACTGCCTCTTCTAAGCTCCATCATTGTAGTGGTCGGGTGTTTCTGTTCAACAGTTCAAAACACGTTAAATAAAGCGTGCACATCCATTATAAAACGTGCCTCACACGGCTCTGGGGCATAAATAAAGGCCTTCTGTAGTGAATCCATGCGTTTTTGTAAGACAAATATCCAGATTTCAAACACTTTGTCTGATGTGTGTGCCTCTGAGATATGGTAGTTTCAAGATTTCTTTTAAGGAAGCATAGTTTCCTTTAGCCAAGGAAAAACAGTCTTCTCAAAATCTGACATTTTTCTTTACATTTTCTCTTATTTTGTGCTTCTAATTCATGACTGGTGTTTTGCTTCTCTGTGTTCGTCACTAATCATGCAACGCTGACATCGTACCTCATCTGCCTGAACTGCTTCCATGTATGACAGATAGCGGAAGTTATAGAAAGGTTTTTATTACGTTCAAAATATGGATATTTTTTTCTGACAAAAACGCATAGATTCGCTACAGGAGGCCTTCATTCACCCCCCAGAGCCATGTGAGGCACGTTTTATTACGAATGCACACGCTATATTCAACGTGTTTTGGACTGTTGAACAGAAACACCCGACCACTACAATGATAAAGCTTAGAAGAGAGAGGAAAATTTTTTATATAACTCCAATTGGATTCGTCTGAAAGAAGAAAGTCACATACACCTAGGATGGCTTGAGGGTGAGTAAAACACAGGCTAATTTTCATTTTTTTGGGTGAACTAACCCTTTAACTCAGTACTTAGCTGATGCACCTTTACAGCCTATTTTTGGGGTATTTACAAAAGTATTTTTGGTATGATGTGATAGCGACAAGCTATGTACATCAGCATTTTGCAATTATCTGCCATTCTTCAGCTCACCTGTTCACCTCTCAAGCTCTGTCAGGTTAGATGGGGGAGAACACACATTTTCAGGTTTCTCCAGAAATGTTTGACTGGATTCAATCCAAGACTGTGGCTGGGTCACTCAAGGACATTCACAGAGTTGTTTATAAGCCACTCTTGTTTTGTGCTTAGGGTCCTTGTCGTGTTGGAATGTGAACCTTCTGCCCAATCTGAGGTACTGAATGCTCTGGACAAGGTTTTCTTTAAGGCTATCTCTATATTTGGGTGCATTGAGCTTTTCTTCTACTCTGATGAGTCCCTCAGTCCCCCGTCACAGCATGAGGCTGCTACCAGCACACTTTACTTTTGGGATGGTACTCTGCAGGTGATAGGCAGAGCTGGTTTCATCAGACCAGAGAATCTTGTTTCTCACAGTCAGAGGGTCCTTTAGGTGCTTTTTGGCAAGAGAGGATTAAGTCCTTCTGTAGGTTTCTCCTGTCTCCACATGTGTTCATGGAGCTGAACTAGAGTGACTATCAGGTTCTTGGTCACCACACTAACCACAGCCCTTCAGTGCTTGGTCTTTGCTCTAATATGCATTTTTAGTTGTTAGACCTTTTATTAAGATGCGTGTGCCTTTCAAAATTATGCCCATTCAATTGAATTTGCCACAGGTTAGCTTCACTCAAAGTGTGTTAACATTTACTGTACAAGCAAAATGAATGCTCCTGAACTAAATTTCAAATGTCCCCAGATAAGGGTATGAATACTTATGCAATAGAATCATTCAAGTTTTTTTTACCTTAAATACATTTGCAAAGATGTTAAAAACCTGTTATTTTCTTTGTCTACATATTATGATGTATGGAGTGTAGATTGATGTGGGTAAAAGTTTAAAGCAGTTGGCTGCAATATAAAAATGAAAAAATGAATACTTTTGCAAGGCACTGTATATATTGTTAGGGTTAGTTAAAAATGAACTAACAATGAACAATACTTTTATATCAGCCTTAATTAGATTAATGCTAATGTCCATGCACACTAATACAAATTGAATGTATTAAGAACCAAATATGAACTAGAAATGATGCCTCATGCATTATGGAATAGTGGTTTGAAATAAGAAGGTGAATAAACTATGACATAATTTTTATTTTCGGGTGGCCTTTCCCTTAAAAAATTGTAAAGCATTTCAAATATAGCCCACTGAAGCCAGTTTTACCCATTAGTTTCAATATTTGCATTTATTTGTTAAATTAATATATATATATAATTTTTTTTTTTTTTTACTTTAAATTGTACAGTAGATAAGAACACTCCAAGAAAACAAATAGAAGCAGGGAAAAAACGCACATTTAAAATCTTGAGACAAAGCAAATGAATATCAAGTATGCTTGCTTGGAAAAATGTCTCGCTAGTTCCACCTAGTGGACAATGTTAAACTGTCTGTTCTTTGGATTGCACGATCATAGAAAAACTCATTCTTTCAACTGACTTTCACAACTACTGTCTTAATTCAATCCACAAGCAATTGACAGTACACAATTACATATACACCTACACATATTAATAGTCTAACTACCCTTTTATAAAAGCACAAGAGTCTTTAAGAATCCATAAACTTCCCACCTCATCAGTGAAGTCCCTGGGAATCTTGGGAAGTAAAGGGTTGGGTGGATTTGGAAAAAAACAACTCTAAATAGTAGCAATATGGTGGCTGAGGGGGAGGCAGTAAAAGGGCTCTTTAAAGAAGCCCTCCTCTTCCATACCACACTGAAGGCAAAGGGAGGTGCCACGGGGTCAATGTTTAAAGCATTGCAACGTGATGTGTGTTATACAGAAATCTAGAGGCTGAAACATGAACTTCGACTATGATCAAGTTATACCACTAACATTCTCATCTTATCTCTACTAACAAACATCTGTGCCTTTAAGGATAGTTTAAGTAATCATAGTCAATAAGGTCAGCCTTATCTTTTCCATTCATTGATCAGAGGAAAAAAGTGAGAAGGTTATGAAACATTTGAGCGAACATAATGTAACAGAGACAGGGTCCCAAGTGACATAATGGGAAGAGCTCTGTGTACAAACCTCAAGTGACTCATGGCGAAACACTCATAGCGGTTATAAATAAAATCAAAACAAACAATATCATTGTACATTGAATGCTGGGAGGTTAAACAGAATGTTAGTCAAAGGTTATTCAAGGTATGTTATTAGAGCCTATAAGGTAAATGCAAAGAAACATGTTCGCTTTATGATGCTGAAACCTGTAAGAATAAAAAAAACCTATGGATGCACCATAATTTTGGTCAATATGATAAATAGTCAATAGTTATAAAATATTTTTACTACATATCAATCAGTATTTTGACTGATTACTTAAGTCCAAATGTTTTATAAAATATTATAATAAAGAAACAAAATGGAACATTTATCCAAACCTTTTATTTTTTACTGCGGTCTTTTAAATCATGCCATGCATTTGCATATTTAGAGTCGATTAACATGTCAAGAATGAGCCACAGTAAAAGCGCACGCAGCCTTTCAGTAATCAGACACTTGATTGCTGCTGAAATGTGAGAGGAATTTTAAATATTGCATGTTGTAGTGTCACAAAAAACACTGTTTAAAGGACTTTTCATTTTAAGCAAAGCAGTGGCTATAATTTATTATTTGCATGTGTACATGTGAACGTGAACTGTTTTGTGGTTGTCAGGAACTGTGTGGTTTCAATTTTGCATCATTTTTTTTTAAAGACAGCAGGAATATGCCTCTACGCTCATTTAATTTCTCCATCTCTGTGGAGAAGATGCTTTTTGATAATGTTTTCTGCCTCGGGCTCTCGAAAGTCAAACGAGTCTGGTTTTGCACTCAGCCAGAGATAAATGCATTTTGAATAACACTGTTTCAGGTTTTCATCAGAGGCACAAATGTCTAATGAATACATGCAACACTTAAGTAAAGTGTTTGTGTTTTTCTGCGAGAGAAAGGTGTGAAATGGTTTTTGGATCGGATCTTATGTAAGCCTTATGCAATGCTGGCCTGACCACAAACAGTGTTGCATGCATTTTATGGATGTGGTCTAGACTGTAACTGGTGCATGTTTGATTTCCCTTGTCTGGCTTTCTTGCAATTGAATCAGGAACATTATCTGGATGAATTTATTCAGCAATTGAGGCGTTGTGGTCATAAACACAATCAGCTAAGTAGTGCCAATGTGATTATGGCTAAGAAAATTATGTATAATACATAACTTCCTCTTTCTGCGCATCAGAGAAATATCAAATACAGACCCAGGAGCTATTACTCCATTTCAAAGAGAAAAACATTCATGTAAAGTATTAGTTTTAGCTCTTCTTGGACCCATAAGAAAAAGAGAGACAAAAAAAGAGCATATAGTCTTGAAAAGCTGCAACAGTTTTCCTTATATCAACAGGTATAAAAGTTTCTACATTATACAGAAGCTGGATTACAGAAACTCTCCCGAACAACTGGCATATAAGAATCAAATGAGAGGAACTTACATGCAAATATGTTGAATATATACAAATGTACATGTACAAATGTACACATAATGACATATTCTGTTCTCCTTTCTATTAAATTTCTACCGCACTCTCTCTCTCTCTCTCTCTCTCTCTCTCTCTCTCACACACACACACACACACACACACACACTTTTATAAATCCATATTGTTTTTGAATAAACACACTTACCTCCACTGGTTGTGTACTGCAGGCTGCCTCTCTTCTTGAAAGGGGATGTGGGTTTGCCTGAAGGTAGCTTAGAAGACATTTTGGCTTGAGATTCACCAGAGACGGACAATACACTGGTTGATTTAGACACTGAGGATTCCTAGCGGGGGGGCACACACTTGGTCCAGAGGGGCTTTGACTGCAGTAAGGAGGATGTTCATTTGTGTGTGTGAAAGAGAGATCCCTGCTCTTCGGATGCTGCAGTGGGGGAACTGGCTCCTCCCCACACCTCCCAGTGCCCACTCACACGCTGCCTGCATGCTGTCACTCCGCACTGTTTCCATGTAAACCCCAGAGCCAGGTGGAACTTGACCGGAGAGTACGGCAGGCATCTGAATAATGCTGGGATGATGATAAGGAATGTTCCTCATTCTCACAGCCTCAGGAGACAAGAGGAAACATGAGCCAGATGCTGGCTTAAGGCTCAAGAGGCTCAGCAGATCACATACTGTATGAGAGATGCACAGTATCAAAACATGGGGGGGAAAGCCACTACAGACTGCAGAGCAGCTTTGAGATGATTGTATGGATCATAACAATTAGAATCAACATGACATTTTTGATGACAATCAACAGTCAAGATTGGGCAAAATTCAGAAATCTAAAATAGAATCTCATTAAAATTATATTAATTGCAATAAAAAATAATTTAACAAAGTCACACAATAGATTTTGAACAAAACATAATTATATAGATTTGGGCTATTAATTATATATTTTTATTCCCAAATATTTTTTTCTTAACGGATTAACTGAAAATTTTCATTTTTTTATAATGCATATTATACGAACAGTTATATTTTATCATTTATATTTTAAGCGTATATGTGGATTATATGTATGTGTGTATGCTTGAAATTAAAGTTCATTAAACATAATGAAATATTTAAATAAAAATTATTAATATCATCTAATGTTACAGAAAATATGCCATATGGTGTGTTATATGAGCATCATAATTTATATGTATTACATACACACACATATATACATACAAACTTATGTATTGATTATTGATATCATACAATGTTACTGAAAACATGAATTTTCATGAATACATTATTGCACAGACAATATGCCAGTGGTGTGTGTGCAATATTGTATTCATGGAAAATGTTATTAAAATTGTATTATTAAAAATAAGAAACCAAATTTTAACATTTTAATTTAATTCTAATTTGCTTCCTAATTCTGCATCTTGACAGTTACTGCAATTCAAATTCAGCCAATTCATTTCATGAGCTGCTCATTTTTACATAATGAGAATGCCTGTGAAATGCTAGTGACAGCATATGCTGACCCTCTTCAGCAATGTACAGCGAGGGGTCTTTACATAACAAACGACTCTTTCTGTCTCTGTGCTGACTGGACATTTCAGCATGGTAAAAATCCAGCTCCAATGGGCCCTGGAAACTTTAGTATTAGCTTTCATTCAGAACCAAAGGCGAAAAATGTACTTTATATTATACCATGCATTAAAAAAAGTGTTTTATGCCGAGTTAAGTTACAGTACATAATGGTCTTAAGATGAAATCAGTAAATTAACTCTGAATTATGAAGAGATGGCTGTGAAGATTTTCTTTCTCCTACACTAATGTGTATATCAGGTACAGGGCATTAAAGCGATAGCTTACAACTCACTCTTGTGGAGACTGAGAGTGATGTGTTCATGTTTGTTCAAGGATACCCTACATTGGCAAGATTGAATAAAAAAAGAAAACAAAATACCAAAAAAACAACAAAATACCAACACAAATATTACTGTAAATCAACATATAAAGAACGTTATTTGATAAAAACAAAACAAAAACAAAACAACAACAACCAACCATCTATTAAGACAGAGCATTTTACTGATTTTTTACCAGCACTGTACCATGACCAATAGCGCCTGATCTCACAAGAGACTGTAGGCGAACTGTACACGCTACACCTTTATATGAGTGCAAGAATTAGTCATTAATGATTCAAAAAGTCCTTCCACTAGGAAACCCGCTCATGCTTTTTAAAATCTGTGTCAGTCTTGAATGCAAATCAGATCAGGTCTCTGCAAAAGCATGCATTTAGCTATTCCGTTTGAAACCGCAGGGTTGAGATTCTCCTGCACCAGTCTCTGTCACATATTTATTGAATTGAAGTGCATTAATATTAGCATGCAAAATGGTGACAACATGACAACATAAACACCGTTTATGCATAATCAGGATTAAAACAACTTGCATGCTGGATTGAGCAATTTATATAGCCTGAAGGGAAAAGTTAAAAATATGTTTATGTAATGCAATTTTCAACTCAAATTATTTTATGCTGTATAGCATATACTTTAGGCAGGAAATAACCATCTAAAACAATCCCAGTCCACTGTCACCCACCCTAGTAAGCCGTGCTGGAGTGTTAGAGGCAGGCCTGGACCACAGAAACCCTAATGAGATTGGCTCTGATGAAGAGAAGGACACCATGATTAGCTTGCTATATTCCTCTTGGAAGCATTTAGGGATTTGGGTGCTCACAACCTGCCACAAGCAGTAAGAAAAAATCTGCTTACCTAAAGTGACGTGGATTGAAATCTCGCTTTCACAGAGAAGTGTTTCTTTCCCATCATCCATCTGGGGAAGCAGCATGCGCTACGAGTGGGAAGGTCTGATATGTTTCTGATTTTAGATAAGTGTAAACAGATTTGTTTCAAATCATCTGAAAGCAGAGTTAATGATTCGCTGAGGAGCAATTGTTGATTTCTGGTTTACATGTAGGCCAATTCATTTTGTGGAGAGTTAGCGCTGGTTGATGGTCAGAACATGACTTCAGGTTAACTAAATTTTAGATGAATCTCTTTTGCTGAGATTCTGCTTTTATAAGTCATACAATTATCAAAACACACTTTAAAATAGAATAGTTAAGTTTTTTTTTTTTACATTCCTAAATATTAATAACAATGCTATGAAAACGAATTTATTAATTCTTTAAATGTTTAGCCAGGGGTAATAATTGTACATTTTGTGCATGACAACTAAATAATTATTCTATGTATTTTCCTTAATAATGCATTGGCTGATGCTTCATTGCTAAACTTAAATCTAAGCAATGCACACACACACACACACACACACAAAATAATAATAATACACATTGTTCATAAGCATGGCATAAATGAAAAAAACTTGTTTTTTCTATTTAGAGATTTGCTTTAATAAACACATGTTTGCAAGAGCAAATTTTATATATTAATCCTTGGGACATTCCATTAAAAGTATAGTTTATGTCGCTATTCAAAATTGACAAACAAAACCACCAAATGAAATTGGTTTATTTCACATCAAAGACATACACACAGAAATAAATATGAAACAACTGTCTAATATTGGATGCATATGAAAAGTTGAATCAGGTAGATTGAATCATTTAATACAAGCTTTAAGCCAGGATAAAAATAAATCAGTTTTCACAGCCCAATGAGAATAAATACTATTGATGAGTTATAGTGCACATTCATTCTCTTAAGCGCAGTGGGTGGAGGAGATAAAGTTCAGTTCAGTGGGCTTAAAGATGATGTTAGAGAAGAGAATGGTGATCGGATGGCAACTTCAGCGCTGACTTTACCACTCCGATCTCCCAGAAACAAGACACACTGACCTGTAAGCTCTCCTACTTTACCCCCAAGCTTGGGGTTACATAACAAATGAAGCTATGTGTGTGTGTGTCAAACGGAGAATGCTATACACGTGTCAAGACAAAAAAGTCCACCAAGAGCAAAACCCTTTATCCTCTGACCTCTAAGAACTAAATCAACATCAGAGTTTAACTGACTGAAATATTATTAAGAAAATTGTTGACTTTGTGGTGCCAATGAGCTAAAAATTCTGAAGAAGTAGCAGATTTTATACATGCATATTACTGTAAAAGCTCAAGCTCATTTTCCTAAAACTTCAGATATTGTGAAGCAGTTCTAGAACACACAAAACTTCACCATATCAGCCACAAATCCAAACAAGCCCCAACTGATCACACATTGTCATCTGATCAATGTCAAAAGCTAATTCACTAGAAGCATTGGTCCTAATTTTTACAACCTTCACTTCTGTCCTTGTTAGCTGATCTAATAGGATTGGCTGGTTCACACAGGAAGATCAGCAAAGCCCTCCCCAATCCTAAGCTAAGACTTTTGAGGTGGACAAGGAGGAATTAGAGGGGATAGAGCGACCAAAGGAGGAAGCAGGGCATTCTGCTTCAGTCTCTTTGCCTGTCTCTATCCACTCGTCCATCCCGAGGTAGGTCAGTCACAGAGGAATCAACACTTTTGCGACCTTCCTCCTGCCAGGTGATCCAAAGTACAGGGCTGCCTGTATCCATTTCTTTCTCCGCAAAGCACAGGGGAAGCCGGCAAAATTTCTTTCCTTGAGGAACTTGACAGGGAAGCGTCAGACGACGAGATGGGTAGCGGAGCAAGCGCAGAGGATAAGGAAATGGCCAAGAAGTCCAAAGAGCTGGAAAAACAGCTCCAGGAAGATGCTGATAAAGAAGCAAAAACTGTCAAACTTCTGCTGCTGGGTAAGAAATTGGTGTTCGTTAGATTCCTCAGTCCACTGGTGCTGAGTTAAGAGATTCTGCATCCAAAATGAGCTTCTCATGCTGTATGTACATTTGTGCCTGCAACAGGTGGTCACTACGTACTATAGTACGTTGGAAGAAGTTGCTGCAGATCTTAGCATTTTAAAAGAACTTCAGTTTTTTTCTGAACATATATGCATCCTTGATGACTGACATTAACTTGTACCGAACAGAATAAAGTGAATGGTCAACACTATGAGAAAGTGTTGTTTTCAGGGATTAAGAGTTATAGATGCACTGAGGTAGAGCGTTTAGACAAATCTTACTTAACAAGAGGTTATGTAATTATATTATAAATGACACAATTGTAATCAGTTATCATGTTTGACTTTATAATGCATTAGCATTAAAATAAAACAACAGAGATAAAACAATTTTTTTACAAGTGATTATGCCATTTTGCACCATATAACACCTATTTGATGGCATTTAAAACACTAGCAAGTGCTAATGCATTTCAGATGAATTTGCATGTGAATTAAGTGACGCACATCAGCTCTTTTTCTGTAAACCATTTTTAGCATGAATGATCTGTCTAATTGAAAGTTTATATTAAATTAGCTTGTAAACTGGTCAATTCCTTCTTGACTTCAGCAACACATCCACATTTTCACCGCAAATGAAGTCGCCTTAGAAGATCACAACCCGAGGAATACTGAATTGTGGCATATTAACAATAAGACCAGAATCCGATTACTGTGATGATTTAAGCCCCGATCCTCTTAAGCTCAGGTTCAGTTTATCTTCCAATGGAAATGGAAAGCGAAGGCGGCCAGTTTGAGTGCTCCCAACAGTTTATTACATCAAGACACCTTACATCAGTGAGCCATTTCAGCAAATCACTGCGAGACAGATGCACTGATTAAGTACCGACCAGCTTGACAAGTCACTTCCTGTCTGAACAGGAAGTTCATAACCTGCTGTTCTCAGATAATAATAACAACATTACTTAATTAGAAGTTAAACTTATTATAGATACATACTCTTCCATCTCTATGTAGTAAATTATCGAAATTAGTTTTCTCAATAAATAAGCAAATCACTTTTTTTGACTCTTTTTGCACAATAAAAGCAAAAAGTGTGTGGTAATAGCACTTATATGCATTCACACCTGATAATTATAAAGTAGACAGCATAATTTAATATAGTTGCTAAACTAAGCATTCGAATGGACCAGCTGGGATGATGCATGTTCTCTTTTACGGCTTGCGTTAACTTAGGAAGTAAAGGGCACGTAAGAGTGACAGTTGCCATGGGAGATGGTTGAGCCCCACCCCCTTGCCCTGTACTGACTGAAGCTCCAAGACTAATCAAAGTGTCAGTGATCTTCTGAGAGGCTTTCCCTAACACAAATCCAATTGGGTCACTTTATAAGCAGGTTAAAGAGCCTTTCTCTGACCTGGCCATCAATGACAATCTATAAGTTTATTCCTAACAGATCATCTATCGCTTAACATTGTCCTCATTATGAAAGTGAAAGTGACGTGACATTCAGCCAAGTATGGTGACCCATACTCAGAATTTGTGCTCTGCATTTAACCCATCCGAAATGCACACACACACAGAGCAGTGAACACACACACACTGTTAGCATACACCCGGGGCAGTGGGCAGCCATTTATGCTGCGGCGCCCGGGGAGCAGTTGGGGGTTCGATGCCTTGCTCAAGGGCACCTAAGTCGTGGTATTGAAGGTGGAGAGAGAACTGTACATGCACTCCCCCCACCCCCAATTCCTGCCGGCCCGGGACTCAAACTCACAACCTTTCGATTGGGAGTCCGACTCTCTAAACATTAGGCCACGACTTTGATTATGAAAATCAAAATTCACAGAGCAGAAAATAATCAATTCAAATAACAAAATTCAGGCATTATGGAACAGATAAGATCTACAGTAAACATCATGTACACTGTAAAAATGATTAGAAAATCATTGGAGTATGTTTTACAGGAAAATAATATTTCATTCTTTCTGCTTCAAAACTTCACATTTAATTCAGTGTGTTACTTGCTGTGTCTTTGTAATTATGTGTGAATTTTACTAGCAATTTAAAAGCTAACCATTATAGAGGGAATTTAGCCTTGGAGATTGTCTGAATTTCAGTTTAAGAGCATTTGAGGGCTCCTTGTTTTTTCTTTTGTTGCTCATATATTTTTGTACATCATATTTTTCTTTCTGTCTTGTAGGTGCTGGTGAGTCAGGGAAAAGCACCATTGTAAAACAGATGAAGTGAGTTTAAACACATGCAACATCCAAAATGTTTCCTCAGAATAGTCTGTTTGTATCTTTACGGGCTGTGGAAGCACAGAATTCCGGATATATATTTTATCCAACCTGAAGTGAAATTAAAATCTCATCCATGCATTCTAGTTGAAAATTTCTTTAACAATTGGTGTGCATTTGGGAAATGTCAGTGCATACAACGTTGTACCCCTTGAACACTCTTAAAAGTGAAGGTGCTTCATGGTGCCATAGAAGAACCTTTTTGTTTAACAAAAAAAAGAAGAAGGTGAAAGAAAGTTCTTCAGATTATGAAAAGTTAAGAAAGAGATGGTTCTTTAAAGAACCTTTGACTGAATGGTCCTTTGTGGAACCAAAAATGGTTCTTCTATGGCATCGCTGTGAAGAACCTGTTAAGCGCCTTTATTTTTAAGAGTGTAATGCTAATGCGTGATCAGCAGATGGTAGTGAATGTGAAGCCTGCTCTGTATTTACTGTATGTACAGTACTTCAAAACATTAATCAAAACACTCTGTTGCTGCCCCCCAAGAATTCTCCATCAAGGTGGTTATACAAAAGAAGAACAAATGGAGTTTCGATCTATTATTTTTGGCAACATCCTGCAATCTGCTCTGGCCATCATCAGAGGCATGGAGATGTTGGACATCAACTATGGGTCACCAGCAGCACAGGTCTGCAAAACACAGCACAGGTCTCCGAAACACAAAAAAGACCAATGATTAGAGCGTAGACATTCACATGCCAACAAAATGCACACGCTGAAACACAACAACATGCACAATTTTGACATGAAATGAAAATTCACCCTTTTTCTTTTTTTTCAACATTTTTACAAATTAAACATTATGCATGGATGAACTGTTCACAATCTACACTCTCTAGAAAAAAAGGTACAAAAGTTTGCACGCTTTCAAAAGGTGTACCTTCCTTACCTTTACAGGGTGTACTGTATATTAGTGGCTCATTGAAATCGACAGACTTTTTTTCTGCTGATACCAGACTTCTCCAAACATTTAGATCGCTTAAACCCTGCCCCTGCAAACTCTACATCTTAAAATCAATTCAACAACTGATGCATAGAACCAAGTCTTTGGTTCTACTTTTTTTTTCTTTTTCGATATTCCATTACACTTGGATTTATGTCACAGTTAGGAAGAAAATATATGTTGCTACTTCCTTTTTTTTTAGCATGACTAATTAAATAATAGAAAGAAATAATAATTCACTGCATGATGGCTAACAGTGCCCCATTTCTTTGTCTCATGCAGGAGGACGGTCAGAAGCTCCAGAACCTGTCTGATTCCATTGAGGAGGGCACCATGCCTCCAGAGCTGGCAGACGTCATCAAGAGGCTATGGAAGGATTCGGGTGTGCAGGCCTCGTTTGATAGAGCTGCTGAGTACCAGCTGAACGACTCTGCTGGATAGTGAGTACAACACTCAACAGGGACAGCAAAGCCTACAGTTCATTGGCACCTGAGGATCTGGTTACATTGTGCATAATTCCCTTTGTATTATGGGAATACAGTACACCAGGGCTTAGAACTTCTGGAGGGCCGCAATCCTGCAGAGTTTAGTTCAAACCCTGCTTCAACAAACATGCCTTTAGTGTTCAAATAATCCTGAAGGGCTTGATTTTCTGGATCAGGTATGTTTAATTAAGCTTGAAGCCTAAATTGACACCCCTATAGTACAGAGTTGCTATGCTTTGGAGATTTTCAGGACTTTAGCAAATGGACAGTTAAGGTGTGTCTGTAAATGTATGGCTTATCTCCAACAGCTACTTGAGCGAAATGGACAGAATCTGCAAACCTGACTACCTCCCCACTGAGCAGGATGTGCTAAGATCTCGAGTCAAGACTACTGGTATCATTGAGGAACAGTTCTCCTGCAAAGAGCTCCACTTCAGGTGTGTCTTACATGGCTAATGTGATTGAATCAACTGTTGTGCATACTCTATGTTAAAACTGAGATCCACAAAAATTGCTAGTGTAAAGAAACTCAAGAAGACCTCAAATGTGTCACTGTCCATGTGAGAGATTCAGGTTCTTGTGTAACTAGAACAAAATGAACCAGGATTTTGAATGAAACCATTTCATGGTTTTTCACTGGGCTGCAGGATGTTTGATGTGGGTGGCCAGAGGTCAGAGAGGAAGAAATGGATTCATTGTTTCGAAGGAGTGACTTGCATCATCTTCTGTGGAGCCCTGAGTGCTTATGACATGGTGTTGGTAGAAGATGATGAAGTGGTAAGTGCTCATCTTTAGGCAACACTCTTTGAAATAAAGGTTCTTTATTGTCGTCTATGGTTCCATAAAGAACCTTTAACATCTATGGAGTCTTCGATTGAACAAAAGATTCTTTATAGAAGAATAAGGTTCTTTTGATTTTTTTTTTAACATGTTCTTCACACTAAGAAAAAATTGTTCTTTTAAAAATTGCTAATTGAAATATTCTTTGTGGAACCAAAAATTGTTCTTCAATGGCATCGCAGAGTGAAGAGCAGTCCTTACACATCTTTTAATCAGCAAAGAACACAAGATCATTCACATTACAAATATCACAGAGACCAATCAATGGACTTGATGCTGCTGTTTTAAGCTTTACCAGTGCATCTCAACTTATACCGTTGTCTTGTTTTCCATGTTTCCCCCAGAACCGCATGCATGAGAGTCTCCATCTCTTCAACAGTATCTGCAACCACAGATTCTTCGCCACAACTTCCATTGTGCTTTTCCTCAATAAGAAAGATCTTTTCCTGGAGAAGATCAAGAAAGTCCACCTGAGTATCTGTTTTCCTGACTATGATGGTGAGTGAGGTCTCTATAAAAATAAACACCTTTAAACTGTAATTTACCCAAGAAATGAATTATCTCACCCAAAATCCATTCCGAATCTGTATGCCTTTCTTCTGTAGAACAACTCCTAAAAAAATTTTAAGAAAGCATCCTGGGCATTCTTTTGAATATACTGACGTCAAATGAGGATCGTGGTTATGAAGCTACAGAATGACAGCAAAGAACCACAAAAGTATCACAAAAAAGGTCCATATGACTTCTACCACTTTCAAAACCATATTATAGTTTTGTGTGTGGTACAGATTTAAATTTGAGTTGGTAATTTTGATTTGCCCTTGCTGTAGCTCTCCTTGGCACATTCATGAGACAATGTTTGACTCACAAATGAATCCTTCTTTTGAATCTGATCTTTTTAATAAACTCATTTAACTATTCGACTGTTCACAATGGGTACCAGTGCATAATGAATCATGATTTAAATTCAGTCTGCTTCTGATGTGGCTCCTTATGGCTGGTATGGATCTTTTATTGTGCTTTTGCATTGTGTAACTTCACAGTCATTCACATCATTATATTGAAATAGTCATCAGAATATTCTTCAGAAATTCCTCTCAACAGAAGATAAATAAAGTAAATAGTAAATAAATGAAATGATTAGTAAATAAGAAGTAAATAAATGAAATGATTTTTCATCTTTGGAAGTATGCATGACCATCATACCTCATAGCAAACACTTGGTGGTAATGGAACTGTAACTACAAATGAACAACAGTCTTAACAATATGCCTAGCAAATATGACGCTGAATATCCTAATTTTACAGGTCCAAACACATATGAAGATGCCAGCAACTACATCAAGACTCAATTTCAAGATCTGAACATGAAGAAGGGAGTAAAGGAGATCTATGCACACATGACCTGTGCCACGGACACAAAGAACGTCGAGATCGTGTTTAACGCTGTGACAGATATTATCATAAAAGAAAACCTTAAGGACTGCGGTCTCTTCTAAACACAATCTACTTTTTCAAAGGTATGTTCCCTAAAATTACAAAGCAGATTCTTACTCCATCTACACTGGATGCAAACGAAATGTTATATAAGTAAATAACTCCCATCGCCTTCAGTAGTAGTAGTTTTTTTTATTACTGTATCTATACTTCTATCAGCATGGTCCATGGTAGTAAACATATTTAGATGGAATAACACTTCCACACTTCCAATGCAGATGGATTTCAGAATGTTCTATAAAATAATTTCAACAAGATTTTTTTTAATAATTGACTTTAAAACATTTATTTTCAGATCTTTCTACCCTATCCCCACCAGCATGATTGGATGTACTCTGGCGAAGTTGCTACAGTAACAAAAGAATATCCACAGTGGCACAAAGGTGAACTCTACAGGAGAACTCTACTAGCAGTCAAGTGTGGTCAGTGGAACCCCGGCCAAAAAAACAACCTCAAAAACTTAACCAAACCTCAGAGACTAGATCCAGATTAGACTAATGGACTCTGCCCTGTCAAACCACTAGTAGAGACGAGAGAAGGATTACCAAAGAAAGGGGACTTTTGATGCTATGAGTTATTGATGCTTGTGGAGAAGCTTCCTCTCAATGTGTTTAACGTTAAACCTTATAGAGGTTTGACTGTTAGATGTTTTTTTCCCCGTTCATTTGCAGAAAAAGAAAAGTAAATATAATGCAATTAAATGATGCTGTATCAAAGAAACTGAAGTGCCCCTATCAGATCCCATGGTAGCAACTAGAAACATTCTTATATGTACAGCATCTGGTTTCCTTTTGAGAGATTCAAACTTGCATATTAGCAAGATGTGATTGTTTGAACTCTGCCAGCTCACACAATATATGAAAGACATTTCTTTTTCAGCCCCACATACAGTAGGGCAGTATGTTTTGTAAATAAGAGTAGGAAAAAAAAAAGTTTGAAAAAAGATTCTATATAAAATATATATGGAGACATATATCTATATATTTATGATACAGTATTACAGTAACAAGTGAAAATTCTAGAATGGCCCGTTGCTTTGTTTAAAACCAGAGGTATGAATTTGTGGAGATGTTCTGGAATGTTAATGTAGGCACATGAAATAAAGACTTGCATCAATTTCACTGGTTGCTGGTGTTGAATTACTATCATGTGCTGCAAATGGCTGGCTATTAGTGCTACTGTAATTGTACACCTTCACAAAACACTGACCTTAAATTGTTTTAATTGGGATTTTAAAACACCGACCCTTGGTATCAGAGCTAATTTTGAATGAACCACAGTGCAAAACACTCTTTTTGCTAAGAGTATTATATAATCAAAAAGAGGTGTCTTCATGACAGCAGAAATGAGTAGTAAAGAAGGTTGCGAAGGTTACTTTGGAAATGTAATAAGTTACAGATTACAAGTTACCCTATTTAAAATGTAATAGTAGTGTAACTTTTTTAATTACTTTAATAAAGTAATGTAACTAATTACTTTTGAGTACATTTTGATTACTTTTATAAATTTCTAATGAATGTTAATTTGCAACTGTTAATCATCTTCAACCATTTTACACCATGCAGGTTTAACCTTAACAGTAGTGCTCAATACTGTCAGACTTTCACCATCCTTCATCACCTGAATTAAGATGATCAAATTTGAACACATCCACCACACAATCAGACTTTAGTACTGCCTTTTACTTAGAGATTGATCTGAAGTTCAAAGCAGATTTAAAATCAAAAGAAATAGTTTATAGATACTGTTTTTGAAACCAAATCTTTGCATAACTACAGGCATCTAACTGCATTTAACAATGGTTTGGGGAAAAATAGTTAATAAAAAAATAAAAGCATATACATCAACTCAAATACGGTTATCTAATAAGCATGTGTCCTATTTTGTGTACTAAACTCCTGAAACATTGGTGTCTTTTTGAAACACTGCTGTCTCTTTGTATATGATATGATGATAGTTTCTCAAAATAAGTAAAAAATGCTCATGAAGTGACTGTTCTAGAGATTAATTTCCATGAGGGGCGGACTGGGAAAAAAATAGGCTGGGAAATATCACACTCATACACCCACAACCCATTCTGAAACATGGACAACCCTATTTTTTTTTGGACCTGACATGAAAAAGATTTAACTCCTTAGGTTGGGGACATGCAACGTAATTAAGAGTTTTCTCCTGAACTGCACCTTCACTTCCATTATCCATCCATCTCTCTCATGACTTTAATACTGAAGGCAAATGAATTACCACTTGTATTTATTTTTACTACAAATTCCATAGTTAAACCACGGTTAGTGCCATATACCATAGGCTACATTAATTTTCCTCAGGGTTGTGTTTTTGTATCCACTAGCTCCCCCTAAACCTATGATAAAATATGATGATTTGTCTGCTAACTTACCATTGTAACATTACAATAGATAATAATGACGTCGTTTATACAGTATTTTGAGTGAGTGTGAGCAATGTGCTGCTGCTGCTTGACTAAGTAAACAAAGACAAAACTACATTAGCATATTTACAGATGAAACTGACCTGCACCTGAAACCCTGAACAGAAGTGTCGCTTCTCTGCTCCAGCTGTGCGCTTACACAGTTCACTCCGGTCTCTCTCTCTCTCTCTCGCATTGATTACTCGGAGTCTGATCCAAACCGTTCGGCGGAGGCGCGGAGAGCGCGCGAGGCGCGAGCCCAACCATTGCCAGTCACGACTAACCGATTCATGATTTATTAGAAATTTAATTATCGAATGGCGGATTCGGAAATAATCGCTTTAGTATATTCGGCCTGCAATTATACAATAACAATATTAAAGTAGAAGGCCAAATCGTCTGCCAGGCCACCGGGAATAGTCCCGGTTCTCCCGATGTCCAGTCAGCGCCTGATTTCCACAGACACGCAGAACGTGCAGGATTCATATTCAGTCTTATGACTGGATTCTACGAATGTGTTTTCCGCGTCTCGGAGATTATGGGCCATATGTCTTAGTGCAATTTGGGAAAGAAATAAGCTGTATGTGGATGTGTGTAAATTCAAATGTAATCCTCTTTGTAATCGTTACAATTTTCATAAGTAACTGTAATTTAATTACTCATTTTTTCTTAGTAACTAACTGATTACTGTTACATTTATTTTGTAATTAAATTACGTAACGCCGTTACATGTAACTAGTTACTCCCCAACACTGCATATTTAGAGCCACAGGCACCTTCAGAGAAACAACTAATAAAAGATAAAAGTAGGAAATAAAAGATCCAAAAATGCAATTGCAATTACACATTTGAAGAATTAGATCAGATACAAAGTCAAAATGATTATTAGTCAAAATGATTATTAGATACAAAATGATTATTAGTCAAAATTTGCCTTCCTTGTTGGACTAAAATTAAAAGATTATTTTCAACTCAAGTGTTGTAGATCTTTTCTGATCATGATTATGCATATACTATGTGTTTCCTTAAACAAAGGTAATTTGATAATATATGTATTTTCTAAAAACTGTAGCAATTGTTTACATTATACTTTGGAGAGTTACATATGATTAGACAAGTCCATAAACAAAACAGGTTTTAAATAATACTCAATAAAATGTTTGTTTGTTTTTTGTTTTTATTAAACAAACCAGGTTATTAGCATATTAGTGATTCAGTGCTATCATTAAAGTTAGTTGTTCATTTGCACTTTCATGTTTCAAATAGCTGAAATAGTTAAATAAAATAATGCACAGTAATATAGAAAATAAATCACAGCTTGTTGCATAAATCCAGACCGAGTTCATGAATGTACCAGAAATGGAATACCATACTTTTTACATAATATTGGATAATATATTTCTTGCACATGCAGGTAACTCTGGCTGTTTGGTATGTTCTGGAAGCAACATCTGACTTGATGTCAACACTTTTCATATTAAATACAGGTATTAAAAACCAGATCACATTGTGTCAGTTTGCTTAAAAATACTGAAATCCACAGGATTAAACAAAAGCACATCAAACAAGTCTTGTCAATCTGTGCTCCATCAACAATGCAAATCTGGCCATCATGTTCCGTTTTCATGGCATTTGTTCCCATGTGGTCTTGACCCAACAGAGAGTCATTGTTTCTGAACCATTCAGAGATGTGTCTGTGAGAAAAACATTTGTTCACACCTTTACTGGGATACTTTTTAGAGATACCATCATAGTGAGTTACCGTATATAAAGTGTTATATAAAGTGATCCATGTTTGATTAGTGAAAAAATAAACAGTGTACAGTTGCTGTGTGACTGGGCTGTGAATTACAAAAGGTATGACAACATTATAACACAATGTACACCAATAGTTCTTAAGTATGAAGTATGCAAACTTAAACATTTATAAATTAGCTAAGTAATTGCTATGAAAACCTGGCAAAATATTAACTTTCCCATAAGAACTGATCCATTGTTATTAAAAGCACTCAGATCATAATCTTGCTGCTTGCTGTGTTAAAAAAAAAAAAGAAAAAAAAAGATATTTGATTCAACTGAGGTTAGTTTGTTGACACATA
The DNA here is from genome assembly GCF_963082965.1 of Carassius carassius. Lineage (NCBI taxonomy): Eukaryota > Metazoa > Chordata > Actinopteri > Cypriniformes > Cyprinidae > Carassius > Carassius carassius. The sequence goes on from NC_081775.1 coordinate 19,351,169, forward strand.
TTACTGTCTATTGTGGATTATGATCTATGCATAGGGGTTTGATGTAATACCTACAGAGGATACAGAAAATGAACAGAATGAAGCTGTATTGGCAATAAAATAATGACTACAAGGAAGTGGCAAAGAAATAATGTCCATAACAGATTGTCATTAAGAATGATATGGGAGCAAAAATGTCCATGGGCATAGGTACTGCATTTAGTTTGAAGAGTGCATGCAGTGGGGAGGAAGTCTCTCGCTTATTCGCCAACAGAGGAAACTGACAAAACCAGGAACACCCAGTCACTGAACCTCGGAAATCTTCCACGAATAACTGTAAATAAAAAAAAAACATGTCTTAATAAAAATGATAAAATATATGAAACACATTTCAAATGACCACATTTCATGCTTTTACAATTAGCAGGGATCTTTGGGTTTCAATATGTATGGTTTTATATTCTACATTTATTTTTATTCTACATAGAAAAAAAATCAGTACATTGTGAAAACGCTCCACTGTGTTCCTCATATTCTCTTCTGGAGGCCCTTTTCTCTTTCGATGCACTTACCTTCTGCTTCAATAGAGGCCACACTCTATGAGGTTATTCTTGATAATGACATCAGTGACCGCATCAAACACAAACTGTACGTTCTTTGTGTCCGTGGCACAAGTGAAGTGTGTGTAGATCTCCTTTGTGTCCTTTCTTCGGTTCAGATCCTCAAACTGGCACTGGATGTATGCTGCGGCCTCCTCATATGTGTTTGTTCCTGAATGTCACAGACAACAGAGATGAGTGTAAGATTTGTGTGATTTCCATAACAGTTCAAAAGCTTGGTGTAAAAGATATTTATTTATTTTACTTCTATTCAGCATGGAGGCACTGAATTGTGAAAAAGTGACAGTAAAGACTTTTAAATATTTACATAAGAGTTCTACTTTAAATAAATGCTGTTCTTTTTTAACTTTCTATTACTAAACTAAGTGTTTTCAGCATTGAAATGTCTTTTGACCAGCATATTAAAATGATTTCTGAAGGATCATGTTGCACTTAAGACTGGAGTAATGACCGCTGAAAATTCAGTTTTACTATCACAGAAATAAATTAATTACATACTGAAATACATTTCAAATAGAAAGAGTACTTACTCCAGCAACTTTTTAAGTTGGGAGATGGAGAATAAACAAGACACTGCACGAGACATAACACGATTATTCGGGGCACAGAATAAAAATACTCTGTTATTTTTGGAGGAGTATATTAAAGCATCTCAGTGATTCAAGGTTTAAAAACAACACTTATTCATCATTTTGAAAAATGAAGTGAGGCAAAAGTTTCTGCTAATGGTCCAGCCCATTGGCAAAATAAACTGTGCCACTTTTCATACATGAATGATTTCAATGAAATACACTGAGGACAAACCAACAGCTGTAAATGTAAAATATAAAGACTGAGAGAGCCATTAAAACATCTTTCTCCCAGCCATGAAGGATAATGACTAGCAGACAAAAAACAGAGGTTTTTCCACAGTGCTTAGACGATGAATAGCTCCGCTTCTCTGATAGGCTGTTCAAACTCAACCTCACATAGTCCCTACTTCATTTTATAACTTTTTATAAACAAGCAATAACTCATGCACTCTGCCTTTTGCCCTAAAGGCTGTACCAATATAATGATGCTCGCTCAAGTAAAAATACGACTTACTGATTATCTGCAGATCCATCTAATTTTAGACATAATTCAAATAGGTCATGTTTTCCAGGACTGAAACCCAAAACAGATCAAGCTATCAGGAATAATACAAGTATTGTTGAATATAGCCTACTGTCCTGAAACAAACTTCTTCCTGACCATGCATCATCATTCACAAGTTTAAGTGCTAAATATTAATGTATGTATGTATGAATTTATGTTATTTAAACCACTAAATATCCTTTCACTCAAAAGGACAATATTCTCACCAGAGTATTCTGGGTAGCATATCGTAAGTGGACTCCTTTTGATCTTCTCCTCGAACAGATCCTTCTTGTTGAGGAAGAGAATGATGGATGTGTCTGTGAACCATTTGTTATTGCAGATGCTGTCAAAAAGCTTCATGCTTTCATGCATACGGTTCTGTGGACACATCGAGATCACCACATGAGTCATGACTAATGTTCACATTTGCTCGGACGTTGCTTGGTTTGACAAGTGAGAGCTGAGATTTTCAAAAAGTACATATGAATGAAAAGTTATAAACACAGTGCCGCAATAGAATCAAGGGTTATGTAACATTGTGCATATTGACTCCACGGAAAACCAATATGCAACCTCAAATCATCCTTGTATGGAAAAACAGTCAGTGTATTTTAAGAAATTAGGTCTCATGAGGAAACTATGCGCCCTTTCCAGGAGCTATGAGGAAATCACTTTAACACAACCAGGACAAATGGAACATCCCCTGTGGAACTGAAATACTGAGATCTGGAAGTAGCTTTTCGCAGTGATTATAATACTTGACTATATTTTCATTAGCCCATCATATCAAATGAATTGGCCCTATAATCTATACTATAATGGACTAGTGTGCCATTCTGATTTAGTTCTATAGGGCTCACTTCAGGATGATGATGGAAACTCACCATCTCTTCATCCTCAGCCAGCACCAGGTCATAGTCGCTGAGTGCCACACAGAAGATAATAGCAGTGACGCCTTCAAAACAATGGATCCATTTCTTCCGTTCTGAACGCTGGCCACCAACATCAAACATCCTGTGCAGACACAAGCAGTTTACAGTGATCAGGAAGGAAGAAAAAAGAGAGAGAGAAAGGTACTTACTTGAAGTAGAGCTCTTTGAAGGTGAAGTGTGTTTCTACAATGCCAGTGGTCTTGACTCGAGTCCTCAGCACATCTTGTTGAGTGGGCATGTAGGTGGGCTGGGATATCCTATCCAGATCGTTCAGATAGCTGGACATGAGACAAAGCGTACTGAGCATTTGGATTGAAACCATTTTAAAAACAACACTGAAAATGTCAAGATGATTTAAAGAGCATTTAGAAGAACATAAAAAAAACCCCAAATCAAATCACCAAATCAAAACCTGTTTATTTTCTCTTCATTTTCTTTGGGAGTTTATATGACTACCACATTATCACGCAGTGTCGATTACATAAACAGTCTCAGTAGTTGGAAGGAACACATTTAAAAAGGTTGCACCTGTTCTGAGATCTGCGTGCATATTTAATATATTTCTATATGTTTTTTGGAGCAACAACCCTTTTTTATTAATTTAACAGAAGACATAATATAAAAACATACACTGCCATTCAAAAGTGTGGGGTCGGTACAATTTTAAAAATGTTTTTGAAAGAAGTTTCTTATGCTCACACATGAAGTGTATCTTTTCTGCTAATACTGTATGAATAACAAATGATTATGGTGGTGGATCTTTCATATTCAGGAAACCAAAAAAAATCCTGTGACTCTCTTGAGTGTTTCAAAACTCATTTGAAGATGGCTCTCTACTCTTTTGCATATAACTGTCCTTAGATGCACTGAAATGGATAGTGATGTGTTGTGTGTTTTATTGTGTGTAAAAAAAAAAGTATTTTGGGTGTGCAAAGCACCTTTGTCAACCTGTGTCATTTTTAAATGCACTATAGAAATAAACACTGATTGACTGATTGGTGGGAGGGGGGTGCAAAAATGAGAATCACTGCAATACAAGCCTGATGTTCCCAAAAGCACTGCTGTTGCATACATACTGTTTCCATCACAACAACCCACCCTTCTGATTTCACTAAAACACTGGAGCACAAGGCTTTTCTCTCAATAGAAGATTCAGCTCTATAGTTCCACTGCATGAGTTCACTGAGAGGAAAGAACTTCGGTCTTGATTATTATCACTGGAAACATTCTTAGTGGCTACCAAAGCTGAAAACAGAGTGAAAGAATGACTGGAAAACATGGAAAAATCTGAGGGAAAAAAGTGGTACAATTCAGAAAGCCACAAATTTCCCCATAGTCAATGAGCTGGAATCTACCAGGTAAAAAATGCTGAACAAGTTTGCACAAGCAAGATGGATCTCGATCAGCTGTACACTGTGCCTCGACCTGAATCATTTCCATTTAGGAAACCAAAAACTAATTTCTTGTTAATCAATCACTTCGAACAAAAGCATGATTCTCTGGAGACAAATTATGATACAATAAACCAAATGTACTGAGGGTAAAAATAACATCTGCTAAAGTTAAACCAAAAACTTAAGTGCACTTACTAGGCTGCTGAATCATTGAGCTGATACTCTCGTGATCTGACGAAACACGTCTGCACTCCTTCGTCCTTCCACAGCCGACGGATAACCCCAGAGAGCTCGGGGGTCATCACTCCTTCCTCTGCAGTGCCGGCGAGCACAAAGAGCTGCCGAGCATCGTCCTGATGTTAAACAGAACACCATTAGAAGATCGATTAAAATATACCTCAGAAGTTCATGACTGAAGCTACACTAGCTATGCTCGATGTTTATGTGTTAGCAGTTAGAAATAAAAACGTTACATTTATAGTCAATTTATTTATATGATTTTGTTGTACTCAATTTAGGTATAATTTATTTTTTGAACTGAAAAAAAATTATATTTTTTGTTTCCATCAAAAATGTTTCCTCCATGGCATTTCTTATAAACTGTTTTATTTAAAACATATGTGGGTAAATACTGCTATTTATTTTTATGCATATAGCTGATAATATAATTCTTTCATGTTAATTTGGTGAAAAACATTGTGGGAAACCATCACTGGAATCTTAGTGTATTTAGAAATAGTGACCAATTATGGTGGTACATAGCGTCGTGATTTTATAAATGATCCAAAATACTTTTGTCTTGGGAAGGCTGAAAAATAAACATTTTTCCAAGTACTAAACTCTGGTTGGATTTTATAGGCAACACTGTACTCAAATTCCAGCACTACACAGTTTAGACGAGAAAAGTGTTTTTATTTATTTATCTTACCGCTCTTGCTGGATCCCCAAAGTCGATCTTTAAGCGGCCCATGGCCCTGATAATGGCAATGATGGACTGAATAGTGTTGCTATAAACCACGACTTTATACTGTTTGCACTCCTCATCTGAGTAGCCATCTTCATGAATGATCCTTAAGTAAAACAAATAAGATAATGCATCGACTGTACTGCACATCAAACAAAACAATTAAATCAATAAGATCCAATTATAACTGCAAGTAATATTCCCTCTAAGCTGTGTGCACAGGCGGCCTTCATGATGAAATCTAATGGTGGTGATGCACAAACTAAAAAATTGATTTTGTACGATGATTTTATATTTGATGACAATCAAATTACATTTAATTTTTATATATGTTCTCTAATAATTAATTATGAAGAATTTTTTTGTACATTTTTTTTTAATTTATAATTTTATTATAATAATCAAAATGACCCATCTGCAGTTTCATTGATTTACATTGGAATACAGGATAAAAAAATAAAAAAAAACATTAAAAAAAATAAATAAATAAAAAACATTTAAAAAATCTGTTTTTGCAAATGAACTCTTCATATATATATGTACACATACATACAAATATTTCTGTGTGTGTGTGTGTATATACACTCACCGGCCACTTTATTAGGTACACCTGTTTGATTGCTTGGTAACACAAATTGCTAATCAGCCAATCACATGGCAGCAACTCAATGCATTTAGGCATCTAGATGTGGATTTTAAGTATCTTTGAACGTGGAGTGGTTGTTAATGCCAGACGGGCTAGTCTGAGTATTTCTAAAACTGCTGATCTACTGGGATTTTCATCACAGCCATTTCTAAATTATAATTATTATATTATACATATTTTTTTTATTATAATCATATAATAATTATATTTTTATGCTGTCAAAATTAATGTTAACTCTCTCTCTGTCTCTCTACACACTCACACACACACACACATATATATATATATATATATATATATAATTATGAACCAAAATTTGACTGTATATATTTATAATGCATACATATGCATATATATATATATATATATATATATTCAATGTAACTCTATAACCATTATACTGTATATCATGGTGGCCGAGTGAGAACACTAGAGGGAACATTGAGTACCAGTATCAATCTTGCATATCAGCATAAATATAATTAAAAGATTAAAAAAAAAAAAACACTCACTTCATTTGCTTAACTATTGTGCTCTTCCCTGATTCCCCGGCACCTACAAGAGCACAAACAACACAGAATGTTGCTGATGAGGTTGATATGGCAAATTGATGAATGCAGTTTATTCGCCTGACCCCAAACATCACAAGCTCAGGAGAAGGTCTGCATGAGATGAATAGAAGCTTTCAACCTCTGCCTCCCACATCACAAGCCCAGCATGAGCTGCAGAACGAGCTCTCTATTTCGGGTTGTGCTTGCCATACGGTGAGATTCAGTGCCCTGAAGATGAAAGGTCTGTGTGATGTTAGTTCCCCCAGCTGAAGTGTTTGTGAGGACAGCGGGAGCTACGATAGGTGAACTTTTTTTAACCAAGTCAAATGACTCATTTAAATGGCTTATTAACTAACACACCAGAAAGAGATGTTTGTACAAACATCAGCAAACAGGCCAGTGGACACATGGCGTGTACGTAATCCAATGCTTTACTTCTCAGCTAACAAGTAAAATGAATATTAGTGTAGTTTACATAACACTTTACATTAATATGCTATTTAGCAGGTAATGCATTACATTTTTAACACGTCTTGGATATGGAGTAACAGAGTCCGTAACCTACAAATCACTTTTATATACCTACATTTTTGTATTGAAATGAATAAGACTTGAATAAAAAACCTCCTTTGGCTTTCTGGTCAAAAAAAAATTCAGTCCAATAACAGTTGGTCAACTGTTCAATCTTCAGGATCATTTGTGCCGGCGGTTACATGCAGCAAATCTACTGAGGGACGCATTAAGAGTTAGATCAATAATGTCTGCTTCTGAGGTGTGGCTTGCTGCCATATTAGCCCAAATTATAGCATGGTGAAGGAATAACTGTGGGTCTTGGGGGGTAGAGGATCAAGTGGAATATTTCTTCTGAGAGTCTTGAACCGCAGGCATTCTGCAGCTGAGAGCGAGACGGCCAAAACGTCCTACCACGTCTGATGAGGAATTGGCACAAGTAAAAGTTCAATGAGTTATCAATGGCTGAACCAAACAAAGTTTTCATGAAAATCAGTTCTGGGATTGCCAAACAGATTGAGAACACACAAACCTATTGACATTTCCACCACTGTACAGGTAAGCAAGCCAGATGTGGGTTTGTCATTTTTTAAAAGAGTAGTTTACCCCCCAAAAAGTTGAACCAGTTCAGTTTGTGCATGAAACATTACATGGGAAGTTCACCAAAAAATGAAGATTCTATCAATATTTCCTCATCCTCAAGTTGATTTAAACCTGTATGAGTTTCTTTCTTATGTTAAACACAAAATAATATATTTAGAAGAATACAAGGCAACCAAAAAGTTGCTGGTTCCCGTTGACTTCCATGGTACTTAAAAAGAAAGTCAATGGGGATCTGTTTGGTTACCCACATTCTTCAAAATATCTTCTTTTAGGTTATTCAGAAAAAAAAGAAATTTGCAGAGGTTTGAAACAACTTCAGCGTGAGTAAATGATGATAAAATGTTCATTTTTGAATGAACTGGATAAAATGATTCACTGAAGACACACATTTGGCATTTGACACAGTTAGTTATTTCATTAACATACTGTAAGTAAAATCGGCAATAAAAATCAACAATAGACATGGATTTTGCATCTTCAGATCAAATATGTATATAAAGTGTATTATGTATTATTGCAGAACTGTTAAAAACTGGAAAATGTGTTACAAAGTAAAATAAACAAGCAATTGGAATGAATGAATGAATGAATGAATGAATGATTTTTAGGTTCACATTTTTAAGTTCTTACTGATTTGGGATCAGCCAAAGTAAATGTATTCATTCATTTCACACAAACTGGATCCCAGATCAAAGGTTCCACACTTTTTCCTGATTACCACAGCTCTGTATTTACAGTCACTTCAGCGAGAGCCGCACACGGTCTGGATGCCAACCGAGAATCAGGTCTTGCACTGGTTCTGTGCGGCACAGCCACAAAATCTCCACATACACATCTGTGAACGTTTGAATAGGTATGTTGTAAATGTCTTACTCCTGCTGTAATTATACAGTTAGCTGCAGTGGCATGTGCAGTGTGGTTAAAATGGCCGCTATTATCAATCCCAGCTGAGCAGAGCCGTTCTTTATGATTTATATCTTTTTTATTTAGCTATTTATTTTCAATAGTGCAGGTTTACACTGAGCAGTAAGCTGACCCTTGAGGACAAACCCCCTACCGAGCAATATCCTCATGTGGGATAATCATGGCGTTATCAAAAATGGAAACTAATTTCACATTGAGAAATCATCCCTCAGCTGACAAGCAAAACTTTTTTTTTTTTTTCAGAAACGTCAAAATAAAAAATGATGTTCATTTATTGTATTTTTTGGGGGGTGGAGTACCCCTTTAAACAGCCCACTTGAATTGCAGTTCAGCCAGAAGTAAATAGTAGAGTCATCTCATCAAAGCCTAATGCATCTGAATCTGCTGATGTCAGGAGAATCACAGAGAACACAAAGAAAAAGCCACAAGTGAGTTTCCACAGTGTGATTAAGCTCAGAGCTCATTGTGCAATGCTAATTACAACTCATCCATAGTCAACTCTGCTAGACAGTTGCAGTCCTCTTGCCTACAGGGACGTAGCCATGCTGTCTAATCTCGCCAGCAGTATTAAAACAACAAGATCGTATAAAAATAATCAGTAATTCAGGATGACCTGCTAGTTCACTGTGATCACTCAGGCCACAGAAGTTGGTCTTCGTCCAGCTGTAACCTCAGAAGTCGCCGTCCTCGGACAGTTCTTTCAGAGCAGCTTTTATTTATGAACGGCATTCTGTTTAATGAAGCGTGTAATATTCGGCTCATTGAAATGCTCACCCCACTTCCAGCATACCGTGGGTTTCCACATCCAGAGTAAAAAGCCAAACCCCCCTCCACCCCCCAACATGCCCCAATGCACGATTTAAATTCCAAGAAGGGAAGGGTTTCATAACTTCATTAAAAAAAAGACTAAAAGTAGGTTTTTTACGCACACAAATGTTGATCCACTGACAGGAATGCTGTCTTGGATGTGCACGTCTAATCTGTCTGAAACATTACATAAGAATTTGACAACATCACCAACAGACAAAGTTGCTGATCATAACTTAGATTGTGTAATCTACTGCAATAGTTTTAACCTGTTTTGACAGAGAATCTGGACGTAGAGAAATATCAGTCCTAAGGAATACAATCCCACACAGAAATCACAAATGTCATTCCATATTTGACCACTCCTTAACAAACCACAGTATGATTTACTCAGAGGAACCACCTCGCTGTCACAAGGCACTTTCTACTTTATGAGAATATATATTTATGTTCATTAATTCAGCACTGTTTTCCAAAGCAAACAGAGGCAATTAATACAACTAAATGGATCAAAACATTTATCTGGGGTGCCTCGGTCTCTAAAAATTGGTATGCTACCGACAAAGGATCCACAAACCAAACAGACAGACAATAATACACCAGTATTTTATCTAAATCAGCTATTATCTCCTGCATTTTATCAAGCTTTGATAGCTGGAATACTGCCATAATCACACCATTGCTTTCCACTGTTTTGCTGTGAATGTGTGAGTGTGTGGGTTTGCTTCTCATGTCACACAGAGCAACCAAATGCTGCAGGTTAAATATGGTAATAAAATGTGATGCTCACTGGATGTTTTGCGACACTGTGGGAGGATTACCAAGGGAAACATGTTTTGACAGCACATTGAGCCAAGACTAGTGCAAACAGAACACATTCTGAATCCACTTTATAATTTAGTCGACAGCTCAGAATAATGGTCAACAGGCTGTCGATCTTTGTTCTACACTAAGATATTTCAGCCTATTACAGATGAATGCTTAAGTTTAATTACCGCCTTCATTTTTTACATGATAATCTGCAATGACAAGTTCACTTTTTGGACTGAACAATCGACAAGCGCGAAAACGATCGTGAAAGAGAAAAAAAACGACAGAAAAACAAAATAGAATGCATTTGCGTTTTTAAACATTGGTATTAAGAAAGTCTAATGTATCATACCGAGCAGCAGTAGTTTGACTTCTCTAGATGCTTTCTCTCCGTCCTCTCGCAGGTTCCGATCAATCATCTTACTCCTCTCCATCGCTGCTTTATCTTCAGCACTTAACGTGCAACCCATTTTGCTAAATTTAATTCAACGATTAATAAGAACCTTTGAAACTGTACGTTGTAGTAATTTTCCTTCAGCTTGAAGAATAAAGGAGCCAAGGAGAGAAAGGCGTTGGCAGGTTCGCACGAGATGATGCCAGCCTATGAAAACAGATACTTTAAAACATATTAAAAAGGCGGTTCTGGTCACACCAAGCCTAAACGGCACCGCGATCCACCGAAACTACATTGACTGGGACAGAGCAAAGGATCCAAAACAAGGAACCCAGATGAACAATGTTTCCGTGACTAAAAAGTTTCCACTGCTGAGGCTTTGTAGTCTTCTGAAAACGCCAGTTTAAATTTTTTTTAACGCATAAACGGTATCCAAGACTGTCCAAAATATGTGGATCACAATTAGAGCTCTTAACGAATCGTTGTTTTTGAACAAATCTTTTAAATGAACGAATCGTTCTCGTTCAGTTCCATGCACTGACTCGCATGTTTCGTTCGCTGAAGGCTCTCCCGTTTGAAGCGCGTGACTGACGTCGGAACCATCAGAACTCGACCGCGGTTTGTGAGGAAGCAACGTTATTGGTTGGACCTACTGTATGAACACGCCCACTTCACCGGACGAGTCAGTTTTGAGTCTGAACGACAGTCGAGCGGCTGTAATCGAGACTGATTTGGTTTGTGAATAAGTCAAACTTGAGCTGACACATCTCGTTCTTGAACGGAGATTTTTTTTTCAGTGTGTAAACTGATTAACTTATATACAAATTAAATAGCCTACCGTAGTAGCGTTATTAAAACGGTTTTTGAAAAAATGGAAGATGTTAATATAAGCTTGTTTCGTTTTTAAACATTATTTTAAGCAATCGGTTAATTAATAATTCGCTGATAACCCACAAAAATGCACTTGTCGCTACTTATGCTGCAGAATGAATCACTGAACGAATCAGTGAATCTTTTAACGGCAATTTTAAATACAAACTGCCATGTCATCTCAGTGCATGTTTACAGACAGAGATACAAACTTATGCATTGTTGTTTTGTAAAGTGATGCAGCAGGTTATGATTAGGGCCTTTTGCTCATGAACGCACTCCTTAGCCAGAGAAATGTCACAGAGGATAAGTTACCATGGAAACACCAAGTCCCACAGTGGTTGAGAATAAAGCCTGTGTTCCTCCACTGAATCATTTTCATAGAGATTTAAATGCAATTTATTTGGATTGTAATGAAGTCATTATCTTTTGTGAATCTAAAACAGCTACTGAAAACTGTCAGAGTTAAGCGGACGCACAAACTGATCTCTAATCAGCGGCGAGGAGAGCCTCCCCCAGTGCTGCAAATGACTTCACAGAGCTCTCAACACCTTCATCTCTCAGCAGAGCTAGAAGGTCAGCTTGTTTGAACTTCACCACTAGGGGCCTCCCTCTTACTTACCAAACATCAAAGTACACTGATGTGTGTTTGTGCACGAGTGTGTGTCTACATCTGTTTGTGTGTGCATGTTCATAAATATGTGAATGTATATATCCTGTAGGTGAATATGTGGGGAGGAGAAAAGAGAGAGAACAACACAATGTGAATAGGAAATATTTTCATCAATAGCACAGTATTTGATATAAATGGAATTTGCCCTCTTATTAAAGGGATTCTCCACCCCAAAATAAATTTTTTTGTCATTAATCAGTTACCCCCATGTCGCTCCAAACCAGTAAAAGCTTTGTTCGTCTTCAGAACTCAATTTAAGATATTTTTGGATGAAAACTGGTAGGCTTGTGACTGTCCCATAGACTGCCAAGTAAATTACACTGTCAAGATCCAGAAAAGTATGAAAGACCATCTGCCATCAGTGGTTCAACCATAACATTATAAAGCGACGAGAATACTTTTTGTACATGAAGAAAACAAAAATAACAATTTTATTAAAAAAATTGTCTCCTCTGTGTCTCTACACATCACTGTAGCGCCTTTTTGGAGAACATAATCTGTATGCAATCAGCATACGTTCTTCTGTGTGAGCCGTGCTGCACAGATGCACGGTTTTCATTCAAATCAATGGGTAAATACACATAAAAAACGTATCCTTGTGTCATGTCTGACACAGAATAGCGTACGCGGATGTTCTCCAAAATGGCCCTACTGTGATGCAGAGAGACAAAAAGGAGACGCATTGTTGAATAAAGTCGTTATTTATGTTTTCTTCGAGTGCAAAAAGTATTCTTGTCGCTTGATAAAATTCAGATTGAACCGCTGATGGCAGATGGAGTATTCTGACGATGTCTTTCATACTTTTCTGGACTTTGAAATTGTAACTTACTTGGCGGACAGTCACAAGCCTCCCAGTTTTCATCCAAAATATCTTAAATTGTGTTCTGAAGAAGAACAAAGCTTTTATGTGCTTGGAACGACATGGGGGTAACTGATTAATGACAAAATTTTCATTTTGGGGTGGAGTATCCCTTTAAATGATAGTTTGTTATGTTGAGTCACTTTCTGTCAAGATATGTTTACTGAATTATTTCGAGATGTCCTTCAATCCAGTTATTAAGAGTTGAACAGCATACATGTTATGATTGTATCTTTACCTTTCATGCAGGCAGAAGTCTAGGAGGTGAATAAAAAAATGTGTTATTATAATTTATGTTAATAATAAAATTCTAACAAAAAAAAAATCTATGACATTTAGAATTTTAATTATATACACTACTGTTCAAAAAACCTGGGGTCTGTAAGGGTTTATTTTATTTAAATCTAAAACAGTAATACTGTGAAAAATCATTATAATTTAAAATAAATACTTTTCTATTTTATCATATTTTAAAATGTTTAGTCACGTGAGTAACTTCAGTGTCACATGATCCTTCAGAAATAATTGTAATATTTTATTATTTTTTATTATATGTTGAAAACTGCTGTACTTCTTAATATTTTTTATGGAAACCCTGATACTTCTTCCCCTTCTTTTAGGATTCAAGTTCAAAAGATCAACATTTATGTGAAACAATATAATAAAAGATAAATGATACAAGTCACTTTTGATCAATTTAATAAATCCTTAAATAAAAGCAGTTTTTTTTTTCAAATAAGAGTGTGTATATAAGATTATCTGTATGTATATATATATATATATATATATATATATATACTGTATATATATGTTTTTATTCATATTTTAGATGCTTTGTTACTTTTTTTACCCAGTATACTTCTCTCCTCTTGATCTTAATGAAATAGTTAGCACTAATGTCATTACAATGGAAAATTAGAAGCCGTGTCTTTACTGCCTTTCATCTCAAACACTCAAAATAGAAACCACCAAAATAGCAACCACCAAATTTGGTTATATGGAAATTAACTTTACTGTATTTTTGTATGCTGCTCATTCTGCTTATGGCAAAACATAGCAGGGCACACAGTCACTGACACAGGAATGCATGCTAGGTTTACCTGTAAACAAACAGCCATTGACATCTAGATGAGTCTTGTCTGTATCACAAGAACAACAAAGAAACAACACGGCATTTTTTTTGATAATGTAGAGGCTGTTTAGAATATTATCTTGTTGTTATAAACTTTTTTAATTCCTCAAAATATTACCATGCATGTCCAAAAGATTAAACAGTCTGAACAGCTACTTTAATATTTCGATTATATAAAATAAGGAATATCTGTATCTTATCTTAAACTCATTTTAAGACATTTTGCATGAACTGTTCTGTTTTTGAACTGGCTGATATCTCTGTCTGGACTTTTTTATGGTCCCTGTAGTGAGGAGAGAGATATGAAGTGCCATCATTTTCTAGCAATATTTGAGAACTCAGTTGATACAGATCTGATGTGGAACTTGCTAATGAGTGAAACACAGCAGGTGTAGTAGGTGTATGTAAGAAATGAAAAAATTATAATAATAGCAGTGTTGCCAGAGTTGGGAATCTAAAAGAACATCTGTAGTGGCACATGTTTGAAGATGACCCGATTGTTAACGTTTTGTCAGAGACTATCTGATTGTCCCTCGCCATGTTGTGGATCAGGTGCTTGAGCAAACCCAAGGCCCCCGAGGTGGAAGCCGCCATCTTCATGTCACAAGTTCTGGAAAATGTGACTGAAAAAACCAACAAAGATTTTACTCTCTGTAAACACACTTCACCTTTTTTTTCCAATCTGAGATTATCTCTTTATGGATGATTAGCAAGGCTTGCTGCATGAATGTGCATCTTGATAAATGTTCAGAACTTTTCCAATTTGGGAATTTATCACATTCTGGTTGTTCTTTTACATATCCTTCATTGTTCAAATGACCAGAATAACACAACTCAGCGTGTAAACCTTTTTTGGATTGGAGTATACTGTTCAATACTTTGGGGAAATAGAAAGAAATTAATACTTTTATCTAACAAAGATGCATTAAATTGAACAAAAGTGTCAGTAAAGACATTTATGTTACAGAATAAAATTCTATTTCAAATAAATGTTGTTATTTTAACTTTGTAATCAAGGAATCCTGAAAGCAAATGTTTCCAAAAAACATTGTTTTCAACATGAAATCAAATAATCATTTGGTGCTCATCACATAAATAATCACAGGAATAAATTATATTTTAAAAATATATAAAATTATATATATTACAAAATATTTCAATATATATATATTCCGCAATATTAATGAAATTAATAAAAAATTTAATGTCCCCAAACTTTTAAACAGTACTACAGATAGTGAGGATGAAAGCCCTTGTACACCACAACCACCACAGACTATGTGTTTCAATGTTTTAATTCATTTTTGAGGAAAAAACAAAATATTAAAATATGACTAAAGAATTAGAATCTACCAACCACACAAACTACCTTGCTTCAATATTAGTGCATGCTCCAAATTTTGTTGGTACAATAATATTTAGTTATTAACCAATTTTATACTAATTTGTTGTCTGAATTAACATTAGGAGCATTAAAAGTTTGTAACATTGACCACTTGCGGTTCAAACCACTTTCTGAATACAGATTCCATGTCACAATGTTGCTTCCGTGTTACATTGTTCGGACAAATGTTGCTGAATCTATATAAATAAGCTTCTGTCTAGTGGAAATGTGCTGAAATGAGGTCATTTCATCAGTCCAACATTTCTTCTCTAAAGAAAAAAATATGCTTTGTGTATGACATAAACCTTACCAACCAAAAATTTTAAACAAGCTATGTACAAACTTGTCGGCAGAGTATAAAAAGATCCAATGCTAAAACAGAGAAACAATATATGATACATTAAATATAGATTTCACATCTGAAAATATCAACCTTGCATTTCCGATTTTGTCTTGATACAATTGTCTGATATATTAAGGTCATTTATGTGTTGGTGCTCTATGAACTCCGAGGTCTCCTCCATGATCTGGCCAGGAATGTGGAAGTCAACAGATGGCTGGTGGAGCTCGGTGGAGAGAGGATTGTCCTCCTCCTGTTGAGGGATGGAGATGCTTTGGGAATTCCTTGGCCGCATACCTGTGCCCTGAAGAAACTGGAGAAAGTTCTCCTCAATAGAAGCCTCTCGACTGGGCAGCTGTTCTTCTTCACCAGGATGCCCCCACTTAAAAACGAAGGCCAGGTTTCTGGCCAGCTCTTCCCTGATCTGCCGATTCAGAAAGCCGTAGAAAAAAGGATTGGAGGTGAAACAGAAGTACCCAATCCAAGTGAAGACATCCTCCAGCTGGGCCATGTGTGCGAGGGATTTGTTAGAGGACGGCATGACGGCGCAGTACAGGTGGAAGGAGAAATAAGGCAGCCAGCACCCAAGGAACTGACCTCCTACGGCGACTAGGACAACCGCAGCCTTGCCCCCACTGAAAGTCCTCTGGGGGGTAGTTCGAGCTCCGCTGAGGCTGGCTGCCATGCTGGAGTAGCTGCTCAGAGATTCAGAGCGTGGCCTGGGAGTCTCCATCCAAGTGGGGACTGGCCCTTGCTGCATGGCAGCAACCCTGGCCACCTTAAACATGTTGCAGTACACCACAAAGATGATGAGGACAGGACATAGGAAGTACATCAGGGTAAAAAGGACCATGAATACCAGTCGTTGGGGCCCTTCCTCCATCCAGTAAAGCGAGCAGCACTTTGGTTCAACGATTTTCCCCATAACTTTCCCCACAGCCATTCCCGGCTCCTCTGTATCGAGCACCCAGCCGAGTAAAGGGAACGCGGACATGAGGATGGCTTTGATCCATATTCCAATCAGAACTGAAACCACCAACCCTACAGTCATTTTCACCTCATAGCGCATGGGATGAACGACGTAGTAGTATCTCTCGATGTTGATAGCTGAGATAGTGAGGATAGCAGCACTGATCAGTCCCACGCTCAGACACAAGTAACCCTGACAAAGAGCCTTGTTGAAAAAGCCCTGACCTGACAGCATACCCAGAGGCATTAACACCAGGGCCGCGATGAGATCCACCAGGCAGAGATGGAAGACGAACACAAATTTACGTAGTCGCGGTGTCCTGGCGATGACTGTCATTACAGCTAAGTTGCCCACTATAGCTAGTACGTCCAGCAGGAGCATGGTGCACAGGCCGAGCGTTTGCAAGAGGTGTCCATCTCTGGGCTCACTCAGTCCTGAGGCGCTAGGCTGGGTTGTGTTTGGACGCCAAGAGGTGGTGTGGGTGATGTTCCACGTTGTGTTGAAGGCGGCTGTATGCTCCATTAAAGAGGATGGAATAAGAATTGTGGGCGGAGGTGATTCTCATGGGACTATCACCCATTCTCCCCTGCTGAAGAGTGGCATCCAGCAGTACCGTTCAATGGGGAGTTCTGTCGGCGTTACGACATGCTGGTAGAGGTCGGACTCTGGAGTTGGGACGGATTAGGGTTTCATCTTCAAATATTCTCCTCTGAAATCCCTGGAGCTCCACTGTGCTCTAAGTCCAGCAGCACCAAATGAGACATGATGGGACTGTGAAGAGAGACAATAATGTTAGCAAACAACTTTTAAGGAATAACCCATGTTAGCGCTGGATAAAAATACTGACTTTGCAATTAATTACGATATTCATTTAAACAAACTTGATATCTATTCTTGAAATCCTATATGGTCACCAAGACAAAATCAATTATATTTTACTCAAGTTTGCAGTCCAAATTGAATGTGGTAAAATGTGTGTTTCTATTGAGTTGTCCTGACGGGCTGCAAGTAATAACAATCCAGTTCACAAACAAGTGACTTGAACTGTTTCAGTTTAGCGGACCAAAAAACTAGTGTAGTCCAATTCTCAAACAACTCTCATTAGCTGGTCTAGGTTTGGGTGATGCACCAAAATCTTATTTCATGATATGAGTAATTTCTTCTTATTAAAGCAACAAAAGTGATTTAGTCAAGAGTCAAGTCAAGTCAAGTCACCTTTATTTATATAGCGCTTTAAACAAAATACATTGCGTCAAAGCAACTGAACAACATTCATTAGCAAAACAGTGTGTCAATAATGCAAAATGACAGTTAAAGTCAGTTCATCATTGAATTCAGTGATGTCATCTCTGTTCATTTTAGAGCAGTGAGAGACTTTCTCAGTTTTGTTGTTTTATTAACATGCATGACAGACAGCAGGAATATTAGACTGCTGTCACTTTAAGAGCTGCCTAGATTGAATATAGTGTTACACGTGTGTTTTCTTTCTCAGTTTGCTTTCACTTAAGACCTAATTTTTGTTAGTGCTGGTCATTTTAATCAATTATTCAAAAAAAGAATAACAATTAAGAGTTACTGTTTGAATCAGTCTGAAGGATCCTTCATTATATAAACTTACTGAATACATCAGAGCAGTTATTAAATCAGCAATAAGTTATCCTTGCAAGTTTCTGCATTATCATACATTCATATGTAAATAAAATGGATTATTATAACTTCTTAACATTTATTTAAACAGGAAGTCACATTGAGGTTAAACCCTCTTTTACTAAAATATATGCCCAAATGAATTGGAATCAAATCAAAATGAGTCCAAATTATGATTCGGAATCAAATTCAATAATGAAATCTTCACCGATACCCAACCCTAAATTCACACAAATATACAAGTGCATGAAACACATGGCGTCAGATAGGGGCACTGGAGGTCTACCTTTGACCCGAGTTTGGCGGGGTTCGGCCCCAAGCACCCTTCAAAGCTCTTTACACTGTTGGCAATCATGTGCTCTGTGTTTATGGTCATGACCTCACCTTCCACACTAATTCACATGCATCATTTCTCAAATTTACAATATCATATTTTACTGTAAAAACACTGGACCAGCTTTGTCTCTCCACATCCTCAATCCATCCAGTTTTTCTCTGAGGGCACAAACTCTCCCTTGTGATACAATGTGGTCAGTGTTGTGACAAGCTCAAAAGCATCTCTAATTCAGCTCTAAACTGTTGTTTTAGGACAACTCTGTGTTTTCTGCCCAAGGCTTGTGACCACAATGATCTCATGGTTTACTGATTGATTGTAGTAGTGAAGGCTGTTCTGTACCTGGAAGGTCTCAAAGCAGTTAGAGCTACAGTGGCATGATTATCCACATGACTATGATGAGCTTGATTGTGATGATAATAGTGATAACGTTTACCCTTCTTCTTCATCATAAGGTTTGCGTGCTGTAGAATTTTTATTTTTTATTTTTTATAAGTTATTAGTAGGGTATTTTTAGTTAAAGGGATAGTTCATCCAAAATAAAAACTCTGCCATCATTTACTCACCCTTGTGTTGTTCCAGTCCTATATGACTTACTTTCTTCTGTGGAACACATAAAGATATTTTGTAGAATATTCCAACTGTTTTTTTGTCAACTGGACCCTATTGGCATTCATTGTATGGACAAAAATACAGAGACATGTTTCGAAATGTTTGTGTTCCACAAAACAATCATACAGGTTTTGAGCAAAATGAGTAAATATAAATAGAATTTTACATTTTAGGTGAACTACCTATTAAAGTGAAAAAAAGCTCTAAACATCATTCACAGGATAATAATTACTAAACATACTTAAGGAATAAAAAGAATGAAAAAACTACTTTTAGATCTGAGTTGAAGTGGCTCAATGACACAATAGTTATTGGTCAACTCAATACATTTCCAGGTAACCTCTTGTGATGTTTACACAACTAGGCCAGAACCATTAGGATACCACTAGGCTGGGATTTTAGTTGTACTAGGCAATCCAGCACTGTTAAAAGTGAATACAGGAAGTTATTACCTGAAAGGTGAAGTGTAATTTGTGGTTAAAATACTTCCTTCTGTCAGAGTTAAATGTGCATAAACTTTCAAAAGGCTCTTTCACAGAATAGACTGCATTTACAAGCACAGTTATAATTGAGCTGCAGTAAGCTTTCAAGTGTACTGTCCATGACAGCAAGCTAATACATTTTTTGAAGGATTAACACACATGAAGCATCCTCTTTGTCTTTCTGAGCAAGCACGCACTTCCAAAGTTAGATAGTTCACCTAAATATGCAAATTGTTCATACAGTATATTATTCATCCTCATGTCGTTTCTAACTTGCAGGACTGACTTTCTTCCGTGGAACAAGATGAGAGTTTTCTCTTTTTTATACAATGTAAACAAAACAGTTTGGTTACCAACATTCAATATCTTCTTTTATGTTACGCAAACCAAAGAAAGTCATACAGGAATGAAATGACATTAACATGAGTAAGCGATGGCAGAATTGTAATTTTTGGGTGAACTATCTCTTGTAGTTATATTAACATGTTTGGTTTGTGGTTGGTATGACTGTTTGATGTTTCTAAAGTCTCTTTGCTCACCTAGGCTGCATTGATCTGATCAAGATAAAACAAAAACAATAATATTGTGAAATATTATTAAAATGTAAAATATTTTGTAATATATTTTAAAATGCTACTTATTTCTGTGATTGCAAAGCTGAATTTTCAGAAGCCATTATTCCAGTCTTCAGTGTCACATGATCCTTCAAAAATCATTCTAATACTGTATGCTGATTTGGTACTGAAGAAACACTTCTTATTATTATACATTTTGAGAACTGTGCTTCTTAATATGTTTTTGTGGAAACTGTGATACTTTTCCCCAGAATCTTTGATGAATAAAAAGTAAAAAAAAATAATAAAAAACAGCATTTATTTGAAATAGAAATGTTTTTACAGTGACTTCTATAAACATTATTGCATTATTGCATATTTTCTTAAAAATGTATATATTACTAATCCTAACTAGACAAAGCAGACCTACAATCACACTATCTAGACCTAACTAAACAAATATCAGATCCATAAGGTTCCGTCAAACTGAAGTATTTACAAGAAGTTTTAAAAAGACAACTCAGTTGTTTGAACTTTTAAAATGAATATAAACATTTTTTTTATTTGAGACTTTCGACCAGCTGGACACAACCAGACTAGCTCAAACAATGGCGTGTATTTAGAACAGTCATTTCGTTTTCTATTTCAATGACGGTAGTGGTGCACACTTGTAAGGACCCATTTCTACATTTGTGCTTTAAAAAGTCTTTTAAAAAGCTTTCATTGGCAGAGCCTTAATGTATTCCAGTTGAGTCATATTAAATATAATAGGCTATTTGAATAATAAAACCAACTATTTAAGATTTTTAAGTTCTTACAAGCTTTTGATTTTGGTCACTACAGCTCCATACTGAGCACTACGGAGAAATACTAATTCGTTATGTCAATATCTGTGATCTATACATATCCAATACCCATGTCATGGCGTACTGTAAATAATCAATGTGAAAAACATTTCTATGCAAGTTTGCAATCATCAGCCTGTGATGATTCTAATGCTCATGCACATGATAAGAAACAGTTTCTGGGGGTTTCATTGGTGGGTTTGATTAATTTTAGGGGGTTTAAAACAACCTGTGCTTTCTATAGGAAAGGAGTGGGATTAGCGTTCATGCTCATAAATGCATCTACAGGACAGAGATGAAGCCTGCAAATGCATTTTAAAACAGTCGACTTTCTGTGAACCCTCCTGCACTTTGTGAGACAAAAATCTGCAATCAACTGACAATCTCAGGGGCTGCCAACTGAGAAACATATGACCCTGTAATATGCACATGACTCAGTATTTACAGCGATGAGAACTAGCTCTGTTGTTCAAAAACCTCGTGTTTCCCCCCTCTCTTCTTCTTCTTCTCCTTTCCTCCCTCAGGGTGACCAGTGCTTGCACTTTACAACTAATAGCCCACACTTCTAAACATGATGTCTGCTGTCATCACCTAAATAATCCACTATCACCCCAACGACCGCCCAGTTCATTGTCTGCTTCCAAACAGTTCCCATAATCCCCCGAGGTGAGCTGATTCAGTGCTACATTACACATATGTCATATATGTCAACACCTTCATTCAAGGCAACCTCTGGTTTATGATTCCTAAGAAAATATACAAACAGCTATTCCTCCATGTCACTGCCTGGTGATGGAGCCTACAAAGCAAGACCAGAGAAACGTCTAACTGCAAGAGCGAGATCTTGAAACCCATTTCCAACTCATCCGTCTGGAAATTCTACAACAAATGCATGTCTTCTAGGATGCACAAGTTTAAGCAGGCGTCGGTGTGAGGTATGGAGTTAAAGGAACCGTAGCTCCATGAGATGTAGATGGGGAGAACGTACCTGTAGTGGAGAGGTCCAGCAGCGAGGATCTCCTCTTCAGTTTCCAGGGTTAGTGTCGCGCGACAGGAAGAGAGGGATAAAAAGAGGGGGAGAGAGAGCGAGCGAGAAAGCTAGAGAGAGAGATACCCAATACCCCTCCTCACCTGGCCCTTTCATCTCTCCGCCCCTCACCCTTTCACCCGCCCACACACATGTTCACACACACATTCACACAAACACACACAGAGCGAGAGATATCGCCCCCTCCCCCGTCAGCGATGCTTCAGGCAGGCGGCTGGTCCAGGTGGTCAGGCTGATGTTCACGCTGCCGAGAAGACGGAAAGATAACAAAAAAGCGGTCTCTCTTTAGGCGGTGATGTATGAAACCCGCTCTCGCCCCTTTTCTGACACACACACATCCACACAAACACACATAAACATGTGCTCTTCCTCACATGCACGCAGGGCAACTGCAGATCAGAATGGAGAGGAGACAGGGATGCAGGCAGGCAACCCTCCTCGCTTCACCAGGTCCTAGTGCCCTCCCGTTCCTGATGAGTTCGTCCGAGGGCCCTCAGGCGCATACGCTCGCACACATGGGCTGCAGTGCCTTACGGTGTCACTTCGGGTTCCTGGGATCCATGGGGGTGTTGCAAAGAAAAACAGCTGCTTTTTCCTCATTCAATCTCTTATTTGGGCTTGGTTTTATTCTCTATGTCCAAACCGTTAAAAGCCCTCTCATGAGACCCTGATTATTGTTTGTTTACGGTTGCAAAGTCTGCCAAAGGCGCAAAGGGACTGCGAGAAACACAAGAAATGATTCTAAAACCGGGTTTTGGAGGACATCATGTGTCAAATGAAAATCAGTTCAATTAAAATGTATATTTAATATGAACAGGAGTTAATAGGCCTTTTTTTTTAATCAAACAGTTATTCGTTCTACATAATATTGAAAGAATAGAATATTTTAAAAAAAATCTAAATAAAAATAGCTTGTTTAATAGAAAAGTTTAGCATTTATTTGAGGTATTTCATGCAGTGTGTCTAGGTAAAATAGCATACCCATAATAATGCATAAAATACATAATTAAAAAATATGCAGACATAAAATATCCATACAGTTTCTTTGTCAGCAAGATATATTTTTTAAAAGTTAATTTTCTGACTCTATCTTAGGGTGTTCTGACATTTTAATTGTTGTCTTTAAATTTCACTAGCAGGAATTTCCTCATCAAATTATTGGGGCAAACGTGCTATTAGTGTGCAGCAAATTTATGGCAGTTAAATCTTATTTGCATATGAGCTTACAGAAACATAGCAGCTATGTCTGTCTGAACGTTGCATTTCAGTAAGGGATTCTATATACCTTTCTAGCACATTTTTGCACAGGAATCATCTAGGATGCAAGATATTGTATAAAAATCACTAAAACAGCTACAAGCACAAAAGTGAGAGAAAACATTCAGCTGACACCACTGGACACAAAACTCTTGTCGCATATGGAGCTGTCTTAAAAAATGAATGACTCATGTATTTATTTCAGCAAACCGGACAAACTTAAGCACCAAATAAACAAATTCCTGATGCCTTGTATTCCTCTTATTTATTAGCATCAGATAAACAATGCCTAACTTCTAACATAAGCTCAGTGGTTAAAAATCACAAGTATCCTCTGAAATCAAACTCACACTGAAGTTTTGGATAACACTCAAAGAAAAACTTTCAATTACATATTGCACTCTAATCTGTTTCTTTGTGATTTAAAGGTCCCGTTTTTCGTGCTTTTTTGAAGCTTTGATTGTGTTTACAGTGTGCAATATAACATGTGTTCATGTTTCGCGTGTAAAAAAACACAATATTTTTCACACAATTCACCTATCTGTATACCGCTGTTTTCACTGTTATAAAAACGGGCTGATGACTTCCTTGTTCTATAAAGTCCCTCCTTCAGAAATACGTAACGAGTTCTGATTGTGTCAGCGGTTCCTGTGTTGTGATTCAACAGCAGCTGAGCACAGGCTGCCCTCCTGGAAACACGATTGGGCTAGTTTTGAGAAGCAAGTGGGCAGGAGCATGTGCTGGAGATGTACTTATAATCACAGGAGCATTTTTACTGACGAGATGCGCATGAAAATCGCATTCAATTTTTTTGCACAGCCCTAACATCTAGTTAACAAAGCTAAACAGTGTTGCCCTTTGTGTAATAAGTTACAGAAACTGTTAAACGCACCAACTTAAATAATAAAATACACTTAAGTTGTTTATGTGGTCCATAAACAACGCCTTCTCCAGACAAAGAGGGAACTGCTCCATCTTCAGGAATAATCTTTGTGCAAATCCGGCATTAAACTGAGATTGAGGAAGCTGTCCTCAGCAAGCTGTCCTCAGCAAAATGTGCTGCACATAGTTTTACATGTGCATTATAATTTTCGGGAACCGAGTTAAACATAAATTGTAGCCATTAATCTCCAAGTACAGCATCCCTGGGAAGCCCAAACAAAGGTGATTGGACTCCGAGATGAAAATAACAGCGTTTCGACGACAAACACAAATGCAACTCTTCCTCCTCCGTCGGAGCACAACAAGACCACGCCCCCCTGTTTGTGTATTCATGTGGGCGGAGGTTAGTCAAAAAACTGTTTTAGTGACGTCATTACTGCAGGAACTAGAGAGACGTAGTCCAAACAGGTCGTTTTCTGTAGGCGAATTCTGTTAAATAAAATATCTCGCTTGGCATTGAACTTTGAGCTTTAGAATTTTACAGATATTATTTATACTCTAACAACAACATTACACACTAACTAAAGCTTAAAACATGGGATCACGAAGAACGGGGCCTTTAAGGCATTTCTTGCTTTTTCAAGACTTAAGATTTGGTCACCTTAGTGACATTCTGGCAAAATTCCACAGACAAAAAAGTCCACTGTCTATTGTCAATAGCATGGTGTATGAAGCAGAACTTACAAAGAAGTGACTTTCAAATTTAGCAACTTTATATTGGGCAACGCAGTGAACCAATGTGACCAACCTGAACCTGTTTTTATTATTTATTATTTATTTTTGCCATTTTTATGCCTTTAGGACAGTAAGTGGACAGGAGAGAGATGGGGGTGGAATCTAGAAAGGTACGCGACCCAGGACTCAAACTTGGGTTGCCCGAAGCACAACAGCGATACATGTCGGTGTGCTACCTGTTTGTAATTTTTTTTTAATAAGTATCCTTATTTAAAAATAAAATTTGTTCTATAACACTGTGAATAATTTACAAATCACATAAACTGACAATACTTACGTAGCAATGTCATTGTATAAAGACACATGGACTCATGTTCATGTCTGAGATATGACTGAGTAATTTATGAGTAAATGTCTCTTCAAGTAATGTTCACCGCAGTCCTTTACTCATAAATCAAAAACCGCTAATCTAAAAACCCATTAGAAATTCCCAAGGGAAGCTAAGGCTAATTCTCTTCAGGGTTTTAGGGCTACAAACTTACAAACTGAACCGCTCTATAGGACTGAACACTCTCTTTCTGTGAGAGTAAAACTCACCCAGAGAAGAAATAATAATCAAACTCTTATGAATAATTGATAGAACGATGAACAGGACTGCAGGACTTGCAATTAGACAATTTTAGTCTAGTCTCACTCATTTTTTAGTGCAAGAACCACATATATTTAGTTATTACAACACAAGTGTGAGTTCCTTTAAAGAAAACAAACATTTATGAGGACAATATGATTGTAATGTAAGGTTAGCTGAAAGAATGAATTGTTTTAGCTCCACTGCCATGTAAACAAAGCATATTGACAGACCAGCCCTGAGACATAGGGGGGTTGCAAGGCAACGCATTCAGGCACAGGAGACCCCTCTTTTGTAACTTTTTGCTCAAGGGAAAACACAGCCACAAGGGCTCAGAGATGTTGTTGGTTGATCAGGATCCATGATTTAAAGATGAGTCTAGATGCCAGCAATGAATGGCTTGATCATGTTCTCGGTGCACTGGTCTTCCTCGCATTGTTTGCACACAACAAGTACAGCAGCTTACATGGGATCGCAGCACCAATTAATCAATAGATCATTAGCTAGACACACAGAAAGACAGTCAGTGGGCTGACTGACATTTAAAAAGGATTAATGGAATGGGAAAAGATAACAATAGGAGCGAAACAAGAACACTTGTATGTGAGTGAGGGCAGAGAAAGACAGCAGGCTGAAGGTGTTGGAAAAGACAGAAATAGCATATACTTGCTCAACCCGGCAGCACCAATCACGGGAGAGGCAAAATACAATGGTCTCCATGACAACCCAGGAGACCATAGACTCCAGGCTGCCTCTGAGCAATAACAGTCCAACCATCTCCCTGTGCAACAGCCAGTTATAACCCACTGTATTTTTAGCACGTTGCTCCAAAAATAAATACATACAAACATAAACGCCCTGTATGAGGTATGACTCATCCTTAATATCTTTATTACCACCAATTGTTCATGGCTGATGGTGAAATTGCTGCAGTTACAAATTTCTTCAAATGAAAAAGCACTCAATAATGATTTATGCACAAAGCATGTTTGATACCTGTCGAGATATTTAAAAATGGAATGGCAATTCGTGCATTGTATTTGGGTGAAACAGCATACACATAATAATGCATAAAAATGATTAGTAAACATACATAGCAATGTGAGAATAAAAGGGATTACATTTTTTATCATGACAAACAATCTACAAGTCTAGATGTAACCATTTTTGTACAATAGAGTATCTTGACTGCAGGGGGCGCTCTTACATTAGAGAAATTGGGTAACGCAGCTCTGAAGGATTGTTAAAACACATTACAGTGCTTCTCATCTGTGCTACTATCAGACAATACAGGTGCATCTCAATAGATTTGTTTATTTCAGTAATTCAACTCTAATTGTGAAACTCGTGTGTTAAATAAATTCAATGCACACAGACTGAAGTAGTTTAAGTCTTTGTTGTTTTAAATTGAGATGATTGGCTCACATTCAACAAATACCCACCAATTCACAACCAAATTAGATAAATTGATCTCAACAAATTAGAATACTTCATAAGACCAATAAAAAAAAACATTTTTTGTGAACTGTTGGCCTTCTGGAAAGTATGTTCATTTACTGTATGTGAACTCAATACTTGGTAGGGGCTCATTTTGTTTTAATTACTGCCTCGCTTCGGGGTGGCATGGAGGTGATCAGTTGGTGGCACTGCTGAGGTGATATGGAAGCCCAGGTTTCTTTGACAGTGACCTTCAGCTCATCTGCATTCTTTGGTCACTTGTTTTTCATTTTCCTCTTGACAATTGCCCATAGATTCTCTATGGGGTTCAGGTCTGGTGAGTTTGCTGGCCAGTCAAGCACACCAACACCATGGTCATTAACCAACTTTTGGTGCTTTTGGCAGTGTGGGTAGGTGCCAAATCCTGCTGGAAAATGAAATCAGCATCTTTAAAAAGCTGGTCAGCAGAAGGAAGCATGAAGTGCTCCAAGATTTCTTGGTAAATGGGTGCAGTGACTTTTGTTTAAAAAAAAAACACACAATGGACCATCACCAGCAAATGACACTGCACCTCAAATCATCACAGACTGTGGAAACTTAACACTGGACTTCAAGCAACTTGGGCTATGAGCTTCTCCACCCTTCCTCCAGACTCTAGGACCTTGGTTTCAAAATCAAATACAAAACTTGCTCTCATCTGAAAAGAGGACTTTGGACCACTGAGCAACAGTCTTTAGCCCAGGTAAGATGCCTCTGACATTGTCTGTGGTTCAGGAGTGGCTTAACAAGAGGAATACAACAACTGTAGCCAAATTCCTTGACACATCTGTATGCCTTGACCCCAGCCTCAGTCCATTCCTTGTGAAGGTTACTCAAATTCTTGAATCGATTTTACTTGACTATCCTCATAAGGCTGCAGTTCTCTCGGTTGGTTGTGCATCTTTTTCTTCCACATCCTTTCACTCAACGTCTGTTAACATGCTTGGATACAGCACTCTGTGAACAGCCAGCTTCTTTGGCAATGAATGTTTGTGGCTTACCCTCCTTGTGAAGGGTGTCAATGATTGTCTTCTGGACAACTGTCAGATCAGCAGTCTTCCCCATGATTGTGTAGCCTAGTGAACCAAAGTTAGAGACCATTTTGAAGGCTCAGGAAACCTTTGCAGGTGTTTTGAGTTGATTAGCTGATTGGTATGTCACCATATTCTAATTTGTTGAGAGTGAATTGGGTATTTTTTTGTTAAATGTGAGCCAAAATCATCACAATTAAAAGAACCAAAGACTTAAACTACTTCAGTCTGTGTGCACTGAATTTATTTAATACACGAGTTTCACAATTTGAGTTGAATTACTGAAATAAATGAACTTTTCCACCACATATATGTATATATGTTTATGACAAATTAGTGTCAAAATAGGTAAATACATGTACATTATCATAAGATCAGTCTATTCATCATCAATAGGGCAAACCAAACAAATTAAATTAAAAGCATTTAACTGCATGGTAGCTCCTCACCATCTGAATGAAACGAGGTAATGGCATTATTTTTTAATAATTGTTCAATGTTCAATTATGAGTATTGAGTACCTTATAACTGTCACTGCCACAATTACAGACAACTACCATTTTAAGCTTTTAAAGTTTTTTTTTTTTTTAACTGATGTCCAAGTGTGTCCTGAGTGAGTGAAAGTGGACAGCATTGCCCCTGCTGGTCAGATGGACTTTACACACAACTCCTCCTCCCATCTCGTCCTCCTCCCAGCATACACTCAAATACATCCTATTCCTTCATAGGAACATAATGCATCTATTCAAAGTCAAATCAAACTACATACAAGTTATTTGAACAAGTAAATTTGATATATAATCTACATAATTATTTTTTAAATAAAATGGATATATATATATATATATATATATATATATATATATATATATATATATATATAAAACATTAAGTTTAATATCCATTCAAAAAAAAAAAGGGCACATGCTAACTTGCAAATTGGAAGGGGGATTTATGTAAGGTTTAACAGAGGGCAAATGTCTTTCAACAAGATATGTTGTTGCATTATATATAATGCCAGTAATAAGCGTTAAAAGGGCACATTTTCTGCCTGCATGGGAATCTGTGTAATTATTTTAATTGTTTTGTATATTGCAGGCAGTGAATCCACTGGCAACAGCTAAAGCCCAAGGGAGCCTGTGTGAAGTCCACAGGATTGCACTCACTGCATTAATGCCTGAGCAACACAGAGAAACTGTAATTATTTAAAGAAAAAAGAGAAGACAAGACCCATCCTGTCACAGACACAGAGGTAATAACGATTAAAAGACCAGTCTTAAGTAATGAATTACCCCTGTTCTGTATGCACACTACGTTAGGTAATGTGTTGGATGGCCCAGCACCACCTTCCAGCAAATATACACACATCCAAGCATCCATGCATGGGTGCACTATATGTCTACACTGTGTAGAAAGCTATTTACATAGAGTATGACATATTCTAATGTTCATATGCAGTTTTCTTTATATGTAGCTTTTTAATCCAACCACAGTGTTTATAGTGGTCTCAAAACAAAAAATTTTATAACAATGTTTTGAATGTTTTGTTGTTGTTGTTGTTGTTTGTTTGTTTGTTTGTTTTTGAATGTATTTCCATAACAAAAGAAAATGAGGTCCCCCTTTATATTAGGTGGCCTTAACTATGTAATTACATAAGAAAATATTGTATTGTAAAACACTTTTGCTGCTATTGAGGATTTGAGGTGGGATATGGGTAAGGTAATGACCAGGTTAGTATGAGTAGGTTTAAGGTGGATTAAAGTATAAGGGATGGTTCAACAGTGTAATATAATTATAAATGTAATTACAGAAATGAATTACAGATGTAATTGCATGCAGGTATTTTTAAAATATAAGTACAATGTAAAAACATGTATGTACACAATAAGTGCATTGTATCAAATTATTAATTTAAATGTATGCATATTGTAGTGTAACGAAGTGGCTGAGGCAGAATGTGAATCCATTTGCAGGAGTTTATTAAAGGAAGATCGTACAATCAGAGTCGTGTAACCAGGCAATGTGTCAATATCATAAGGGCAGTCCGATCTTTCAACATACACAGGGGTTATCCAATAGGCAGAGACGAGTAGGCAGGCGAACAGGTCAAACACAAACATCAGTCCAATCAAGCAATATATCCAAAGGGGCAATCCAAGAGACGTGAATGAGATAACAGGTAGAATCGTGATCAAACAGGCAGTCAGAATACTCACAAGGAAAACGCTCGGTAAGGCAGGTTAACTGGCAATACTTCACAGTGAAGTGACATGCTAGCACATGTTAAATAGTCCCAAACAGGAAATGACTGTAGAAGCAGAGGGAGTGGTGAAAAGTCAATACTCTGGTGAGGGCTCCCTCTGCTGGCGTGGCGTTACAGAATCCCCCTCCCTAGGGGTGCCTCCTGGCACTCGACGCGGACGTCCCTGTGGTCGTGGCGCTGGTCGATCGGGTCTGGCTCGATGGAAGTCCTCCATGAGAGACAGATCCAGAATGTCGCTGGCGGCTACCCATGACCTCTCCTCAGGTCCATAGCCCTCCCAGTCCACAAAATATTGGAGCTGACCCCCTCTCCTTCTTGAGTCCAGTAATTCTTTGACCGTGTAAGCCGGTGCTCCATCAATGTCCAGTGGCGGTGGTGGCTCTTGAGCCTCATGTGGCTCAAGGAGTCCTTTCAAGGGGACTAACCGGCAGGACTTGGAGAATCTGTCAATAATAACAAGGATTGCCGTGAAACCATGGGACAGCGGTAAGTCAGTAACAAAGTAATCATCTAAATTATCTAAATTACGGCCTATGCTCTCAATGTCAAATACAGAAATGTTAATCCATGCATTTATGACCTCAAGGTTAGATTATTGTAATGCTTTATTGGGTGGTTGTTCTGCATGCTTAGTAAACAAATGACAGCTAGTCCAAAATGCAGCAGCAAGAGTTCTTACTAGAACCAGGAAGTATGACCATATTAGCCCGGTCCTGTCAACACTGCACTGGCTCCCTATCAAACATTGTATAGATTTTAAAATATTGCTTATTACTTTTAAAGCCCTGAATGTTTTAGCACCTCAGTATTTGAATGAGCTCCTTTTACATTATAATCCTCGACGTCCGCTACGTTCTCTAAATATGCTTTCAATATCCAAATCCGTTAAAAGATTTTTAGGCTGCATTAATTAGGTAAACCGGAACCGGGAACACTTCACATAACACACTATGTACTTGCTACATCATTAGAAGAATGGCATCTACGCTAATATTTGTCTGTTTCTCTCTTATTCCGAGGTCACCGTAGCCACCAGATCCAGTCTGTATCCAGATCAGAGGGTCACTGCAGTCACCCGGATCCAGTACGTATCCAGACCAGATGGTGGATCAGCACCTAGAAAGGACCTCTACTGCCCTGAAAGACAGCGGAGACCAGGACAACTAAAGCCCCAGATACAGATCCCCTGTAAAGACCTTGTCTCAGAGGACCACCAGGACAAGACCACAGGAAACAGATGATTCTTCTGCACAATCTGACTTTGCTGCAGCCTGGAATTGAACTACTGGTTTCGTCTGGTCAGAGGAGAACTGGCCCCGCAACTGAGCCTGGTTTCTCCCAAGGTTTTTTTCTCCATTCTATCACCGATGGAGTTTTGGTTCCTTGCCGCTGTTGCCTCTGGCTTGCTTAGTTGGGGTCACTTCATCTACAGTGATATCGTTGACTTGATTGCAAATAAATGCACAGACACTATTTAACTGAACAAAGATGACATCACTGAATTCAAGGATGAACTGCCTTTAACTATCATTTTGCATTATTGACACACTGTTTTCCTAATAAATGTTGTTCAGTTGCTTTGACGCAATGCATTTTGTTTAAAGCGCTATATAAATAAAGGTGACTTGACTTGACTTGACTTGACATCTCTCTGCTTTGACGTACAGGTGATTCTTCAGGAGCCGAGTGAGGACTGTCTTGACATGGTCAACGTGTTCTGCTTCAGACTTGGAGTAGATGAGAATGTCATCAATGTAGGCAATTACATACTGGTTCAGCAAGTCACGGAAGATTTCATTTATAAAGGACTGGAATACACAGGGTGCGTTGGCAAGTCCATACGGCATGACCTGATACTCATAGTGCCCCCTAGAGGTGAGGAAGGCAGTCTTCCACTCATCGCCCTCTTTGATGCGAATAAGGTTGTATGCACTTCGTAGGTCCAATTTGGTGTAAATCCTTGCTTCGCGGAGCTGTTCCAGAGCTGAAGGGACCAATGGCAAAGGGTAGCGGAATTTGATCGTGACATTGTTTAATCCCCGATAATCAATACATGGCCTGAGTCCTCCGTCCTTTTTCTCCACAAAGAAGAACCCTGCTGCAGCTGGAGAAGTGGAAGGTCGGATGAGTCCTGAACTCAGGGCCTCCTCAATATAATCCTCCATGGCTTGGGATTCTGTACAAGACAAGGGATACACATGACTCTTGGGAGGCATGGCATTGGGGAGTAAATCGATACTACAGTCCCATGGACGATGAGGTGGTAGCTGTGTTGCCTTAGTTTTGCTAAAGACCTCTGCCAGGTCATCATAACAGGGGGGAATATTTACAGTCTTGGTACTCGAGGGACTTTCAACACTGGTGATACAGCAAGGTCGGGGAACTGACGAGAAGCAATGACTTTCACAGAAGGCTGACCACTTTGTCAACTCACCCTGATGCCAGGACAGGACGGGGTCGTGAATGGACAGCCATGGGAATCCTAGGATGACTTCATGCTTAGGTGAATTAACGACATAGAAGGATATGGACTCCTGATGAAATAACCCCACTTGCAAGGTAAGTGTTTTAGTTTGTTGAGTTATTCCAGTTCCGATTGCTGTGTCGTTGATGGCTTTGATCTTGATGGGTTGGTTACATGGTTGGACGGGTAAGTTATACTTCGTGACGATATCTTCATGAATGAGATTTAATGCAGCTCCGGAATCGATCATTGCTGTTAATGAGATGGACAGCTCTTCAGTTTTCAAGGTAAGGGGAAGTTTAAAGGATTGATTATTGGGTATAGACAAGTGTTCCATATTTACCAGAATGGGTTTCAGGGCCTTGTGTGGACAACTCTGGCAACAATGTCCTGGTTCACCGCAGTAGAAACAGAGACGGAGATGGCATCGCCGTGCTCGTTCACTTTCAGAAAGTTTGGTATAGTTGACTTGCATGGGCTCTTCGGGCGTTATAGTTTTATGTACAGTCGTGGTAACAGGCGGTATTTCCTTCAGATACTTTCCTCACGGAGTCGGTCTCATCAAATTATCCATCCTAATTGCAAGCGTGACGAATTCAGTAAACGATGAATTTTCTCCTTTACATATGAGCTCTGCCTGGAGATCCGTGTTGAGGCTTCTCTGGAACACAGCTTTTAGCGAAACATCATTCCACCCACTCTGAGCAGCGAGGGTGCGAAACAAGATGGCGTACTCTGCGGCTATTTTGTTTCCTTGCGACATTTGCAGAAGTTGAGTTGATATATCCTTGCCCCCTGCGGGATATTCAAACACTTCTCGAAGTTGTTGCAGGAAATAGTCCAAGGACTGTCTGAATCTCATGTCAGTATCCCAAACAGCTGCAGCCCAATCGATCGCCTTTCCAGACAACAAGGACATTATGACGGCACATTTCTTTTCATCAGAGTTAAACTTGTCTTCCTGATTGTCAAAATAAATCCTCACTTGACGAACAAAGCCCCGACATCTATCAGCTGATCCATCAAATTTATCGGGTAGTGCAAAACTCACCACTCTAGGCGGGGTTGATGGAAGTGACTGGATGTAGCTCGTCAAGTGCTCGTTGACTGCTTGAAGTTTACTCAGCTGATCTTGGTACCCCTTCAAGACTTCACTTTGATAAGCGAACGTCGCTTGCATGTTAGAAACTTCCGCTGGATTCAGTTGAGGCGAAGTATTCTGTAACGAAGTGGCTGAGGCAGAATGTGAATCCATTTGCAGGAGTTTATTAAAGGAAGATCGTACAATCAGAGTCGTGTTACCAGACAATGTGTCAATACCGTAAGGGCAGTCCGATCTTTCAACATACACAGGGGTTATCCAATAGGCAGAGACGAGTAGGCAGGCGAACAGGTCAAACACAAACATCAGTCCAATCAAGCAATATATCCAAAGGGGCAATCCAAGAGACATGAACGAGATAACAGGCAGAATCGTGATCAAACAGGCAGTCAGAATACTCACAAGGAAAACGCTCTGTAAGGCAGGTTAACTGGCAATACTTCGCAGTGAAGTGACATGCTAGCACATGTTAAATAGTCCCAAACAGGAAATGACTGTAGAAGCAGAGGGAATGGTGAACAGTCAATACTCTGGTGAGGGCTCCCTTTGCTGGCGTGGCGTTACATGTAGTTAAGGCCACCTAATATAAAGAAAAAAACATCAAACCAAGTGGCATTTATTTTAGAGCAAAATAGCACTAAAACACATTGTATAGGTTATCCATAATTGATTAACATTTAAATAGTTTTTTTGCATGGCCAATTTAATTACTGAACCATTTATTACCTTAAGTCACCTGCATGAAAGGAAACATGCAAGTCTAGAGATGTTTTTACTGTACTCTATTATACAGTCGTTCAAACCCGACTGAAACACATTTGAGACAATATGGAGACTTCAGGAGTCCAGTGCTGATCGATTGACCACCAGCATCTTAGTTATTATGAATTTGGGTACGATCAAAATTCCATGTGTCACGTTCGGTGTTACAGCAAACACGGAGAGGGAACCAATTGCAGGTAAGTCATTTATTAAAGGGTAATCCAAAGGGGTAAACAGTCCAGGCAGGGTCAAAACCAGAGTATCCAAACATACATAAACAAGACACGAAGACAAGGCAAGGCCAGGCCAGGCCAGGCCAGGCAAGGCAAGAAGCGACGGACATGAATAAACTTTCAACATTAAACAAGGACTCTGTAACACAGACTCAGACAGACCGGGTATAAATACACAGAAGGATAATGAGGCAACAGGAGACAGGTGGGGAACAATCAATTACTCAACAGGAGGAAGGTGACCAAATAAGGGAACAGGAAGTGATAAGGTGACAGACACCGTGAGAAAGGAGGACACCTAGTGGAAACCCAGGGAACACAACCCAGACACTGTGACAGTACCCCCCCTCTACGGAGCGGCTCCCAGACGCTCCACGACAGACAGAAAACAGAGACCAGGAGGGAGGAGGACCGGAGGAGGTTCAGGGGGAGGGACGGAGGGCCAGACTAACAGAGAGGAACAGGGATAGGGGTGAACACAAAAACAAAAGGCAAAAAACAACATGAAGCCCCCCAGGGCGGAGCAGAAGACCACCACATCCTTGGGGTCGAGGCCAGAGTCCTCCAGGGCGGGGCAGAAGACCACCACAACCATGTAGTCAGGGCGAGAGCCCCCCAGGGCGGAGCAGAAGACCACCACGTCCTTGTGGTCAGGGCGGAAGCCCCCCAGGGTGGAGCAGAAGACCACCACAACCGTGAGGTCAGGAATGAAGCCCCCCAGGGCGGAGCAGAAGGCCACCACCACCGTGTGGTCAGGGCGGAAGCCCCCCAAAGCGGAGCAGAAGACCACCACAACCGTGTGGTCAGGACGGAAGCCCCCCAGGGCGGAGCAGAAGACCACCACAACTATGTGGTCAGGACCAGAGCCCCCCAAGGCGGAGCAGACCTCCGTGTGACTGGACCAACGGGGCGACGAAACTCTGGTAATCCCCTGGTGTCCTTACTGGACTCCAGAAGATTGGTGCTGGCCTGACACTGCTCATGAAGATCATTGGTGACTTGTATTTGTACATGAAGATCATTGGTGACTTGCATTTGCTCATGAAGATCAATGGTGACTTGCCTTTGTTCATGAAGATCAGAGGTAACTTGCCCTTGTTCATGAAGATCAGATGTGACTTGCCCTTGTTCATGAAGATCAGAGGTGACTTGCCCTTGTTCATGAAGATCAGAGGTGACTTGCCCTTGTTCATGAAGATCACCGGTGACTTGACTCAATCCTTGAAAATCACCAGTGACTTGACTCAGTCCTTGAAAATCACCAGTGACTTGACTTGACTCTGAAAGGTCAACTGTGACCAGCCTAGTCTCTGGAAAGTCCATGGTACCTAGCCCTGACTCTGGAAGATCAGCGGTGACTAGCCCTGACTCTGGAAGATCAGCTGTGACTAGCCCTGACTCTGGAAGATCAGCGGTGACTAGCTCTGACTCTGGAAGATCAGCGGTGACTAGCCCTGACTCTGGAAGATCAGCGGTGACTAGCCCTGACTCTGGAAGATCAGCGGTGACTAGCCCTGACTCTGGAAGATCAGCGGTGACTAGCCCTGACTCTGGAAGATCAGCGGTGACTAGCCCTGACTCTGGAAGATCAGCGGTGACTAGCCCTGACTCTGGAAGATCAGCGGTGACTAGCCCTGACTCTGGAGGGTCATCGGTGACTAGCCCTGACTCTGGAGGGTCATCGGTGACTAGCCCTGACTCTGGAGGGTCATCGGTGACTAGCCCTGACTCTGGAGGGTCATCGGTGACTAGCCCTGACTCTGGAGGGTCATCGGTGACTAGCCCTGACTCTGGAGGGTCATCGGTGACTAGCCCTGACTCTGGAGGGTCATCGGTGACTAGCCCTGACTCTGGAGGGTCATCGGTGACTAGCCCTGACTCTGGAGGGCCATCGGTGACTAGCCCTGACTCTGGAGGGCCATCGGTGACTAGCCCTGACTCTGGAGAGTTCACTGGAACCTGACTTGACTCTGGAGGGTCAACTGGAACCTGACTCGACTCCGGAGAGTTCACTTGAACCTGACTCGACTCCGGAGAGTTCACAGGAACCTGACTCGACTCCGGAGAGTTCACTGAAACCTTACTCGACTCCGGAGAGTTCACTGGAACCTGACTCGACTCTGGAGGGTCAACTGGAACCTAACTCGACTCTGGAGGGCCAATTTGGGCATTGGCGCTGGGTTAGCACCCACCTTGTGCTGTGGCGCTTGGCTGGTTGCCATCCTGGGCAGTGGTGCTGGGCTGACGACCACCCCTCCGGAAGAGACAGGAGTGGCTGGGGCATCCCACCGAAGCCGATGCTGCAGGTAGCGCACTAATTCCCAGAATTCCAGTGTCTCTAACTGCGCCATCTCCTCCTGAGACACTGGATCATCCAGCCCGCCATTGAAATAGTCATTGAGGGCCGCATCGTTGTAGCCCATGCCCTCGGCCAGGGACCAGAACACCTGAGCCAGGGCACCCACTTCATTTCCCTCTTGGCAGAGGGCGGTCAACCTAAGATACTTGGCTTGCCGCTCCGCCATCTTGGCTGGGGAACGGAAAAACGACATAAGTCATTTATTAAAGGGTAATCCAAAGGGGTAAACAGTCCAGGCAGGGTCAAAACCAGAATATCCAAACATACATAAACAAGACACGAAGACAAGGCCAGGCAAGGCAAGGCAAGGCAAGGCAAGAAGCGACAGACATGAATAAACTTTCAACATTAAACAAGGACTCCGTAACACAGACTCAGACAGACCGGGTATAAATACACAGAAGGATAATGAGGGAACAGGAGACAGGTGGGGAACAATCAATTACTCAACAGGAGGAAGGTGACCAAATAAGGGAACAGGAAGTGATAAGGTGACAGACACCGTGAGAAAGGAGGACACCTAGTGGAAACCCAGGGAACACAACCCAGACACTGTGACACCATGACCCTCATGACAGCTGCACAGGTACTACTGCTGCATCTAACCACATCCATAACAATCTACAAGTTCCTGTAAAACAAAAAGACAGATCAGCAGGATTTCTACGTCTATCTCTCATCTACAACTTTGTGACTGATCGATGGCAGTGGCTATTTTAATGAAGCAACTCAAGCGAGTGGAACTGGCTGACAGTGGGAGACAGATGACAGAGAACCAACACTGGAACAACCGGATCAGCAAGAATGTCAAGCCTTTATGAATGAGACCATGCACTCAGAAAGAACTAGATGAAGAGCCCAGTGAAAACCATACAACAAAAGAGCAATTAACCACAGCTTGAAAAGCAAAGGCACCGTACACAGTACAGTGAAGCTAAAGAGAGCATCTCATTCAGTTCCCTCTCACAGCATGATTAATTGCAGCACTTCACACCTCACATACCTCATAAGTGACTAAATACATCTTGTCTAAACACTGAGGCGGTCATTGAGAGATTCTCAATACTCCATGCATTTATTTATGAGCCAGTGTCAAGATCTACATCATTCTGTTTTGCATTATCTTACAGAATAGGGTAAATTCACTCTGGCCTTCTTTTAACACATTTCTAACCTGACTGCCATGTGGACTTTCATTTTTTAATTGCCATACGCTTAGAATACCAATGCTATACTGCTTGTGAGGATCTCATTAGCAAACATTTTCACCTCAAAGAGTTTTTAAGGCTCAGCTTTTAAGGCACTAACTCATTTTAAAATGATCAAATTCATTGCTAATACTGATGTTTGAGCTGTTTTATGTTCCAATCAGAAACTACTAGGGCAATGTCAATAAGAAACTATTGTTGGGTAAAGTGATATATGTTACAGAACTATCAGAAATAAAGAGATTGAGGACACAGGAAAAGCAAATATATTTTAAAAAGTTCAAAAAATTATATCTCCAAGATAAAATCTTTAGTTTGAAGCATTTTAAGAATGGACAAAGGGGGGGAAATGTTTTGTCAAAATTGTAACATCAACTCAGTGTAGTAAATTTATTTATAATTTAACTGTAATTCACTTAGAAAATTACCACAGTTTCCCCTAAAAAAATAAAAAAACAATGAAGTACTATGAGAAGTATGGGGTTGATATGATTAATATTTCTCAGAACGTTTCCTATGCTCAACAAGGCTGCATTTATTTCATAAAAAAAAAAAATATATATATATATATATATATATATATATATATATATTTCTGTGATTGCATAGCTGAATTTTCAGCAGCCATTACTCTTACTTCTTCAGTTTCATATAATAAAATACTGTAAATTGGTGCTAAAAAAAAGAGCAATATTTTTTTAAATACTTTTTTCCTTAATTTTCAATGTTGAAAATGCTTAATATTTTTGTGGATAATGTTATACAATTTTCATATTTTTTTCAATAAATTGAAATATTGTTTTATAATTTGTAAATATTTTACAGTCGCTTTTGATAAATTTAATGATACCTGAATAAAAAAGTAATAATATTAAGTATCAGTTTCTTTTTAAAAATCTTACTGACCCCAATCTTTTTAACAGTAATATAAGAGGACACGTAATAATAATTAAATGTTACATAAAAACATAATAATTAAATGTTATAAATTTAAAATGATCTTCAGAATCATCATCTCTAACTTTAGGAAAAATCATCTCATTTCTGGGGAACCAAACTTGAGTCGTTGAATTGAATACAATAAATACATGAATCAAAAACAAGATATTCCAGTGGCCTAAATTTGAAAACTTGCAGTAAGAAAAGAGCTCATCTCACATTCTGGCTGTAATGGAGAGAAAACGAGCAGTGACATCATTAGCCTTTGTGTTTATAGGGGCTGTGTTTCAATGCTTTTAGTTCTTAACCAAAGCCCTGTAAGATGAGTATGATGGGAAATGTTTGCTGAGACTTTGGAGAGAGATGACAGACAAGCAGAGCTACATTACAGGGTCTGTTTTATACTTTGATAATTCCTCAACTTGGGCTGAATTCTCTTTAATCCCTGGGTATGATCAGGTTACCAGAATGACTCAATTTAGTCTAGTGCAACACAGTGACTGGTTCTCCCATCATCCTAGATGACTGTGCACTTCTCTAGCTCGCTGTACTACTCAATTTTTCTCTATAGGGGGCGCCCATATTAACAACATGCTAAGGGTTGTATATTGTACAGTATATACTAAAGTACCAACACAGGACAACTGAACAATGTCAATTCAAATTATACCAATGGGTTGGAATAAAAACCTATAACTGAAACATATATTCCTAAAAACACAGATTATTCCACTATTATCAGTCACAAGGCATAATCTGTCTGGAAACATCATGCATTTAATTTGAAATCTCAATCTTAACGTTGCTTTGGTTACTAATCATAAATCACTTTTTATTAATTATGTGAGCAATAGGTAGGCTATTACTTTAGTAAGAAGTAGTTTGAGTACTAAATGTGTCCTTTCTAACTGTTCTTGTGTTTTCTATGGCTGCATTGTCCTTGGTTGAGAGTTATGGGATCCCAAGTGAATTAACTGTGCACTGCAGCAGGGCATGACCCCATCCAGAATACTGCAAGGTGTTTCATCCTGTTAGTCTATTGGCTTTCTTTGACTAATGAGGTGTTGAGAACAACAGGCCCATTCTCAAGATGCCACTTGCGCCTGAAAATATCAGGGTGTGACCGCCACAGAGCACGTTTGCCCTAAATATGTCCTGTATGTTTACAGCCTTGCAAAGTGCCAAATAGTTATCTAGAAACTCAACTCTGTGTACTACAAATATAACAACCCATAAAACAAGAAAATAAACTAGCAAAAATAAACAATACTTATTAGGGTTGCGTGATTTTTAATATTATTATTATTTGTTTTTATTTTATTATTTAAAAAATCTCTTATGCTGACCAAGGCTGCATTTATTTAAAATAACTATTCTATTCTATTCTAAATTCTATTTGAATGTTTATATTAAACTGTCATTTATTCCTGTGAGAGTGAAGCTTGATTTTTAGTAGCCAGATCCAAATCATTCAGAAATCATTCTAATATGCTGATTCAGTGCTTAAGAAACATTTTTATCAATGTTAAAAAGAGTTGTGTTGCTTAATATTTTGGGGGAAACCATAGTACATTTTCTCAGGATTTCTTGATTAAAGAACAGCTTTTTATAAAACTTCTTTGTGAAATTACAAACGTCTAAAATCTAATGTCTAAAATAATGTTTTATCTAAAGCCTATTAAAGTGCAGTGGTCAACCATATCTAATGTTTGTCGGATGCCTTAATTTATCATGGAAAAGATGCTCAATTTGAATCAATAAATTCATATTATAACTGAATAAGTTACAAAGGTTTATATTCAACACCACATGAAAAATGAAGAAATTGAGATTACTGAGGAGGATTTTAGTAAGCAGGGGGGGGGGGGTATTATCATGCACTGAACTCATGGTTAAAGCAATTAATTGTTGATTTGACTGCAGGCTTGTTAAACTGATTTTTCTACACAAAGACTCAAAGCTATTGTCTTTGACAGGCCTGCTACCTTTCATTTCCTGAGTTGTGAGGTTATGGAGAGATATTGTGTAGTAAACATTAACGTTTAATCTTGCAGATAGATTTTTTGAATACAGTGGGAAAACAATGCCTCCCACACCTTACAACAGGTTTACCTCTTACATTGAAGGTATTTTTAGGGTGGAAATTTACAATTCAGTAAGTTATGTCAAGATTCAAACAGTCTGCATGCATCTACGTTGTACAATAGCAAGTAAACATTTCTGCAGCATTTACAAAGAGAAGACAAATGATGTACATTA
Source organism: Carassius carassius (assembly GCF_963082965.1). Taxonomy (NCBI): domain Eukaryota; kingdom Metazoa; phylum Chordata; class Actinopteri; order Cypriniformes; family Cyprinidae; genus Carassius; species Carassius carassius. The sequence goes on from NC_081775.1 coordinate 19,392,770, forward strand.
TACAAAACTATCATTTAAATAAAAAATATATATAATAATTCAAACATGTAAAATAGACAGCATTAAAAAATATATATTTAAAACATGTGCAGCATTACATGCTTCCCTGGTTTCCAGAAGAATCAGAGAAAGCATTTCATAGTAAAAGTGTTGATCTCACGTTCATGAAGGCATGACAATGTAGCACACCTTTGACCCTTAGTCATTCATACTGCACAAATCCATACACACAGATTTAAAAACACAGGAATGCACAACACCCCCCCCCCCCACACACACACACACTTCATAAACACAATCCCTAATCTCTTTCTTCTGAGTGAGTCCATATATATGCGTGTGTGTGTGTGTGTGTGTGTGTGTGTGTGTGTGTGTGTTTCTGTGAGAAGAGAGACAGCTAGTCTAGAGCAGGATGGCAGTTCTGACTTTAGATAGATGTTGGCTGCTTATTATAAACTTTTTGCCAGCAAGCATGTTGGAGGACACCAGCTGTTTCCTCTCTGGTCAAACTGCCAGTCACATCAAGTCTCTGAGTCTAACAGAGTTTGATTACAGTACATTATTTGGCCATGGATAGTCTATCCATATCTTTAAAAAAAAATATGATGTTCAGATGAAGACAAAACAGAAGGCTATATTGAAAAACTAGACAATCAGTCATGTACCCTGAACTTGCTCCAGACAAATGTACCTTTATCATGTCATTTGTCACTGTAAAGCTCCAGAAATTATAAAGTAGTCAATATGGTTCTCGCTTGTGCTATTCCAAGTCTTCTTAAGTCGTACAATTTATATGAAAACAGGCCGAAATTTAAGTCGTTGTTTACTAAAATTGCGCACTTCCTGCATTCAAACACTGGGCGCGAGAATAGTTCTCCACTGCTGCAGTTGTACGGATTCATAGCGCATTTATAGCAACTACATTTAATTTTTTTTTTTTTGACAGCTGTCATAGCCCACCCTGCTCACCCAGTAAGTCTGTTTGTTCAATAAAAAAATGAATTAATGAATTTGTTTCAAAATGAATATTTTAAACACTAAGACCAAAAGGAAAGAATAATAAATTGTCTTGGGTATACATAGGCCTATAATGTTCACGCAAGAGCTGCCTTCTGACTGACAACCGGAGAACAACAAATAGGCTATTGAATAGCCTGTTAGAGTTTTAGAATGTAGTCTTGTGTTTTATTAAAATTTATTATTATTTAAATCTCAAAAGGATATGCACTTGTGCGCACTACACATTGGACTGCAACGCAAGATTTTCATAAAATATTATCACTTGTCGTTTCAGTTTGTTTCTCACTAAACCCTCAGTATAGCTTCAGAATGCTTGGAATATACACCATGAGATGCATATGATTATTTTACAACAAATATGCATCCGCTGAAAATATATAAATAAATAAATAAATAAATAAATAAATAAATAAATAAAGTCACCATTCTCTACCATTAAATTGGTGCAAGTAGGAAATTTTTTGTGTTATTAAGTAATAAGCATTTAGAACAACATTAAGGTGAGTAGTCACTCTAGTTCACACAGTTCCAATAAATTGCCATGGTTTAAACTCAATAAGCAGACAGACAACTACAGTCAAGCACAGACAAGTTTTGAAGTGCACAGCAAACAAGCATCAGTCATATTTAAAGCAGTGTTGCCAAGTCAGGTTTTGTTGAGAAAACCTGGTTTTGTTGAGAAAACCTGGCAACCCTGATTTAAAGCAGTTTAAATATGCAATTTAAATTATTATTGAGTAGCCTACTGATTTATGTTCACTTGGATTTTTTACCCATCGAGGGGAAATAACTTCATAACCTACTCTGTCATTTATAGTCGTATGGTAAAATGTATATTTTTATTTGTGTAACATTATTCAAAATAACAAAATGTCATGCCTTTGAAAAATATAGAGTACAACAGAGTGCGCTGCTTTAGTGAGTCTAGATCTTCTTGAGCATCTTTCTGGCACATGCCACAAACATGAACCACAGCGAATGGGCCTACTGGTCTTTTAAAAGGCTTCCTTTAGATTATTTGACTTTAAATGAATCATATAAGTCACTTTGGAATAAATAACAGTAGGCCTATGTATTACAATTAAAAAAGTGACTTTACAGCTTGAAAATACTTAGGCTATAGCTAATTATTTTATGGGCCCCTGTCACTTTAAAGGGGATGCTACAAACACTTTAACAAGTTGTTTGAACTGAAATGTGTGTTAGCAGTGTGTGTATAAAACCACCCCTATAATGAAAAAAAAAATCCACCCAGTGGATTCAAATTCTTTATCACTTTCTCTAGTGGAGCCGATCTCAGATACCTGACTTTGTGACGTCACACTGACAGGCCCCTCCCATGAGACTTTGACTGACAGTAGCTTCAGCACAGACTGTACTGGCATCTCACCTTAGACCCGCCCTGAGTGAGCTGACATCAGTAAGTCCACCGAAGTTTTGATGCTGGAGAACATGTAGACAAGAATGTCTCCTAAGCGATTAAGGTGTTCTGTTGTTGGATGTAATAATGAACACAGCAGTCATCATTTATTCCTGACATCTGAGCCGCTGAAGTGGATAAGGTTTTGTTTTTGAAGGGAATGTGCTACATAAATGAGTCTATGTTTGCGAGAATCATTTGTGGTCCATCTTCACCTATAGAAAAAGTGAGTATAAGGTTTTTTAATGAATCTTTTCAAATTGCCTTTCCTAATAATGTGCTAATTAGCAAGTTTCGCGATGAATGCGCTAAATTAAACAGTTTCTCTGAGAGGGGCGGGCTCGGCAGAGCTCATTAACATTTAAAGGAAAATGCAAACTAACTCGTCTTTTATTTAGGTTAAAAAGATAAATTGGTTGATGTTTCTATTTATTATGTTGGCTTGCAAGCCAACTTACATTTAAACATTATTATTAGTATCAGAGTCAGACCTTCAGACTCCTTTTCTATCTGGTTAGACCAGTGGTTCTCAGTTTTTTTTTTTTTTTTGTCGCAGACCCCTTTAAACCTTTAAAAAAAACTGGACAAAACCCAACATTAAACTGATGACTTGTTCTATTTATGATGTACTGACACAAAGTTAAAATGATTTGCAATGGTCGCTTTGTCACGTCCAGTGTAGAGCTGTTGTGGCGCGAGGTGATAACTGTAGCATCTGGCATAGACACGGTGAGTGAAGTCAGGAAAACAAGATATGACTCGTCATATTTTCTGCATTTAGCTTTTGAATGACCCTTTCACAAACCGATACATCTCCCATTACAAGTTATGTCCTTTTGCTGTTTACCGTTTTATTTCCCACGCCTGCCCTGCCATCCCCCTGGTGGGCTCACCCCACACTCTGAGAATCACTGACTGTATAAATCCTTGCGTTATCTGAGCAAGGAAGGCCGTAATACTAAATGCTGTCCACTAGAGGGGGCAACAGGATAAAAAATATTTCCAGTCTTTTCTCTCTGTTTACATCAGTCTAAATGACAAATAAATGCATGAATTTCATTGTTACTGACATGAATAGGCCATATCTGTGTACAAGAACAAGCTTCACACGTCAAGCTGTACAACTACTTAAAACTTACCATTCAGACTTTCTCAATCCTACTTCAAACTTTGTTCACAAACATCACTCTTGTTTCTTTTAAGATACTGTTTATTCACTAGTTTGTTTATTTATTATTTTCCAGCTGGACCTTGTATTTTAAGATGTAAGAGGAGTTGATAAATCATATTCAGTTAATGCATTGCTGACCCTGGAGGCCCACAGTCCTACAGAGTTTAGTTTACTTTAATTACATTTATGTGGTTACATTACAACAATAAGGAAAGACATTATTAAATAAATATTATAAGAATTGTAAGATAAATCTTGTGGCTGTTTAGCACAGAATGTCAAAGATGAATGTGGGGGGAAAGGATGTCACTAAAGCCCTTAAATCTCACCACAAGCCTGTGTGGCTGAGCATAAGATTACTACAGCTGAATAAGAGCTTTACTTAACACTATGAAACAAATCAGTACAATATAACATAGTGGGACTGACAGGAAGAATTATGCTTTCTTCTCATGCTCTGTGAAGATAAACAGAGAAAACATATAGCTGCTTAAGCTGCTGTGCTGCTTTTACAGAAAATAACTTTCTTCACTCTATTAACTACTGCATAAATGAATTATCTGATAATAAAAAAATGTAGATCAAATAAAGTTTTAATGTTCCTTTTCCATGAGTATACACATACCTATGGAACTTTTCCCAGAGTGCAAAAGAAAGAGATGAGAAAGAAAGATTTCACTTATTATAAGTGTAAACCAATGCTGTTCATCCTAAGCATATGAAAAAAACTGACTGGTTCCTAAATCTGCAACTCCTTGCTGTAGGATTATGTGGAGGTATTGTAAGTGAATGTTTTGTAAAAACATTACAACACAGTCTTTGTTCTGATTACATAAGTTCATAGTTGCCAGGGCCTTCAGGGACACATTGTGCCCATCACACAGAACTCGCTCTGAAGGGACACTTAGGTTAAGATCCTTCCGCTTTTAGAACAATACAGTCATCTATTTGTCCTTTAAGAGAGCCCAACGGAGACTGTGCAGGTCAGCCTCTGTTTATAACCAAAGGAAATGTATCTTCAAATGCATCATTAAAATATTATATTATATTATATTATATTATATTATATTATATTATATTATATTATATTATATTATATTATATTATATTATATTATATTATATTATATTATATTATATTATATTATATTATATTATATTATATTATATTATATTGTGATTGTAATTATTAAATAGTTGAAACATCAATAGGAACAGAATTCAACTTAGATTGTCAAATTAAATACAGCATCTAAGGTCTATTGATGTAAAATTCCATTGTTGTGTTTTTCTCAACAGTGCCACATGTTTGTTAATGACACATACGTTCTGCATCTGCACAATAGGCTCCATTAATCCTGTAATTAGTGGGATATTATCTTGTAAATCCACAGGAATCTGAGCCATCAGTCAAAATACTTGGCAGTTTATTGTGCAATAATCAATAAGAGGTCGGCTGTGCCTCAATCATCACACACTTGCAGCCAGCTGAATGTCATGCATAAGAGTGATGCATGCTGGGAAGTACAGAAATATAGGAGCCAGTTCTCTGTCATACATGCAGATGCACACACAGTATACACTCCCTTATTCAGAGTAACACAATCCTACTCTTTCTCATCTGCATTAGTGGACACAGCCATTGCATAATCGAACTAGTCATTATGTGAGGGGGTGGAGTCTACAGTCAGGGATCACAGCAAGAAAAAATCATCTGGGCTGGTTCTTAAGGAAAATTGATGCTTAGTGGAAGACGACCAGCTGCTATTGTCAACAAGAGAAAGATTAGAGTGACGTAGAATGTTTTAAACCGTAGACAGATACAGGGATATGAGGGCTATTAAGAGGCTAAAAATGATTGAATAAATTCTAGCTGAACCACCTAAATCCAGCAAAATGCAACATCCTTTTTCTGTTCAGTTTTCCTTCCATGGCCTGCATGTGAGTGGCTTGTACAGTCTGGTCAGTGTCAAAAGTGAAACTCAGGATGCTATGGGGTAAAATCACCTTTGTGTTTTATTTCTATTGCCATAATAATGCAGACATGCAACAAATCAAATGACACTATTCTTTACTGATTCTGTTGCCTCTGCCGTTACCATAAACTGTATGTGACGGGTGAAGGATGGGATGTCCTGCACTTTGAGGCACTCCCTTGCTGTTTCAGGTTCCCTGAGTACATTTGCTGCAGTGACTTTCCGCCCATTTTTCATTATTCATGCTTAGTGATAAATAAATAAAGACACAGTCCAAGAAAAAAGCAGGCAGGAAACAGGACATTTGATCCTGCAATGAATTAAACCACCAGGACACAGTATCTGTTTGTACCTCTGTTAAATAAGACACTTGTTGTTGGCCTCACAGAAGGGCACTTAAACCCTGGTGTGCCTGTGCATCTGCTTATTACAAAAGAGCTTTCACAGGTTTTGTGACAATTTTTTAGACGTTTTTTTTTTGTTTGTCAGGATATTAATAGTAATAGAAAACATTTTAAATCTTTCAAAATGTTTTTATTCATTCATTCATTCATGCAAATGCCACAACAGGAATATTTTCATGAAAATATGGTGGTCAGCTTGTGCTCAAAGAGATGTAAATTTGATCCCTTTTTTGACAGGGTGGTATTTGGACAGATTTGGTCAAAGGTCCTTGGCTTGAAGAGATGGGCTATAATAGATTTAAATATATATATATTTAAACTCTTTTCTGTGAATCTTATGCCTTGTAAAGAGAAAGCTGCATATGGCCTCTAAGGATAAATGGGTTGTTACATTACTCTTGATTGGAAGCTGCTGTACTGGAGAGAAATGGTTTTGTGGCCTGAAATGGCTTTCAAATCTTCTCCCGAGAGCAAATGTATTTCCTTCCCAGTAAAATCTCACTATACCAGGCCAGAAGGCAATTTTGCTTTCATAATCACAGCATTTGAAACTATTAAATACTCCATGGCAACAGCTTTTGCTGACAGCTAATGTTGGAGATAGGTATTACCAGCTACAGTCGAAAGAAACATCTTATTGTCTTTATGTTAACTACTATATCTCCGTGAATCTCAGGGAAAATATTTTTAAATAAATACTTAAAGAGTTGTTTGGTGATTGTGATGTTGAAGTCACACAACTGTGGTGTAGTTTGTTTATAGCTTACATTTACCTTTTTTCTTCTGGCAACTGTATTGAACTGACAAAATTCATGAAGTTATGTTTGTGAAAATCATCACGCTGAACACAACCTGTAAAAAACATAGATCACAGAACTTATTTTCTGCAAATAATCCAAAAGCTATTTGGCCCCTTTGAAAGGAATGAGTTTGATGCTAATTTACAAAAATATGCCATCACTGCAAGTAAGCTTATTCAAGTAGCCTACTTATTTAATAAACAACGGTTTTTAATTATTGCAGCTTTGTATTTCCAGTTTACAGACCTTAAAACTCTTAAAAGAGTTTTTTAAAAGGTCGTAAAACTCATGCAATCTGAATTGAATTAAAAAAATAATGATTTACCCCAAGCTACAACTCTAAGGTCGCCCAGTGCACTGTTGAACTATATGTTGGAGCTCTGCCCACAATTCTATGATCCAACACTACTAGCATTTTTAAACAAAACAGTGTGTTCTGTATATAAATGGCCCCTTACTGGACCCAGAATTCGAACGCTACACTGTCTGCCAACTTGCAGCGCCATAACTTACCGTAAAAGCTAAAAACAACAGCTTTGGCTCAGAAATATGCTCTCCCTGCTGACCTAGAGAGCGTTAGCCTGAGACTCATTAAGGGAAATGTTTATTTTCACATATGCTTGCAGTGTAACTACTGACTGAACAAGAGATGAGTGGGAGAGTGAACTGAGTCTAGCAGTGTGCCTCTCTCAGTAAAAATCTTTTGGCAGTGTGTCTTTGAAGCAGCCTACTCAGACAGAGGGACAGTCTCTTACCAGCGATAACAGCTAGATCCAAAAAGCAGGTGGAAAACCTCTCCAGCTGCTTGAGCAAATCTTAGTTATTAGCTGAGAATGGGGGCAACTTCCTCTGTGCTGACTAATGAGCCCTCATAGTGCTGTTGATCCAGAAAACAAGAGTTATCATCAGCGTACCCTTTTAAATTAACCCTTGGAATATTATGATACAACTGCAAAAGTTGTAGCTGCATGTCTGTTTGGCAAATTCATCCTGTGATTGATTATTAAAACATTTACCATTCCAAAAATTGCACTTGAAGTTTGCCATTAATAAGCAGTGAATACTGAGTAAAATGAAGAGGAAGTGCTAGACTATCTGAGTGCACATAAACATTAGCAGCTCTTTGGGTTTTTAAGTGCACTATGAGCCATCATGAAGTCACAGATTTAAGAGATCTCATGTAAGACAGGCCCTAAGCGAAGACCTCTTAATGGAGCTGGCAAAAGCCACAAGCATGAAAGGGTCTAAATCCATCAATCCACTAAAGAGAGACAAAATCCCTGCAGTTATACATTGAAGTAACAGATAATTCTAGATCATTTAGCTGCTTATTGACTGAGCTCTCCCCCTGAAAGCTGAAAACAAATACTGGGGACTGCCCCCATGAATAAACCACCTGCTCCTCTATTGTTACCCTCGTCAGTCTAATTATGTTATAAATAACCAGCATTTTCTGGTGCACTTAGGAGTTTGTCTTATTCACTTTGCATTGACTGTTGTTGCTATGCCTTGACTCATTTAACAAAAACAAATATTTGCTCAAAAAGAAATTTTCTTTGTACTGCATATTTTCCATAAAATACTTAATTATGCCAATAATTAATAAAATATGCTCAAAACAAGATAAATTTACTTGAGAAGGAAAACTGCTTAACAAAATAAGACTTTTTTCAGTGAATATTAGAATGCGCCACTATTTGAAAGTTTAGGAACAGTCAACAGTCAGTTTCATATTTTTATTCAGCAAAGACACATTAAACTGATCAAAAGTGATGGTACAGACATTTGTAATATTACAAAGGACTTTTATTTCAGGTAATTAAAAAATGCGGAACTTTATATACATCAAATAGTCACCCAAAAAATTGGTCGTGGTTTCCACAAATATATTAAGCAACTGTTTTCAACACTTATAACAATAATAAATGTTTCTTAAGAACCAAATCAGCATATTAGAATGATTTCTGAAGGATCATGTGACTGTAGACTGCTGAGAATTCAGCTGTGTAATCACAGGAATAAATTAAATTTCAAATATATGAAAATTTTAAAAAAAAAGTTATATATAATATTTAACAATCTAATTCTTTAATATAATAAAATATATGTAGCTTTCGAGACTTATTTTCTTATGCCACGTTTTGGTTTTAGCATTTTTAAGTATACCTAAAACAAGAAAAAAGTGCAAATAGAGTGAGAAAACTTGATACAATTACAAAAGAAACAATCAAATTTTAAAAATGTTTAAAACAAGACAAAAAAAACCAGATTCAAAAACAATGTGAAGTTATCATTTATCTCTTTTACTGACCATTTTAAACTCAAGCTTTGCTGTTTTTATGCCACAACTGATATCAAATGCACCTGCTGGAGACCAAAGAATGTGTTTACCATCTGCATATGTCAGCCAGGTGGAGCATAGCCATTGACTGCAGCTCTGTTTACCATTGTGGAGACAACACAGGGATCCATTTGTCTGTTTAGCATTGTAAGCTATAGAGGGATAAGTAATTGTTGGAGAGCAACAACAGAAAAGGAAAGACATTCTCTCTCAGTTCAGTGTTAATTTATAATCAAGCGGTGAACACCCTATATTGTGACTTGCCATGTCAACAGCAGTTTTTTTCCTCATATGTTTTCAGCTTCTTTCTCACTATATCTGTTGTCTTCCTCCCTGGTAAATCCCGGCTATAAGCAGACATCCCAACAACAATCAGAGGGTGGGCAACCCAACCGCCACGGCTCATGTAAAACCATAACAGTTGCCAGGCAACACAGTTCCCTCCACAGCAGGAGCAGGAGTCCAATAGAACATTAATGATTCTGAGCACAGATGCACTGGACTGCTAGTGTCCTCCAGATATTTTACTATGGTTAATTATGCAAGAAAGTGACTGCAAAAACACACAGGATTTTGCAGTTCATCTGGGCTAATGAAGAGGCTAATGGAGGCTCAACTTTATTTCCAATCTGGAGCCTGTGGATGGCTGTGATTGGATCCTTGTGGATCTGTACAGTGGTACTGTACAGTGTCACCTTTATTTCCAGCAAGTTTAATTACTCGAATGACTCCTATCTGTCCATGTCCATGTCCATGTATGGGTTGTGTTTGACATCCTAATTTATCTTGTTGGTTGATCACATTTCAACAGTGATAATAATTTGAGATGTATTCTGCTGGCAGTTTTCCCTTGCACTCGACCCTGGTCTTTAGGTCCAAGCTAATAGACTCAATGATTGTATGTATTTTGGTCTGTTGTGGTCTTCTTGATTACATAAAACATGTTTTTTTTTTTCATTTTATTTATCTTGTTACTAAAAAGAAAAATTATTTTTTTTGGACCCTATTATCTTAAAAAAAAAATTAAAAAAAAAAAAAAAAAATATATATATATATATATATAATGTAAAAAAATTGTTATATTCTGATAGCTGTACCTGATGCATGTATAACTTGTCCTACACTCTTAAAAATAAAGTTTCCAAAAGGGGGTTTTCTTCTATTATAAAGAACCTTTTGTTGAATAGAAAGCTTCCATGGATGTTAAACGTTCCTGATAGGACCATCCTTTACTTTTAAAATTTGAATTAATTTAACTTCTCTTTTCATAATAAACATAGACTGTAAAATCCTTTAATGAGAAGCATAATCTAGGTATTAATAAATCTTTGTGCATTTGGAATGGTTTAGATATTGGGAGAATGATTTATTGAGGATTATATGGATTCATCCTTTAGTTCTGCAACATCTCCAGCAAACATCTCCTGTGATCACCTTTGTTCTCTGGCTCTAAGATTTATGGAACAGTTCAAAAGCTCCGGCTGGAGAGAGAATCTGAGAGAAGAAAGAATGACAGAGCCTGATGCCATTTTGCAGGTCTTCAATGTGAATGGTTATTGCAAGAACATGAATTTAGCTAACACACTCTCATCCAAATGGACACAGTAACCTTCCAAATCAACCCGAGTCATGCTATTAGACATAAACTAATGCAGAACATGTCAGCAGAGAAGACAATCTCAGTATCTGTGGAGCTAAAATATCAGTATCAGATATCAGTAAGAGCTAAAATGTGTCTAGCAAATTAGTCACTGAGGCACTATTCTGGGAAGTTGCAGAAATATTTTTTACTGGCATTTTTAGGTAGCATGTTGATGCATTCAGATATTTTATTCATCTGATGGTGTTTTAAGGGATATTTGTATATGAGACAAAAGGAGAAAGGCAATTAATTAAAGACTGGACTAATGCAATTACGTATGCAAGAGTGCAATTACAAACCTGCAGGAGCATCAGTGTCAGCCTCTCACCGACTCTCCTGCGTTTTCATGGAAAATAATTACGCTTACTCTCTTGCTTTAAGAGATTATTACTTTCTTTGTTGCAAGTGTCAAATCTTTATATAATATTTAAAGCTCTGTATTGTATATTGCTCTGTGCAATTTTTCATAAATAACTCTTTACATTAGGGCTCCATTTGATAACATTTGATGAACTAACAATGAAAATTACATGAACCATTTATCATTCTTAGTTAATGGTAATACAAATACATTTACCAATACATTATTCTAATAAAAAGTTGCATTTGTTATTATTATTTAATGGACCTGAGCTAACATGAAAATCCTGTCAGAATGTGAATCCTGAGCCTGTCAGAAAATCCATTGAAAGATGTTTACTCTGTGTTTTGGAATATGATATGTGGCTTAGCTGGTATAAGCTGGTCATAATCATGTTCTAAGACCCACCAATAAGCTAAGATAGATAGATAGATAGATAGATAGATAGATAGATAGATAGATAGATAGATAGATAGATAGATAGATAGATAGATAGATAGATAGATAGATAGTTTACTGTTTGTAACATAGGCTCTTATTGAACTGAGAAAAAATGACCAGAAATAATAAGATCCTTTAATAAATGTGTAATTATAGTGCTCACTCAAATAATGCTACCATTTAAAAAAAAATGATCAAAATCAAAACGAAAATCTTGCTTCGGATGCTTCGCCTATGAGGACACAGACTCAAGTGCTCCTGTAGGAGTGTGTGTGTGTGTGTGTGTGTGTGCAGGTCTGCTCATGCGCCCATGAGAGATGCTGCTGCTGCTGATGATGATGTTCAGAGGTGTGTGCGCTGCGGCGGGCTTATTTACACCCGTTCAGTCACACTGCATCATAGAAAAGCTCTAGCGCTCCTTGGGAAATGGACTTTCTAAAGGGATTAATGTGTCTCTGCGGTGATACTTCTCAAGGTTAGTAATGAGAAATGGCGTTGAATCTATTTCTTTACGTAATGCTACAATCTTGCCTGTGTTCAGCTCTATCTGTGCGTCTGCCATCGTTTGTCGCTCTGCGCTCGAGCTGAAACCTTTTATTTCCAGTCTCTCCGAAGACTACACATCTACACCTTTTCCTCGTCGTTTCTGTTTTGTAATTTCTTTAAATTGGAAAGACGTGTCATACTGATGTGAAATTTATAAAAAGAGACAATGTTTTACTTAATAATTAACTTAAATTTTTAGGAATAACAGTATGCAGGTAATATATTTATACGTTTTTTGGGACTGTGTCCTTTTTATCCCATTAAAATCACGGGTTACTGCATGGATACTGTAAATGGTGCAATGCTACACCATGTTGAGTCCGTTGAGGCCATAACACTTAGATCTTAACACTTACAGTGAGTTTTGCCCCGAGCGTTTATCAAATTAGCACCCACCACCCCCCCTCCCCCCGACATGCATACACATAAATACAAAAATAATAAATAAAACGCATATTGTTGTTGTACATTTAGATACTGCGATGCGGGCCACGTACTCTTATCTGAATGGAATGGTCAGAGCTTGTTTGTAAACCTATGCGCATGCAAGGTTGTGCGCGTTGAGCGCGCGCTTGTCCTGACAATACTGTTTTCACATTCATTCATGTTAGCTTAACTCGTTCAGCCCCGAGTTATGTTCCAAATGACACAAAACAATATCATGCATTTTTCTACTTAGAAACCTTGTTAGAAAATCGTGTAGTTTATGGTCATTAGTTGGCGCAAGCTTTGACATGTTACCATGTAACAGACTAGTTTGATGACCTTATGACTAAATGATAACTGGTTTGTTTTCTGGTCCAAAAAGCTCTGCCAGCTACAACATATCCTAAAACAGTTTTTAACCAACCATAAACTTGGCAATAGAGTCAAAAAGAAATAATGTTTTTAATTACACTAGAGAGTTTTGAAGGAAAAATGTTATATTTTATTTTATCAGCGTAAGATGAACTAATAAATATAATTTATATAGCTAAGTATGTACATCTACAGGGACGGTCATTTGGATCGTCCTCTCAAACTTGCACTTTTACGGTGACCAGCTCAGGGGTTTTGTTTTTCTTCACAGTGCCACACCACCTAGAACTTTGGCAACTTTCAGATAGACATAAAAGTTGAATATCAATACATGAGCAATGTAGTGCAATAGACGTCTATTATTTTTCACAGGCGAATGGCTATGAAAACAAAATATCCATATAATAACTTTTATCAGGCATGGTCTGCAGATAATATGACTCAACTAAATTATAAATAAAATATAATTATTGTTATTATTTTCTTATTATTAATTCACAGGCCACAGTTTCAAAACAGCTATATTTTGTCAAAAAGCAGCAATGAATTAAGCATTTACTTTATAACGATCTAAACATTCTGTGATTTGATTACTACATGACCGAAAAAGAAAGAAATGGACAGTGGGGTCTAAACAGGTTAAAGGGTTAGTTCACCCAGATAGCAAAATTATGTAATTAATAACTTACCCTCATGTTGTTCCAAACCCGTAAGACCTCCGTTTATCTTTGGAACACAGTTTATGATATTTTAGATTTAGTCCGAGAGCTCTCAGTCCCTCCATTGAAGCTGTGTGAACGGTATACTGTCCATGTCCAGAAAGGTAAGAGAAACATCATCAAAGTAGTCCATGTGACATCAGAGGGTCGGTTAGAATTTTTTGAAGCATCGAAAATACATTTTGGTCCAAAAATAGCAAAAATGACGACTTTATTCAGCATTGTCTTCTCTTCTGTGTCTGTTGTGTGAGAGAGTTCAAAACAAAGCAGTCTGGATATCCGGTTCGCGAACGAATCATTCAGTTCACCAAATCGAACTGAATCGTTTTAAACGGTTCGCATCTCTAACACGCATTAATCCACAAATGACTTAAGCTGTTAACTTTTTTAATGTGGCTGACACTCCCTCTGAGTTCAAACAAACCAATATTCCAGAGTAATGCATGCACTCAAACAGTACACTGACTGAACTGCTGTGAAGAGAGAACTGAAGATGAACACAGAGCCGAGCCAGATAACGAACAAAAGACTGACTCGTTCACGAGTCAAGAACCGCTTGTATCGGTTTTCGGATCACCAGTAGTTCTTTTGGACAGTTCGATTCAATAAACCGGTTGAAGAAAACGGTTCACCGGTTCTTTTGCGCTCGACATAATGGCGTCATTTGCGATGATTGCCCTTGATTCAAGCCTTCGGTTTACCCGCGCTTATAACACTAGCACAGAATCAGTTCAGAATCAGTCACCAAAAGAATCAGTTCGGTTCAGGCGCTCTGTGTGTCAGTCTGCTTCACGCTGAATCACACATGCACAGTATCATCAGCTTCTCGATTCTTCTTATCTGGCTCGGCTCGGTGTTCATCTTCAGTTCTCTCTTCACAGCAGTTCAGTCAGTGTACTGTTTGAGTGCATTCATTACTCCGGGATATTGGTTTGTTTGAACTCAGAGGGAGTGTCAGCCACATTAAAAAAGTTAACAGCTTAAGTCATTTGTGGATTACTGCATATTAGAGATGCGAACCGTTTAAAACGATTCAGTTCAATTTGGTGAACTGAATGATTCGTTCGCGAACCGGATATCCAGACTGCTTTGTTTTGAACTCTCTCACACAACAGACACGGAAGAGAAGACAATGCTGAATAAAGTCGTCGTTTTTGTTATTTTTGGACCAAAATGTATTTTCGATGCTTCAAAAAATTCTAACCGACCCTCACATGATGTCACATGGACTACTTTGATGATGTTTTTCTTACCTTTCTGGACATGGACAGTATACCGTACACACAGCTTCAATGGAGGGACTGAGAGCTCTCGGACTAAATCTAAAATATCTTAAACTGTGTTCCAAAGATAAACGGAGGTCTTACGGGTTTGAAACAACATGAGGGTAAGTTATTAATTACATCATTTTGCTATCTGTGTGAACTAACCCTTTAAAAAATTGAGACAGTTTGTTTATTGAAACAGTACATAAAACATAAATCCCTTTTGTTTCTTTTTGTCTTGTAGCTCTAAATTTGCATCATCAGTCCCACAAGTTGTTCCTTCAAACAGTGTGGAAAGGATTTACGCAGCCACATTACTGAAGAGGATTCTATGACTTGCTACATCCACAATTTAACTGCGTGTCAGAGATGCCCCCTTCCATAATGTGGTGCATTAAGTGGGCTGTCTGCTTGTCCTTTATTCTCGCACTGATCCCCAGGTCCAGAGGATCGACGCTGAATTGTCACAAAAAGTGCATATGCGCCAGCAACATCGTCAGCTGCTCCAAGATGAACTTGACGATGGTTCCGTCCGAGTTGCCCAACTACACAGCTGTGCTTGACGTTAGTTTTAACGAGATAACCGGACTACGCGCACAGTGGACCAAGCACAAACTTCCCAACCTGCACAACCTCTTGCTCAGCCACAATGGTTTGTCGTTCATCTCTTCTGATGCGTTCATTTTCGTACAGGAATTGCGCTACTTGGATCTGTCATCGAATAAACTGCGACAGCTAGACGAGTTCATTTTTGAGCCGCTGAAACATCTGGAGGTTCTGCTGCTCTACAACAACCAGATCTCGCAGATCGACCGCACAGCCTTTTTAGGCCTCAACAGCTTGCAGAAGCTCTACCTGAGCCAGAACCAGGTGTCCCGCTTCCCCCTGGAGCTCGTCAAGGACAAGAGCCGTCTGGACAAACTGAGCCTGTTGGACTTGTCTTCCAATCGGATCAAAGTTCTCCCCATACAAGACCTCCAGCCGCTGCCGGCCTGGATCAAGAACGGGCTGTATTTCCACAACAACACCCTCATCTGCGACTGTGAGCTGTACAGTTTGATGGCTCATTGGTATATCCGACGGCTCAATTCAGCTGTGGACTTCAAGGACGAACACACCTGTGTGCACCCCAGCCCAGATAAACGGGTGCTGCGTTTATATGATCTCAACACTCATATGAACTGCAGCACATTTAAAGAAACCGACCAAGAGGCTTATTTGGAGCAGACGCTTACCCTCAGCTGTGATACCAAACAGCGGAATATGATCAAGACCTGGATGCTGCCTGGAAACATAATGGTTCCTTCTGACAGGAACCAGAGTGATACAAATAATGTCAAGTTTGTGAGTAATGGCACCCTTGAGATAAAATCGATACTACCTGAGGACTCAGGTGTGTACACTTGCTTTGCTGTGAGTGAATACTTCAACGAAACGCTCTATGTGGTGGTCAGAGTCCACAACTACACCATCAATGGCAACAGTGATACGCTCAACACTGCGTACACCACTCTGGTGGGCTGCTTGGCCAGCGTGGTCCTGGTACTTATCTATCTGTACCTGACACCCTGCCGCTGCTTCTGCTGTCCAGACCAGGACAAAAAGAACCAGCATGAAGACAGCATCCACTCCTCCATGCTCAGTGCCACCCCGACCCACGAGGATATGGCAACCAAAGCAGAGCTCAACAGGCACGTGGCCTTCATAGACTCCAAGGACCTGCAGGGACAGAACGGAAAGGTGAATCCTAACGGAGATGAAGAAGTGGATGTGGAGGCAATGCAGGGAAAAGGAAAGCGGAAGAAATCGGTGGCAGACTCTATTAGTTCGGTCTTTTCTGATACTCCCATTGTAGTCTGAGGGAGGATGTGTCTTTTTGGCTAGAGACAGTTCTTTGTTGTGGCTTTCCTGGACTAAGAGACTAAAGTACACAGTTTGCCATCCTCAGTGTTTGGCTGTTTCTGCAAAACCTTTCCAGCATTTTAATCTGTAGCACTTAAGTATATACTGTGAAAAGGTCTTGCCATATTAGTGGAATCTAAACTTGGAGTGTTTAGATGTTCCTGTGAGTTTAAGCCCACTAAGTGAGACTAGAGGTAGTATAATGGATAAACAACAAATGCAATTTGCAATTTCTCAATAATCAAGCTAGAAAGCTATAGGTTGAGAGACGTTAAATCATTAATACATCCACTATATAATCACATCATAAGCATGAGCTTTGCAGACTGCTAAGAAGAATATAGAATGAAGCTCTTGTAGCTAATTATATTTACCACAATTTATGCTAATCTTACCACTTTATGTAAAGCCATATGCATTTGAGAGGACATTCACAAGAAAATGATGGAAAAGTATTTGTTTCTGTGGAACATTAGAAGAAACACTTTGTATATGAAACATTCTCCACCTATATCCGGTAAGGGGAAGAAAAAAAAATCTGGTTAAACTCGATCTGTTGTTTGAATCTAAACTTTTTCAGTCCAATTTTATTAGCAATTTTAGAAGTTTAAATGCTGGATACCAATATAAAACTATCATCTATATGAAACTATATTTAAATACAGCCATTTTTGAACCCATTAACCATCACATAAAAAATGCAGAACCTGTGCATTTTCAGCCGCTTGAGCTCATCTGTCATGACAACCAGGGAGTGACATATAACCGAAATGCTAATGCAATCTTTTAATAGAATGACGTGTCCCATCTGCTTGAATTCTCATCTTTAAAGCAATGATGATTTGAGCCTGGATTCAACAGCCAAAACAGTTTCGAACACTCAGACCTCTTCTCACTTTGCGTTCATTTGCACTTGGTGCTGACTCATCCATTGTCAGAATGGATGTCATATTTAAAGCCCCTGAAGCGCATATGTAATAAAATGCCAAAGGCTGAGGGAATTTTTAATTATTATTATTATTATTTTTAGCTCAAACCATTATAGGTTTCTGAATGAATTAGAAAATCAAGTTTGAAGTTTGAACTCTGGTCAAAACACAGTGATTAGCAGAATCTCCCTCATGTTCTGAGATTCTAAATTATTACTACGGGCATACAGCAGTGATCTCTCAAAGACCAATATTATATTTGCATATACAATGCCATAGGAATCTAAAGAGACTGCTATGAATCATAATGTAATGCGTGAAGCTTGTTGGCTGTGCTCAAGGTAGATGACTAGATGCATTCCAACCAGAAATCAACATTATGCATTTTGATTACAACATTATTGTCCTGGTGGACTGGAAGGGTATGGTAGGACTGTTCTAGAATGCCAGTCAATGATCTTAGAGAACCAGACGTGGATTTAGAACGTCCAGTGCACATGGTCTCTTGAACCCTTAATTCCGGGAACGCCACTTCCATTATTGTGTTCCTGGAACATCTCACGTGTTAACCATAACCACATATTTATAACAGGGTCTGGTTGGGATCAGCGAGAGCAATCTTAGTTTCCTCCGACCTCTTTCCCTAGTAACATCGTAATTACATCCTGTTTTGCGAGCGAGGGAGTGGGTGAAGCTATTAAATGTTTGATAGGTGGATGAACTCACAAACAGTGTTATCTCAGGGAGAGGGAATGACAGATAATAGCAGCTACGGCAGACTGCAGTCATGGGCAGTTACGGTCTCTTGGATTGCAGGTCCCAGCTGCAATCCAAAATTAGTGTGGAGGGGAGGGAAAGGCCTTACCATCACGAGCGCTGTGGGAGGAGGCCCGAGATCTCTGCGGTCTGTTCGCGAAGAGACAGAAAAGCCAAGTGCTCCCCCTAAAACCACATCCAGCAGCTTATCGCCCCTGTCGTGTGTGTTCTTCTGAACTGTGTGTCCTTGGCTATTTCTCATTACTCCACATTTGACAGTACATCTGTGCTCTTGTATGTGCAAACAGTGTTTGTTTTTACAGTGTTTATGAGATTGTGTCATTTTAGGTAGCCTTTTTCCCCTTGAGGTTCCAAAGAGACTTAACTGATTCCTTGTTCTTCTGTGTATTGTTATTCCTATACAGTTGTCTTGATTCCACTTGTGACTATTGGATATTGGTAAACCTATTTTAATGACACTGACTGTAAAGGTCTTTCTCTGTCATGTATTTTGAAATTGGATCATCTATTTGTCTATTATATGTTGTTATTTAGGCACAAAAATTTTTTTCATGTCAGTAAATTAAATCTCAAGAATAATCACAGACTGCATCAAAGTACCAAAACTCTGTTGCATTAATTTGAAATGTAAATGTGAATTGCTGTTCGCAGCCCGTTTTCCTTTTGTAATCAGATTTATTTCTAAGTGAAACGTTATATTCAACAAGAAAAAATGTGGGGCAGAAAATCGACTGAATTGTGAAAAGTGGCGTTATAAACCTGAATGGATTCAGATCAGAATGCGGGTTTGATGAATAGAATGCCTCAATAGCTCTGGCTATTGGTTAACATCCAAAATCAACAACAACAAAAAGTTATTTCAGGAAAAATTCAAGTCATTCTGATTAATATTCTAAAGACAAACAGTTTTTTCGTTGAAATAATAGGGTGAATTTTAATAACATATTGACTTGCAGACTCTCAGAATGTCAAACAGCTCATGTTAGAAGCACTTGTGCAAATGTTAACTTTCATAACTGTCCTATATTAGCTTTAGAATCGATTTATAGACTGTTCACACCAATGATGGTAACTATAATAGTAGCTACAAAGCTGTTATAATCATTCGATTTTTTTACGAATAGTGGAGTCCAAACCACAACTTTAACTATAAGGGCAACTACATGGTTGGAATCCTTTTCACATTTTTTTCCCCCAGCTGGCGAACAATAAAAAACAATCCACAGAAATATAATAAACTTGAGCATTTAAAGTGGCAAATTACATAACTGCGAATACCTACAGTACAATAAACATAAGGTTTTGTTGACATGGTTTTGTTGGACATGGAATAAATTTATTGATACAGTTATCCTTTTTGATATGAACGGCCTTAAAAACTTGGTGCTAAAGATTCGTGCTACTAGAGACTAGATCAAGTCCCTTCTGGTCATTACTAACATTTAGACTCTTAAAACTCTAGATTAGAATTCAAAACAAGCAACATCAACAGCACTTGAATGTTAGTCTAGTCTATTAAGTCTAGATTTTAGTACATAAAATACATAAAAAGTAGACTAACACAAATCTCAGAAATGTAGACATGTCTGTACCAATTCTTAGTAAGCAAGCATCTTGATATACTGCTAAAAAAAAGAGATCTTAAGTCTCAGCCATCATTACTAGCCTATGACAACGAGAACAGAAATGTTGTCAGGTCTTTTTTATGCTTCCTGTCCTAATATACAGACATGTTAGTTTACAATTAATTGAACAACAACAAAAAAAATGACCCTTTGGCCTGTCTGCGGAAAATGTAGGTATCTAGCGATTTTAGTGTCATCTAGTGGTGAGATGATGCAGCTCAATTCATAAAAAGCAAAACAACAGAAATGTGTTGGCATATTTATTTCAGAGTCCATTATCTGACAGTCGGTTTAGCAGCATAAGGAAGGTCTTGAGGTATTTCTATATTCATTTGCAGGTCATTCACATGCACATACAGAAATCCAGTATACAAAACACAGACACACACACACATACATACATACATACATAAAAGAGACGTCCTCCTACAGTGAACTTCAACCATCCTGTGCATAAAGTCTGTGGCAAATACATGGCAGTAAGCCTGTGCTTCTGGAGGAGTTTAAGGCAGACTCCCTCAGTGAAGAAGCTTTGGCTGTTGGGAGAAAAGAAGAGCAGATGGTCAGGAAAAGGATCTAAATTCAGAGCTGAGACTCAACCACTGTGCTGAATTAAACCTTGATGATTCATCTTAACAGACTATCAATCTGTGACTTCCTATACTTGTTGTTTTATCAAACGCGGTGTATTTTTATCTTCAAAGTTTTCTTCAATAACTTTAATGCATTTCCTTTCCGTAACAAGAGGATTATATGTCTACCAAGAGCTGCTTGAGCCGCTCTTACACATTGGTTGCACTAGCTTATTATTCAACAAATCACTTCAAACAAGCACTTAAAGATGCACTAAGTATTTTCAGTATAGAAGTGTTTTATGCCTAAAGAAATCAATAGTACTTTTAAATGATGTGCATTCACACTGGATGAATCATACCATTAGCCTAATAGGCTATAAAAGCTTTTGGATTTGGGTGGTTGAAATATCAACAAATATTTATACAAGTTCTAAAAAAAATTCTATAGTTTTAGATACTGTAACTGGCTATAATTTCTTCAGTTTTTCACTGCGCGCACAAAAATTATAATAATATAGAAATGTAACAAATATTTTAGATAAGAGATTATAAAATGCTGTTTAAAGTATGATTTAAAATGTTTTCAATACATTTAGAATCAATAACATAGTAAAGTGTAATAGTTCACCCAAAAATTAACATTTTCTCATCATTTATGCACCCTCATGTGATTGCAAACCTGTATATGTTTCTTTCTTACACTGAACACAAAAGAATATATTTTGAAGAATTTTGAAAAACCAAACTTTTCCCCAAACAGAAATACTATGCAAGTCAATGGGGACCATCACGTGTCTGATTACCAGCATTCTTAAGTTCAGAATATCTTCTTTTATGTTCGACACAAGAAAAAAAACTCATACAGGTTTAGAATGACGGGAGGGTTAGTAAATGATAATTTTCATATTTGGTGAACTATCCCTTTAAAACTGTTTTTGGAAATTTAAGAAAAAACCTTAAATAAAATAAAGATATTAGATTACATTTTTTTTTAAAAGTAAAATAACTTGCTTTGGCAACTGACTGAAATAAATGTTTAAGTACTAAAATGACAACTACAACTGAAAATAAAATATTACTATAATATAAAATACAATATTTAACCAGCTCTAATAAGCACATAACAAAAATGACTAAAGCTTAAGCTAAATTTAAAACGAAAACTGAATTTTTTAAAAACAAAGAAAGATTATAGAATTTACTACAATTTTAAACGAACTGCCATATTTTTTTCTATGAATCATGTTTAGTGGCATCTTTTAAGACAAAGGAACCTAATGATGATATAATGAGAGATGCTTTTTTAATATTAGATTTAATTTAAATGATCCATAAATGAGATTCCGCTGAGCTTTTAACCACTGAAGGAAAAATTAAATTGAATAATAAAAAAAGAAAAGAAATACTGAATGCATCTTTAGTTAAACTACTGATAAATGTGTTAAACATACCTTCTGTGCACCTAGTTTCTTTGGCAGACTGTGGGAGGTTGACACCAGGCTGGAGTGAGTTTGGGAGAAAGAGGAGAGGATATTGGGTTTAGGGGCACATGAACTGTTTTTGGGGGGAGAGGCATCACAGGTCTTACGTTTCCTGCCAGGCCCTTTATGCTCGTACCCAACAGCACTTTGATTGAGCCCTGAGGCCCCTCCCTTATCAGACTCCGGGGAGGGAGAGGGGGGGACGTGGGCGGGGCTTTGCTTAATCAGCCCCTTCATTTCAGGTGGGTGTGTTCTACTGCTAAGTGAGTTTGCACCATTAAATGGTCCATGCAGTGAAGAAATCGTAGTTCTGTTCAAGGAGGACTGGCGGTCTTTATGGTGGGGGAGAAATAGGATTTTGGACTGTCCAGTTGAGTCCTTGTCCTCTTTGGGTGATTTCCGGCGCTTGCTGGCTGGGGGACTCTCCTGAAGCTCCCTGAAACCCACTTGGGAATTTAAAGCCTTTTTGCTGGTCCGACCAGCAGGGTTAAGGGGCCGGGCGGGGCCTGAGGTTGTCTGGGCTTTCGGTGGCAGTTTGGAGGCGGCTGATAGGTTAGTTGGCTCTGATTGTCCTGAGCTGCTTGTCCTGAGAGTAGAGGCGCTGCGGATGGGTACTGAGCTGCGCGTGGCATCATGGGAATTGTAGTTGTTTGTGGTGTTTAGGGGTTGATGAGAGCATAGTTCTGACACCTGAGGGATTTTCCTGCAGACATAGAATATAATTAAACAAATAAAATTCACATGCAAAAGAAAAATAAACCAATCTTGCACAAATGCATTTAAAAACAACCAATTTTTTAATTAAAGAAATTAAAGCAAAATAATATGTACTAATTTAAAAACAAAATAATAATTATTAGCATTTAATAATAGTTCAAAAATGTATTACAATATTAACAATTTATTACACTTACAATACATTTGTAATAAAAAATAACCCAAATAACTAAAAAAAGAGAAATAATCTGAAATTTGAAATGTTGCCTTAGCAACTAAGTGAAATAATTTTAAGTAATAAAATTAAATAAAACTGAAAAAAAAATCTAAATAGAAATATAATAAGCTATTTACTAAAAATAACTCAAAATCCTAAATATAAAAAATTCTTATTCAAAAGCCACTTCAAAATATTAATTATTCCTTTACTTTTTTTTTTAACATTTGTTATGATGATCATATTTAGAATTAAAAAATTACATTGTATAAGACAAGGAAACTACAAAAGTAGAAGGATTTGTAATAGTGCTTTCAGACTTCTAGACCTTACTGCATTTTTCCTGCAATTGGCTAAATGTTGAGAACACAGAAAACATAAGCCTTGTGAATGTCACAAGATCTTCAGCTTGATGTGAAACATCTTACTTCCATAGATAAGTGCTGAGGTGCTGCTCCATCATAACACTGAAAGCTGACCGCAGGTGGAGCAACCTTCGGTCAAATGCTAACACACTACGGCCAAGAACACGTGCCCCGAAGGTGCAAAGCTGGGAAGAACACGAGAGAGGAGACAAACATGGGTTCATTTTACTCTAAATACAGTATTATTAGACGAAACGTTTTTTTTTTTTTTCAATGAATAGAATCTTACATTAAGATTCATATGGATTTTTTTAATCACTTTTTAGTTCATAAAGTGCTTAAATTTTGATATGAAGAAAAATACTTACACCCAGGGGTTTAGGGTGCAAGGTGCTTGCTGGTAAATGAGCAAAGTCCTCCCGGTTCTCCCCGTCACTCTCCTCACTGGAGAGATCGGCTGAGAGAGACTCCACCTGCGGCTCCTCAGAGCGCATCACCTCCTGCTTCATCTCTACAACACCCTCTGATGAATTCATGGACCTGTAAGCACACACATTCAGATAAATGTCCTGTCCAAGTATCACAAAAGCTTCACTCTCCATTATTTAAAGGGAAAGTTAACACAAAAATGAAAATTCTGTCATTAATTACTCCAAACCTGTAGGACCTTCATTCATCTTCAGAACACAAATTAAGATATTTTTGAGGACATCCAAGAGCTTTCTGCAATGCAACTGAAACATCCAAGGCACAGAACATTTTGAGGACATTATAAAAATAGTCCATTAGCATCAGTAGATCAACCTTAATTTTATGAAGCTATGAAAAAACTTTTCGTGCCCTTTATTCATCAACAACTTCTCCTTCATGTTAGCCTTTGACATGTGTTCATGAGAGTACCACAACGCATGCGTGTTGTCCTGGCGACTACATTTCTGGGCCTTGCACATGGTAGTTCTGTTTCTGTCAATGCAGGGTCAGAAAGATCTCGGATTTCATCAAAAAATATCTTAATTTGTGTTCTGAAGATGAAAGAAGGTCTTACGTTTGGAATGACATGAGGGTTATTATTGACAGATTTTTTATTTTTGGGTGAACTATCCCTTTAAACCACAGAATGCAGAACTATAGACCTGAGAATAGAAGAGTTAGTTATTTGGCATTTGTAGTGCAGAGGCCCAATCTGAGACGCAGGGGTCTCATGGTGGGCAGAGCCTTCATCAGGAACCTTTCTGGGCAAAGGGAGACGCTCTCGAGGCTTTGAGCTCATCTTCAGCTCCATTACAAGCTGGTCAAAAGGTTTCCGCCTCCCTACCACTTGCCGGCGCTGATGGATGGAATGAATCTGAGGCAGAGGAGATAGCAGAAACACCAGCAAGAGATTAATGCTTGCTTTGTTCCAAAATCGCTCAATTTTTAATGCTGGTGTACTGGTTTCTGTATATTAAAAATATACTCACATTACAGGTCAGCAGTCTGGTGCACAGTTTCTTTCTCTCAGGATCCATCACCCCACAGTGCTTGTCCAAGTCACATTCTTTCACTGAAATAAATTGATTTCAAAAAGAGAAAAAAATTTTTTTTAAAACCCACTGTAGATAAGTATATACAAAATGCTTGTGGGAAAAGTATAATACAGTAAAATTCTGGTTACAATATTTGAGGGTTTTCTTTAAATAAATGATTACTCTATGCATTAAATTCAAAAGTTACAGTAAAGACATTTATAATGTAAAAAAAAAACAAAAAAATATCGTTCAATTCATCAAAGAATCCTGAAAAAAAAATGGTTTCCACAAAAATATGAAGCGACAACTGTTTTTAGCATTGATAATTATAATAAATGTTTCTTGAGGAGCAAATCAGTATATCAGAATGATTTCTGAAGAATCATGTGACACTGAAGACTGGAGTAATGGCTGCTGGAAAGTCAGCTTTGCAATCACAGAAATAAATGAAATTTTCTTCATCAATTTAAATGGAGTTCTTTAAATTGATTCATTTAAATGGACCATTTACAGATTCACAAGACTAAAACTAATGACACTCTTAGAACACTTGAAGTGTCAAATAGAAAGAGGATTTAACATCTATTTTAGACTGCCAGCAAAATCATGAATATTTGAAATTTTATTCATGTTAATGTACAATATGTCTGAAATAATAACAAACTCAGACAAGAAGATTTTTTGTTGAGTTGCATCAGAGACTTACTAAGGCCTTTCTTGTAGGTTCTGCTGTATGTTCTTGGTCTATGCGGGTGAGTGTGTGAGTCCAAACTTTTCTGCATTGGTTTCTCGACTGATGGGGCTGCTTTTTTTGGTGGCGTGGGCAAAAGTAGAGGTGATGGAGGGGTTTCACGGGAAAATTTGTCCACCTGCTGAAGACTGGAAAATAGCACTTGAATGAAATGACACTGGAATAAACAGCAGACACGAAAGATCAAGTTAAACGGCATTCACTCTTCCTCACCTGCTTCCTTCTCGCTGTGGTTTGGAATGTCCCTGGTGGGGAGAACGAGGAGGTGGGACTCGTGGGGGTCCAGCCCCCTGGTGCCTGCTGTCTTGAACCTCACAAAGACTTCCATGTTGAGAAGGGGGTCTCCCCTGTTGGGGTCTGTCAGGAGAGCAGTTGGATGGCGTGTTGTAGAGCTCACTGAAGAGGCCATGACGACGCTCACAATGCTTCTCAAACGCCTGTGGCTTCACCACCTGCCCACAGTGACTGCACACCACCAGGAAGAAGTCATCATGTGCTGGGCAGTGGCCATATATCGACATATCTGTGAGGGCAAGAAAAATGCTTTTATGTGTACCAAGGGTTTACTCTGAATGTAAAATCTTTTCATTCCTCATCATTGCAATCTGTCAGTCACAAGCCTAACAAACGCCTCCTCACCCTCTTTCTTAAGAGTCATGGTTTCCATCCGCTTCTTCACATTTTTGCTGCACTCTTCCAGCCAGGACCCTAAAAGAGGCAGTGAAACAAACATTCAATTATGTATATTAAATGAAATATATATATATATATATATAATGATTTTGTAATTCCAGAACCATATGTTCTTTTAATAGAATCAGAATCTGTTCAAGGGGAAAAAAGCTTTTTTTTTTTTTTTGCTGCACAGGGTCTGTGTATTAGCTTGGGCAGCTTCTATTCTGAAGTTGAGAAAATGATAGATAGAAAGACAGATATATAGTACTGTACTTATAAATGAAATGTTGCCTTGGCAAAAAAAAATTACAAAACCACATTACATAATTATTAAAATTTTAACTGAAATTAAAATGAAAAATATGAAATTGAAAACTAATTAAGCCTTCAAATAAATACTATTATGTGTATCATACTAAAATAATACTGGCGAGAACAAATACATTGTAAGTAATGTATTTACTGTGAATAGAGGCTGACTGAGTCAGATGAGGAGCTAGTAGGTGTGAAATGAAACTCGCATTTATGAGTAGGATGGGAAAAAAAATGGTTGCCACAAAAAAAGTTTAATGATATATTTCAACCACAAATGTGACATCCCATTAGATGTTGTTGGTCTACATCTTTACCAGCAGTTTTTAGCAATTGTGTTTTATTTTATAATATTTTATTATATTTTATACTGTATAATTTATAAAAACTAAATTATATTTAGTTTTATTATTTTAATATATTATTTGTACCTCATTTTATGTCACATCCAGCAACAGCTCTATCATTAGCCTAACATTGGGCTATTGGACTTCAAGGGTGGGCTGTATAATTGTGAAGGTGGTTGAAAGAAATTCATGACAATTCTTGTAAACCCTGGACTGTTCTCTTAAGTTTGTTGAGGCCCCCTAGTTGGCCCTGGTCCCCCAGGTGAGAACTGCTTCTAACCATCTTACCATCAAATGTCAAAGCAACAGTGTATTATGTTCTCATTTCTAATAACCACAGCTCACTGCATTCATTAATATGGGTCATTTCCTGTATTACATCAACCACATACATGAGAAATGCAAGTATTATTATTAATCCGTTGAAAAGATAGATGGAGAGAGATCAACTCGGTGTGCTGTATACAGATGTAATGTAAAAAAAAAAAAAAAAAAAAAAAGTCAAAGCAAGTGGTTTGATGTGAATGTGCCTCTTGATTTGTTGGCTATTACATTGGGAAGTATCAGCCCAGCGTTTCATAACGCTGTCACCGCATGATTATCATATAATAATGAGATGTTCTCGCGGCGAACAGATCAATTTTAAACCAGTGTGTGTGTGTGTAATTGGGTTCAGAGGTTTATTTATCTTGATAGTTCTCTGGTCGGAGACTCGTCTCCACCTTCACTTCCCGTCGAGCTGGCTGTCAGATCACCCAAGATGACATACTGAGCCCATCTTTTGGCTTTAAGACTCTAACCAACACGACAACGTACATAATGTGTTCAGGCACATTATAATCTCATTTTCAAGATTGTATACGTTAGTAAAACGAATATTAATCGGCTAAGCGGAGCGCTAGGACCTGGGAGATCTTCCAAAAGTACAGTGTGTGGGAGTGCAACCCATGCGGCGCTAGGACCCGGCGGGGCCTTTGTTTGGGTCGTGGTGCCGGGGTTTGCCCTCTTCAAACGAATTCATTTCCTGTGCTAGCTCGACGCGATTATAACCGAAAGTATCGAGAGTTCCACATAATTTTACTCACCCTCCGGCGTGGATACGTTCGCTCTGTCGATCCAAGCGGTCCAGCTTTGCCCTACAAAGTCAACGATGGAAATCCGCCGATCTAGGGCAGCCATTACCGATTTAGCGCGTGCACGATCCATCACCATCACGACGGGAGCGCATCGCGACGTCATCTTGCGCGCTCACGGCGGATCACCTTCTAGCGATGGGAGGTCCGACTCAATTCTGCGAGTCGGTTCTTTTGAAATGTTTGTTCCAAAGAACCGGTTCAGATTAATCAGGGATATTACACATTAATAATACATAAAAACAATGTAAGATGTACCAGATTTAGCCTAATTTTCATCTGTAGTCTATGAGCAGGTTGATATAAAAAACAATTATAATAATTAGCCTACATGAACTCCACATTTTAACATTTAAAATCCACTTA
This sequence comes from Carassius carassius, assembly GCF_963082965.1. Lineage (NCBI taxonomy): Eukaryota > Metazoa > Chordata > Actinopteri > Cypriniformes > Cyprinidae > Carassius > Carassius carassius. Next base: position 19,421,353 of record NC_081775.1, read on the forward strand.
AATGTACACAACTTTGCTTTGACCACAAGCATATATATATTTTTTTTGGAGAAATAACAATGGCGTCTTATATATATATATAATACCTCTGACAGGTACTTTTTTTTAAGACACCACATGAAAATGAGCAAACTTTCATTATAGATATTGCCAAACTTCCCCTGTTCATAGCCCATTAAGATAAGTGTTTTATATTACAAGCTTCAGATTTAAAATTTATTTCATTTTGCTGACATAGCTATATTTTTACACAAGTTTTGGATATCTCTTTCTCATTGCATACATCAGCAAATACAACAGACATCAACAAATTCACCTGGACTTTAAGGAATTCAAATGATCCCTTTACAAATACCTTCAGAACATGGGATATAAAATTGGTGTATATAGGCTACTGGAGATTTCCGGCTCAAAACTCAAATTTGAAACTCCCCTTAAAATAATGTGTTATAAAAAAAGAGGACATGTTATAGACGTTGTAGAACCAAAACAAACCAAATGTCAAAAATGGACCAAACAACAACAACAACAAAAAACTCCCATCCGTCAAATTCTCGGTTCATTCCAAATGCTTTTACTCTCAAAATAGACAAGGAAGACTTATTGAATCGAGACGCGCTCGGATCGATTCGTTAACAAATTGTCCAATCACTGAACGGATTCAACGATTCATTGAAAAGATCCGACTCAAAATAACAATTTGTTCACGAATCGAACGTCGCTTCAAGCTCGTGTCCGTGCACTTGAAATGCTGGAAATACCCATAGGAAATACCCTTTTTCTATTACATCATAATCTATAAACACTGTAAAAAAAAAAAAAAAAAAAAAAAAAAAGAGAAAAGACGATACATCCTGTTTTAATAAAAACATGCACACAACTCACCAGCATCAGCAAAAGTTGATGTTCACAATAGCAGGCTGAATCTGTGCGCATTAAGATAATAAAGAGATTACATTTTGGCTATAGAATGTGCTTTGCCTTTGTAGCCTATTTAAGTAAATTAGAATTAGAAATTCATTTTCAAAGGTCATTTACCAATTAGAAATTTGACGAACATGTGTAGCAAAAAACAATATGAAGCACAATAAAAACAAATCATGATTATTTATTTAAGGCCTCCAGCGTTGTTAAACAAAAACTGTCAATCCATTTTTATCATCAGTCGTGCTGGATATGATGTAAACATTTCTTAAATATAGGCTAACCAAGTTATAAGGCACACAGTTCATGCAAGGCCATTTCAACCATAAGAAGCACAGTGGAAAATTTAGCCGAGATATTTTATAAAGCCAAAACTAACTAAACACAACAGCACCAGGGAACATCAAAACAGCAAACTCAAGTTAAAAATAATACTTCATTAAACAGGAGTCAAAAACATTCAGTAAATGTTGTTCATGTAACCAGTTCAAATGCCATGAGAAACATGACCATAGCAGTAAAGAGATGAAATGTAACTTTTTAATGATGCAATTTACTTCATACAAACAGTTTATTTGCTAAGGTGCTCTTGTACCTTTTCTAGTATACAGCTTTGCTTTAGTGTGTAAAATACACATCTAAATTGGACCATATCTGAATATAAGGGAGATAATCTATAGACAAGGACCTTTGGTGGATTTGTGACACAGGTCAAGTCAGGTAGATTCATAATATCAGTTGACCGGGTGCTACGCAGCACCACTTTAATCCGGAAACAACACTTGCGTGACGAATGTGGATGTGACCTGCTGTTTAATTATGACTGTCCTGCTCCCACTTGCTGATTGGCTGACTTGTGTAATGGTGTCTCCTTGTAAAGAAACCAGCAATTTCCTCCCCACAGGATAAGGTTGAGGAATCCAAATATCTACAAAGATTCATTTGATTCACATTACATAAATACCAACAAGAGTTAGCAGTAAATATATGTGGGAAAACGGGATAAATAAATCATAAGTAATTCTAATAAATTATCCATTTATAACATAGGTTTAGTATTTTTATATACTAAGGTGACCAGATGTGGCACTTCCCGGGACACGTTTAGCACAGGATGTGCTCCTCCGATTGATCATCATATGAGATCGAAGTACTGCGAGAGCTATAGAACAGAACAGGCAGCTCCATTATCTCCAATGGCTCTCGCGGTACTTTGATGTCATACAACAATCAATCGGAGGAGCACAAACAACCAACACCTGGTTATTTTAAGCAATTTAGAAATCCTGTGCTGAACGTGTCACCAGAAAGTGGCGGTCTGGTCACCTTATCATGTACATTACAATCTTCTTACCACTGAGGAGTTGAGGCGGCCCATTAAGGGGATGTGCCCCGCAGTGCACTTGTTTCCTTCTATCTTACACATGTCATTTAGAGACACAAGTGTATTTGGACTGGTTGACAGTTTCACATCTGTGAGGCCTTTTCCCCATGCAGATGAACACACCAGCCAGAGGAAAGTGAAGATCCCAGTTATCAGTAGATCCTAAAGAAAGTAATACATGTTTATGAAATATAAATAATTAAATATATTATATATATATATATATATATATATATATATATATATATATATATATATATATATATATATATATATATATACACATACACACACAGTACAGACCAAAAGTTTGGACACACCTTCTCATTCAAAGAGTTTTCTTTATTTTCATGACTATGAAAATTGTAGATTCACACTGAAGGCATCAAAACTATGAATTAACACATGTGGAATTATATAAGGAATTATATACATAACAAAAAAGTGTGAAACAACTGAAAATGTCATATTCTAGGTTCTTCAAAGTAGCCACTTTTTGCTTTGATTACTGCTTTGCACACTCTTGGCATTCTCTTGATGAGCTTCAAGAGGTAGTCACCTGAAATGGTCTTCCAACAGTCTTGAAGGAGTTCCCCGAGAGATGCTTAGCATTTGTTGGCCCTTTTGCCTTCTGTCTGCGGTCCAGCTCACCCCTAAACCATCTCGATTGGGTTCAGGTCCGGTGACTGTGGAGGCCAGGTCATCTGGCGCAGCATCCCATCACTATCCTTCTTGGTCAAACAGCCCTTGATGCCTTCAGTGTGACTCTACAATTTTCATAGTCATGAAAATAAAGAAAACTCTTTGAATGAGAAGGTGTGTCCAAACTTTTGGTCTGTAATATATATATATATATTATTGTTATAATATGCCAGTGTAATGTTTGGAATAATTAAGATTCTTAATGTTTTTGAAGTCTTACGTTTACCATGGCTGCATTTATATAATTACAAATACAGGGGGGAAAAAACCTTAAATGAAATTAAATATTAATACAATTTAAAAGAACAGTTTTCTTTTTAATTTTAATTTGAAATGTAAAAATTTGAATATATTTTAATTCAGTCTTTAGTGTCACATGATCTTTCAGAAATAATTCTAATATGCTGATTTGATTCTCAACATTTCTGATTATTATCAATGTTGAAAACAGTTGAATATTTAATGCGGAAATGCTGATCACATTTTTTCAGGATTTTGTTTTTATTTTTTATGAATATTAAGTTTCATTTATTTAAAAAAGAAATCTTTTGTAACATCATTTCTTTCTTTATGGTCACTTTTTCTCAATTTAACGCGTCCTTGCTCAATAATAGTATTAATATCTTCTTTAAATTAAGTTGGCTTAAAAAAACCAACTTACTGAAATCCTATTTAAACAACTTCTTCTGAGACTAAATTTAAAATGTATCTCCTCCTAGAATGTATCTCTTCCTCTGACTGGAAGACCTCAGGCAGTACGGGTCGGCAACAACACATCCAGCACGATCACACTGAACTGTGGGCCCCCCAAGAATGTGTGCTGAGCCCCCTCCTCTTCACTCTGCTGACCCACGACTGCACACCATCACACAACTCCAACCTCTTCATTAAGTTTGCGGATGACACGACTGTGGTGGGTCTCATTAGCAACAAAGATGAGAGAAACTGTGACAGTGACAACAATCTCTCTCTGAACGTGGAGAAGACGAAGGAGATTGTTGTTGACTTCAGCAGAGCACACACTCAGCATGTTCCTCTGACCATCAACGGTGCGACTGTGGAGAGTGAGCAGCACCAAGTTCCTGGGTGTGCACATCACAGAGGACCTCTCCTGGACTGAAAACACAGCAGCACTTGCCAAGAAATCACAGCAGCGTCTTTACTTTCTCTGCAAACTGAGAAGAGCCAGAGCCCTGCCCCCATCATGTACACCTTCTACAGAGGCACCATCGAGAGCATCCTGACAAGCTGCATCACTGTGTGGTATGGCGTCTGCAACGCGTCCTGCCAAAGACTGCAACGCAGTGAGAGCAGCTGAGAAGATCATTGGTGTCTTTCTCCCCTCCCTCAAGGACATTTACGGAACCCGTCTCACTCGCAAAGCCCTCTGCATCACAGGTGATCCCACACACCCATCACACAGCTTCTTCAGTCTGCTGCCATCAGGGAGGAGACTTCCGAGTCTCCAGGCCAGGACCAGCAGACTGAAGCACAGCTTCATTCATCAGGCTGTCAGGAAGCTGAGAAGCTGAACACGCTCCCGAACTTGCACCCCCCCCCCCCCCCCAGATCACCACATCCCACATCCCCAGGTCCCCTCCACACGATGACATGCACCATTCACTGACGTCATTCTACTACCAGTCAGTTAAATAAAAAAACTGCTCATGAGCCCTTTGTCAATTTATCAGACTGAATAAGCTTCTTTTTTGCACTAAAAATCTTTTATCTGCACTGTTTGTTCACTTCACTGATTTGCACTCTATCTGCCATGTGCCTTGCGCTGCTTTTTTAACTTTATTTTTAATTTTATTATGTCTTTTTTTACATTCCATTATTGTATAGTTGTATCTTATATTTTATATTTGATCTAGATTTTTAGGCTCTACTGTTAATGTTATCTGTATGCACCGGGGGGTCTGAGAGTAACGCAATTTAAATTCTCTGTATGTATGTACTGTACATGTGGAAAAATTGACAATAAAGCAGACTTGATTTGACTAGAGCTTTCAAGCTAGAACCACCAAACTGAACACCATTACAAAAAATGTAATTTTAGCTGTCTACTGCTATAGCAAAGCTTAAAACTCTCTACTGAAAATACAGCTAAAACCAGCCTAAGATGATGGTTGCTTTTAAGTGGTTTTGGTCACTGTCATGCTAGTCTTAGCTGGTTTTTACTGAATCAATTGGTTTTAGCTAATTTTAGACTTCCATCACACTTGGTAGTCATGCTAACAACATGCTAGTCACTTTGCTAATCATGTTAACAACATGCTAGTCATGCTAGCAAGATGCTAGTCACTTACTAGTCATGCTAGCAACATGCTAGTCATGCTAACAACATGCTAGTCACTTGCTTATCATGCTTACAACATGCTAGTCACTTGCCAATCATGCTAATTACATGCTAGTCACTTGCTAGTCATGCTAACAACATGCTAGTCACTTGCTAGTCATGCTACTGACATGCTAGTCAATTGGTAATAATGCTAATGACATGCTAGTCACTTGTTAGTCATGATACCAACATGCTAGTGACATGATAATCATGCTAGAAACACGTTAACGACAAGATAGTCATGCTAGCGACATGCTAGCATAAAATTTCTTTATTTATCTGTCTATTTATCTATTTATTTTTCTGATAGGTTGTATGGCCTTCAAAACTTCAAAACTAATTTAAATTAGTTAAAACTGAAAACCCTCAAACTTTAAGCTTTTAAAACTACCTCAAACTTTCTGGTTAGGCTTTTTCAAGCCAGCCTAAATTTTGACCACAAACTTTACCATCTAGTTTCTTTTTTAATCCTACATACCACAACATTTTGAATGTCAGTGTTTGTTTTCAACTGATAAAAATAAGAAATGTTTCTAGAGGACCAAATCAGTACATTAGATTGATTTCAGAATAATCATGTGACACTGAAGTCTTAAGCAAAGGCTGCTGAAAATTCAGCTTTGCCATCACAGGAATAATTTACAGAAAATAAGCATACAAGACTTCTTTCAAAAACATAAAATCATAATTATTCCACAAGTTTTATGTTAATAAATATTATATATGCACCAATATTTTATATTTAACCATCAAATGCCTTTTTTTTTATCCTCAGGACACTTTGTTTGAAATAACAGTTGCAGCTGTTGTCAAAAAAATCCACCCCGTTTCTTCATTTGCACACAAGTGGAACTCTTCACAACCCCACACAGTTCAGAAACAGCTCACAAAGTTCATACAACCAAGTGATACTGAAATCAGTTCATACAACCAGGAAGTGTATAAATGAACCTATCAGACATGCAGTGGCTGGCATTCACTTCCCATACAACGACATTGAATATAAAAAGGGATGTGAATTTAAAGCCATGCATGCACAGACATAGTGCAGGTTTACGAATGCACACAGAACTCTTAAAATAGACACAGTGTGAACCTGAATCTATAAACACTCACAATGTTGGGGCCATGAGGAGATTCACGGTATATGTGCTGGTAACCCAGATACAACACAAGAGTAGCTGTGCTGTACAGGAAAGCCAGAACTCCAATAGCTACAAAGAACTCAGCGGAAGACGAATAATCTCCAGTCAGATGTTTGGTTTTAGACACTGTTCCGTTGAATTCGCAGTCTGGGACATTGTAACTCTGGGTATTGAGCCTTTGTAACAAAGAATAATAAAAAAGAACATTCGGGAAAAATGTATTTATTAAAAACAATGTGTTTTATATGTTCTTATTGTTCACCTAAAAGGATAGCTGAAGGATACATTTATTTCTTTGCTGGGATTGTTCTCGCACTGGATGTTGAAACTGGTAGAGCCAGAATAACCCCCAGTTGTGGCAAAAGCAAAAATAGCAAATATCTGTAAAAGACAGTTAGTACATACAAAGAGGTTGAATAAGTTAATTAATGTTTACAGGAATAAATATAATAAAAACTGAAAAAAAGAAAGCGTGCACGTGATTAAGCAGAACTAAGATCAGCATATGAAGAAATGCAAATAATTTTCAAGTAGTCTGAGTCGTCATTAAAATCCTTACATTGCTTTCTGCTTCCTCTTTTTAATGGCAACGTTATCTTTTTCAAAGGAGAAAACCTTATTGTGGGTATTAAACATATTCAAATCTGTATTTTGCTAATAACTGGTGCTTACCTTAAATAAGGAAAATGATAAAGGCATTGTACATGATTGGTGATTTCAGTTATGAGAATAATGCTGTCAATTTTTTTTCTAATAGCTTTTGAAGTACCTAAACAGAGAAACTTAAGATCATAAGATACAAAAAAAATCAGAAAAGTACGTACCCATTCCAGGACACGTATAAATCCCAAGGGCTCTTTCACAGGGCCGAGATCTAACCGAAACCCGCTCATCATGCTCTGCAAATAAAAAAGCATCAGTAGCTATCCATAAAACAACCGTTACAACTGTCGAGGACAGGGTGTGATAATCAAAGATCCGGAAACATTATGAAGCGCGGCACATTTTGCAGCAGCATTTTCTCGAAAACTCTTTTCTCACCAGTTTCATCACATCTAAAAAAAAGTTACATTTAGTTTAAGCGAGCTGCAGTGTGTACACCACGAAGTGCTGATAATTTTTTAGCTGTATTGAAGAAACAGGAAGATTGAGAAAGATTACCTTGTCTAACCCTAGTCCCCAGACAAATATCAGTTCAGTTGCTAAAGTTTCTTTCCTTTTTCCTCACCGTTTTAGCGTCTATGGCTTAGACATGGTTTTGACCACGTGATTCGTGACGTGTGCCCATCACCCAGACAAGCGGAGGGCTATCTAAGGAAAAAAAAAACTTTTCCTGTACCATCACATCACACACACACATATTTATATAGCTTTCAGAAATATTTTCACGCTTATAAACTTTATTGTCCATACATGTCGGAAGATATCATTTAGTGACATTTCTGGAAATTAGTTTTAGTCATCCTAAAAGTAATAAAAATAAGTCTTAAACGTGATTTACTGTAATTTGACCACAAGAGGACGCTCTTACCTAGCTGGAGCTCATTAATGTTCCTTTTTACGTGTAAATCTGGCTTTTGCAATGAATAGCCGATATTTTAATGTTTGTTATAACAGACTTTTTATCAAATTGGGTAACTTTTTTTCTTTAGGCATTTTGCCGTCCCCACTTTTATTATACCTTCGCCTTGCAAATGCACGTTTTGATAAAATACGTTTTGATTTTTTTTAAGCAATGCTATATCCTAAAATTTGTGAATTTGGTTTAAAATGACACCATACATTAAAGAAATAGTTCACCCAAAAATTATAATTCTGTCATCATATAGTAGGCTACTTGAACTTTTGACAGTAGCCACTGATTTCCATAGCATGGAAAAATACTATAAAAAAAACTATACAAGTCAGTGGTTACTGTCAACTGTTTGGTTACCAGCATTCTTCAAAGCAGGAGTTTTGTGTTTAACATTTACATTTACATTTAGTCATTTAGCAGACGCTTTTATCAAAAGCGACTTACAAATGAAGACAATGGAAGCAATCGAAATCAACAAAAGAGCAATAATATGCAAGTTCTGTAACAAGTCTCAATTAGCTCAAAAGAAGAAATAAGCTTATACAGGTTAGGAGAGAGAGTCGGTTATTACATAATTTTCCTTTTTTAGGTGAACTTTCCACTGTTTCCTATGTTGTGTAAAACAATGCTGAATGAACATTATTAGCATACAAAGGATGGCCTTAAATTCACAACTGTTGTTGAAAAAGAACAGTCTATCATCTTAACTTTAAAAAGTTGACTAGCTCTCGATGGATAGGAGGTGCCCAGGCAGTCACTACTGAGGAATTCAGGTCACACGATCTTTACTTGTGTGGCAGGTTTTTCCACCCATGCAGAATTTTAAAAAAAGTTAAAAAAAACATTGGGCTGACATTTAGAATTATCTTCCTTGCAAAAGCAATGATGTACATACTTCACTTCTTTAGCGAATAGCAAAATTTTATCCACTAATAGAAGAGACAGGATAATATGAATAGGAAGCACGTGGCTCTCAGCCAGCAGTGCAGATCTAGAATAAGCATAACTGCAGATCAGAATAACTGAGAACTGATTGGAATCACAATAAGCCTTTTTTTCTGTGTCACATGGTTTGTGATCATGGGATAGGCTATTCCATGCCAGAACCTGCCATAATCTCATATACAATCACAAAATATGTAACAATGTAACATAATATTCTATGATTCGGTACATAAATACATTGTAAGACTGTATGTGAAATGTTATTTAACTTTAACACATTGAATGCTAAAATCTAAACTGCTAAACAGTTTAAAAGGACAGGGTTAAAACTGATCACAACTAAGCAACTGACCCTTCACTTTGTTGTATTTTACATTGTGTCTTCAGTTAAAATCTTGTTGGTGTAATACAATGATAAAATGGTTAGAATCTGGGGGAAGATGCACTATATTCATCTATTATGATATGAGTCACAGAGACCTAATGCACGATTTTGTAGGCTGAACTGTGAAGTGCATGAACAAATGTTTCTTTCTTCCATTATGCTCAGTGGAAGACTACACTAAATTTTCGACTGTGATCTCACTCAGAATGTATTGACAATATGAGTCATGCATTTGACAATATGAGTCATGCATTAAAACATTAAATTATCTTGCTGGTTTAGAAATAAGTAGGCCTAGTGCATGTTTGCAGCTAAAGTATGCAGTAAGCTTGTTATTGGACTTCCAAAAGAAACTGCTTGTGCAGCCATTTTAATGAGGAAGATCATGCATGGCTTTGGTCACATTAGAGTAGTGCATGGGCAATAAAAATACTCGAATCATTTGGAAAAGCATAGCAGCATATCTTGCAATATCTTTACAGGTACACTTTTTCATATTAAATAGGTCTAAATGAAAATGGGGTCACTGACATTATGAGTGTATAGCCTTAATATTGATATTTCACCGAAAATCATCTTACGTATGAAAGGCAAAACTCAAGTTTTAACACGATCCTGTCCTCTGAAGTGTTTGACGATTCAAACTAACTTGACCGCACGGGCTCACAGCAACGGTTTTCATCCTCAGACCAATCAGAACATCGCACCAGTCGCTGTAGCCAATCAGGTGCAGGCCCTGCAAGGTGCATTCTTTTCACCGTTATTTATTTATTTATTGGTTGCTTTTATAAAGTGTTTAATACGAAATACTTTCAAAGATACAGTCTGTTAAAGCAACGTGGTTGGTCTGCAATCGTATTTGCGATCTTGGGAATGATCAGTTTGATCAATTAAAGAGGGCGTTGATGTCTTCTCTTAAGAGGCAGCACTGATGATATGAGCGCTCGGGATCTTTCGCTGTCACAGGCAGTCTGTGTTTGTTGACACCGTCATACAGGAGGGCGACACAGAGGAATTAATGCGTATTTAAACAGCAACACAGTCGTGTTGGAAAAACACTGAAGACGAAACATGAGAGGCCTAGGATACTTTGTTGCACTTTTATTCTTTCCCATGACATTTGGTGTGGATTTCCTTGTGGAACCAGGCTCGTTTAACGCGCACCAGGTGTATGTGAAGCCTCCCGTAGCCGCCAGAAGTCTAATCGGGACGGGACCGGATGCAGATATTTCTCGTATCCATCACATCCAGAAAAGGAGCGCAGATGATAGACCAGACTCCTGTAATGGGTTGCATGGATTTGAGACCAAGTTAACTCGCAATACGCACAACGTAAGTTCACTCGAAGCACCGTTGCAGTGGCGTCTCAAAACCTAGAGGTTTTCCCCAAACCCTAACTAGACAATATTTTTGACAGCATTCGTGGTTTCAGTCCGAGAGCTCTCAATGAAAACCATTGAAATATTTATACCTTAAAACTAACTGGTAAATGTTTTTATGTTATGTTTATGCAAATGTTTATGTTAACACTTATTACATTTATAGCGAGTAACTGAAATAATGACTAAAATTGATGATGATTGGTATCAAATTAATATTAAGTAATATTTAATTTTAGGCTATGTAATGAATAAGGACTAGAAACTAGTAAGTTAACAGTAAAAATGTTATTAGTCGTGTCTAAATAATACATATTTAAATGTTCTTTAGCCCACACTAGATTATGTGTAAATAATGTAAAATGTGATTGAAAATGCAAGTTTTCCTTTTTCAGTCGAACATTTTGAAAACGAAATTACTGTTTGAGTGATACGAAGACGTATAAGATTGTATTGTTCTTATTTTTTTTCTGTGGTTACTATCACAGCCCTCAGAAGACGGTTTTTTTTTCATGTTGGTTGTGTTTGAAGTTCCTCTTTGACACGTAGGTGTTGTTTGAATTGCATTAGTTGTAGATCCAGTTAAGCTGGTATGATGACCTGTTTAATTATAATTTTTCCAACCAGCTAGGTCTTTTCAATGCATGCTAATTTTTACTGAACCATACAGCCTACTTTATAATACAAGCAAGTCTTAATATTACAAAATGGAACAGTGAATAACACTGACACTAGTCATTGCAATGTAAAATGACTTCCTTCTCTCAGATAAATTTTTGGTTGCTTCTAGTCAGATGAGCTGAAACAGTCAGGAGGTGTTTGAGGGTTGGTTGAAGCTTTATCTCACCTCTGTTTCACCAACCCTCGGATAAACTTCCTGTTCTTATTACTCACAGACGTGTTAACCATTTTAAAACAGTTCTACTGTGGTTTGTCTTTCTGTTGAAGGTTATCTTGAATTGACAAGAGATGACAGGAACTACCACAGATGCATTAATCAACAGAAAACTGTTTAAAAGTGTTTTAGGATTATACTCGCACAGACTTTTCAGTCTTTATATAGTGTTTGGATATATGTTCAATTCTAGACAGGGTTCAGATGAAGCCCAGAGCAAGAAAGTGAAAGTATTTTAGTCACTTCATTCTTTCCAGGTCTATTGTGGAGAAATGAGAGAAAGGAAGTCAGAAAACTAGCGATTTGAGATTTCATGAGACACATTTGCTTTGACAGTGTAATGGAACCGTTACTTTTTAAACAGATCAATAATACATCAACTTAAAAAAAAACTAATACAAATGACAAAACACCTAAAACAATATTTCTTAAAAATGGGTCTGGGGCATGCTTTTAAACAAAAGGTTGGAAATTTAATATTTTATTTAAAAATATATATAATTTACATAAAAATAAACATCTAAGAAGGCAAAAATCGAGATCTAAATAAATTTTTTTTCCTCTTTAATAACTACTGATTTTATTGAAAAACATGCAAAACACGAATCTTGAATCTTATGGAATAACAAGTTAAATTGTTTAATGATATTGAATATATCAATAATTTTGCCATAATTACAGCTGAAATACCAGAGGTAATATCTTCAAATAGTGTGTTATGTTTTATAATGGGGGGCCTTCAGTCAAAAAGGTTGAGAGACACTTGCAGTATCTAAACCAAACAGATGAAAATATAATACTGTGTTTATATATCATCTTTATTTTCACAATTTATTCCACATTGCACATAGTTGCTTAGTTTCTGATTCAGTGTTTTGTTTAAGGCTGGAATGCGTTTTGCATAGCCTGAAAGTGTCTTTCTAGTACATGCAATAAAACCCTAAATGTGTGTAAAAACTCTTATAGTTTGTCTATAATGATGCATTTTCAGTATGGCTTTTGTTAAATATTAATAAAATGTGTGGGTTTTTTTTTTCAGTTTACCTTTCAAGATTACAGCCGATCTGTATCCCTGGCCTGGGTGGGGGATGGGACTGGGGTGAGTTTCACTTTTGATTAATTATGTGTGAACACTATCATATGCTGAGATGAAGTCATCAGAAGAATCTTCCGCCAAGTTTAATTCACGGTAGATAAAGACATTTTTATCTTAAAGTTTAAATTTAGACTGTTTAGATAATCTTTCCAGATCTCTTTGGCTCTTCACAAGGCTCACAAAGAAACATAAACACAGCTATCAATATGGCCAAATGTCAACTCATAACCAGTTTGACCTGTCTCATGCGCCCTTGCACATTAAAGGCCATGTCGAAAAGTCCTTATTTTTACTCTGCCCATCACTGCAATAAAAACAATACATACACTACCATTCAAAACTTTGAGTATGTAAGATTAGTTTTTTTTAAAGAAGTATCTTTTGCTCAACAAGACTGCATTTATAGCATCAAACATACATCAAAAACAGTAATTACAGTTTAAAATAATATGATAACGAAGTAATATATAAAATATTAGAATATATGTAAAATGCAACAGAATTACTCTAGTCTTCAGTGTCACATCATCCTTCAGAAACCATTATTATATGCTAATCTGCTGCTCAGGAAACATTTCTTGAAGATTTGTGTCAGAGTAAATAACTGTCTTCAATCTTAGGTAGTACTGGCCCTGACAACATTTCATATGCCAATAGTCTTCCTGCGATTCGGTCAGTCTAAACTGTACAGAAGGTGAGTGCTGGTTTTAATCATTTGTTTGTTTTTGTAATACTAATGTAGTATTTGATTGACTTAATTTCTTTTTCAATCCTCCACTCTATGTGACAGTGAAGACTATGGAAAGTCGTTTAAGGATGTCACAGAACTTATCAACAACACCTTCATCAGCACTGACTTTGGGATCAATATTGGTCCGGAAAACTCTGGCAAGGTGGGCAAGACATGTCAAAAATCCTCAAATGCAGCATGTCAATCGCAGTAAAAAATAGGCCAGCTGAACTCTCTGTTCTTTGCTGATTTTTCAATACTCAGAGCAGTTACACAGATTGGTGAAAGCACTTTAAAGTCCTGATATTCTTCCCCACAGGTGATCCTCACGGGAGATGCTTCCGGAGGCGGTGGTGCCAGAATTTTCCATTCAAGAGATTTTGGCAAGAGTTTCATCCACACAGAATTGCCCTTCCAACCACTAATGCAGATAATGTACAACCCTCAAAACTCAGATGTTCTTGCAGCCATCAGCGACACAGTGAGAGACTTTAAAACATTGGTGTTATTTCCTTATAGACTCAAACTTTTTGACGTCAAATGGAAAGTTACAAAGAGCCATTTAATCAGTTTAAGAGTTAATTAGTGTACATTTTTACACTTACTCCAGAAAGTATGCATTATGACATCTTATTGTATTATTATAGTTTATCTCAAAGTGAAGTTCAAAAATGGCATTAACGCATATTGGATATCCTGACTGATAAGAGTTCTTGTTTTATGCTTGTCTAAATTACATAATAGCATATTAAATATCCTTAGTGTAAATATATGCTATTCACTTCCACCTCAAGGATATCTTTTAAAAACAATACGATATAAGGCTACATTCATAGTGCTTTTTAATTTTTTTTATGCTTTTCAAGTGGTGCATAACATCATAACTTTAACTAATATCATCTTACTGCTGTTGTTTCAGCATGATCTCTGGATCTCTAAAGACTTTGGTGAAAAATGGAAGAAGATCCATGAGATGGTGTGTGTTGTCAACTGGTAAGCTTTTTGTGATTGTTAATACTGCTCTAGGAATGAGTTTGTGAAGACACAAGGGTGTTCAGGGTGGACTGACTATATAATAGGGCCTGATTTGTTTTATGTTTTGACCAGAGTTCTGGATCATTCTTTTTACATCTGCACATCCAGGACACACAAACATGCAAATACGGCCAACACGAGACATTTTCTGCTGAGTTACCCTGTTTTTCCACACGGCTCAGCTTTCAAATGTCTGAAGAAGCTTGCCTGTTCCAGATAAACTGCTGCATCAAACTTTGGTTGAATTCCCCAGTTTTTTTTTTACTTTTTTTATTTATGCACTTGAACAGGGAAGTAGTTTTATTGAAAGGATCATTAATTTACACATTTAAGGTTTGACCAAGACTGCGAGGTCTGTTTGTTTTGAACTTTTTAGTTTTTATATACTTATACTGTATAGGTCCTTTATTCCTCCTCTGAGTATTCCTGACTTTAGGTTAGTTTCATTCTCAGTGGTCCCTGTAGCCTTCAGGGTAATCTAGTTTTAAAAATAGAACATTATCCCACCTTTTCTGAAAGACAGGATCAAAACGGCAGTAGGAAATTGGGTCAGATCAGTCAGACTTTATCTTGAGACCTTGAGTTTACAGTGTATGGCATTAGGCATGAAAAGAAGATGCGAAGGTCACACATGAATTCAGAAACCAGAGAAGTCACACCATGCAGTTCCTTTTTAATGGAAATCATATTTTTATTTAAATTACAACATTCAGAATATGCTTGAGTTGTAATTTAAGGAAATATAAGTGTACAGTTTCACAAATCGAGCCATTAGGCTTAGACACTTTATCTACTTAATTAATTCTAACTTGATTATTTATGCCATGGAAAGAAAATGAACAGAATGTAAATAAAGCACTAAAGTGGGTGATGGAAATTTAGAATTTGAAATGGAAAATCGGAAATTTGATTTCACTTATAATGCAGATTACTGTTATTTTTCAAAGGGCTTGGGATGATTTAGTGTGATACCACAAAACAGAATTCATTCGAAGTGATGACTGTGCTGTTACCACAAATGGTGTCACTTCCTGGAGGATGAACACATTAGAGTACCAGAATAGAAAATTATAGTGAGGACAGTTAAATGATACTTCTGAAAAATATTACTGAGAAGAAACCTATGAAATGACTATAAGTTAAAAGATTTTGATTAGAAAAATTCTTGTTTTTAATTTTAGATTTTGCATAGGAAAAAGCAGGAACATTTCAAAATGGTAATAGCTGCTAAAACCATTAAATTGTAACAAAAGAAGATTAAGTCTTACACAATTGTAAATGTAATATTTTACCCAATATAAAAAAATGTATCGCATAATATGGCACATAATATTTTATAGTTATATTGAGACACCGTTTTCTTTTATATATACAGTACAGACCAAAGGTTTGGAAACATTACTATTTTTTAATGTTTTTGAAAGAATTTTCTTCTGCTCATCAAGCCTGCATTTATTTGATCAAAAATACAGAAAAAAATGTAATATTGTGATATATTATTACAATTTAAAATAATTGTTTTAAAATTTATTATACTTTAAATTATCATTTATTTCTGTGATGCAAAGCTGAATTTTTAGGATCATTATCACATGATCCTTTAGAAATCATTCTAATATGATGATTCATTATCAAAGTTGGAAACAGTTCTGCTGCTTAATATTTTTTCAGAACATGTGATAAGTTTTTAGGATACTTTGATGAATAAAAAGTAAAAAAAAAAAAAAGAAGCTATGCTTTTAAAATATTAATATTTTGTAATAACAATATACACTACTGGTCAGAAAGCTACTGCCAATCGATCCAATCCAATATTTTTACCAAATTCTGTTTTCTGGATTCCATTTTACTAGTTTAAATAAATTGTAATAATCAAATCCATGTCTAATTAATGTCCGCTCACTGCACAGAACAGATGCAGAGAGAGGTGACACTGCACTGGGAGAGTGAGACCTTGTGTTTGCGGGGCAGCACTGGAGAAATCTTCCACTTGAATAATAGCTTAGGTTTATCCAAAAAGGTCACTGGGTTTGTCATTATCTCATTAGGATGTTAAGTAAAGATATCAACATTTAATTTTTGATTAGTAATATGCATTACTAAGGGCTTCATATGGACAACTTTAAAGGCGATTTTCGCTAAATTTAGATTTTTTTTGGCACCCTCAGATTCCAGATTTTCAAATAGTTGTATCTCAGTCGAATATTGTCATTTTAAAAAATGTACTCGTATGACTATTTTTGTGGACCAGTGTCACATATAAGGAATAAGTGACGACTGGCTGTTTAATTGTTAGAAAAGAATGCACACCCGAGGTGTTGAAGCAGAGTGCCCATAATATTTCGGGTGTGCATAATATTTTCGAATGTATCTAATAATTCAGTCAATTATCATGCTCATACTATAGTTACCACACCTCATAACATTGTTTAGATGTTTGAATTTCAAGACATTCATCAGGTTTTAGTCCTTAAAATGTTCTTATGAATGGATTACTTTCTTGCACATCTCATCCAGCACCTCCATCGCCAATTCCAAAATGTCATTTTAGACCTAGTAACAGAGGCTTGAGTCATTGAAACCAGGCTAATGCAGCTAATAACTAAGTTATTAGAGAGAGAGAGAGAGAGAGAGAGAGAGAGAGAAAGAGATAAAAGGGAGAGATTAAGCCCAAATTTTAGTTTTAGTTAACTATAACAACCCTGGTTTGTTGGTGATATTCCAGCAGTGTGGCAACGCAGTCCCTCCCTTAAGTCTTGTTTTGACAATACGCCATATGATTTTAAACAATCTTAGCTATCCTGTTACAACAATGCCATGAATTTGAAAGGATAATCACTCACTATGTGACCAGCTTCTTGTTGCATTGTTCATATGTTATTTATAATGCAAAAACATGATTTGTGTAGTGATTGTCACAAACTTTGTCATCTTCCTTGACATTTTAGTGTGCAGCATGTTTGCATTTATTATGCTGCAAACAAATGACTGATCTGAAGTGAACTGACCTGACTCCTGTTGTTTTATGATGTCTCCTGAGTTTAATCTTACGGATCAATTCTCTCTTCCTCTTTTTCACAGGGCAATGGATACTCTGTTCTTTTCCACCAACCTTAACGGATCCTGCTGTGAGTAATGTTTATAGCTTTGTTGATCTACGGTGTGGTGACATGAAAGTGTTTGTGTCAATTTTATGTTTATTTCTGCTTTTACATCCTTGTGAGTTAATTTTTATTATTTGCAATAACAGCTGGAAATTTCAGTTCATAACATATAGTGCAAAAAATATATATGTATATAATATTCAAGCCAGCAGTTGAAATTTGTATTTGCCCATCTTATATTTTAATATGAATTGACTAAATACCAAATATTAGTTAGCAAAATATGAAACACTAGTACATGATCCGCAAATGTGACGATACTACACTGACAGTGGTGCAATCCTCTCTCACACTTGTCCTGAAAGCGGCCATCTTAACGTTGTGCCCAGTCGAGTGAAAGTGTACACTTTTTCACTCTGTTTCCTATATTTGGCAATGAGTGAATGTGCTTTTTTTGCAAGGTGATTGCGCTAGTGTCAGAGAGGATGATGCAGCATCCTGTGAGTGGTGTTGCTCAAGAGCTTTATAATATTGTTTAGATTCAATTTTGTTAGAAGCTTTTTGAATTAGAATTTAGCATCCCACAGTGGATTTGAGTCAGCAAACCTTGTGTTATTACAATGGAAAAACACACCAGCTCTCCGCTCCATGTGGCATCAGCAACTCATTAAACCATATATTTCTGTAGTAATGTTTCTTCACTGTTTGGTGTTTTTTTGTCTTCAGATGATAAAGGGGCGCTGGTGCTGAGAAAGTCAGCTGACTTTGGTGTTAACATTAAGACTGTCGCCGAAAGGATCTACTCCTTTGGGATCGGCGGACGCTTCCTGTTTGCATCAGTTATGGCTGGATCAGGAAACGCAATGCCGTCAGCGTCTGAGGTGCGTGATTGAGGGTCTTTCTGAGTTTCTGGTGAATATAGGAATGCATAAATGTGATGTGTTAACTGTGTGAATGTTCTTTAGGACATGATACGGGCAATTCATGTGTCGGTAGACAAAGGTGAGACGTGGAACATGGCACAACTTCCTCCTGTCGGCCATGAGCAGTTTTATTCAATACTGGCAGCCAATGATGAAATGGTCTTCATGCATGTAGATGAACCAGGAGGTGTGTTTTTGCTTTCTATTTACCATAACCAAAATACACCTGGTTACATTACAACCTAACCTTGTATAAACCATCATAATATTATCTGTGCTGTTATATACAGTAGGTACATTTTATTGGTCATCATTATATAGGTACATTTTATTGGTCACCACTGGCATAAAGCAGTAGCATACTTATTTGTGCTACTTGATAGACTTCAGTGTTTCTGTGTCTTTTAACTGTATTGTGTGTGGGTTTTTTCAGACACTGGGTTTGGCACCATCTATGTATCAGATGACAGAGGCACTGTGTATTCCAAGTCTCTAGAACGCCATCTGTATACGACCCCAGGGGGCGAGACAGATTTCACGAACGTCACTTCCCTCAGAGGAGTCTTCACTACTAGTGTGCTGCTTGAAGGTATGACTACATCCTACACAAGATGGACATATGCTGTCTGTGTATAAATGTAACATCTGATTGCTCTAGGGGGGCTGCATCACTTAGTATACTGTAAATCGATATGGGTAAAAACAATATCACTACAGCAATAGCTAGCTGTTTACTTTTTAAATATAAACTTGAGCATGCATATGATATTTAACATTGCATACACTACTGTTCAAAAGTTTTGGGTTGGTACAATTTTTTTTGTTCTTATATGCTTGCCAAGGCTGCATTTATGATTAAAAATACAGTAAAAACATTTTCAGTTTTCTTATATATGTTAAAATGTAATTTATATCTGTTGTTAATAAAATGTGTTCTAACTAAATAAGAATATTTATATCTTTAAAAACTCTTACTGACCCAAACATTTAAATGGGAGTGTATATATAATTATCTTTATAAATAATAAATAAAAATAGCCAATTAAATGTGAAATCAGTTAGTTCAAACACCTTAGTTAGGGCTTTTCTAAAATGATTTTGTGTTTCTCTCGATTTCTCTTTTCTGCTAAAGATGGCTCAGCACAGACAGTAATATCGTTTGATCAGGGAGGTGAATGGGTTCCTTTGAAGAAACCAGAGAACACAAAGTGCGATTCAACAGCCAAAGATCCAGAAAGGGTAAGAACCACTTTTAAGGGAAGTTAGTAATAAGGGAAGTAATAATTGGCCACATGTGGCCAAATAGTTACAATTCTTGTGAAGACTATCTCTAACAGCATGTCTTTGTTTAGCCTTTTGTTTTACTTGCCTTGTGTTCTCTTTCTCCTGTGCAGTGTAGCCTGCATATTCACGCCTCCTACAGCACCTCAATGAAGCTGCAAGTTCCCATGCTGCCTCTGAGTGAACCTAATGCTGTGGGACTTATATTGGCTCATGGTAATGCACGCACACTTACTTTAAACAGTCTAAAGTCCAATTCTTTTCTGTGACCAATTTAAATATTTCGTTTTTTTTTTATTAAATTGGCAGTTATAATAACTGCCACAGAATTGCAAAAACAATGACTTTTCTTTTTCAGGCAGTGTAGGTGACGCAATCTCAATGTTGACTCCTGATGTGTATGTGTCTGATGATGGAGGCTACACCTGGCTGCAGGCTCTGAAAGGGCCGCACCATTATGCCATCCTGGACTCAGGAGGCCTGCTGGTGGCTGTGGAGCACAACGAAGCCAAACCCCTCTCTGAGATTAAGTGAGCAACCTCCCTTCAGTTTCATTTTAGTATCAGATTTTATTGTATTAAAAATTTTTTTGCACATTGTTAAACTAAATTAAAAAGGCAACTAGCTGAAATAAAATAAAATAGCTGAACTGCATATTTGCCAAGCTGAAAAAAGCTGAAAAAGCTGGGTGGAACTGTCTGTTTGTGTGTCCCTCAGGTTCTCCACTGATGAAGGGCAATGCTGGCATGTTTATAAGTTCACCCAGACACCGGTGTACTTCACAGGGCTGGCCTCAGAGCCCGGTGCCCGCTCTGTGAATGTCAGTCTGTGGGGTTATGAAGATGCTCTGATCAGCCACTGGGTAACTTACACCATTGACTTTAAAGACCTTCTGACACGTACCTGTGAGTGAGCAGTTCTCATCAAACCACACAAAATCCAAGGCATGTTACACTTTATATAATTCAGTTTAGCACAAACTAATCTTTCTGTCTGGTTCCCAGGCCAGGTGAATGATTACGTTCAGTGGCTGGCACACTCAGATGACATCAGCGACCCAGACGATGGCTGCATGCTGGGTTATAAGGAACGTTTCCTGCGTGTGAGAAAGGACTCGGTGTGTTGGATTGGCAGAGATTACATAGTCACAAAACAGCCCACGCCGTGCGTGTGTACACTGGATGACTTCCTGTGGTGAGTGGGAACAGAAGTTATAGCGTTGTTTTTTTGTCTTCAAATTAGACATTTCGGTTTTAATTAGTCTGATGAATGGATCATCATAGTTTTCAAATGTGTCAAATATTTTCTGCTGTCCTCCATAGTGACTTTGGATATTACCGTAAAGAGAACAGCTCCGAATGTATTGAACAGGCTGATCTCAAAGGCCACGATCTGGAGATCTGCATCCATGGGAAAAGGGAACAGCTACAGACCCATGGGTAATGCCCTCTTTATTGTTCTCCGTTTCTTAAGGATTAATGCTTTGTCCTAGCATTAGCCAGTAGACAGTTGAGATTCATCTTGCATCTGGTTAGCACATGCTTGTTCCTGACTCATTAGGAAAGCTCTAGAAACAACATGCAGATTGTTTCATGGTTGTAATTTTTTAATAGGTACCGAAAGATTCCAGGTGATAAATGTGAAGGAGGGAAAGAACCAGAAAGAAGGGTGATTGACCTGAGCACGAGATGCGTTAGCAACCTGCTGGAGCCTCAGATGCTGGTGAGAATGCATTTAGCCTGCTGTATATTATAGTTTAATCATTCAGACATGAGTTTTGAAATGTGTTTTAATTTCACACATTTATAGTGTGTGTGTATATACTGTGTGTATATACTGTGTGTGTGTGTGTGTGTGTGTGTGTGTGTGTGTATATATATATATATATATATATATATATATATATATATATATATATATACGCAAGTGTTAAATTACACTGCGTTCCAAATTATTATACAAGTGATATATCAATAGGATTTCAGTACAATAAAGAGTCACATTTTTGTTTTCTTTTTAGATAACTGGTATAAATCTCAGACAGATTTGGTCAATAGTTTTCCATGTCTTCTTAGGTAAATGGAAACCCTACTTAAAGAGGTAGGTGTAGGTTTCTCTATGTGAGGTTTGGTTAGCAGTGACTGAAACGCAGCTTTAACACAACTGTCAGTCTGCATGAAGAGGATCTTGAGACTCCAGGAGCTTCAAACACCTGTCTGCTGCTCAGCAGTGGCTTTTTAACAGCTGGCATTACAATAAAGTTTATTTGAAAGAAACTTTCCTTAATAAATCTTTATCTGACCAAGATCTTCTGTGCTCCAAGTCACTCACAAATCTTTTGACAGTTCAATAATCTCTATTTGCTTTTCACAAAATATTGTTTGTTTTGATGCCTTTTGCAAGACCATGCCTTTTTTCTTTACTTTTCATCTTCAGAAAGATCTTTCTTCCTCACCATATTTCATGAGAACTGTAACTTGCTTAATAATTTGGAGCAACCTCTTTAAGTAGGGTTTCCATTTACCTAAGATGACCTGGAAAACTATTGACCAAACCAGTCTGAGATGGATACCAGTTATCTTTAAAGATGTGAAAAACCACACAAAAAAAAATCTGATTCTTTATTGTTCCGAAATCCTATTGATATATCACTTGCATAATAATTTGGAACACAGTGTAGTAGGTTACCCAAAAATGTACATTAAAGAACACCCTTATCCTCACATTTAATAATAATATCATTTTAATATTGTTTTGCATTACTTTTAAACTAGCGCTTTTTGTATTTTTGGGCCCCAGTCTACATTCACTGTCATTGTATTTAAAAAAAAAAAATGTCCAGCATATTAATCTAACCATTCTCCTTTTATGTGTCAGAGAGAACTAATACATATAGACAAACTGTTCACAATACGATGCATTTAAAAAAGAAGATGAACTTGCACTCATATACCTCTATTAACTTGTATCTCTGTAATCCACAGACAGATAAATCCAGCTCACATAGCTCTGCGCCTATCGTCACGATCGTCATAGCCATCCTGCTGACCGCTGTAGTGTTTGGAGTTCTGTTTGTAAAGAAGTACCTCTGTGGTGGAAGGTAAGTCTATTCTTCAAAAGTGTTTCATATAGAATATATTTAATTGTATTACATAAAATAAACAACTGTTCTTCCTCTTTATATCTTACAGGTTCCTTGTACACAGATACTCAGTTTTACAACATAATGTGGAAGCCAACGGCATAGATGAACCACTGGACACTGATGTTGCTGGAGCTCCCAATTATGATTTCCATGATGACTCAGATGAGGTACAGATTCGGACCGTTTCACACCACTCAATTCACCTAAACAAGCTGATCATACACCCTCTTTAAAAAAAAAAAGGATTTATAAATTGTCCAGGTTTCGGCTTGCTTTGACCGTTCTATGTAGATCCCACCTTCTTCGATGCCATGATTGTTCATTATGTAATGCCTGCACGCTATTGGTCAAACTACTTTTCAGTCATTATCTTCATCAAGTATATAGAAAAAAGCCAAAACTTGAAAATTGTAGGTAATTGAGAAATCCCAGCCAGGGCATGTCCTGTAAAAAGAGGATGCATGGTCACCATATATTAAGTAGTCTACTTTGACATTTCAAATAGTTGTACTTTTCTCTCAAAATGATTGTGTTTGTTTTTCAGGACCTACTTGAGTAGAGAGCATTCGGTGAGCAGAAGACGCTGCATTTCCTGTCATTCAGGCATTACTGCTGCTTTCTCTTATCTTCCTAAAGCACAAACCAGCTGTCGGCTTTCTCAGACATATAACGTCATGCACTTCCTTGCTTCTCGACCAATGGGAGGGAACCTGGTTGCTTCTCCACCAATAGGAAGCTGTTCTCATGATAAAAGAGGCTTTTGAATGTAACGCTCCCGAAAGCAGTGAAGAAGGGTTTAAAATACTGTTTGTAGGAGTTTCAATTCTTGCTTTTGACATTGGGGTCTTCTGGGCGCGATTCTTGTTTGATGAGACACTTGTAAAATACTTGCTTTCTCTTTATGTACAGATGCCCTTGTGTGAGAGCTAGAGGTATTATTTATCCTCATGGCAATATCAGATTTTTATTTGAGCAGAAATTTTCTTTAGCGATACGATACAATGAATCATATCACACGGACGTGATGCAAGCGTTCCAGGTTTGAATACTGTGCTACTGAACATAGACTGTGTTTATCACTAGAATGTGATCATAACTGCTGTCAATGTCCACTTTGCTGCGTAATTAGTAATGAGGTGCACTAAAGAATATAGCAATAAAATGCTGAGAAACAGTCTATATATTTGGCTTCACAAACTGGGAAATATTTATAATTAAAAATTTATGAACATTACTTTCGTGAAACTGTGTAGCTATGTTTTAGGCTGTGAGCTTAATAATGCAAATATGCAGTTCAGAATTTAATAATTGGGCAAATAACTGTAAAACATGGAGATACATTTCACATATTACACAATTAATTTGTACGCTACTGTCACACTTGAAATAAAGTGATTTCTGCGATGGTTAGGAAAAGTTTTGTAATAAATATTTCTATGAAACAAGCAATGATGCAAATGCATGTAAAATATAATACAGTTGTAGTTTATGTACAAACTTGCACACTTTGCCCGAATCAAATTTTGTAGTTCAGTAGTTTTATTAGCTTTCAACATTTGTGCCATTTCTTGGTTCTTGTCTTGACAGCAGGAAATTCCATGTTATCAAGCAGTAAAAAAGTGACTTTTTTTTTTTTTTACCATTGCGCACATAAACGCATAAAACTTGACTAAGTGACAAAACATTAGCCGCAATAATTTAGCATTTGTGTGCAGCAAACTCCATTGAGGTGAAAACAGTTCCAGTGGTCTGAAGTCATTGAACATGTGATTTAATTTGGAATATTCAAATGCAATAGAGCAATTTAGCACGTTTCCATGGGTATTTCCTGTTTGCATAGATGTTTGATGTCCGATGCTGTGAATTTTCTATTAAGTGTGTATTTAAAAATCAGTTCTACTGTTAATTTGGAGCCATTTTCAAAATTTCTCATAATCATTTATTTAGACATACCTAAACAAAATTCTCCTATTTTCTTAAAATAAGACCATCTCCATTGCAAAGACTCAGATTATGAGTTACGTAGTTTTTAATAGATATACAATCCTAGTGTGTTTTGATTCAAGTGCCTAGCATGAAGGCATAGCTTATGCCTTCCAATGAAATGTAATGTTAAGTAAGAGAACAATCTCATTTCCAAAAGAATCGCCACATCTTGAGATTTGACAAAATTATTCTTTCAGTTGACAAATTATTTGTGTGAACTTTTTATACAACAAAATAACAATTATGCCCTCAAATTACTTAATTCTTGTTCCTAAACTGAGTTGCTCTCCATGCTTGGAGTAGTAAAAGATGCAGTGCAAATGAAATTTGAAATTATATGATTTCCATTGTAACAGTGATTTTATTTATAAGAGGAGTTGCACTTTTCTTGCTGAGCAAAATCAATGTATATATCAGTTGTGAAGCTCTGTACATATACAGCAATTCCGACTTTGTATGTTTTATTTTTGCTTTGTATATTTGGAACAGAACTGTATGTTTGAGAAATAAATTGATTTGTCCCATTGATGTTGTATTTTTTATTTCTGCTTGTTAGTTTGTACGCAAGAGTAAAAAAAGCAAATACGACAGAAAAACTAAAAAATGTAAAGGGAAAAATTATCAAATTTAAAAGTTAGGACAGCTTGTTGTTAGCAAATTGTAACAAGTAATATTCACAAAAGAACAGGCCAAGACTTGAGCAACAAGTGTTTCGATAAACATGGATGATTTGGCAGCATAGCTCAAATTCTGTACAGGAAGTTGCCTTCAGTGTCAAAAAACTCCTTTCCCTTCTGTTCCACTGAACTGGGCTTTTCCTTCAGTGTTTGTGCGATGTGCTCTAGTTCTTCCTCGGTCAGAATCACTCCATCCCATTCCTCCTCTAACTCTGTATCATTGCTCATGTCCACTTCAGCTTTAGAGTCAGGCTGCTCGTGTAAAGTAGGAGTCACTTTCTGTTCAGCTGATAGCTGAGATGGTAGTATGTTCCCACTAGAGGGCACGAGTCCAGTTTCAGTCTCCCTCACTGCGAGCGCTCCTGTACTCAGAGCTGTCAGGGCACCTGTGTTTCCAGAGGGGAGTACGGACTGCTCAGTTTTGCCATCTCTGAGAAACTGCGGCCCACTACTAGCTGACACTTTCGAGTCCTGCTTTAGCTTTCGGACTGCTGATGGGGTGAATTTGCTGCGGAGGACTCTGGAAATGACATCAGGGCTTACAGAGAAACCCTCTGCTAATCTCTCTAGTGTCCATTCTTCTGGGGACTCCTGTTTTAAGTACCTGTAAAATAAATTGCAAGCAGATAACTATAATATTTTTGGGATAGACGTAAGATATGTTATTATATACAGCTAAACATTATTTTATTATGTTATCGCAAGCAGAAATGTACCGAATTTTGTAAGAAAACTGTAAAGATTATATTAAATACACTGTAGTTCAAAAGTGTAGGGTTAGTAAATTTTTTTTTTTCAAAATAAATTAATTGAAATTGAATTCTGCAAGGATGCATGAAATTTATCACAAATTACATTACAGACATTTATATTATGAGTGACGAGTGAGTGAGTGAGTGAGTGAGTGAGTGATGTTCAGCCAAGTATGGTGACCCATACTCAGAATTCGTGCCCTGCATTTAACCCATCCAAAGTTCACACACAAAGAGCAGTGAACACACACCCGGAGCAGTGGGCAGCCATTTATGCTGCAGCGCCCGGGGAGCAGTTGGGGGTTCGATGCCTTGCTCAAGGGCACCTAAGTCATGTTATTGCCGGCCCTAGATTCGAACCCACAACCATAGGGTTAGGAGTCAAACTCTTTAACCACTAGGCTATGACTTCCATTACAACAAAAGATTCCCATTTCAAATTAATGCTATCCATTTGAATGTTTCTATTCGAAGAATTCTGAAAAACGTGTCAAATGCAGCACAACTGTTTTCAACATAAAATAATAAGGAAATGTTTCTTGAGCAGCAATCAGCATATTAGAATGATTTCTGAAGGATCATGTGAGACTGAAGACTGCAGCAATGACTGCTAAAAAATTCAGGAATAAATTACATTCTAAAATATATTTAGAAGGAAAATGTTGTTTTAAAATGTAATAATATTTCACAATATTGCTGTTTTTACTGTATTTTGACCAAATAAACATTAAAAAAAATCTTTCTGACCCAAACTCTTAAATAGGAGTGGCCACAGCAAATAGATGAACATCTAACATGCAAAGCTTAACAAATATTAAAATGACTCAAGGCAAGGCATGTCATGCAACTGAATGCTGGTTATAAACATACATTTATATAAAAATGTTTGACTGCTGTGTGATTGACCAATCAGAATCAAGTATTTCAGACATATTCATACTGATACCTTATCTGCTGAATAGCATCCCAGCTTAGTCGTCTCTCTGGGGCTCCAGGATTGTTCATTTTCTTCTTGATGATGTGAAACTTTGCTGCTTTACGCCTTCTCCTCTCCTCACTGCACAGGAAATAATGTTAATGCACGAAGACAGCAGTATTTGCTTTTGTGCTTCTGTATAAGGACTCGCCTAATAATAGAGTTCATTTTGGCTTCTACTGCATCCATATCATGGTCATCTTCAAACATGTCTTCCTGTTGTCTCTGTTTTGGATGAGAATCAGGATACCTCTGTGACATCCGACCGTATGCATCTCGACTGGCATGCCGACAAACCCGGCAAGCAGCCGGTCCTGGGAGAGGGGCCAGTTTGGTGGCCAACATATGGGCCATTCTCCACAGGGTGCCCATTCTGTACAGTCAGAAACACAAAGACTGTAACATCTAAAATTGCAATTTAATCAAATATAAAAAGGAATCTTTATCAAACAATATCCATAATTCGATAATAAGAGTCTGATTAAAAGTCTGAAGAAAAGCGTACACTGAAAGTAAAGGATTTTTTTTGTTGTGCATTTGTTAGTTTTGAATTTGCATCTTTAGATTTCAAATACAATACATACAATACATTTTTCTCATGCACTGCTATTTTTTACTGGCTGTTGACAGTTTCTGATTTATAAAGTGATAAATGTCTCTGTAAAAACCTTAAACATTTAGCAAAATAATAATAAAAATAATTTTAAACCTAGTTTTATGCAATCTACAGAATTCTCTTCTGTAAATATATGCAAATTGGTATCATGTGCAATTTTAAACATAACATTTCAGAAAACTTGTAAAAAGAAACAACTGTAATAATGTATTGTGCTTAATAAACTGGGAAAGTATGGTAAGATCTATATTTTTTTATTTATACCCTATTCATCTGTGGTGTTTCAAAATAAAATAAAACACATTATTTCATTATATAAAATGTTTAAATTTGTAAAACAGAACATTTCAATTTCATTACATATGCGTTATTTCTACGTTACATCACTAACCAAACGAAAGATAATTTATCAAATTGAGCATTTAAATTTTCCTACAAAAAGGTCAAATTTCCCGTCATGTTATTCATAACCCGAACTTTGGTTTTATACAACCATATAATGTCAAACACTATGTGAACACACACAGAACATAAACAGTGCCTGTAAAACACTCACATGTCCCTCTGCTCTTCTTTCACGGTGACATTACACCGGAAGCATATCATTTAACCACGCATGCGCACCGGTCATTCCGACTCGGATCGTTCACACTCGGCGAAACTCGGCTCCGTTCGCCGATCGCATGCGTCAAGCCTGCCCCCTTTCTTCTCTGTGTGGCTCATTTTGCGCCATTTTGTCCGCACCACTGTGTTGATTGGGTTTTTGAGATCTGTAGTGGAGCCAATCAGAAGGGTACCGGACAACCGGAGAAACGGTAAAGGGTTGCGCTTGCTCTAAGGGAAATGGTAGATGACAACACGGATTGGTTTGTCAGTGACCAACCAAATGACTAATTCTGAAAAATACAGAAATCAAATCGGTTAATGCGAGAGGGAGTGAGCGTGAGCGAGCGCAGACACTGGACATGAATGATAGTGTTAGTGAAGTTCAAAACAAAGACAGACCCGCTAATGTTTGTGTAATATGGGGCTGTTTTTGTACTAATAAAGAGCAGGTTAAATTTCAGCCCATTTTAGTTAACGGTTTGCTCACAATAAGGGGTAACGTAACGATAAATGTTGTTTGCCAGACAAACCACCTAGAAGAGGTTTGTGAAATGATTCCAATATGTAAATTATTTACCTTCTTGTCAACTTTTCAGCCATTAAATGTGTATGTGTAGCTAAAAACATTGGACATACCCTAAGTAGGTCATATAAAATGCTGTACATAATGTTAAGCACCTTCAACAAGGAAACCGATTCAGTCTCAAAATACACCTGGCTTCTGGCCCAACCCTGCAGTTAGGGACAACATCAGACCAACCCTGGTTTTCATAGAAAACTATTATTTGTGGTTATACTGAATAATAAGTGAATAATTTTTTTAAATGTTTTAATGACAAATTAGGTGAGGAAGGAGAGATGGAGCAATATACTGCTACAACCAGTGGAGATCAGATAGTAGTGCATGCTGCCAATGGACAAATCCAGCAGCAGGTAAGAACCAATGTAAACAGGTTGCTGTTTAATCAGTTACTTTTAATATGGGAAGAAAAATACATTGAGTGTGGTTTTTATTTGTTTTTCCATGCATTTTTAAACTTATCTAAATTGTAAATTCAACTGTATATCAGGTGCAGTAGTAAAAATAGCAGGAAAGAAATCTGCTTCAGGAAGTGCTTTCCAATTAAAGGAAAGGACTGCGTAAATAGTTATTGTAGTGGCCTACAGTATCTCTCCTTTGAAGTGAACTTTCTCAATCCTGATAAAAGCAAGGTTTATGTGACACAAGCACACCCAGTATGTTTTGCAACATGCTTTTAAACAGAAATGTGAGTCAGAAAAAAAATATTTGTTTTTCTTTGAGATCTATATTACCTTTTTAGGTCTGATATATATATATATATATATATATATATATATATATATATATATATATATATATATATATACAACAACAGTAATAATAAAGTCAAATAAAAATTAATTAAAAATAAGTAAATAAAAAACACAGGAAAACTTTACTCCTCCTATTAAAAAGTTGCTAAACTGTTAGGAAGCATAAAATAAAACACAAACATTAGTAGTGCATTTAGTAGTACTTTAAGAGATGATTCAGAGCAAGGTGTGATGTGGGAATGTCCACAGGCTCAGGGCACCGTAACAGCTGTACAGCTGCAAACAGAAGCACCCGTGGCTACAGCTGCAGGCCAGCAAGTGCAGACGCTCCAGGTAGTTGTGTGAACTCCGACCTTCAGGCTTGTGATGTTGCATGCATCATGTCACACTGTCTGTGAGGATGTGAGCTCATCAAGCATGATTAGCTTTCACTTACAACAAATCATGATCCGGGTCCGGGTCGTCCAGTGAGCTTTCCATGTTCCATATTGCCTGTGGCATCAAAGCAACTGCTCCAAAGTCTTCGCCTGTGGGATTCTCCTCTTTTAATGTGTCTGGAACAGAATTTATAAAGAAGAGCTTGTAGAATAGCTGTGGACATGTTACTATAAGATCACTTGTGTTTGTCTTCAGTGTGTGTTGCACGTTATAACCACTTCACAGTGATCACACATGAGTTCACAGCACTGTATGGATTTTGATGAACTGCATGATTGTCTTTTGAGTGGATTCTCACTACGATCATGTTTGTGTAAAAATACAAACATGGAATGGAAATCTATCTACCTCATGACAGCCGTTACCACCAGACCAAATTACAGGGCCCTTATTAATTAGTATTATTTATTATAAATTAACCTGAAAAACTTGGCTGGATTTTTCAGGTTCCATTATAAGTGTTGCCATATACCCCCGTGTAATGCCTCCAGCTACATGTGCAGGTCTAATATTGTGTTGATTATCTATATCTGACCCTAACGTTCAGTGTGCGCTCAGGTCCAGGGTCAGCCGCTGATGGTCCAGGTGAGTGGCGGGCAGCTGATTACATCCTCAGGTCAGCCCATCATGGTACAGGCCATGTCTGGAGCTCAGGGCCAGACGATCATGCAGGTGCCTGTGTCTGGAGCTCAAGGCCTTCAGCAGGTAAGTGCAACTCTGCTTGTCAGTGTGGGGAAAGCCACTTCAACAGATAATGATCTTAATATCTTACTATTAATGCTAATAGTTGATGATTTTATGAGACTTAAAAATTGTATTTGTTATTTTATTAAGCATAAATTAATTTTTTTGTTATTTTGTGTGGTTTATAGATTGTATTGTTGAAATCAATATCTGTCTTTGTTATTTTTGATTTGATCGTATATGTAGATCCAGTTGCTTCAGCCGGGTCAGATTCAGCTGCAGGGAGGTCAAACTCTGCAGCTGCAGGGTCAGCAGGGTCAGGCTCAACAGATCATCATACAGCAGCCTCAGACTGCCATTACTGCCGGCCAGAACCAGGTCTCAACACACTCTATTCTCTTCTCTGTTTAGTTGGATTATACTTGGATTTGGAAGTATTATGGATTTTAATGCCCAAAAAAAGAGGAAATGCTGCCCTAGTAACTAAATGACCTTAGCTTGTGCAGCCGATAAGGCATATTTTATTACTTCACACAGGTTTTGTCGTATGGACTATATAAGTGATTTTGTCTTGTGTTTCACAGGGGCAGCAGATTACAGTTCAGGGACAGCAGGTTGCCCAAACAGCTGAAGGACAAACTATTGTGTACCAGCCTGTGAATGCTGATGGCACAGTTCTGCAGCAGGGTATTTAAATACATACAACATCTGGTCTATCTGTCTTCTATTAATGTACAATTGTACATAATGTACAATTAATGTGTTAAATCTGGCATGAACAACATAATATGGATGATCAGTCACGGTTTGACAAGCATGATTATACCTTTCTACACACTTGTACTGAAGGTTATTTAGGTTAGAACTATTTGTTCTTTCCCCTCCATAGGCATGATCACCATCCCAGCAGGCACCCTGGCAGGCACTCAGATTGTCCAGGCAGCAGGGGCTGCTAACACCTCCACAAACAACAGCGGGCAGGGCACAGTTACCGTTACCCTGCCAGTATCTGGAAACATGGTGAACGCTGGGGGAATGGTCATGGTAAGACCTCCTGATGAGGTATCTAACAAACTTAAACCATCCCCTTAATACATCATCAGAGGTGTGGGGATGTGCATGCTGTGTTAAGTCTCAGTCACCTTGCTTTTGAGCTTGCCTTTTCACATGCAGAAATACATTTTATTTTACCTTAAAGAAATTGCTCACCCAAATGTTTTTCCAAATGTTTAAGTAATTTTCGCTCTCTCTGTATATAATCAGATTTTTTATATTTTAATTTATTTCAGTTACCAAGAAAACAATCTGGATCTGGGATCCGGTCTGTCGAGTTTTAAAATGACAAAAAAGTACCATGAGTGTATCAAGAAAGTGGTGAAATTGAAGTAATGCAAAACTCAAAATTGACACCTTTAGATAAAATGATATCAGTTTGATGTGAGCAGTCATCATAGATGATTTTGTTTCAGATTAATTGATGATGAAGTTTGAATATTCAGAAGTGGGACTGAGATACAAGAGGTACAGAGGAGGGGAAGTTTATTAGTGATTTGCATCATCTCAAAAAGCTATTTTATGACTTAAGAAGATTTGAATAGAAATATCATGCCATACTTTCAAATATAAATTCAAACTGGCCACTTTTATAGAATTAATGGTGAATGGTGCTTTCTGTCATTTGTCACCATAGATCCCTGGTTTCACTTTCATTACATGAAGAAAGTGACTAGGATTCAGTTTCTTTGTGTCATACAGGTTTGGAATAACATGAGGGTGTAAATAATGACAGAGAATATATATGGGAACTATTCTTTTAATACATAATAAAACAAAATAATAAAAAAATCCTAGGTTTCACGAATCTTACTAGAATTTGATGATTTACTCAGAAGCAAGTGATAAGTGGCGACCTCCATCCACTGTGTGTTAATCTTTAGCACTGATTCAAGTGTAAGGCTCTTCACAAATGATCCACTCAGCTGTTCTGTGGGTGTCCCTTTCTCACACTAGTGTGTCGTCATATTTCAGTCCATATTACATTAGCTGTCACCTGACTGATCACTGGATTGCTAATAATTTGATTTGATTTGATTGATTGAAGTTGTTACATTTGCAAATACATTTTTATGTGTTGGACAGCAGACTGAATTTAATTCTGTGTGCTCCTTTCTTGCCCGCTCTGCCAGATGGTGCCTGGTAGTGGTGCTGTGCCAGCCATCCAACGAATCCCTCTGCCAGGGGCCGAGATGCTCGAAGAGGAGCCGCTGTATGTTAACGCCAAGCAATATCATCGTATCTTAAAGAGACGCCAAGCTCGTGCCAAGTTAGAGGCAGAGGGCAAGATCCCTAAAGAAAGAAGAGTGAGTCTTCTTCCTCTGAATGCCAAAATAGGCATTTTGACATGAACTATGGCTCATATCCAGGCTGATTCCTTATTCTCTCCTACAGAAATATCTTCACGAGTCACGGCACAAACATGCCATGCAGCGGAAGCGTGGTGATGGGGGACGGTTCTTTTCACCGAAAGAGAAAGAAGAAATGGCCTTGGCCATGCAGGTGAGAGCGCAGGGCCATGTCAAGCAGGAAGACCTACGCAATGCTACCGAACTCACAAGTGCACATTGGCTGCCCGAGCACACTTCTCCCCTCACATAGACGCTCATCTCTGCTCTCATTGAGCTCCTTAGCAGATTCATTCTCGCTCCTTTCTATGTGTGACATGCTGCCATTGACTGCTTTTGCACGCATCACCTCCTGTGTTTTCCCACACTTGTTGCCTGCTTGAGTCTGTCCCATCATGTCTCATTGCTAGTTAAGCATTCGTGTGTGCAGTCGGCATGATCAGCTGTGTGGTATTTTGTGACCTGACTATCTGAACTTGCCATATTTAACAGAAAAAGATAATCTCTTCACTATCATGACATAATCAGGATGAAAACACTGATATTTACTGCATTCTATTGATGCAGCTTTTCAAGACTGAGAATTGCTAATGTTATGGGACTGACTTTATCATGTGATTGTGATTGTCTGTTTAATCCAAGCACACTATTATTATTATTAACAGGATGGTGGTTTAAGAAAGCATGAATGCTTGTCATTGGCAAACTGTGTCAGTTTCAATTATGAAATCACTGCATAAAAAATATGAAAAAGATTTTTTGAGGGACCAGTTTAAAAGAAACATTGTTCGAATATATATATTTATATTTGTTGTTTTTCTGCATTTCTTTTGAGGAAGCATTTCTGTTGTTAGTTTTTTGTTTGGATTGGATCTGGTTCTGTCCATGTTATTGGATTTCATACCTAAGCAGTGTTGTCACGGTGTTCATTTTTGTCACATGTTGTGATTTTTACTCTCTGAATAAACATTCTGACTGACTTCCAAAAGGTTCACTTGCAAAAAGAACACTTTGTATCCACATTACACTACTGTTCAAAAGTATAGGATCAGTAAGATTATCTTTCTTTGTGTCAGTAAATACAGTAAATGTTAAAAATTCTATTTCACATAAATGCTGTTCTTTTGAACTTTATTAATCAAAGAATCCTGAATAAATGTATCAGTCCCTCAAATATATTAAGCAGCAAAACTTTTTCAACTTTGATAATTACAAGAAATGTTTCATGATCACCAAATCAAAATATTCGAATGAGTTCATGGGGGTTCACCTGACATTGAAGACTGGAATAATGGCTGCAGAAAATCAGCTTTGTGATCACAGGAATGAAATAAAAATATGAAACACTTATTCTGAATTATAATATTTCGTTGTATTTAATATATCATAGTTTTGAACTAATAAATGCAGCCTTGATGAGCACAAGACACTTTTGAACCATAGTGTAAACTGTATTGTGATGCATATTCCTGTTCATCAAGTCTTGTCAAATCATTTTTATTTTATTTAACGTTAAACAGGTCTATAGATCAGAAGTCTAAATAGCTGCCCTTCTCGGAAATCCATGAGTTGACAGCTTGCTAAACATAAACCTTTCACAGTTTTCACTTGGTTATTCAGTGCTTTTCTTGATGCTATAAATCATGGTGTCCCAACCCTAGTGAAAACGCTTGTGTGTGGAATGCTTTTAGAGGTCCTGAGCGAAGCATAGAAGGTAATGATTGACCCTCTTCCTCTCCCATTTCCGTGCAGGAGCAACAGGACCAGAACCAGACCGGAGATGAGGCCGTGGCACAGATGATCCGGGTGTCATAGCACTAGAACTTCTACTGTTTTTTTTTTAGTGACTCTGAAGGCCTACATTTTCACCATTGTGAATCACTGTCTCCAAAGAAACACTAAAAGTCAGTCCTAATTCATCATGGCCTGTGTTCCTCCCTCTTCCACTAAAAGAAGGGGCCCATCTGATTTCGCTCTTTGGTCTTGTATTTCTCCAGAGGATACACATAGAGCCATTACTGTTAATGTGCAGCGTAATGAATTCAGCTTGTGGTTTAAAAAGCAATTAAATAGCAAAGCATAAATTGGTGATCAGCCCATAGAGAGAGAGAGAGAATACGCAGTTAGTAATGAGGTGGCAGTAGAACAAACTAAATTTTGGCAATGAATTGAGTGAAGACCAAGGCGAGCTGTTTGATTTTCTACTTTTTTAACATCATGGACAGTTCTTGTCAGGTTTATGAACTTATAAATGGAAAGTTACATGGAAATGACATAGGTTTATCTCTTACAAGCTAATTGTGGTGTTGTTAAGCATGTTGTAGATGTTTGGCATGGGGAAAGTGGCACTGGGAAAACAATACAGACTAAAAAGGGCAAGATTTTTCGGAAATCAGCCCTCATCACCAAGGAAACATCGGGTGTATAATGTGTTCTTGTTTTCCAAGCTTTTAATACAGATTTCACCCGTATTATGAAGTCCTTTTACATTAGTGTTTTGATATAAAATTCATTTGTAATTTGAGTGAGGTTTGTGTATCCAGTCACTGTCTTCCTGGCTAATCTAGTTCCTACATGGAAAGTTCATGTGAATGGAGTTATGTTGGATATTGAAGTCGTCTAAGCTGTATTTTGATAAAAATTTTGTGTGAAACGCATTGTGAAATATCGTGCTTTGTGAACTTGTCTTTATTATTATAATCTGTGTGAGCTCAAGAAGTCTGTAAATGATCCTAATTCAAACAGTGTTTTAATCTACTTAGCTGCGATTGAAATCAGATATATCAAAGTAGTGCCATTGGCTCTCAACTATGGGGATGGGGCCCGGTAATTCTTACAGTCATTTACATTTATTTATTTGTATGTATATATATATATATATAAACATTGCTGAGAAATATATTTTTTACAACAAATAAACGAGAGTTACATATCAGCTTAGTTAAGAGGAATACTATCTTGGAAAAAGAGAGGCAAAAGGTTAAGAAGCACAGTTTTAAAGCGACAGTTCTCCCATAAATGCCTATTGCAACCAGAAGACTGCATAATATGGGACTTAAATGGGATATTTTACTCAAAAATGATTTTTCAGATTTGTATGACTTTGTTTAGTGGATTACAAAAAGAGATGTTCCTTGCACTTACCGTTTGCTTTCACTGTTACTGAAAAGATGCAACCTTTTGTGTCCCATAGAAAAAAGTAGGTTTGAGGGTTGAGTAAATCATCAGGTTTTTTTTTTTTTTTTTTTTGTAAATTTAGATCCCATAATATGCAGCTCATTCTATTCGTTGTTGTACGTTATCATTCTTAGTAAGTTTAAGAGGAATAGATTTCTCAAAACATATTCAACTCGGACAGGTAATGTTATATACAAATTGTTATGTATTTTCTCGAGGTTAAACTCTCAGATTCAACATAATATCGTAAATATGAGTTGTGTTCGTCAAGAACTGTTTTAAAATAAGGTCTTAAAAGCGACAGATTACGTTATATGCACCTAGGACAGTTCTCGTGCAACTTCCTCTGTATGGCAAGCCGACTTAACTTTTATTCATTCGCAGGATATGTATTCTTGATATCAACAATTCAATTTTCACCAGTTAAAATGTTAATTCTTGATATCAACAATTCAATTTCCACTAGTAACAATTAGAATTTTTGATATCAACAATTCAATTTCCACTAGTAACAATGTTAATTCTTGATATCAACAATTACATTTCCACTAGTAACAATGTTAATTCTTGATATCAACAATTACATTTCCACTACTAACAATGTTAATTCTTGATATCAGGAATTATATTTCAACTAGTAACAATGTTAATTCTTGATATCAGGAATTATATTTCAACTAGTAACAATGTTAATTCTTGATATCAACAATTACATTTCCACTAGTAACAATGTTAATTCTTGATATCAGGAATTATATTTCAACTAGTAACAATGTTAATTCTTGATATAAATTATTTTTAACTTGGGAATGCCAATAGGCAAGCCAAATTAACTTTTTTTTTCATTCGCAGGATATGTATTCTTGATATCAACAATTCAATTTTCACTAGTCAAAATGTTCATTCTTGATATCAGGAATTAGATTTCCACTAGTAACAATGTTAATTCTTGATATCAGGAATTGTATTTTCACTAGTTAAATGTCACCATAGGCTGCCATTCAAATTTAATTGTTGATATCAAGAATTGCTTTCTTACTAGTTGAAATTCCGATTTCACATATCAGAAATGCAATTCTTACTAGTAAAGACCTTTATTTTTGATATCAATAATCACGTGGTTATTAGTACAGACGTCTATTCTTGATATCAACAATTTAATTAATAATGAAAATACAATTCCTGATATCAAGAATTAACATTGTTACTAGTGGAAATTGAATTGTTGATATCAAGAATTAACTTTGTTACTAGTGAAAACTGAATTGTTGATATCAAGAATTAACATTTTTACTAGTGGAAATTGAATTGTTGATATCAAAAATAGCAGTTGTTACTAGTAGAAATCTAATTCCTGATATCAAGAATCAACATTTTAACTAGTGAAAATTATGGAAAGCCGTTTTAACATTTAAAAGCTAGACTGGATGTGTGTTGCAGATATCTGTATTTCAGTTTTGCCTCGTCAAAAAGAACATTTCAGATATCCGCAACTACATTCTTCCTATCCACAATTGTAATTTCAGATATCCACAAAGACATTCTTCCTAGGACAAATGACATCACTTTTGCCATTCATTTGTATGGGGTTTATCATTACAGATATCTACAATTCAGTTGAAGATATCCACTTTGTGAATTACGGATATCTGTAACTGAATTGTAGATATCTGTAATTCCAGTTTGAGATATCTACAATTTGATTCTGACTAGTCATAACTCCAGTTCAAGATATCTTTAATTCAACTCAATTCAAGATATCTACATGTTCCTTTTCAGATATCTTAAATTAAGTTCTGACTAGGCAAAATGACGTTGTAGATATCTGTAACTGGATTTATGACTAGTCAAAATGGCATTGTAGATATCTCAAACTGGAGTTAGGGATAGTCATAATGTAATTGTAGATATCTATTATCAAGTTATAGATATCTTGAAATGAATTTTGATTAGAGATATCTGAAATTATAGATATCTGTAATTTTCATTCAGCCTAGTCGAAATGTAATTACAGATATCCTGAATTAGAGTTTTGACTAGGCGAAATGATGTTGCAGATATCTTTATGCAAATTAGGCCCGCATCGCACTTTAGGCGGGAGCAGTGCGTGTTGTTCTAATCTAGTCATAATGACGTTTGAGATATCTTTAACTTTCATTCTGCCTAGGCAAAACTGAATTGCAGATATCTGCAATTGTCATTTAAGATGTGTGACAAGTTGAATGTCGTTTTCAATGACGTCATTGCAGATATCTGTAATTCAGTTTTGCCTAGTCATGTCAGGATAGTCTAGTCAGGATAGTCAAACTTAACTTTTAAATGTTAAAATGGCTTGCGATAGTAAATCGAATTGTTGATATCAAGAATTAACATTGTTACTAGTGACAATTAAATTGTTGATATCAAGAATTAAATTGTTGACATCAAGAATCGATGTCTGTACTAGTAACCACGTGATTACTGATATCAAATATAAAAGAGATCATGATTTTCCGACACCCCTCGTTCAAGCGTCAGCATTGGCCAAAGATGGCAGAAGAACGTCCACGTGCAGAAACGGCTCCTAGGTAGGTGGACTTGAATAGCTTGTGCCAAAATAAAAAAATAAAATAATTATTAAAAATAGCCTACAGGAGCGTTTTATTTTCACGAGAGGGCAATCGAATGTGCCCATTCTCTGTTGGACTCTTTATTTTGTCATCTATCCTCCATAAACATTCATAAAGGGTTGGACTCGTCATTAAATTATGAACATATCCAAAAAGGGGTTCATTGATATGCACATATCCAAAAAGGAATTAATGATATCTTAAATTACAATTTTTACTAGTGAAAATGCTATTTTAACATGTAAGAATTAAGTTACTGATATCAAGAATTATGTGTATTACTAGTTGTAATTTCATTGTTGATATGATAAACTTATTTCTGCGAGTGATGACGTCATTGTTGATATCAAGAATATGCGTCGTTACTAGTGGAAATGTAATTGTTGATATCAAGAATTCAATTGTTGATATCAACAATTCATATGTTTAAATGTTAAAACGGCGCCAGAACTATTACAGATATCAAAATGCATTTGTTACTAGTTACAATTCCAAATGCACATATCAGCTTTGTATTTCTTACTAGTAGAAATATAATTTTTGATATCAACAATGACATTTTTACTAGTAAAAATGTCAATTCTTGATATCAACAATTTAGTTGTTACTAGTTAAAATGTTAATTCTTGATATCAAAAATGTAATTGTTACTAGGGACAATGTTCATTTCTGATCTCTGAAAATGTATTTCTGATATCAACAATTGGGAGGGTAATTTCTGATATCTAAAATGGCTTTCTTACTAGTAACTATTACATTCATGATATCAGAAATGAACATTGTCACTAGCAGAGCTGGGTAGATTACTTATGAATTGTAATCAGTTACTGATTACAGATTACATGAAAAAATTTGTAGTCAGTAATATAATCTCTTAGATTACACATTTTTGGTAACGTAATCTGATTACTTTTGGATTACATTTAGATTACATTTGTGCTAACCCTTATTTGATATCACATATATTCAGTTTGCCTAATCTTGTACTTTTTAAAAAATATATATAAAAAAAAAATTATATATATATATATAACCAAAAAAAGCCACAATATTTTTCCAAGTGCAATGTATGGACAGTTAATACTTACAAAACACTAACACTAATGTACCTTGCTGTTAGTGTTTGCTAGTAACACTGAATAAAACAAAATCACATCTTATGATTTTAAAGCATATTTACTCATTATAAAGTTAATTTAGAAAACCAATATTAAAAAACATGAAATTCACAGCAATATTACTACTACGTAGAATATTTAATCTAAAAAAAACACTAGAAGTGTATATGACTGTATCAATGAAAAACATCA
The DNA here is from genome assembly GCF_963082965.1 of Carassius carassius. NCBI lineage: Eukaryota > Metazoa > Chordata > Actinopteri > Cypriniformes > Cyprinidae > Carassius > Carassius carassius. The sequence continues at coordinate 19,461,911 of NC_081775.1, forward strand.
AACAATAGCTACATTGCAAACATGAATTTTGAAAAAGACTAAACTCACACAGCGGTGACATTTCTATCCATCCCAAACCATTTTAAGTGCATAGTAACAATGAGGAAAAGACAATCAATAACAACATTACAAAAATGAATATTAAAGAGGATGAAACTCACAACAATAAAATTGCTAATACAGGGCTCGACAGTAAGCTTTTGCATGAACTTGTTTTTTTTGTTTTTCGTTTTTTGGCACAAATGTAATTTATTCTGAAACATTCTCATCAGTGCTCTGTTACACTTTTTAACTTTATGAAGGAACATATTTTTCTAAACTGATTAAATGTAGATGTCTACATTTACGTTGAATTCTTACATGTGATCAATACATTAAATTAGAATATTAAGATATTATGGTTGTTATTATTAAAAGGAAATCAGTATCAACAAACTCCATCTGTCCAAATGCATAAATAATGTTATTAGATTAATGTTTTACTTTTTTGACATACAAAATATGAAATGTTGGGAAACATCTCGGTTCCGTATGTAACCTTGGTTCCCTGAATAGGGAACGAGATGCTGCAGTGACGTCACCACGTATGGGAACACCTTCGGTGTGACGAATGTCTGAAGCCCTATACCATCCCGCCAATCCTATTGGCCAAATAGCGCGTGGCACCGCCCAGCATGCGTAGGCATATATATACCTGGTGCCGCGCGCCATTTACCTCAGATTTCATGACGAGAAGAGAAGAAAGCTATCAAGGTACGGCACGGCCAGAACCGCAGCATCTCGTTCCCTATTCAGGGAACCAAGGTTACATACGTAACCGAGATGTTCCCTTTCATAGGTCACTTCGATGCTGCGGTGACGTCACCACGTATGGGAACGCTATACCATCACGCCTGACGTACCTGATAGCTTGGATCCAAGGAAGCATCTGCTCAAGCGGAGAGAACCCGGGAGCCAGGAGCCATCCTCACATCCAGACTGTAAGACCTGATAAAAGTGCTCGGTGAGGACCAGCCTGCCGCAGCACAGATATCATCCATAGAAGATCCACTGAGAAGTGGCTTGAGAAGAAGCCACTGCTCTCGTGGAATGACCTTTTACTCCTAAGGGCGAAGCGAGCCCGCGCGCCTCATAGGCCAAGGAAATAGCCTCCACCAGCCAATGGGACATGCGCTGTTTCGTAACTGCATGGCCCTTATTCTTATGTCCAAAACAGACAAACAGCTGGTCAGACTCACGCCATGGGGCAGTGCGATCCACATAAGTCTTCAACGCCCTCACAGGGCAAAGACTTAGATCTCCAGACTCTGTCGCAGCAGGAGAAAAGGCCTCCAGGACCACCTGCTGAAAATGAAAAGGATTAGACGCGACCTTAGGAACATAATTAGGCCTAGGTCGCAACAACACTTTCACAGAGCCTGGTGCAAACTCCATGCACGAGGGTGAGACAGAGAGAGCCTGTAAATCCCCAACTCTTTTAAGGGAGGATAAAGCCATGAGAAGAAGTGTCTTCAGAGACAGGAGCTTATCCGATACAGTTTCCAGGGGCTCAAACGGATGCCCTGACAAACCCAGTAACACAATGGATAAATCCCATGAAGGAACTCACACAGGGCGGAAAGGCCTCAACCGTCGCGCACCCTGTATAAAGCGAGAAACCAGTGGATGACGACCCACTGAAACACCACCTATATGCTCATGGTGAGCTGAGATAGCTGCCACATAAACCTTCAGGGTGGCTGGTGTCAATCCCTCCGAAAAACGGTCTTGAAGAAACTCCAGTACTGAAGCCACAGGGCAGTAAACTGGATCCACATCATGAGTTTCACACCATGTCATAAACAGTTTCCACTTGAAAGCATATAAGCGTCTCGTAGAAACTGCTCTAGAGTTCAGTATAGTCTCGGTAGTTTCAGCAGAAAGACCGGGACATATCAACTCACTCCGCTCAGATGCCACGCCCACAGGTTCCACAGATCTGGCCTCGGATGCCAGATCCGTCCCTGTGCTTGCGATAATAAATCCCGTCTGAGGGGAATCTCCACCGGAGAGCCCGCTAACAGATTGATGAGATCCGCAAACCACGGCTGTGTGTGCCATCGCGGAGCCACCAGCAACAGCTGTCCCACTCTGTCCCGCCGTATTCTGCATAATACCGCTGGGACCAGCCGAATCGGAGGAAACGCATACAAGCTGGTCCTGGGCCAGCTGTGAGCTAGCGCATCCAGACCCAGGGGTGATGGAGGGCTTAGGGAGAACCATAGCGGGCAATGCGTAGTCGTGCTCGACGCGAATAAATCCACTTCTGCTTCCCCGAAAATATGCCATAGGTGATTCACCGTTTGGGGTTGTAATCTCCATTCCCCTTGTTCCAGAGTCTGCCTGGATAATAAATCCGCTCCGAAGTTCAGTCGTCCGGGGATGTGAACAGCCCGGATCGACAGAAATTTGTCGTGAGACCAAAGAAGAATCCGCCTCGCCAGTCTGCACAGAGGGCGAGAACGTAATCCTCCCTGATGGTTCAGATAAGCCACGACCGCAGTGTTGTCCGTTCTGAGAAGCACATGACGGCCGGTCAGTAGACTCGAAAAATACTGGAGAGCCAGAAAAACCGCCAGTAATTCCAATTTGTTTATGTGCCAGCTGCGTTGTGCCGCTGTCCACACTCCGTGGGCTGGGCGCCCCTGACAAACAGCTCCCCACCCGGTCAAAGACGCGTCTGTCGTGACAGTCTCTCGGGAAGCACAAATTCCCAGCCGAACCCCGGTGAGGAGAAATTCGGCTGATGTCCATTGTTTTAACGACATCACACACCTCCGCGTCACCGAGATCGTTCGATGCGGAGAACAACGGGGTGAAATATTCTGTCGTTTCGTCCACCACTGAAACGGGCGCATGTAAAGCAAACCCAGATGAATCACGGGAAGCGCCGCCATTAGACCTAGTAGTCTGAGGCACAGTCTCACTGTCACTGTGTGACCCGCCCTGAAGTGCTGAACGCATGACGTAATCGACTGAGCGCGCGGGACAGAAAGCTTTGCTGTCATCGCGCGAGAGTCCAAATCTACTCCCAGAAAGGTAATCCGTTGAGAGGGGATTAATACACTTTTCTGGAAGTTTGTGCGTAAACCCAGGCTGTGTAAATGATTTAGCACAATATCTCGATGAGAGTGTGCTTGAGTCTGAGATTGCGCTAACACCAGCCAGTCGTCCAGATAGTTTAACACACGGACGCCCCGGAGCCGCAACGGGGCCAGAGCTGCGTCCATGCATTTTGAGAATGTACGGGGAGCTAGCGCTAAGCCAAAGGGAAGAACGCGGTACTGATACGCTTTGCCCTCCAAAGCGAATCTGAGGAACTTCCGGTGTCTCTCGATGATCTGAATATGAAAATAAGCATCCTTCAGATCGATCGTGACAAACCAGTCGTTTGGTTGAATCTGAGACAAAATAGATTTTACCGTCAACATCTTGAATTTGCTCGACCTGAGTGCAAGATTTAGACGGCGTAAATCCAGAATGGGTCGTAATCCGCCGTCCTTTTTTGGTACCACAAAATAACGGCTGTAAAACCCTGACTCCATCTGAGAGGGTTGTACTTCTTCTATAGCCCCTTTGCTCAGTAGAGCTAACATTTCCTGTCTCAGCACCGCCATGTCCATCGGTTTCATCACCGTGGAGAGAATTCCGCGGAAAGGGGGCGGGCCTTTCCGAAACTGAATGGTGTATCCGTGACAAATTGTGCGTAACACCCATTGAGAAATGCCGGGCAAGCGTTCCCACGCGGCCCGAAACAATATTAGCGGTTTCAACATGTTCGTTTCCTGCAACGCTGTTGCACACATAGAAATGTCCGGGCACGAAAGACTCACGGTGTTCGTGCACAGGGGAAGTATATGCAGAGCAGGCGTTGTATCTCGTTGTACGTAATCCTGAAACGTGTCCACGGCAGGAATTAGGCCAACAGATTGAGCATCGGGCTCTGCCGCTAGCGAAACAGCGGCGGCTGAGCGAGCCGTCATGACGGGCCGTTCGATGAAGACCCTTTGAAGCGCTCCTCGAGCTCTGAAAACTGGATCGTGCATAGTGTCTGAGGAAGCGATTGGTGTTACAGTTCGCTCCAATGCTGTTCGAGGCGCTGTTTGCGGCGAAACAGTCAGGGTTTGAGCGTGGGGACTGCAATGAGAGTGTTGGATGCGCGAAAGCGGTCCAACAGCGCTCTCTAGCGGAGGGCACAGTCCCTGGCAGGCAGCGAAAAAATCAGGAGCTGCTGTTATGTGCCCGAGAACGAGAGGCCTTGGCCGTCGAACTCAGGTTCAACCTTTTTCGCTGGCGTTGTTGAGCCGGTGGAACAACCCTAGGGCCCCAGTCCTTGCGAGGGGGCGCCATAGGTGAAGGCTCTTCCCGAGAGGGCACTCGCTGGCGGTGAGAGGAGGTTGAGCGAGAACGCGCGGGCGCCTGACGGCGTTCAACCTCTCTGGGTCTGCGGGGAATCAGCTGGCGGAAAGCGGCTGATTGTTGTTTCGCTGCTGTGAACTTCTCCACCACTGAAGTGACCGCCTCTCCAAATAAACCGTCCTTAGACACAGGGGCATCCATGAGGAAAGATTTATCCTTTTCCTTTATATCGGTGAGATTAAGCCAGAGGTGGCGCTCAACCGTAATTAATCCAGCCATGGAACGGCCCACTGCTCGAGCAGTATGTTTGGTAGCACAAAGCGCCAAATCAGTTGCTCGCCGTAGTTCCTTGACCGCCTCAGGTGTAATGCCGTCCCCCTCGTCCAATCCTTTTAACAGCTCCGCTTGGTAGGCCTGAAGGACCGCCATGGAATGAAGCGAAGCAGCCGCTTGACCAGCGGCCATATAGGATTTTCCCACTAAACTAGACGTGACTCGACACGCCTTCGAGGGGAGGAGGGGGCGGGACTTCCACGCCGCGGCCGAATTAGGCGCAAGATGTTCGGCGAGAGTCTCCTCCATCGGCGGTATCGCTGTATAGCCGTGACTCGCCATGCCCGAAATGGTGGCGAAATCCGCGGCCGCAGCGTTCGTGATGCGCGCCGCAAACGGCTGTTTCCAGGACCTCGAAACCTCCTGGTGGAGGTCCGGAAAAAAGGGTAAAGGCCTCCGGGGCTGCGCAGGTGTCCGACTAGTTAGAAAACGGTCGTCCAGCTTCGAAGAAGGCTGGGCCTCGGCCTTCTCAACCTCCCATTCCAGCCCCAATGTACCCACTGCACGGGAAACCACATCCAACAGCTCACTGTAGGAGGGGGAAACACGCCTCTCCTGTCCACTAGGAGGGAGAGGGCTCGTGTCGGCCGCGAAGTCCTCGGACCCCGAGGCCGCAGTGGAAAGAACGTCGTCATCATGGCGGTCACAACCGAAGGAGATGGCACTACATGCCCCCGGTGTGGGCCGTAAATCCTCACAGGAAAAGACGACAGGTTCAAAAGTTTTCCTGTGTATTAGGGTAGGGGAGAGCGAGCGATGTGGAGAGTAATTTTCCATCGCTGAACTGTCCTCGAGCTCCATGTCACACGTGTCACCCCAAGCTATCACCTCGTGCGGTGCCTCGGCAGTCGCAGAAGTGGTGTGGCGGGGGTTAGACACGGCGACATCGGAGAACACATCTACCCTCGAGCGAAGGACCCTGAGTCGCAGGCCATCGCAATGGGGGCATGAAGAAAGGCCGCTAAGCGCCTCCTGTGCGTGGTGTAAGCCTAGGCAGACTACGCACCTGTCATGAGTGTCCCCCTGAACGATGTACCTGGTACACGGGTCCTTGCACTTCTTGAAACTCATCGCGTCCGCGGAGAGGAGTATACTGCTCGTGACGATCGCTGAGAACGCGAGACAATAGGGCACAGAAGATTCGCTTCGTACTGAAGGAATGAAAATCTGAGGTAAAATGGCGCGCGGCACCAGGTATATATATGCCTACGCATGCTGGGCGGTGCCACGCGCTATTTGGCCAATAGGATTGGCGGGATGGTATAGGGCTTCAGACATTCGTCACACCGAAGGTGTTCCCATACGTGGTGACGTCACCGCAGCATCGAAGTGACCTATGAAAGGGAAATGCAATGATACTTTTAAATATGACATTAAACCACCAGTAGGTGGTGGCAAGTCACTGTCTTAATGAGTGAATCATTGAGTCAACCGATTCGTTCAAACGGCTGATTCAGTCAATAAATGAAGCAAGTAACCGTTTTTTTAAATGGCTCACTGAATCATTAAATTCAATTCAAGTTTAAAATCATTGACTCGTTCAAAAAAGAATCATTTAGTAACGAAAGGCTTGTGTGTTGCTCTGAGATGCGCGACTGTTCTGCTGCAGTTTTGCTTAGAACTATTTTTTGTTTGAAATGGAGCAAAAACAATCCACAATGTCTCTAAAATGTAAGTCAGTTAACATTACTTGTATATTTAACTGAAGATGTATAAAATCAGTATCGCATTTGCAATTGAGCTGAAAGTCGGGAAAACATCACTCCTGGTCGTGTGATGTTGCACATATTATACAAAATATGTAGATTTTTTTTTTTTACAAAAATTTATTTAAGAACATGAAATTCCCAGCAATTACTTTGCTAAATCAAAGATTTCCTTGGACAGCAAATTAATCCGTGGTAGGCAGAGTTTACACTGAACAGTGACATTTTCCCATGTTTTTCTTTAAAAACTTAAATCACTGTACATCCAGTAATTAAAGGCTGTGTTCCCCTCCATTGTCAATTACCTTGTTGCTGATTTCTTCTGAGTATGTTTCTGGCAATTGTATTTCTGATATGTGAAATCGGAATTTGAACTAGTAAGAAAGTAATTCTTGATATCAACAATTAAATTTGAATGGAAGCCTATGGTGACATTTAACTAGTGAAAATACAATTCCTGATATCAAGAATTAACATTGTTACTAGTGGAAATTGAATTGTCGATATCAAAAATAGCAATTGTTACTAGTAGAAATATAATTCCTGATATCAAGAATTAACATTGTTACTAGTTGAAATATAATTCCTGATATCAAGAATTAACATTGTTATAGTGAAAATTGAATTGTTGATATCAAGAATACATATCCTGCGAATGAATAAAAGTTAATTCGGCTTGCCATACCTCTGCGTGCAGGTGCTTGCCTTTAAGCCCCGCCCACCGCTGATGCTGCTGCTGGCAGTTAACCGGACAGTCAAATATAATAATCTGCGCTCCACTGAGGCTTGAGTGATATTACATTCTAATAAACTAGCATCTGTTTTCTGTCCGCATTCGACAGTTTGTTCCTCTCCTGCAGACGTTTTTGCGCAATCACCCCTTCCGCCTTTGAGCTTTTGAAGCGCTCCAGCAACATAAGGACGAATCGAAAGGTTACAGTAAACTTAGATATAGATTGCCATGACAGACTGTGGCGGGGATTTGAAGCTGGAGGTGAAACAGGCCAGCAAAGAGTTTAAAGAGAGCGAAAACGTTGCCGAGAAATACTCCGCGATGACGGGCACGAACATGAACGTCGGCGAGCTGTCCGCCGCATTCACTGCGGTCCCGACACACAAATCCATGAAAAAGGTAAGAGAGACGTGTCTTTTCTCCAGCTAGCTGTTTATGGGTCAAACACACATTATGTGTGTCCCGAAAACATCGCACTTGGGACATGTTGCCCAGTTTACCGTGATCATTAGGAAAGATTATCCCCGGCGAGAGTTGACCTAGAGGTGTGCTGGAGCCTATTAGAGTCACGTGACGCATTTTCCAAGCGTTTCTTTAGTTCTTTTCTCGCCGTATCCAGTTATTTAATCTGAGCTGCTCTGACTGTCATCGACCTTTGTCCACTGCAGTTCACAAACTGTCAAACGCTGGAATCTAACATATAACCTAAAAGAAAAGCGAAATATCTTTTCAGCCTATAAATGTCTTTAGATTGCCTAGAAAGGGGAAAAATGACCTAGAATTGCATGTAGGACAACTGACAGTGACAGAGCACTTCATTGCGAAGACCAGAGTGAAGATGCAGGATAGATAGATAGATAGATAGATAGATAGATAGATAGATAGATAGATAGATAGATAGATATATGATTTACTCTGGAAAGGAAAGATGACCCAGTCCAGATTGTGAAAATGTATTCAGTCTGGCCCTCTGAATTGTGTGTGTATGTGTGTGTGTGTGTGTGTGTGTGTGTGTGTGTGTGAGTGGGTGGGTGGTAAAAGAGGCACACTACTCTGCCCACTTGCTCATCAAGTTGTCAGCTGGTTATACAACAGAGCCAAGGGGTGTTCTTCTGCTTCTCTTCAGCTGCATTACACTCAGCGCCAAATCTAATTTAGTGTTGACATTCACATTTACTCTTTAATATTTAAGAAATTGGATTTTTGGAAAGTGTGTAATTAAGTATTCATATAAATCTATCAATAGCAACATTTTGCACTTGTGCACGTTTTTTGAAAAAAAAAAAAAAAAGTACTGAATGCAGTACTGAAAAAAATGGGTGTAGGACTTAGGCTACTTTAAAACAATTCTCCCTAGTATATACACAGATGCTTATAAAGAACTGTCAAGAAACATATACAGTCAAACATCAATTTTTTTAAGTAGAAAGACTGAAATGGTATTTTCTTGTAAAACCTTCTCCAATAAAATGTGAAATAATTTTTAATCATTTAATCATTCTTTGTGTTTATCTGGTATAACCAGCCTAACATAATGTGTTCACCTCACAAATTGCCTCATAAGAGCTGGAGTCTCTTGAGACATGTTTAGTGGTTGAGTACAGCATGCATTCATCTATTTCCCCCTCTGATCTTGTATATTCCCTCTTTTGAATGTGCTGGCAGTGCTTCTCCCTAGTAATCACAGTTTTTGTGTAATCGTATCCTTTTCTCATCACAGTTTTAGGGTGTGAGAAAGTTTCTCCTTCTACCTCTTCTAGCTTTGTCCCTCTGTGAGCAGGAGGCTCTGATAACATTGTGAAAGTAAGTTGCATTGAGCTGAGAAATATGACACATGTACTGAGTCACTCAGTAAACATTTTCTCCTTTTTCTCGGGCCAAAATTGGCATGGGGCCGCGATCCAGCCCTACCTGCTGAGAGCCCTCACTGACCTTGAGCTCTCCTTATTGTGATTGTTCTGTGTTTTCTCATCAAACATTCAGCCTGTCATTTAGTTTTAGTAGGAGATTAGTTTCTTAGATCTTAGATCTATTCCTCTTATGTGTACTTTGACTCACAACGTCTCTTTATGGTACATCCGTCATAATGAAATGACTCCTTTTGTTTCTGATTTCTTGCTTGTTATGCATAATGGACATAGTTATGGAGATAAGATCCAATTTCTGGAAATGTTCAGGGAAGTCATTGGTTGCAGGTCCAGTTCTACTGAATGGATGCTTTGAGAGTTTGAACCGATGTTCCTGCTTCAGTGCTTGAGTTGCCATTAGGGTCTCTTTACCCTGAGCAGTCATTCGAGAGAGCTTAGATCACGTTTCATTTATTCACTTCAGATCCCAGTTATTTAATTCTCTCAAGTGGTCTGAGCAGAGCGATTATTTTTGACTTGGTTGAATAGATTTCTGTTATGTCTTTAAACAGTTTTTCAGAAGTTTCACATTCTCAGCCAAATCATGTTAGGCCAATTGTTAATAATCAGCCTTGTTAATAATAAAACTCTGTCACAGTCTGGTCATCATTAGACTATGACACTGTGAGTTGTGAATAATATCAGGACTTTTTGGTACACGGTTTTGTAGGGTTGTTCATTAAGTGTTTTTTTTTTTTTTTTATCACATTTTAAAAATTTAATGATTAATGGTAATTTATCATGCAGCCTGTGTAAAATTCTTCAAAAAGTATATATTTTTTTGCCATCAGAGTAATGGTCAAATCTTTAGTATGCTGCTGTATATATAGTAGGGCTGTCAGTCGATAAATTTTTTTATTAAGCACAAAATAAATTTGGCTGTGAAAATACCCAAGAATATTTTAAAAAATGTTGTGTTAAATGAAAAAGTATCAAGCAGACATTACAAATCGTAGCTTTAAAAATAAATATTTGATTTGATTTAACCAAATTGATTATACATATACTTTTAGGCTACGGCGAAACATAAACTATGGAACATGAAAGAAGATCATCTGAGAAACGTCTCAGTATTTTTTATTCATTCAATAAAAGTCTTTGATTGGTATTTTTTTATGAAATTATACTTTAAATATGAAACTAAATCTGCCAGCAGGTGGCAGTACATGTCTTCATGTACTTTTGTTCAAACGGCTGATTATTTAAGGAATAAAGTAAATGGCTGTCTTTATGAATCTGGCTTTGAATCATTGGTTCACATGATTCATTCAAAACGCAGATTCATTCAGAAACTAAACATCGCTGTGTTGCTCGGAGACATGCAACTATTCTGCTATGGCTTTAAAGGTAATATGTTCTCTGCAAAATTGAGCAAAAACATCATATTTTATTTAAAATATAACAATATCAACTTCTTATTTTCTGTTTAACTGTTGTATAAAATCACATTTAAACACGTTAAAGAAACAGCACTTGTGTGATTTTGCTTTGTTTTTATATTCATAGCAAAAGCATTACTTGGCTCTTTAGATACAGTTTACTACAGTTTTGCTATATCCCATGTAGAGCTGAAACAACGAATCGATTTAATCGATTAAAATCGATTATTAAAATAGTTGTCAACTAATTTAGTCATCGATTCGTTGCTAAATAAATTTTATTTGCCGTAAGCGGCTCATTTCGTGCATATTTCAAATCTGCGGTGACCAAAGTGTGGCAGTAAAGAGCCACCGGAGGTTTTACTCAGCCAGTACAGCAGGAGAAGTAGCGAATAGCCAATAGCTGGCCTTGTTTTATGTCACGTGCTTCCCGAACAGCGTCTCTGCAGCCATAGACATCATATGATGGAAAAAAGGAGAAAGCGGCGCGCCTAGCGTTTTCCACGCGTTTTTAGGCGCGATTTGTGAACGGCCCCTAAGACTTTCATTTGTGCAGATTCTCCAGTACAATGTTGTTTGCAAATGTTTAGTCGTAAAAGCTGATAACATTGCTTTTTAACAGTTAACATTTAAAGCTTTACAAACATGTTCTGTGATCAGTTTGTCGTTTACCAGTTCAAAATTCAGTCGTGCAGCCTAATTATGACTGAATGAGAGAGATAAATGTAGATATTTGAAATGCACTTTTTTTTCTAAGTATTATTCACTGCTCTTTTTCACACAGCAGGTTTTTTGTGTGTGTCCTATTTTTTTTTCTGGACAACCTTCTGATGGATTTTACTTTCAATTGTGAGTTCCATTCAGGTTTCATGCCATTGGCACTTTTTTTGAAGGATTGTTTACAATTTCACAGCAAAAGCTATAAAGCTTTTTCCAAGTATATAATAAAATACAATGCACTGCAATTTTATTCTGTTTTTTCCTTATTCTTCGTGAAAATATGTTCTGAAAGATTCCTTAATAAGCTTTGTTTCGGGATGTTAAACTACTTTAGGAGCTCTAAGGACTGCCATGGTGAAAACATTATTTGAAATCTCCTTGTGAAATTTCATAGAGTATGGGTCAGTGTTCTGATTGCAGAAGAGTTCGACAAAGGATTACTAACACAATAAAACAACTCCAGGTATATTTTTGATGAGGATATGACAGTGCAAAATGGTTAAAATCTCTTAAATCTATGCTGAATGATAAAGACCATTTATTAATAATTTACTTGGGGAAAAAATGGAAAAAACTAAAATATAAGTACATAAACCGATTAATCGATTAATCGTAAAAATAATCGACAGATTAATCGATTATCAAAATAATCGTTAGTTGCAGCCCTAATCCCATGCACTGCTCATTAAATTTGAATGATAGTAGAATACTGTCAAGTCATAAAATTTTAACATTTTGTTCTCCTATTAATATTTTGTTAAATAAAAGATTACTCAATTTGACTGTATTGATTATTTGGTAATTAAAACAATATTTTTATTTAATAAAAAAGAAGAGTTTGTCCATGTCCCTTGAATGGTTGTTCACCCTGTCATATTGGTGAATCCGCCCCTTTAAGAAAAGGCCATCCCCTTTAGTGACATCAAGACAACAGATTTTTTTGTTTTTTTTGTTTGCTTACTTGCTTTGGCAAAGCTTAAAGGGTTAGTTCACCCAGATAACAAAATAATGTAATTAATAACTTACCCTCATGTTGTTCCAAACAAGAAAAACATCATCAAAGTAGTCCATGTGACATCAGAGGGTCGGTTAGAATTTTTTGAAGCATCGAAAATACATTTTGGTCCAAAAATAGCAAAAACTACGACTTTATTCAGCATTGTCTTCTCTTCCGTGTCTGTTGTGAGAGAGAGTTCAAAACAAAGCAGTCTGGATATCCGGTTCGTGGACGAATCATTCGATGTAACCGGATCTTTTTGAACCAGTTCACCAAATCGAACTGAATCATTTTAAACAGTTCGCGTCTCCAATATGCATTAATCCACAAATAACTTAAGCTGTTAACTTTTTTAATGTGGCCGACAATCCCTCTGAGTTCAAATAAACCAATATCCCGGAGTAATTCATTTAATCAAACAGTACACTGAGTGAACTGCTGTGTAGAGAGAACTGAAGATGAACGCCGAGCCGAGCCAGATAACGAACAACAGACTGACTCGTTCTCGAGTCAAGCAATGTCCGATCTGCCCCAAACTTCACATGTTTGATAGGTGTTCTGTCCTGAACAAACACCCCTGCCCAATTTCAGTTATAGTCATAACGCCACCTGTTGGCAACATGAAGTGACATGTTTATCATTGTTATGGACTCCTAGGAACATATTACAACCTGAATTCCGGAAAAGTTGGGACGTTTTTTACATTTTAATAAAATGAAAACTAAAAGACTTTCAAATCACATGAGCCAATATTTTATTCACAATAGAACATAGATAACATAGCAAATGTTTAAACTGAGAAAGTTTACAATTTTATGCACAAAATGAGCTCATTTCAATTTTGATTTCTGCTACAGGTCTCAAAATAGTTGGGACGGGGCATGTTTACCATGGTGTAGCATCTCCTTTTCTTTTCAAAACAGTTTGAAGACGTCTGGGCATTGAGGCTATGAGTTGCTGGAGTTTTGCTGTTGGAATTTGGTCCCATTCTTGCCTTATATAGATTTCCAGCTGCTGAAGAGTTCGTGGTCGTCTTTGACGTATTTTTCGTTTAATGATGCGCCAAATGTTCTCTATAGGTGAAAGATCTGGACTGCAGGCAGGCCAGGTTAGCACCCGGACTCTTCTACGACGAAGCCATGCTGTTGTTATAGCTGCAGTATGTGGTTTTGCATTGTCCTGCTGAAATAAACAAGGCCTTCCCTGAAATAGACGTTGTTTGGAGGGAAGCATATGTTGCTCTAAAACCTTTATATACCTTTCAGCATTCACAGAGCCTTCCAAAACATGCAAGCTGCCCATACCGTATGCACTTATGCACCCCCATACCATCAGAGATGCTGGCTTTTGAACTGAACGCTGATAACATGCTGGAAGGTCTCCCTCCTCTTTAGCCCGGAGGACACTGCGTCCGTAATTTCCAACAAGAATGTCAAATTTGGACTCGTCTGACCATAAAACACTATTCCACTTTGAAATAGTCCATTTTAAATGACCCTTGGCCCACAGGACACGACGGCGCTTCTGGACCATGTTCACATATGGCTTCCTTTTTGCATGATAGAGCTTTAGTTGGCATCTGCTGATGGCACGGCGGATTGTGTTTACCGACAGTGGTTTCTGAAAGTATTCCTGGGCCCATTTAGTAATGTCATTGACACAATCATGCCGATGAGTGATGCAGTGTCGTCTGAGAGCCCGAAGACCACGGGCATCCAATAAAGGTCTCCGGCCTTGTCCCTTACGCACAGAGATTTCTCCAGTTTCTCTGAATCTTTTGATGATGTTATGCACTGTAGATGATGAGATTTGCAAAGCCTTTGCAATTTGACGTTGAGGAACATTGTTTTTAAAGTTTTCCACAATTTTTTTACGCAGTCTTTCACAGATTGGAGAGCCTCTGCCCATCTTTACTTCTGAGAGACTCTGCTTCTCTAAGACAAAGCTTTTATAGCTAATCATGTTACAGACCTGATATCAATTAACTTAATTAATCACTAGATGTTCTCCCAGCTGAATCTTTTCAAAACTGCTTGCTTTTTTAGCCATTTGTTGCCCCCGTGCCAACTTTTTTGAGACCTGTAGCAGGCATTAAATTTTAAATGAGCTAATTAAGTGGATAAAAGTGTAAAATTTCTCAGTTTAAACATTTGCTACGTTATCTATGTTCTAATGTGAATAAAATATTGGCTCATGTGATTTGAAATTCCTTTAGTTTTCATTTTATTAAAATTTAAAAAACGTCCCAACTTTTCCGGAATTCGGGTTGTAAAAAGCTTCAACAAGTGTTAAATAGGCTGGCAACATTCTAGAAGGATGCTAAAACATGCTTGCAACACTTAGCTAATTGTTAAAGCATGCTATTAATGCAGTGAAACAGAACATTACTGTAACTAGGGATGGGCGTTTTCCGCAAATATCACATTCGAATATTTGAGCTCACAAAAAACGAATATTCGTTTATTTAAATTAAGTTTAATGAGACGGGCATTATTTTTCCACAACATTTATTGTTTCCGTCATTTTGAACAAGCTTACACACAATAAGCTTGAACATTACACATCGTGTTTTGTAGCTGAAAACCTTTAACAATGTGTGCAAACAAACAAAAGTACAGATTAAAAGCAAAAAAGAAAGTGAACAAAGAAAAAAAAAAGTAAACAAAGAAAAAACCTAAAGCAGCCTGCAGCAATTAGGCTAGAAAGTAGCCTACACTTAACTTTTAAACTGTCAGCAAATCTTTTTTGCTTTTTTTCTACTGTTTTACATGTTCTTGTTAAGAATTACGGGCATGTAAACATGATCGGGGGAAAGTCTGCTCCTTAGTCTGTTAACAATAAGGCCGGCCGCAGAGAAAATGCGCTCTGGCGGCACATACGTTATCGGGACTCACAAATAACGGTGTGCTAAGCGAATAAGTTATGTGAAGCGCTTCGTGTTTTCGTTTCACCACTGAATGGGATCCTCATCTGGTGGAATACATGGCTCCAGCAAGAACTGTTCCCACTCGTCTCGGCTGGACTCTCTGTAATCATCGCTGAAGAACTGGCTCAGCCTTTTCCGATGAGTGGGCATTGCATCCTCTTCATCGTTGGTGACGGCGGCTGCATCCGCTCCACTCACATCAAGGAAAATGTTCTGATAATGTTCAAAAAGTTTTTGTTTCTTACTTCTCTCATGTTTTCATCGAGAAACCTGAGATGTTTGTGCCGAGGGTCTAGGGCGGACGCGAGAAGAGGGAGTTTTCACTGCATTCTCAGAAGTTAGCGGTGTTTATTAGTTGCTTGAGAGATGCAACAATGTTCTTGAATTCGGTCACTTTCTGTGATTCTCCACGGCATATTTGAAGTACTGTAGAAGACCGCAGTTCTTAGGGGCCGTTCACATATCGCGTCTTTTGCACGCTCAAGTTTGTTATTTCCAATGTAGGAGTGCGGTATGCGCGCTCATAATGGAAGCGATCGAGATGTGCACGGGGTGCGACGCTCCCGTTTTTTCCAGGCAAGTCTGCACCGCTTTCCGCGTCTTCATGGAGAGAGTGTGTCATTGTTGCTTAGCAACGGCAGATGCCTCAGGAGCGCTTATGCCCGAGCGATTTGGAAAGAAGGAGAAAGCGGCGCGCCTAACGTTTTCCACCCGTTTTTAGGCGCGATATGTGAATGGCCCCTTATTCCTTCATTAACTATTTTTTGCTTGCATACATTTTCAAATATGCTGTGGAGAATCACAGAAAGTGACCAAATTATGTTTTATTGTGAACTTTTTTTTTTTTGCGAAATTCAAATATCATTTTTATTTATCGAATAATTAGAGCAGAAAAAATATTCGAATGTTCGACTATCCGTGTTCACAACCCTAACTGTAACTAGTGCATACAATTTCCAGTTAGCTTCAAACTTCACATTTGATTAGATTCCTGGCCTGAATCTACATCTACATGCTCATATTTGGTTATAGTTATAGCGCCACCTACTGGCAACAGGAAGTGACATGTCTCACACTGTTAATCACTAATAGCAACACAGTAAAATATGCCATTGTGTGCTAAACATGCTAGAAATATTCTCAAACATGCTAGCAACACTTACTTAGTGCTAATGCATGCTATTAATACTATGAAACAGGATGTTGTTGTAACTCATGCATACAATGCCCAATCTGCACCAAACACACGTTTTATAAGAGTCCTGGCCTGAACACATCTAAAGGCCAATATTCAATTATAATTATAGCGCCACTGCTGGCAACAGAGAATTACTTGTTTTACACTAACTTAAACATGCAATGTCTGATCTGCCCTGAACTTCACATGTTTTATAAGGGTGCTTTCATATCTCTAATTCGGTTCATTTGGTCCGAACCAAGGGCAAACAATTATACATTGTAGCATTTTTCAGCTTTTTTGGTTCCTTTTCACACCACACTGATTGCTTTGGTCCGAACCAGTTGAAACGAACCAAAATGCAGTCACATGACAACGTCCACATCACTCATTGGCCATGATAGATTCCAAGATGGCGCCGCACATGGCTGCTTCAGTGCTTGGCTCTCCAGTGTTTGTACTGTTTTTGTTCGTTTTTCCTGTTTTTTGTTTAACAAACACGATCAGTTTCACCAGGGATGAACTGCTGAACATTCGGCAGAACACACCACATGATATTTTTCCGGATTTCTATTATACAGACGTTTTACTGAACATTGTTATCGGAGGAGCAGCGGCACTGATCAAGCGCTTCAGGACGCGCAGGCGGGGAAAGCGAGCGGGAGCGCTCGTCAGACTCAGGAAGCGCGGATTTCGAACGCCGTTGCCTAGCATCCATCTCGCAAATCTCCGCTCTCTACCCAACAAAACGGACGAACTCCTTCTGCTCTCTCGGACAAATAAGGATTTCTCTCACTCTGCTGCTCTGTGTTTCACGGAAACCTGGCTGAATGACGCCATACCGGACAGCGCGCTCCATCTGCCGGGCTTTCAGCTGTTCAGAGCGGACCGAAGCAGAATCAACGGGGAAATCGCGCGGCGGCGGGACATGCTTTTACATCAATGAACGGTGGTGTACAGATGTAACTGTATTAAAGAAGATGTGCTGTCCTGATCTAGAAACGCAGTTTATCAACTGCAAGCCGTTCTATTCGCCGCGGGAGTTTCACTCGTTCATTCTGGTTAGTGTTTACATTCCTCCTCAAGCGCATGTGAGCTCAGCTTTACAGAAACTCGCTGATCAGATCACAGACACAGAACAACAACACCCGGACTCTGTTTTAATCATTCTTGGGGACTTTAATAAAGCCAATCTCTCCCGTGAACTGCCAAAATACAGACAGCATGTTACCTGTCCCACCAGAGACAGTAATATACTGGATCACTGTTACACCACAATAAAGGATGCATATCACTCTGTTCCACGAGCAGCTTTGGGATGTTCTGATCACTGTCTGGTTCATCTTATACCGACCTACAAGCAGAAACTTAAATCTGCTAAACCTGTAGTAAAGACTGTGAAGAGATGGACCAGCGAAACAGAGCAGGACTTACAATCTTGTTTTGACATCACAGACTGGAGCGTTTTTGAAGCTGCTACCACTGATCTGGACGAGCTCACAGAGACTGTAACATCCTATATTAGTTTCTGTGAGGATATATGCATTCCTACCAGGACTTATTTAACATTCAACAATGATAAGCCATGGTTTACAGTAAAACTCAGACACCTTCGTCAGGCCAAAGAGGATGCCTACAGAAATGGGGACAGGGTCTTGTACAATCAGTCCAGGAACACACTGAACAAAGAGATTAGAGCGGCTAAAAAGACCTACGCTAAAAAGTTGGTAGACCAGTTTACTTCCAACGACTCTACTTCAGTTTGGAGAGGACTGAGAGCCATCACAAACTACAAGACACCATCCCCTTGCACTGAGGCTAATCAACGACTTGCTAACGACCTGAATGAGTTTTATTGTAGATTTGAAACCCCCAACACCCACTCTGACCATCTCCCTACACAACCATTAACACCTCCTGCAATCCCCTTCTCCATACCTCCTGCTCTTCAAATCTGTGAAGATGATGTGCACCAGGTCTTCAAGAAAAACAAAAAAAGAAAAGCACCAGGCCCAGATGGCGTTACACCAGCCTGTCTGAAAATCTGTGCTGACCAGCTGGCCCCCATCTTTTCACAGATCTTCAACAGATCTCTGGAGTTGTGTGAAGTGCCTTCCTGCTTCAAACGCTCCACCATAATCCCCATTCCAAAGAAACCCAAGATAACAGGACTTAACGACTACAGACCTGTGGCTCTAACGTCTGTCGTCATGAAGTCGTTTGAAAAACTGGTTCTGGCTTATCTGAAGGACATCACTGGACCCTTACTGGACCCCCTGCAGTTTGCGTACCGAGCAAACAGGTCCGTGCCGTGGATGATGCAATCAACATGGGATTGCACTTCATCCTGCAACATCTGGACAAAACAGGGACTTATGTGAGGATCCTGTTTGTGGACTTTAGTTCGGCTTTCAACACCATCATCCCAACAACCCTCCAGACCAAACTGACCCAGCTCTCTGTTCCTAGCTCTATCTGTCAGTGGATCACCAGCTTTCTGACAGATAGGCAACAGTTAGTGAGACTGGGGAAATTCATGTCAAACAGCTGCTCCACCAACACTGGTGCCCCTCAGGGATGTGTTCTCTCCCATCTGCTCTTCTCCCTGTACACCAACGACTGCACCTCTAAAGACCCCTCTGTCAAGCTCCTGAAGTTTGCAGACGACACTACAGTTATCGGCCTCATCCAGGACGGTGACGAGTCTGCTTACAGACAAGAGGTTGAGCAGCTGGCTGTCTGGTGCAGTCTTAACAACCTGGAGCTGAACACGCTCAAAACAGTGGAGATGATTGTGGACTTTAGGAGAAACCCCCCTGCACTTTCCCCACTCACCATCATGAACAGCACTGTGGCTGCAGGGGAGTCATTCAGATTCCTGGGAACCACCATCTCTCAGGACCTGAAGTGGGACAATCACATTGGCTCCATTGTGAAAAAAGCCCAACAAAGGTTGTACTTCCTTCGCCAGCTGAGGAAGTTTAACCTGCCGGTTTGGTTCAGCTACAAAATCCTGAAAGGATTATTGGTGCTCCCCTGCCCACCCTCCAAGAACTGTACACATCCAGAGTGAGGAAAAGGACTCAGAAAATCACTCTGGATCCCTCACATCCAAGTCACCCCATCTTTGAACTTTTGCCATCTGGCCGGCGCCTCAGAGCCGCAAATATAAGAACAGCAAGGCACAAGAATAGTTTCTTCCCCCAGGCAATCTGTGTGTTGTTGTCTCTGTGTACTGGAAGCTTATGTCACTAAAACAAATTCCTTGTTTGTGCAAGCATACTTGGCAATAAAGCTCTTTCTGATTCTGATTTCTGATTCTGATTCTGATGACGTATTTTCTAAACTGCTTTTCGATTGGTCAGAATTTACGTGCGGGAAAATTCCAACATAAGAGGGAAAGCCAGCAAACAACACGGAGACAACACAACTATGGAGAGACGACGGCACGGGCTGGTTTTGTCCCTGGACATAATCTATTACATTGTTTGTATACACCACAATATGCAAACAATACATTTCTATAATGAAGCACGGATATGGCTTGAAAACAACATTCTAATGCACTGCAAACGGCGAGCGGGCATCGCTCGTAACTTCAAGTGGCGGCGTGCATTAATTATTCTTAACTCTGACATGCTCATGGTCATCAGACCAAATTTCTATGAGGCTCCGCACCTCCTCACTACTCCAAGTTTGTCCACGAGCTGCCATGCTAAAGTGCAAACTGTCAACGAACACTTCCTCATCCCATAATGCACAGCGCAGCTGACTACGGCAGCTGGTTTAGTCCAAAAATGATCAGTACTTTTTGCAGTTGGGTCTGTTCGAGGTCGGATAACGTTCTCACCACAAACGGACCGCTCCAGAGTTCGTTTGAAAGTTGTTTGGTCCGCTTTTGGTGCGCACCGAGTGCGATTGCTGCTTTCAAACCTGCCCAAACGAACCGCACCAAAGGGAGAAACAAACTCTGGTACGATTCAACCGGACTAAATGAGGCAGGTGTGAATGCACCCTAAGAGTTCTGGCATTAACAGATCTTAATGATTTATAGTCATAGCTATGATTTATAGTCATAGTGCCACCTGCTGGCAACAGGAAATTACTTGTTTTACACTAACTTAAACATGCAATGTCTGATCTGCCCTAAACTTCACATTTGGACTCGACTGCCTCCCAAACTAGGGTCAGTTCAGCACTGGATTTGCTACTGAAAGAGGGATCGATACCAATGCTTCAGAATGATCGTGAATAGCAATGTGGTAGTTAAAAATTGCATTTGGAAGCAATATGTGAGGTCAGATACATGGTCACCGTAACACGCAAGCATGAGCTCTTGAAGCTCCGTCCTCTTCTTAGATGGGAGCAGGGTTGCCATGTTTTCGCAACAAAACCCTCCTGCAGACATGAAAAGCGACCCTCGGCAACAGTGTTATAGTAGCCCAATTTCGCAAGAAAACCGCAGACTTGTCAAGTGTCAACACTGGAAGGGAGGCAGGAGCACCAGCTCATTTTCATTTAAAGGGGACATGCATATAAAAAGAGCGTTTTGGCTCATACCCTAAAAGTAGCAATTTCAAGAAGCTTTAAAAAAATTATCTGTGGGGTATTTTGAGAAAAAAAACATTATATACACACTCTGGGGACATCAGAGAACAATTTAAAATATTGTATCAACGCATTTAAGGTGCCTTTAAATGAAAAACCCAATCCCTTGTGGAGTGCAGTAGAGTTCTTTGTTTTTGTTGACAAGTATGTGGAGTGTAGTGTATACTGTGTGACCTCGGCCTGGGATTAGAGACTGTGGCTGAAAGCCAGACTGGTTACATTAGGACTACAGCAGGAATTGGCAGAGTCATGGTAAACGGCTCAACAGCATCTGCTGGCCCAGTACTACCTGTCTGTTGCCACCATGATGGATCACTGTGAGCTCAGCTGTAAAGCGGAACAGTCAATGAACTGGATGGATTTCTTTTTCTTCTATTCTTAGTCAGATCTCGGAATAGAGTTAACCGACGTGACCTATAGTGGATTCTTTAGGGGTTTACAGAAACATGGTTTAATTACCTCCAGATCCCTGTTTTATTAGCCGCCCTGAATGAACTCTGCAGGAGAGTCTGTTTCTGAAGGCACTGGGAGAACCAGTTGGATTAAAACACGCCGGGGCAACAAATACACCCTTCCTTTAGTATTCCTGAAACATTTAGTCACCACAAACAGACGGGCTGACGGCCATTATGGTGGTTGCAAGAAACGGTAGATTACAGAAAGAGAGGGAGAGCAAAAGTAGGCTGGCCGGGTTTGTGAGTGGTTGATTTATTGGTTCCATTGTCACCTCCCATACCCTCATGTCCGCTGTAAGAACTCCACGCAGAAACTCCCCTCTACACCCACCCGTGTGTAAAACTACACTGGTGAAACCCCAGTGGTCACAATACACAGGCACACAGGCCAGAGGCAGCCGGCACAGACAGGGACCATGAACCATGGCTATGACTTTCCCAGGGTAAGTGCCACATTACTCTCTCTTCCATCCTCTACAGCAGGCACACAGCAAAAAGAGCTCTGATTTTTGTTGGTGACTTTTGACTGACTGTATATATGTTTATTTACATAAAGTCTATATATTGAGAGACAGAAAGAACTGTACTTGTGAAAAAAAATTTAACTATACTTCTGAAATTAAATATATCAATATAATAATACAAAATGTAAAAAAAAAAAAAAATTAAGAGAAAAGTATAGATTTTTCCCTATGTATACTATATATCAATATAAGTTAAATTATAAATATATATTTGTTTTTAGAAAAAAAATTATGTATAAATATTTTAAAGTTTATAATATTATTCAATATTTATAAATGTTATTTTATAATGTTCTATTATATTATAGATTACATAACATAAATAGAAACAAAAATAATAAAAAATGTTGGGGCGGGGGGCAGCGATGATTATATTTTCATCCTATATAGATCGATTTACATGTATATTCCTTGCCATGTATGTATACATATATTCTACATTTTTGTTTATATTTTGAATTGACCTTAAAAAGGTCATTCTCTGTGATCAAGTCAACTGATCAAAATCATTTACATCTGTGGAGGTAGCGCTCACAATGTGTCAGTGGACTTAAAGAATCTAAGAAATGTTTGAAGTTCTCTGTTCTTCCTCTTGAGTAGGAAGTTTTGAGACATCATGTGCTGGTTTTTCAGGGACTTATAGACTAAAATAGACTTGAGAAATATTACTCAAATAGGAAGGTGAAGTCATAAGTCTGACTCTGTCAAGCAGGGATATATACATCTGCCACAGTCAAACGTATTCAGTTAAAGTCAGTTATGTCTTTTGACACTTACATTGGACTTTCCTGCTAACACTGGCTGGGGCAGTTAAAGCTGTGGTTTAACAAAATCCACAGCCTTCTAGATTATTACAGCACATTGCCAGAGTGTTAAAAAAAATAATATAGTATGATTTAATAATTTAAGCGACAGTGTAATCAGCGAAATGAGCTGGAAGTGATGTTACTGCTTATAAGGCTTCATCACAGTCCATAGCTTTCTTTTTGTCTCTGTCTCTCAACTGAAGAATTATACTCTACTCTCTGATCGAAACTGTCCAGTTCTTTCAAGCACTTTATAAGTTCAAAGCTTTGCCTCGGGGTCACAATACTGCCTCACAATGGCATTTTATTATCACTCCAATTTCCTTGAAACGTCAGCTGTGTGTTTTGTCAACTTCACTGGCATGTCCTGCAGTTTTGTGTGCAAACATACCTAACTCAGGACTTGGATGCTGTCTGGCAAATCACAAGTTAGATAACAGATAAACTGATGGTGTTAAAGCAGTGCTACAGGAGAAGCTGGGCATTTTCTGGGACTGGAAAGTAGATTGTTGACGGTTTTGAGTAAAGCAAGTGTGTCGTGGATCACTGCTTATAAAACTGAAATATGAAGACATGTGAAGTTAAGTATATGGAGCAGTTTTGGAAAACCTCCCCAAATGGAAAGATCTCAACAGAACATTTTATATAATATTTCTATTCAGCCAGGATACGTTAAATTGATTAAACGTAACAGTAAAGACATTGATAATTTGTGATAAATTCATAAATGTTTCTTGAGCAGAAAATCAGCATATTAGAATGATTTCTGAAGGCTAATGTGACTCTGATGACTGAAGTAATAATTGGAGAAAATTCAGCTTTGCCTTCACATGAATAATTTTTTAATATATTAAAATACAAAACAGACTTCTTAAAAAAATTAAATAATAATAATACAATATATTTTCATATTATGACCCCAAACTTAGTAGTGTATTTAAATAATATTATATATATTTTATAATTTAAAACTAAAAGAAATTTCAAATACATCCCCTGAGCTGTGAAAGAGCAGCTAAAAAGTTTCTTCTGTGTCTTTTCACGTTGTCTATATTTCACAGTAGGAATTGTGATGGCAGCTGTGTTTTGTAAGGGTGAGGGATCCGCTGTTTTGCTTGGAAAACGTATCAGATTCATGAGTGCTATTGAAATGTCCAGAATCCTTTCCTAAAGATTGGCAGATTGACTGTCATCAGATGCATTAAAGGAAATCTCCTGTTTTCATATACCACACAGACAGAGGTTCTGTCCTCTCTATCTGTCTGTGGTGCATTTAGACAGTAAATATAATTAGATGATTGGATTATTTGATTGCTTATAACCGCACACAAACACACACACACACACACACACACACACACACACACACACACACACACACACACAAGCATAATCAGATAAATATCACTTGTTAAGGTCACTGGTTAGAGGTTACTTATTTTTCTTTGGTCATGTCGTGCAATAAGATGATGTAGTGATTCTAGAGTGACAGCAAGCATTTTGTTTGCTTGTGCCAGATGAAAATGTGTACATCTTGTGGTTACATATCAAACCAAGTGTTTTGTTTGCTAAAGCACAGTCATATTGCATTTCAGAGTGAATCTGGGTCTGCAGATGCTTTGTAGCTGAGCCGCTGGTGATCTGTGTCTGTAGATGAGAAATCTGTTTATGAAAGAAACATAAATGAGCTCTATAAAAGGAGTTCACTCAGGACCAGAGCTCTGTTTCTGTGATTTACCTGCACATTATTGTGTAAAGCTAATAGTGTACCACAAAACCCATCCCAGAAAAACCTGACCATCCTCCCTTCCTTTTCAGACATATGATCACTCCTATATGAAGTGTTATGTGACACAGTGATGAATCTGTCTTCATTAGGTATTTTTATACTGAGGTTTAAATGTTCATCTTTTATTTCTCTGCTTAATCAATTTAATGACCCCATAAAATTAAAACTGAAATGAATTTAGTCCATGTGCTAGCTTTGAGATTTACTTATATGCTAATGTATTCCCGACTTAATTTATAAATGTCAATTAATTTTCATCGCAGTCAAAAAATATTTGCTTGGTTATATCAAACACTCTGTTTAATTTGTTCTAGATTATTAGTCGTGATGTTCTGGAGCCTTTGAAGTCAGTTTCCTTAAAAGGTGGATTTCTACATTAAACACTGACTGGGCAAAATGCTTTTGGCGAAATATGACAACAACGCAAATAAAATTGCATTTGTTTCAGTGCTAACTCGAGTTTACTGCAGAAAATAACAGTCACAATCCCCCATGTCACTTGTACTTCCATAGTGCCTTTCGCCTTGTGATCTTTGTGCTCAAGCTATACTCAAACTATAATTTAACAGTCAGGTTAATCTGCATTCTCCACAAAACACGATCACACACACAGCACACACATCAAAAGCAGCAGCACACAGTCTTCATCAGCCTGCAAGCATATACCCCATGAATATTTAAAGTTTTGCATTATTAAAATGACTGAAAGGGAACTGAAATCCCCTGATGAGATCCGTTCCCTCATCTGCTATGTAATTGTAAAATATTTCAATACAGCAGTGAGCAGATGCCTTTTGGGCTATGTTAAGACTCTACATGTTTGAAGCTGTGCTGTTCCTTAAGAGTATTTTAGTGTATTTAATCTTCAGTAGTGATGTTTTAAAGCTATATCCACATAGTTTGTTAGATTTAATTTTTAATTATTTGAAATCAAGCCTTAAAGTTCTGAAATGACAAATATAAGGAGATACTGATGCTGTTTGCATTTTTAAGGTATAAATGTATTTTAAATGGAACCTGAGGGGCTTCAATCCACAATTTTTATTTTGGCTGAACTATTCCTTCGACTACATGCAAATGTGCTGCTCACATGTTCATGTCTCTGTCTCTCCCACATCCTCTCTTTTTCCATACCTCCATCTTACTGTAGCAGATTCAGTTTGCCAACCAAGAGGAAAAACAGGAGTTCAGCAAGTTCCCTACAAAAACCGGCCGTCGCTCCCTGTCCCGCTCTATCTCTCAGTCCTCCACGGACAGCTACAGCTCAGGTCAGACCCTCATCCACCCTTACTGCAAGCCAAGCACTGACACGTCAATGAAGTTCTGTAGTTCAGAAGAACAAAAACACAAATGGTGTGAAGCATTAAATGCACAGAACAGATCTAGCAGTACATTACTTGCTCACCAATGGCTCCCCTGCAGTGAATGGGTGCCGTCAGAATGAGAATCTAAACAGCTGATAAAAACATCACAATAATCAACAAGTAATCCCCATGACTCCTGTCCATCAGTTAATATCTTGTGAGGTGAAAAGCTATGTGTTTGTAAGAAATGAGTCCATAATTAAGAATTTAACTTTACATTGTAAATATGAGTGAAAATGTCGAGGAGAGAAATATGCAATCAGGCATCGTTTACAGGTGAAAACAAGCATTATTATGGATTATAGACTCTATTTTGCCCAGAAGTAACAAGTAAAAGCTCTTTTAAAAACAAACATGCAACTTTTCACTTAACAAGACTTTAATTGATGATCTGAAGTTGTGTGCAGTGATTTTAGATTATTGTGATGATTTTATCAGCTGTTTGAACTCTTGACTCTCAATTCTGATGGCACCCATTCACTTCAGTGGATCCATGGATGAGCAAGTGAGTTATTGCATGATTTCCAAATCTGTTCCCATTAAGAAATAAACCCATCTATATCTTGGATTGCCTGAGGGTGAGTACATTTTCATTTTTGGATGAACTTTTCCTGTAAGAATTCAGTGTGGCCCAAAATTGCTTATTTCTTGTTCATGCTAGTGTTGTGTGTTGTGTAATATAATCCTAGGTTATCTTAAAGTGAGAACTATAGACTTTTGGTAGCACTGGCACTGGATCAGACAAATTCACATTCCTAAATCACTCGTAACACCAACAAAAGTGAGGGATAAACATTCCTGAAACAGAATTGCAAAATAAGTTAATTAAGATCAGGTTTTTTTTTTTTTACAAACATGAATTAATGCATGCATTCGTGTTAACTCCACTAAAATGTGCATCTGTGCTCTTGTAGCGGCCTCGTACACTGACAGTTCGGATGATGAGACGTCTCCTCGTGAGAAAAGCCAGGTCAACTCAAAGGGCAGCAGTGACTTCTGCATCAAAAACATCAAGCAGGCTGAGTTTGGACGGCGGGAGATCGAGATCGCTGAGCAAGGTTAGCAGACTCAGCTTTTATGCTTAGTAGTCTGTAACGGGTTATCTTCACACCTGTGCTTAGTGGGAACTTTCTTTTTTCTGTTTGATAGGTAAAGATGGTTTGCGTACATAACAATTACAGCATTGATTCTCAACGGGTTTGTCCTGTTTTGTCAAGTTTTAATAATTAATGTTATTGGTTTAGTAAAGAATTGTTGGCTCAGGATATCTGTTGAACACAATTTTAGGTGTGTGTACAATACAGTAAGTGCTGTCAAATGAACAAGGTTTGGTAACAGCTGCTGCTGTCAGGAACAGTCATCGTTCTCCATTTAATTGAATGGTTTCATCTTTTTAATTATGTTAAGATCTCAATGCCAGCTACACAATACATATATACTTAAAGGAATAGTGCACTCAGTAAGGAAAAGCATATCATCATCATTTAGTTATTTCAAGTCCATATGACTTTCTTCTGCAGAACACAAAACCAGACATTTTAGACAGCTTTTGAATGTAAGTAAAAAGAATGGGAAATAAGTCTCCTGAAGCTTTGTTTTAAAAAGACAGAAATGTCTTGAGCTCAACTCACTGACTCAGTGATCCAGAAATAATCAGTTAATAAGAGCAAAGCTTCTTGGAATATTGTGCGTGATTCATATAGACTATTTTAGTGATGCTTTTGTGTGCATTTTGGAAGCATGAAAACTTAACTTAATTCTACATTAAATACAAAGTTCTGTCTTGAGACATCAAATGGTGCGGACGATAGGTTCTAATTCAGTCTGATATAATCACATCATTATTTACATACCACAGCTGATTGGTTTCTTTTCACATCAGCAGCCAATGAGATTGAAGATTCAGATACTTGGATAGTGCTTGCTGTAGCAGTTGCAGCATGCTTCAGAAACCCTCCACCTTCCCCAGCTCCACCTGTATAGATCTGCTATGGGATAGTTTCGTACATGTTATGCGTGCAGCAGCAGTATTTCCGACATGCTCTCAGCTGCATGTCTTTGGATGTATTGACAGTAGAAAGACTCTGTACTTGCTCTGCCACAGCAGTGTAGCAGATCTAATCCTCCAATACAAAATGCATCCACACTGCCATATTACCCTGCTAAACTCTCTGTGACGCTAACAATGGAGGACAGGAGGCAGATGCAAGTAAATGTAGTTTATTGACAGGAGTAGTGATGGATGAATGCTGGTGAGTGACGCAGGAACCACGATGGCAGCACAGACAGGTGGGTAGGTGATTTGAGTGCGTTGGTAGCGATGGCGGTGATGGTAGATCGGTGATCGGCGGTGATAATCCGTGAGTGACTGTGAATATCCAATGAAGACTGAAGCAGGAAACTGAGCAAGGACAGGAACACAGGAGCATGAACAGACATCGACACGAGGACCTCAAACAACGATCTGACAAACGGGAGACGAAAGACAGGGCGTTAAATAGGCGGTTGGAATGAGATGCACCTGCCGCTGATCAGGCGATCAGTGGCAACACCCACATGAACCAATCAACATGACATAACATGACTACAGCTGGAGACGGTGCATTCACGAACCGTGACAGTACCCCTCCTCCTAAGGACGCCTCCTGGCGTCCCCAGAATCTCTTACCTGTCGATTGTAATCATCGATAAGGGAGTGATCCAGGATGTCCCTAGCAGGTACCCAACTTCTCTCCTCCGGACCGTAGCCCTCCCAGTCCACCAAGTACTGAAATCCACGTCCCCTCCTTCTAGAGTCCTGAATACGATTTACCAAATAGGTGGTCTCCCCATCTACGAGACGCGGCGGGGGAGGGACCAGGGTAGGCGGATTAATGGGAGAATGAAATACGGGCTTGATTTTGGACACATGAAAGGCGGGATGAATTCTCCTGTACGTAGGAGGGAGTTTAAGGCGGACTGCCACCGGACTAATGATCTTGGTGACAGTAAACGGGCCAATAAATTTGGGAGCCAATTTATTAGATACGGACCGGAGAGGAATATTCTTGGTTGAAAGCCACACCTTTTGACCCACGACGTATACGGGAGGCCTAGACCGGTGGCGATCGGTCTTGGCCTTGGTGCGCGCCCCCACTTGGAGTAGAGTCTCACGGGCTCTGGTCCAAGTGCGGTGGCACCTCTGGACGAAGGCGTGAGCGGAGGGGACCGCAACTTCGGATTCCATACTGGGAAAAATAGGTGGCTGGTAACCTACACTACACTCAAAAGGAGATAGGCCCGTAGCTGATACTGGTAAGGTATTGTGGGCGTACTCCACCATAGACAATTGTTGGCTCCAGGAGGAAGGATTCTTGGAGACCAAACATCGCAACACCCTTTCCAAATCTTGGTTGGCTCTCTCGGTTTGACCATTGCTCTGGGGGTGAAACCCTGAGGACAGACTTACAGTCGCTCCCAGTAGTCTACAGAATTCTTGCCAAAATTTAGCCACAAATTGGGGTCCCCTGTCGGAAACCACATCTATCGGGAGGCCATGTAAACGAAAGACGTGGTCTACGACGGTCAACGCTGTCTCCTTGGCTTAGGGTAATTTGGGCAAGGGAATAAAGTGGGCCGCCTTCGAGAACCGGTCCACCACGGTTAAAACTACCGTGTTGCCCTGGGAGGGCGGGAGGGCGGTAATAAAATCTAGAGCGATGTGGGACCAGGGTCTCGAAGGAACCGGCAGCGGTTGGAGTAACCCATCAGGGGGCCGATTGGAAGTCTTACCAGTGGCACAAACCGAGCAAGCCAAAACAAAACTGTGAATGTCGCGAGCCATAAGTGGCCACCAGAATCGTTGCTTGACTAAAAATCTAGTACGGTTAACCCCTGGATGGCAAGCTACATTCGAGCAATGTCCCCACTGGATAACGTTGGACCTTAATCCCTCCGGCACAAATAAACGGTTCGGTGGGCACCCGGGCGGAGGCGTTACCCCTTCTAAGGCCGTTCTGACCTTCGATTCGATCTCCCATGTGAGAGTGGAGACCACTAATGTCTCAGGAAAAATACACTCGGGAGTGGACGGGCGTTCGGAATGGTCAAAAATACGCGACAAAGAATCGGGTTTGATATTCTTGGAACCCGGGCGGTACGAGATAGTAAAGTCAAAACATCCGAAAAAAAGTGCCCACCGAGTCTGCCTGGAGTTCAACCTCTTGGCGGTGCTAATGTACTCTAAATTCTTGTGGTCAGTCCATACTATAAAAGGAACCCCCGATCCCTCTAACCAGTGTCGCCATTCCTCCAATGCCATCTTAACTGCCAACAATTCTCGGTTACCAATATCGTAATTTCGTTCTGCCGGAGATAAACGATATGAAAAATACGCGCAAGGGTGGACCTTGTCGTCTAAGGGAGAACGTTGAGATAACACCGCTCCTACCCCCACCTCTGATGCGTCGACCTCCACCACGAACTGACGTGTAGGGTCAGGGGTAATCAGAATAGGGGCTGAAATGAAACGGCTCTTCAGTTTGGCAAACACAGCCTCAGCTGTGTCCGACCACCTGAACGCAGTCTTGGCGGAGGTCAAGGTGGTCAGAGGTGCGGCTAGTTGGCTGAAGTTGCGAATAAAACGCCGGTAGAAGTTAGCGAACCCCAGAAACCTCTGTAGGGCCTTACGGGAATCTGGGCTTGGCCATTCTACCACAGCCTTAACCTTCTCGGGATCCATGCGTATTCCCTCAGTCGACACGATATACCCCAAAAATGGAATTGACTGTGCATGAAATTCGCATTTCTCCGCCTTGACAAAAAGCCCATTCTCTAGCAACCTCTGAAGCACTCGTTGGACGTGCTGCACATGTTCCTGGAGAGAAGAAGAAAAAATCAATATGTCGTCCACGTAGACATAAATGAACTGATCGATCATATCTCGCAGCACGTCGTTGACGAGTGCCTGGAAGACCGCTGGGGAGTTGGAGAGCCCAAAGGGCATAACCAAGTATTCAAAGTGCCCTCTGGGGGTGTTAAAAGCGGTCTTCCATTCATCCCCCTCCCTGATCCGAACCAAATGATACGCATTGCGTAAGTCCAGTTTTGTGAAAATTGACGCTCCCTGCAACCTCTCGAAGGCCGAAGACATCAACGGCAAAGGATAAGTATTCTTTACCGTGATGTTGTTCAGTCCCCGGTAATCAATACAAGGTCGCAGAGATCCGTCCTTCTTTCCCACAAAAAAGAACCCCTCCCCCGCAGGAGAAGAGGAAGGGCGGATGAATTTAGAAGCTAGAGAATCAGAAATATATTTCTCCATAGCCTCCCTCTCTGGAACAGAAAGTGAATAAAGTTTGCCCTTAGGCGGAGACCTACCTGATAGTAAATCTATGGCACAGTCGTAAGGACGATGCGGAGGAAGAGAAGCAGCCCGAGACTTACTGAACACTTCCTTCAGATGGAGGTACTCAGCGGGCACGTTAGACAAATCCACCGCCTCCTCCTGCAACACAGACACAGACACAGACGGACAGGCAGACACTAGACAAGACTCATGACACCTTTTACACCAAGACAAAACGGAGTTAGAGAGCCAGTCAATGCTAGGGTTGTGGAGGAGGAGCCAAGGGTGTCCGAGGACAATGGGTGCCAGGGGAGAGTCAAGGATGTGAAAAGAGATGGTTTCGGAGTGATTGCCAGAGGTGATGAGTGTAATGTCTTCAGTGATGTATGATATGGTGGGAAGTTGCTGACCAGTGAGGGCGTGGACCGTGATGTGGTGCGGAAGATGTCTGAGGGGAATGTGGAGCTTGTGGGCTAATGTGCTGTCCATGAAGTTACCTTCCGCCCCGGAATCCAGTAGTGCCTGACAGTGATGTGTCTGTGCTGACCACCGCAGCCATACCGGGAGGAGCGTAGAAGATGATGGTGATGATGATGATGATGATGAGGTCTTCTCGGCGGAGATCCCACCCGATAGTAGCCTCATACGTACTACCGGGCCTGGCCTTTTACCGGACAGGCGTGGGCTTGATGTCCGGCTCCCCCGCAATAAAGGCAAAGGCCCAGGGACCTCCGCCTCTCCTTCTCCTCCCGGGAAAGCCGAGCTCACCCTACCTGCATGGGCTCGTGATCGTAGACGGGGCAGGCCACGTCCCCGCCGCTGAACCGCACGTCTGCCGGTCCCCTGGATGGGGTGTTGAGTAGCCCCCTCCTCTCCATCCGTGCCAGACGTGCATCGACCCGAAGGGCCAGCTCAATAAGTCCATTGAACGACGGGGGAAGGTCCAGGGCGTAGATCTCCCTCTGGACGCGGTCAGCCAGCCCATGCAGGAACATGTCCCACTGCGCCTCCTCGTTTCAATGGCACTCCGCCGCCAGGGTCCGGAACTCGATGGAATAGTCCGAGACGGATCTCTCGTGCTGGCATGCTCCGCCAGCCTCATGGCCGCCTCCCGTCCTGCGGCGGCCCGATCAAAGACCCGTCTCATCTCGGTGGAGAGCGCCTGGAACGAGGCGCAGCATGGGTCCTGGTTCTCCCACACCGCTGTTCCCCACAATGCCGCCCTCCCAGAGAGCAGGGTCAGGACGAAGGCCACCTTGGCCCTCTCACTGGCGAACGTTCTAGGCTGGAGGGCAAAATGCATATCACAACGGTTAAGGAAAGCCCTACAATAGTCGGGCTCACCTGAGTACGCTTCCGGAATCGGGAGGCGTGGTTCCGGCTGGGAGGGGGCCTCCGATGGTGCTGGTGGAACAGGCGGTGTGAGTGGCGCAGTGGGAGCTCGTAATAGCTGGAACTGTTGGGTGAGCTCGGACACCTGCGTCACTAAAGCCTGAACCGCGCGACCAGTGTCGTTAAGAGTCCGCTCCTGGGAGTCCATCCTCCGAACACTGGCGCTGAGGAAAGCTTCGAGGGAGGAGGGTTGATTACTCGCTGCCTCCATGTTGGTCAGATCGTTCTGTGACGCTAACAATGGAGGACAGGAGGCAGATGCAAGTAAATGTAGTTTATTGACAGGAGTAGTGATGGATGAATGCTGGTGAGTGACGCAGGAACCACGATGGCAGCACAGACAGGTGGGTAGGTGATTTGAGTGCGTTGGTAGCGATGGCGGTGATGGTAGATCGGTGATCGGCGGTGATAATCCGTGAGTGACTGTGAATATCCAATGAAGACTGAAGCAGGAAACTGAGCAAGGACAGGAACACAGGAGCACGAACAGACATCGACACGAGGACCTCAAACAACGATCTGACAAACAGGAGACGAAAGACAGGGCGTTAAATAGGCGGTTGGAATGAGATGCACCTGCCGCTGATCAGGCGATCAGTGGCAACACCCACATGAACCAATCAACATGACATAACATGACTACAGCTGGAGACGGTGCATTCACGAACCGTGACACTCTCAGGGAGTTGTCATCATGACAGAACTGTATTTGCATTGAGTTTTCGGAATCATAAAGATCTCAAACAACATGAGTGTTAACAAATGCTAACAGAAGTTTAATTTGTGGCTGAACTATTCCTTTATTATTACTATTCCTTCCTTTTTTTCACTTTCACTTTAAATGTTTCCCCATTTTTCATCCAATAAGGTTTGTGACTGTTTTCCAGGACTTGGTTTGATCGTTTCAGACTCTAGACTCTGCCTTCCATAATTAAAGAAGCTGTCTCATCTCCAAACTGTTGTCTCTGTCACATCCACAGATATGTCTGCACTTATTTCCCTGCGGAAGCGAGCTCAGGGGGAGAAACCCCTTGCTGGGGCTAAAGTGGTTGGATGCACTCACATCACTGCACAGACTGCAGTAGGTTCTACTCAGGGCTTCACTAATTCAAACACGCATACTTCTACAGCTAGTCTTTAACTCTAACACAAAATATTTACACATTTCTATGGTTTGTTTGGATGAACAATAAAGTTAGCTTACTTAAATACTAAAATTACGGTCTGTGACGATAGCCTTGTGGTTAGTGCACTTGACGTACTGCACAACTGTGTTAACCATGACCCGCAGAAAAAATACTGAATCTAACAGCTGACAAGACCAGTATATTGACCAGGGCTGCGTTTCCCAAAGCATCATAAGCTAAAGTACATAGAAGACCCACTGAAACCAATGGAGCTACAATCAACTTAGGCTTACGATGCTTTTGGGAAATGCAGCCCAGGGTAATATATTGAATAAGTGAATTTTGAGTAAATATGATTTAAAATCAATGTTAATTTAAATTTAGTGTATATCTTAACTGCTTTTAATAAATTGTGTTCTATATTGTCTATTAATTGGATACCCTACTCCCTATAGGTATGTATTGTTAGGAGTTCAGTGTTGTCACTGTTAACTAAAACTATTCTAAATATTTGTATTAATTTAAAAAGCTGAAAGAAAAAACATAGGTGCGTTATAATTTAAAAATAAGATTAAAACATAACTTAAAAAACCTTAAAGGAAGATGTTGCTTTGTAAAATTAAATTAAATAAGTTAAAGCACTAAAGTTATTGTGCCTAAAACGTAAATAAAATAATGTTAAATAGTAGAAAAATTGTAAAATGTAAAACAAAAATACAAAAAAGGGCATAACAAAATTACTAAAACAAACACTAAACAAAAATTCAAATGAAAACAACTAAATACAAAATATTAAAATAAGAGTTCAAATATTAATAAATGCTATAAAATTATATGAAAAATACTAAAATAGCCTGTACCGGCTTTGTCACCAAAAGACCCAGCTAATTAATTTTTTTTTTATATCAATAACCTTAGTTACTTTTAGTACAACAGAGTTTTTTATTTTCAATGTGTATTTGCTTACGTGTGCTCATATCTTAGTATGAATAAATGTAAATACACACTTTATTACTCTTAGTTTGCTTTCCCAACTTTTTGATATGCTGTGCTGCTTTCTTTCAGGTCCTGATCGAGACACTTGTGGCACTGGGAGCTCAGTGTCGCTGGACTGCCTGTAACATTTACTCCACTCAGAATGAAGTGGCTGCAGCTTTGGCAGAGAGCGGTAAACAGCCCTCTAAACAACTTACTGTTGTCTGAACTACCAATTCCAACCTAGCCTGATATTCTGGACTCACTTTTCATTTATTTTGTGCCCTTTAAAGGTGTTTCGGTTTTTGCCTGGAAAGGTGAATCAGAAGATGACTTCTGGTGGTGCATTGATCGCTGTGTCAACATGGAAGGCTGGCAGGCAAACATGGTATATATAATGTTCTGCACTAAATATCTAGTGATATTAAAGCTGACTCAGTGGGCAGTGTCTGTTTACACTGAGTGCAAATAATCAACATTGCTGGCAAAGATTAATTTCACTAACTGTACCCAACATTTACCCATTATACAAACTGCATATTTCTTGTGTTTACACTTTATGCAAAGAGCATAATTATATTGCTGGTTTGTACTTAGTGTAAGCAAGATGCTAACTGTTGCTGTTTACACTTTGTGAAAAAATATCTACCACTATTTACAGAATTTCTTTTGAACTTCATTTGCCGCTGCCAAATCAGTATTTATTAATCTTCAAAACAATTTTCAGGACCTTTGTATGTTTGCAGACTAGTAATCATCATACATTTTCTCACAGATCCTAGATGATGGGGGCGATCTGACCCACTGGGTGTATAAGAAGTATCCAAGTGTCTTTAAGAAAGTACGTGGGATCGTGGAGGAGAGCGTTACAGGTGTACACAGGTAAGGGACAACTCTAGGACTTTTTTTAATGTGTATCTTGAATGCAGGTTTGCTTTAGAAAAAACATCTGCCAAGTGCATACATTTTATTTGTATCTTATTCCTATATTTTGTTATCCACACCAAAAACCTAACACAATGACACAAATCTTTGTTGTCATGTATATTCTATTATTAAACTGTATATGATTTAAATAATTAGATTAATCAAAACTTTATATTTTAATTAACTGAAAACCCTGTTGATCGACATATCAACATTTGACATATCCACATTTGAACCAAATGTGTCTGTTTTTATTCATTCTGTTAGGCTGTACCAACTCTCTAAAGCTGGCAAGCTTTGCGTCCCCGCTATGAATGTCAATGATTCTGTCACCAAGCAGAAGTTTGATAATCTGTACTGCTGCAGGGAGTCCATCCTGGATGGGTAAGACACCTGCAATGCTGAGATATGCCTTTTTTAATATATGTATATACAGTATATATATATATATATATATACTGTATATAGTATATCTTCCTCTGACCTCTTACCAAGTATAAATAAAGCTCATCTAAGGATGAGTATAATCACGGTTGTC
Organism: Carassius carassius; assembly: GCF_963082965.1. Classification (NCBI taxonomy): domain Eukaryota; kingdom Metazoa; phylum Chordata; class Actinopteri; order Cypriniformes; family Cyprinidae; genus Carassius; species Carassius carassius. Next base: position 19,498,018 of record NC_081775.1, read on the forward strand.
TTCCTCTTTCTTCTTAGTCTGAAGAGGACGACAGATGTGATGTTTGGTGGGAAGCAGGTGGTGGTTTGTGGTTATGGAGAGGTAAATCCACATCTGCGCTTTTGCCATAGATAATCTGCATAATGCAAAAAATAATCTCTAAATTGCCAGACTTTATTTACTACAAGCACAGACATTTTCTGAACATTTCTGTTTTTTATTTTCATTCTTATATTGATTCTGACGTAGGTGGGAAAAGGTTGTTGTTCAGCTCTGAAAGCGCTTGGAGCCATTGTGTGTGTGACAGAGATTGACCCTATATGTGCTCTTCAAGCTTGGTAAGGTAAACACACCCACAAAAATGAGCTCAATTTCAACCAAACACCATGTGCTGTATATTAGTACTATATATATAATATTATAGTATTTAATAATATTTTGAATTGGCTTTAATTTTATATTTTTAGTTTAGGTTTGAGCATTTTTGTTGTGATTTTTGTCATTTTTATTTGTTTTATAAAATGTATTTTAATGTCAGTTAAATGCAAGAGGATGAGCCCATCTGATTGGATAAAATCTTTATAGTGGAAGATAAGTCATCAATATTGTGGCCTAATTTCCTTGAAGAGAGACTGTACTTTTTAAATGTGTTTATTTTATATTTTATTTTAAGTCCATTTATATATATATATATATATATATATATATATAGCTGTAACGTTTCCTTAGTATTAACATGCAGTTTTGTAGCAAACAGTTTGTGTAAACTAGTCTCTCAGAGGTTTCCACAAATAATACAATCTCCCCTTATTAGCCAAACACATGGCCGTGGGAAGTATTTACACAGGACGTCTGTGAACAAGCTGATGTGTTTATTCATTTGTTTCTATCTCCCTCATAGTATGGATGGCTTCAGAGTGGTGAAGCTAAATGAGGTGGTTCGCCAAATGGACATGGTTATCACCTGCACGGGTTCGTCTGTTTACAGTTGGCTCGCTTCCACTTTCAAATCCATTTCCTCTATTCCATGCGGCTCTTAGCAGCACAACACATCCTCCCAGATGCCCTTGCATTGAGTTGCTGTGAAACGGTTCACCCTTTGACAGCTGCAGTAGTCTGTACTCTGTAGTCTGGGAAATATAAGTATTGCTCAGCAAAAGATAAAGTATTTGTTTAAAACACAGTAAAGAGATATTGAGGTTTAGATCAGTTATGCATGGTCTCTGCTAGTCAAAGGCACAGCTTTGTAATAAATATAAGTGTAAGTGTTGTTTTTATTAATATGCACAAATAATGTGTATTGAGGTTTCCTGTCTGTTTCTATAGGGAACAAAAATGTGGTGACCAGGGAGCACTTGGATCGAATGAAGAACGGCTGTATTGTGTGTAACATGGGCCATTCCAACACTGAGATTGATGTGGTGAGTGAGTCTCAATCTTTAACGGGTGAAAATATTTTTGTGTTATTTATGAGGAGGTGCCATTTGCTCCTGCTGTAGTGTACTTTATTGGTGAATGTAGTCCAGGGAAAATTCTTCATAGATTAAGGGACACTTAATTAACCTGAAAGCCTCTTAGCAGCATGCTTCCGATGACAAAGTGAAGTGCGCTGATGGTGTTCTTAGTGAAGGCATTTGCGTGTGTGTGTGTGTGGTGTAACATTGCAGGTTTATCAGTCTGTACTGTACAGAAGTGAAAGCGAGTGTTAGTTTGTGTGCGCTCATGTGTGTCTGTTGTTTCTCTGTTCCAGGCGAGTCTGAGGACTCCAGAGCTCACCTGGGAAAGGGTGCGCTCACAGGTCGACCACGTAATCTGGCCTGACGGGAAACGAGTGATTTTACTGGCAGAGGTCTTTCCTTCTTCTCTTTTTTTCATGAATGAGTGCCAGTTATAGGACGGATGGAGTCTACTTTTTATACAACAGAAGACATATTTGTCACATTTGTATGGCAATCTGAGTTTAAGACTGCTTAATGTTATTATGTTATAATGTTATCTTTAACACAAAGAATCAAAACAGTGCAGGATGTGTCCTGAACAAGTCGAGACGAGCAAGTTGTTAGGCACAATACAATGCCGAATTTAGTTGTTTCACTGTTATCGAGCAATGCCACAAATTGATGCATTAATATACATGATCATATATGTGTGCATAATATATGTATAATTTTTTGTTTTTTATCATGTATATTAAAAAATACACAGTCAAATAATATATAGTTATATTTTATGTAATAACATTTACAAGTTTGGTGTCAGTAAGATTTTTTTTAAAGAAATCTGTATTTATATTCAGCAATTATACATTACATTGATCAAAATTTACTCTAAAGAAGTTTATAATGTTACAATATATATATATTTTTTTGCAAAAATATTAAGCAGCAATACTGTTTTCAACAGTGTTAATAAGAAGTGTTTTTTGAGCGCCGAATCAGCATTAAATGAATAAAATGATTTTTGAATGATCATGTGACAATTAATCCTGGAGTAATGGCTGATAAAAATTCAGCTTTGCCAGTACAGGAATTTTTTAATAATATTCCACAATATTACAGTTTTTACAGTAATTTTGATCAAATAAATGCAGTTTTGCTGAGCTCTAGAGATGTCCTTTTTCAAAAACATAAAAAAATCCTACTGTCCCTAAATTTTGAACAGGAGTATATGTTTTTTAAAAAATATAATATTAGTTTTTTTTTCCCTTTTTTTTTACGCAGCTTATGCAGGTGTTTCCATGTGAATATATAATATCTAAAAGATGTTCTTCTGTCAATCAAACCCATACTTTTATATATATATATATATATATTGTGATTCATGAAATCAAGTTTTTCCTAACAGATGTTTGTCGTTCGTGTGCTCTCCTGGTGGATCACAGTAAATCTCAGTCATTTGTGTGCTGTTTTTAGGGCCGGCTCTTGAACCTGAGCTGCTCAACAGTCCCCTCATTTGTGCTATCAATCACAGCCACAACCCAGGTAATTTAACCTGTCACGATTTGAGTTTTAGCTGAAGTGCGTCTGTACCCTTTGTACAGATGAAATTTTATCCAGTTATGTAAGTAGTTCTGAGTACTGTTGCACAGCTGTATGATTTTTATGCCTGATTTAACATCTCTAATCGCAGGCTGTTGTGCGCTTTATTTTAATGTTAGGCTTTGGCCCTGATAGAGCTGTATAATGCACCAGAAAGTCGCTACAAACAGGATGTCTACCTGCTTCCCAAGAAGATGGGTAAGAACCAATCACTACTGCAACTCAAATAAAGTAGTTATGTGCATTAACTGTGATAAATCATGTTCGTGTGTGTTTCAGATGAATATGTGGCCAGCTTGCACCTACCCAATTTCGATGCACATCTTACAGAGCTGTCAGATGAACAGGCCAAATATATGGGCCTGAATAAGAATGGACCCTTTAAACCAAATTACTACAGGTATGCGAGAGGCTTTAAAGCACCCCATATTAATTATGACTGATAGTTTATGTACAATGTACATATTTGAACTGTTATGTAGGAAAGTCTAGCTTCTCATCAAATACCCAAGAAAAAAATGTTTGGTCACTTACTACCCTCTGCTGGATGTCAATAAAGACTCACAAAACTCATTTTTCAGAAATCTTTGCTTAATAGAAAGTTCAAAATTGAAATCTTTGGTAACATTATGATGTCTTTACTGTCATTTTGATCATTTTAATGGATGCTTACTGAATAAAAAAATCTTAATGACACCAGATTTTTGAATGGTAGTGTAACTCATAACAATCAATGAAAACAAACAATTTCATATTATGAACATTCTTCATACCAGACTGAACAGTTATGACAAAAATAACATTTTTCTGTTGTTCTACTTACAGATATTAGTGTGACTGAATGGATTAAGCCTTCATCAAAGATGGAGAGACCTGCATTAACCAGTGAAGCATAAGATTTATTTTCTATTAATATACATTTCTTAAAACAAAACTTGATTTTACTGAATGTTATTCTTATTTAATAGTGTTACTAATGTTCAGTGACAAAATATACATTCATGTCACTTTTAGACTTATGTGCATTGTTAGAATTCATGTAATATAGCATTTGTTGTAAATCATAATTTAAACTAAAATATGAAAAGGACCACTGTATATGGTTTTAGAAATGTGCCAAATATTGGTTATAGTTACTGATCAAATAAGATAATTGATGATTATTACTATGCTTTGTTTTTACATGGTTATTCTATTCACCCAAGGTTATGCTACACTCAATTGTTCATGACAAAAAAAAAAGTTTTTTGTGGCTTTTTAATATTAAAATGTTAGCCTCAGCATAATATTCCTGATAGCTCTTGCATAAGAAAATATAAAAGCTTTTTTTGACTGAATGTACTGTGTGTATTACTTACTGCTAAAAAGCTAGATTGTTCTGGCAATATGATACACATAACTGTGTGCAGAAACTTCCGTGACCAGGCAGCACATGCTGCTAAATATACCCCGCTTGAGGGATTTTATGGATTCTTTTCCCTTTCACGTTCTCACACTTCCATCATCTCTGTGGCCTTTTACAAATTCTGCTATTAAAATAACGTAGATCATTATATGTTATTTAGGCCAGGCTTTGAAGAAAATAAATGTAACCACAGTTGAAAATAGATGTTGGGATATTCTGTGAGACTTTTGCAGAATATTATTGACCCTCAACATACCCACAAAAAGCACACATATCTATATTACCATCTCTAGGGGACTGCAAATGTCTTAAGCAAATATCACTGTGAATGCGGTCATTTGAATATTTGCCTCATCTGCACTTTGTGATTTACCTTTGCATACATCATTTGTCAGATATGTGATGTCATCGATTCCCTGCATTAAAGATCTTGCTGTCACAATATGCTTTTTGACTCATATTTATGCTATTTATCACAAACGTTTTACTACCATTGTGTAGGAAGCTTATTACATTTTATGTTAACACCAATGCAACAATATTGCTTTTTACGATAAGAGATTAGCCACAAAGGAATCTGGGCGGGAAAATGTAAGAAATTAATGTTTTATACAAGACAAAAAGTGAGCATCTGGTCGCCCAAAAAAAGACAATTCGTTCTCGAGCCTATTCAATTGGCATATTTTAAACTGTAGGCTAAAATGTAAAATCATTCAAATATATAAAAAATAATCCCAAACTACTATGATTAGTCCGTCATGGCCACCTCTGAGAAATGTAACAGAAATCAAACGACAAACAAGGCTTTAACATTAACAGAACGCTTTAAAGAATATACTTCCGATTATAAACACCGTAATGAGCAGTTTTAAAAGCAGTTAAAAAAAATAAAAAGTAAATTATCATTTTAAACATTGTCTAGCCCCACCCACCTGTTGCATAGTAATCATGGTTCTACCAGCTCATTCCGTTTTTATATTTGGAGCGCTGACGTTTCTTAGTGCGCGCCTGGAAACTTCAGGACTCAGTCAGCCTCTAAAGTTACCGCCAGAGTCGAGAGAAGTCTAGTCTTTCTAGAAGCAGCATGGGAGGTATAAAACAGTCTGTGTCGCTCAGGCCGAGGCAGTCGAAACAAGACAACTCGATCAACCTAAAGCAAAGCAGAGCTGAAGACTCCGCTCTCTGAAGCGCTAAAAGAAACTCACAAGACCTGTAAGTGACTCTTTGAGTTAACTTTTACATCTCTTTTTATGTATATTATTATTTATATATGTTGTATATTTTCTATACAAATTAAAAGTATAGCTATCAACTTTAAGTAGACTTTTTGCATTATTCAGCAAGTTGTTTATAATACTTTGAGATGACAGTCAATAATATTTTATATTTATTAATAAATATATTTAATTAATAATTTAAATTGTTGGATTAATACTATTAATTGTTATTATTAAATAGCTCAAGATAGATATGCCCCCTTTGTATTGCAGGTGATATTTACTATTGATAATCAAGATGTCTAAAGGTGTGTCCATTGGCATTGATCTGGGAACCACTTACTCCTGTGTGGGGATGTTCCAGCATGGCAAGGTGGAAATCATTGCTAATGATCAAGGAAACAGAACCACTCCAAGCTACGTTGCCTTCACAGACACAGAAAGACTCATCGGAGATGCTGCCAAGAACCAGGTCGCCATGAACCCCAACAACACAGTATTTGATGCCAAACGACTGATCGGAAGGAAGTTCGATGATCCAGTGGTCCAGTCGGACATGAAGCTTTGGCCCTTCAAGGTCATCTCTGAAGACGACAAACCAAAAGTTGAAGTTGAGTACAAAGGAAAAACCAAGACATTCTACCCTGAGGAGATCTCATCCATGGTCCTAGTCAAAATGAGAGAGATCGCCGAGGCCTACCTGGGTCAGAGGGTCAATAACGCTGTCATCACGGTCCCAGCATACTTTAACGACTCTCAGAGGCAAGCGACCAAAGACGCGGGGGTGATCGCCGGATTGAACGTGCTGCGAATTATCAATGAGCCCACAGCGGCTGCAATCGCCTATGGGCTTGACAAGGGCAGGAGAGGAGAGAGGAACGTCCTGATCTTCGACCTGGGTGGAGGCACCTTTGATGTGTCCATCCTGACGATTGAGGACGGGATCTTTGAAGTGAAAGCCACAGCAGGAGACACTCACCTGGGTGGGGAGGACTTTGACAACCGAATGGTGAAGCACTTTGTTGAAGAGTTTAAGAGAAAGCACAAGAAGGACATCAGTCAGAATAAGAGAGCAGTGAGAAGGCTTCGCACAGCCTGCGAAAGAGCTAAAAGGACCCTCTCCTCTAGCACTCAGGCCAGCATCGAGATCGATTCCCTGTTTGAAGGCATTGATTTCTATACTTCCATCACTAGGGCTCGCTTTGAAGAGCTTAACGCTGAGCTCTTCAGAGGCACGCTGGAACCAGTCGAGAAGGCTTTGAGAGATGCTAAAATGGACAAGTCCCAGATCCATGATATTGTTCTGGTTGGCGGCTCCACCAGGATCCCCAAGATCCAGAAGCTTTTGCAGGATTTCTTCAATGGCAGGGATCTCAACAAGAGCATCAACCCAGATGAGGCGGTGGCATATGGAGCAGCAGTGCAGGCCGCCATCCTGATGGGCGACACCTCGGAAAACGTTCAGGACTTGTTGCTTCTGGACGTGGCTCCTTTATCCTTGGGTATCGAGACAGCAGGAGGAGTCATGACTGCTCTCATCAAACGCAACACCACCATCCCCACCAAGCAGACACAGATCTTCTCCACATATTCTGATAACCAGCCAGGTGTCCTGATCCAGGTGTTTGAAGGTGAGAGGGCCATGACCAAAGATAACAATTTGCTCGGCAAGTTTGAACTCACTGGTATCCCACCAGCGCCACGAGGCGTACCCCAAATTGAGGTGACCTTTGACATCGATGCCAATGGCATACTAAACGTATCAGCAGTGGACAAGAGCACAGGGAAAGAGAACAAAATCACCATAACCAACGACAAAGGGCGACTGAGCAAAGAGGAAATCGAGCGGATGGTGCAGGAGGCGGAAAAGTACAAAGCTGAGGATGAGGTGCAGAGAGAGAAGGTTGCAGCAAAGAATGCCTTGGAGTCTTACGCCTTCAATGTAAAGAATAGCGTTGAGGATGAAAAGCTAAATGGAAAGATTAGTGAAGAGGAAAAGAAGAAGGTCATTGATAAGTGTAAGGAGGTTATTACTTGGTTGGAGAACAATCAGCTGGCTGAAAAGGAAGAGTATGAGCACCATCAAAAGGAACTGGAAAGTGTGTGTAATCCAATCATCACTCGGCTCTATCAAGGAGGAGTTCCTCCTGCAGGTGGCTGTGGATTCCAAGCCCAGCCTGAACCACATGGCCCCACCATTGAAGAGGTGGATTAAAGCGAAGAAACTCACCTTACTACAGTGCAATATTACCTCAAGTATTAAATAAGATATCGGGGCCTTATGATACTCCAGAGCCAAGTTTCTTTATGTCTTGTTTGCCAAATGTGCATGAATTTAAATGTTGTAAGACAACTGTCCTTCAGCTGTGTCAGCTGAGAAATTTATTAATGGAGTGGAATAAATTAATATGCAATGTTTTATTATAATTTATTATATGTATTTATTATTTACAAGAGTAAAATAAACACCCATTTTAAATCAACTAATCCAGTGATTTTGTTTTGTTTTTCTTTATTGAAGAAAGTAAGGTAGAAAATGCATGACGTTACACCTGCTCTACTTTTCTTGTACACTAGGTGACGTTGTTAGACAAACTAAAACTAAAACTTGGAAATTACTTTAAATTCAAAACATCAGATTCTTTATATTTATTTAATTGTAAAAAAAAAAACACGATTGAATAGATAGATACACATTTTTACATTATATAGAAAATTCTAGAACATTTACGGATTTAATGGGTGAACTCCTAATAAGCTAGAATAATATTTTTATTTCACTACATATAATATACATGTTAGGAGAAAATTGTTAGCTTGAATGCAATGTAAGTGCTTTGCATAAAAGCGTCTGCTAAATGCATAAAATACAATTTTAAATGTAATTCTCTTCGTCAGCAGAAAAAAAAACACTTTACAAAGGAGGATATAACAGAACGACAGAAATACAGAAAGATTGATTAAATCTGTCAGATTAGAAATATATCAAGACAGCAGCGGCAGGATAGTAAAACACAAAATATAGCCTATTGTTACAAAAACACATTCAATTCAAGAGATTCACGATGTTTATGCGGAAATGCGTCATCGTGAAAAGGGGTCCATAATTTGATAAACAGAAGCTTTCCCCTGTACTAATCAAATTGAGCTCACGTTCATACGTGATGCAGCGCTGTAAGGGTTACTGAGGCGCTGGAGCATCATCATCATCCTCCTCCCATGGGCTGTGTCGTCTTCCGATTGTCACAAGATGCAACAGATCTTTTCCAACAAACTGATGACATCGTCTCATCCTTCGCTAAAAGAAGATTTGGCCTGATACATGTGTAAAAACGAAGTTATCATTGCATCGCAGACATTATTCGGCAAGATTGAGCTTTTATTTTAAACTCACTCGTTGAGATTAAGGAATAATGCGCGCGCAGGTGACAGCCGGGTGTGATTTACTAATTCAACGTTAAGGTGACGAGAATTTTGAAAGAGATCAAATGGAGAGTCATTTTTAGGGTAGTCTGACTTGTATTGGAACTAATTAGTTTTTCTTTGTAAATACAGTGAGAAATGCCTAAACGCGCGTAAATGATAGGCGGACGGTTTGCTCGTGTTTTGGTGTTTACTAACGTGCCAAAGTGTCCATGAATGAAGAACAACGCAAGCATCCACCCATAGACTGAGAATCTCGAAGAGTTTCTGCGTTAACAGGTTGTTCTTCGCGCCTCTGATGGTCATGTTGACGGCGGAAACTCTCTACAGCTGTTCGACTTTCATAACTGACGACAGCCTCGCAGGTTTAGAAAGCCAAGAGAGTTAGCTACTAGGTAAAAGCCTCTCTATCTAAATCTATGATCAGCTCGGTGTGTGTTTCGTCGTACCGCGGGCGCAAGTCAGGCAACAAACCTCCTTCCAAATCATGTCTGAGGGAAGAGATGGCCAGAGGCGAAAACTCGGACAAAATCATCATCAACGTCGGCGGCACGCGCCACGAAACCTACAGGAGCACCCTTAGGACCATACCGGGCACGAGACTCGCCTGGCTCGCCGACACGGACCCCCAGGTGAACCCGGCTTCAGACACGGGACAAACGCCCAGCGGCAGCGAATTCTTTTTTGACCGACACCCGGGCATATTCGGCTATGTGCTGAACTACTACAGGACCGGCAAGCTGCACTGCCCGGCGGATGTGTGCGGCCCTCTGTTCGAAGAGGAGTTGGCGTTTTGGGGCATCGATGAGACTGACGTGGAGCCCTGTTGCTGGATGACCTACCGCCAGCACAGGGACGCAGAAGAGGCGCTGGAGATCTTCGAACCGCCAGATCCGGAGGACGCGGAGGATGACCAGGACATGCCCAGACGCTTCGGCATTGAGGACAGCCCTGACCGCTCCAGGGGATGCTGCGAAGTTTGGCAACCAAAAATATGGGCGCTCTTTGAAGATCCATATTCATCGCGTGCAGCCCGGGTAAGAGATTAGAATGCATATTGCACATTTTTGTGTAATATGCATTCATTGTCTTTTCCTTTTCAACAAATAGTGAAGGAGGAGATTCATAACCTTTATCAGAGGTCAAAATAAAAATCACATGAGTTTTTTTTCTTTTTCTGTTCATTGTAACAATATAGGATATACGCACATAAACCCCCCTTTGAACCTTTATTTAAAAGTTTACCTATACTTGACAGATTAGTTTGGTTTAAGATAGTTTTATTTAACATATCAGTTCCCCCAACCTGTATACACTCTTATAAAAAAAACTGGGGCAGTACCCTTTCAAAAGGTACACATTTGTACATTTTTACCGCTATAAGGTGCACATAAGTATGTTAAAGGTACATATTAGTACCTAAAGTGTACATATTTTTGACTTTTTCTACTTTTCTGAGAGATATGAGATTAATAATGCTTTTAAAAAAGTAATAATGGAACACCAATATGTAACATATTCATGGAATGAGCCATAAACTGATCATGATATGCTTCCCTAAATTAGAAACCATTTTAATGTGACTGACAAAAATTAAATTGCATCTTGCAGTACTTAGTTTCAGTTACGCACTTCTAGGTGATGCATGCCAACAGGTGTTGCATTATGGCCATTACATCTCTAAGTATTTACTCTCAATCTGTAAGTCAGCTTTAAAGGAATGTCAAGATCATATCATCATCCTTACTCTGTAGTTACCAGTGGAAACACAACTAGCTCCGACTGTCTGTTGAACTGCACCTGTCTCACAAACATGCACTCACCCAGATGCCACCTGCTCTAGTGTTAATGTCACACTCTGATGTCAGATGTGTGAAATCCTCTCTTGCTGTGATGGATGAATGTCACTCAGAGAACTTTCTGAGAGACAGAATGATTTATGATTAATTAAAACTCCTTCTGTGCCATATGCTCACTTATCAGAAGTGTTCAAAGCTTTAAAGCATTCAAATACATGTCTAAGTGACTCCTTTATTAGGGCCAGAGCACTGCAGTGCGAGGACCCTATCGGAATTGCTCCCTTTATTATTATAGGTTGGTGCTCTACTAGCAGATAAATGCACTAGAATAGCCTTTAAACCAGCCCTAGACCAGAGGATGTTTATGGAGGCCTGGCTCAGTTTTAGGCAAGATTCAATCTGTTTGTGTGTAAAAGAGAAAACAAGAGTAAGAGAGCATAGTATAGTGCTTTTAAAATGTCTAATTGTCAGTTTGAAGTCCATCAAATGATGATGGGATGATGGACAGGAGTGATTCTCAGCAGGTGATATTGTGAAGCTATTAGAATAAAGTGTTTTATCCCCACTCACAGTCCTTTTAGCTGGTTGGTTTGATTTATTTGTGTTATAATGTGCTCTGTCCTTTCTCACATTAGTCAGTCATGAATTGCTCGTCAGTGCATTTACTTGATAAAAAATACAGTAAAACTGTAGTGTTGTGAAATACTAGAATTTAACTGTTTTCTATTTTAATATATGTTAAATGTAATTTATTCCTGTTATGACAAACCTGAATTTTCAGGAGCCATTACTCCAGTCTTCAGTGTCACATGATCATTCAGAAATCATTGTTATATGATTTCGCGCTCAAGATATCATGATAAACATTGAAAACAGTTGTGCTGCTCAATAACTTTGTGATAACCATGATCAATTTTTTTCCCAGTATGCTTTGAACAAGAAAGTTCAAAAGAACATAATTTATTTTAGTTTCGTCTGGTCAGAGGAGAACTGGCCCCCCAACTGAGCCTGGTTTCTCCCAAGGTTTTTTTCTCCATTCTGTCACCGATGGAGTTTCGGTTCCTTGCCGCTGTCGCCTCTGGCTTGCTTAGTTGGGGACACTTCATCTACAGCGATATCGTTGATTTGATTGCAAATAAATGCACAGACACTATTTAACTGAACAGAGATGACATAACTGAATCCAATGATGAACTGCCTTTAACTATCATTTTGCATTATTGACACTGTTTTCCTAATGAATGTTGTTCAGTTGCTTTGACGCAATGTATTTTGTTTAAAGCTCTATATAAATAAAGGTGACATTGACATTGACATTGACATTTGTAACATACAGTAATAATTGAATGTGTCTTTGCAGAATAACAGTACAACAAAAGCACAAAATAAAATTATAAAAAATATTAATTTCTTACTCATTTTATATGTGCATTTTATAGCTAATCATATCATTGATATCTGTGTTTCGAGGCAGATTTCAAGGTTTGATTCAGTTGTAATTACATCACAAACAAGAGCACCCTTGGCAGAGCATACAGTCTCAGCCGTAATAAGCTGTTTAAATCGGTAATGTGAAAGCTTTTTATTGAAGGGCTTAATCTATGTTACAGTATTGAACCCTGGACATTTGGCTACTTAATTTTGACACAGAAATCAATTTCTTTCCTTAGAGAAATTTGGAGGTGATTAATTGCTTTAGTTTTTTTGGTTGCTTGTCAAAGAGGTCACAAACACATCAACAACAACAAAAAACACCAATGCTGTCATACAATGTGTTTCTTTTCTTCAGGGTGTAACAGACATTGGGTTTCATTGATATGCAGTGTGTTTGTCACAGCTGAGCTGCTTTGATTGTTAACATCTACACAGCTGAGCCATTGCTGTGAGGTCCATCATTTCTTCATCATTATTAAGCTAGCTGCTTGTTTTCCTAATTAATTTAGATGATTTGTAGCATACAGGCCTGACAGATTAAACAGGAATGAAAGAAAACAAGTAATCAGGAGAAAGAGGTGAGACAGAACAGCCTTCTAAAGAATAAACCTCTCAGAGCAAACAAGATGTCATTATATTCCAATTGTTCAGAAATGACTGAGCAAATGGTTGGGCTTCTTGGACCCTGCTATTCTTTGGCTCTCTCAATTATCTCTGCCTAGAGAGCATTATGGGCTGCATGGCTAATGTTACCATGTACTGACGACTGCTCAGGCCAGCTAATACAGTTAGCAGGGAGGAAAAGCCATCGGGGCTTTTATTAATCACAGGATCCAAATGAGATTGAAACATGGAAAAATATCACTTTCCTAAACCGTATTTTCTCCTTGTTTTCCAATAGAAATATCAACAATTACTTTAATTGTTAAAATTAATAATTCATCCCATATGTAGGCTAGTCTAAGAATTAAGTAAATTAAAGGGATAGTCAACACAAATATGAAAATGTCATTATTTACTCGCCTTATTTTTTTCTGCTGAAAACAAAAGATGTTTTGAAGAATATTGGTAACCAGACAGCCATTGTATTTTTTTTTGTCCATACAGTGAAAGTCAACGGCAACCAAAATGATATATTTCTTTCAAAATATCTGTTTTTGTGTTGCACATAAAAAAGTCTTAGTAAAGTAAAGATTTGGAACGTCCCTTTAAGCTGTTCTATAGCAGTTGACATTTGCTAGAGGTGTCTCAGTTGTTTTTGTTGGTTTGGTGAGTGTTTGCATGTGATGTGAAAGCCCTACCTCATAATTACAGCATTACATTCTCTCCGTCATGGTAATTAATCACTCACCGGGTAATTGGCCTAGGGCAGACACTGTCTGGATGTGTCGTACTAGGCATTCTGGTGGCATGATTTTGAATGGTTGTGTGATAATAAAAACTCTAGTGGAGAAATTATGGACTGAACTACAGTACAGACCAAAAGTTTGGACACACCTCATTCAAAGAGTTTTCTTTATTTTCATGACTATGAAAATTGTAGATTCACACTGAAGGCATCAAAACTATGAATTAACACATGTGGAATTATATATGGAATTATATACATGGCAAAAAAGTGTGAAACAACTGAAAATATGTCATATTCTAGGTTCTTCAAAGTAGCCACCTTTTGCTTTGATTACTGCTTTGCACACTCTTGGCATTCTCTTCATGAGCTTCAAGAGGTAGTCACCTGAAATGGTCTTCCAACAGTCTTGAAGGAGTTCCCCGAGAGATGCTTAGCACTTGTTGGCCCTTTTGCCTTCCGTCTGCGCTCCAGCTCACCCCTAAACCATCTCGATTGGGTTCAGGTCCGGTGACTGTGGAGGCCAGGCCATCTGGCGCAGCACCCCATCACTCTCCTTCTTGGTCAAATAGCCCTTGATGCCTTCAGTGTGACTCTACAATTTTCATAGTCATGAAAATAAAGACAACTCTTTGAATGAGAAGGTGTATCCAAACTTTTGGTCTGTACTGTAGGTCTGCATGATTCAGGAGAAAGATTTGGCCAACAGTGTGGTGCGTATATATCAAAATGACTAATAATTCTTATATGATTATTATTAATATAAATACTACTAAAATATATGAAACAAAAAAGTAAATATAATTGTAATAACATTATTTTATTATTAATATAAAAAGAGTGTTTATTATAATTATTAATAATAATAATAATAATAATATTTATTTTACATAAAATATTTATTTTGCATAAAATATTTATTTTACGGGAGACCTGTTAAAATGCTGATAAAATGCTGATAAAAATCTGGGACTGCAATTTCTTAATTTTCATACAAACTGAGATACCCAAAACTGAGTCCATGTCTTTAATATGAAGTGGAGATCATGGAGCAGGATTTACTGCAAACTTATGCAAGGTGCTCTGATCACAGTGCTGTTCTTCACTATGAAAACATGCTTCATATATGTGTCCTTGTAGGCTATGTGAAGTAGCATGGGTATATTTGCAGCAATAACCAACAATACATTGTATGGGTCAAAATTAGCTTTTTTTTCCCCAAAAATCATTAAAACAAAGATTGTGTTCCATAAAGATATTTTGTATATTTCCTACCGTAAATATCAAAACCAAATTGCTAAGGACTTCACTTGGACAACTTTAAAGGAGATTTCCTCAATATTTAGATTTTACATATTTTAAGCTTCAGTCTGGATCCAGAACACCTGAGAAAAGATGATGCCAAACCCTCAGAGGACCTCAGATGTTGCCAACCGTGAAACAACATACAGAATTACCAAATTTTGCTATAAGTTTGATTGCATGATATAATAATTGCTGTTAGTGTTCATCGTCTATTTGATTACGCCTTTAATTGATTTTTCCGTACATTTCTGCCATATGCAAATGAACTGACAGTCATCACATAAGCTACTACTAAATATTGTAGAAACTTAATTTTCTGTAAAGAATAGAATTTTGTGTGCTGTTAAGAAAAATGTAAAATATGCAACTGCGTAAGTATTGATGCCCTCATGCTGTCGAAGATCTGAATTTATACAGGTGTAAATAATTGCTTCTAACTAAATGTGATTCATTGCAATAACTGTTTTATTTTCTATATAACAGCACAGTAGATATGATTGAATTGCTCTAGATTATGAACACTTCACTGAACTTAAGAAAAGACTAGGAATGAAATGTGTGCAAATGAAGCTCTTGCTGCTTAAATTGCCAGTTATTCTATTGTGGTTTGGTTGATTTTACATCCTTTTCTCTCTGTCTCTCCCTCTCTCTCTCTCATTCACTCTCTCTCTCTCTCACACACACACACACACACACACACACACACACACACACACACACACACACTGTGAGAGTGAAAAGGTATTTTTTGTTCTTGACCATTGTTGTATTGGCTTTTTGGGTGGGTGTTATGGCCTACAATGATAACAAATTGTTTTGTTTAAGGAGTTAGTTTTTCAAGATATGACATAGTTTGGTGAAAGTAATGTATAATATATAACCCTAAAAACCAGGTAATTATTCAATATTTTTATTTTATGATGTATTTCCTTTAATGTAATTAACAAGGAATGAGATGCAAATAGTGTAGGAAAAATAATATGTACATAATGGTCATCTTTTGGACAACTGTCAAGTCAGCAGTCTTCCCTATGATTGTGTATCCTACAGAACTAGACTGAGAGACCATTTAAAGGCCTTTGCAGTTGTTTTATGTTAATTAGCTGATTAGAGTGTGGCACCAGGTGTCTTCAGTATTGAACCTTTTCACAATATTCTAATTTTATGAGATACTGAATTTGGGATTTTCCTTAGTTGTCAGTTATAATCATCAAAATTAAAAGAAATAAACATTTGAAATATATCAGTCTGTGTGTAATGAATGAATATAATATACAAGTTAACTTTTTGAATGAAATTAGTGAAATAAATCAACTTTTTGATGATATTCTAATTATATGACCAGTACCTGTACACTATTCCATTCAAAAGCTTAGAGTCAGTATGATTTCTTTCTTTCCTTTTTTTTAAGAGATTTGACATTTGACCCTTTAAACAGTGACTTACACACTGAAATGTCACTGCAGTTTTTGGCAAGGTGCTGGATTTAAAGAACCCCCCATTTATTGTAATTATGTAATGTCGAAATCATGTAAACTGTGTTCGAAAAAAATAAATCATGTCATAAGAGACCGTAAATATTAACGTTTAAACAGTAGACTCGAGCGCATATTCATTGCTGTACGTATCTTTCTAATAAAATTCACAACAAATTTATACCTGCACAAGTTGGTCCAGGAATGCAGTGTGCAGTCCTCTGCAGTCTGAGCCTTATATGAGCACAATGACAGTGTGTAAATAAAGGACTTGTGTCTCCAGCACTTTTGTTGTTCTGTGCCACAGTGTATGAACAGGATGGCTTTGTCTGTTTAGAAGTGGGGTAAACCATTTGGCATTTAGATAAACCAAAATGTAGATATCCTTTCTAGGCTAAACTTGCTCACAGACCTATACTCACAGCCTGCTGCCGTGAGACATTCACTGCAATGTTTTGTAATGTTGGGGCCGATTGTGTTAGAGAAAAACACTTATGTGTTTGATGTGAACTTGACCACAAAAAGTATTGTTTATTATTTATAACAATGAAGAATAAAGATGAAAAAAATCTTTTAAAGTAACTTTGAAATTTAACATTAACTTTGCAGCCCATTTTATTTACATAATGTTGTATTTCTGAGGGAAACAGGATATTAAATGAGAAAAGGGTTGGTGACATCAGTTTAAAAAGGGAAATAATAATATTAGTGGAGCAAGTGATTACATTTTGATGAAAGATTATGAATGTAAACCTTATTTGTTGTTTGTAATAATGTGCACTGATGAATCATTCACAACAGTGGCATGGCTAAGGGCCAGGGTGGCACTCACTTACTCAGATTGAAGGCCGGTCCACCCAGTCAAATCAGAAATTTTTAATTACATTTTTTTTGTGGGAAAGAAAAAAATAACCCCCATACATGACAATAAGAAGAAGAACATAAGAACTACTTGCTTGTGTAAACATTAGGGGTGTCAAAATTAATGGTCGATGATGGACGATTGCATCGATTGCATTGTGTCGACGTGGACGATTCTGCATCGATGCAGTAATAGACCATAATCATTATAGCCTATGATGTCATTCTTATACGCAATGGTCATGCGAGTTCTAAATATGCACTCTCTATTTTTAAATCGGAGCTTGGCTTTTTCTGCATGTGGCACGTGTGTGCACTAGAGTCAAATGCGGAGGCCTTTATTGCACAGAATATGCGCTGTGAGACACGTGCTCATTGCTTGACAGTGCTTCCATTCGCTGTTGTTTTATTCTTTTACTTTAGATATGCTTTAATTTCTGCCGTTTGGAATGCAGTATATATTAGATGCACGAAACTCACGTACTGACAGACTTTCATGTGCGCCTTGTGTTTGTTTGTTCTGAAGCTCACGGCTGTGGATAAATGCACTTGCATTTACTTTTTTGATACGAAATTGATTTAAACACAGTCAATTATGTTTTCAGAACAGGACAAAACATCTGATATGTAGAAGTAGATATGTGCATTAGTGTAAATGCAGTCTATTAAAGCTGCCAGTGTCTATGATCTCATCTGTAATAATCAAAAGGCAATAATGCTGAGAAAAAAGAAAAAGCATAACTATGATTATGTGTAAACTTTAGGTACTTAAAGCACTCCCAAATACTGAGCAAAGTACTTTTTGTTTATCACTTTGTCTTTCCCCCCTTATTACTTTATATTTGCTTATATCTTTTGAAGCTATATGTATTGTTAATTCTTAATGATAATTAATTGTATAATAATTAACATAATAATTTAAAAAGTAGCCTGCTTATATAATTTTATAAAAATGCATAAAATAAATTTGATATAATAGTGATTCATTATGATGCATCGTGATATCGAATTCAATCGAATCGAATCGTTGACATGGTAATCATAATCGAATTGAATTTAATCGTGATACTAGTGCCGATTCACAGCCCAGTAAACATAATGAGAAGTAATATCCTGGTGGATGAGCACTGTTCTTCTTGTTGTGCAGTTCATTTCTATTGTGAATGGTAAAGGCTAGAGCCTGACTAGCGCAATCCATCCAATCGGAATTTCCAAATTCTATGAATTTTCAAATGATGTTGGAAAAACGCTGCATCATCATCATGACATGATCGGATCCCGGATGTCCTATAGCTTTTGCAAATATGTGTGATCCACTATGGTTTACTAATGTTTTGTGAAGCTACAAACCAAAACATGGCCAAAAAGACATACGTGTCGTGTACTGTTTACTTTACTTTGTATTGTTTGGTCTCTACCCGAAAAATTATGCTTGTTCTGTTTATCAGAGAATACTGAAAAAAAATCTGCTTACAAATCAGCATGTGCAACATCACAGGAATAAATTTCATAAAAAAAAAGTAATAATATTTTACTGTATTAATGTTTTTACTGTATTTTTTTTAAAATCGGAAACACATAATTGATGATACACTGGTATCACGATTAAATTCATCAAGAAGATCAAGCCCTTTCTTTCGGATCATGCTGCACAACTCCTTGTTCAAGCTCTTGTTCTGTCCAGGCTGGACTATTGCAATGCCCTCTTGGCAGGTCTTCCAGCCAATTCTATCAAACCTTTACAATTAATTCAGAACGCAGCAGCAAGATTAATTTTTAATGAGCCAAAAAGAATACACGTCACACCTCTGTTTATCAATTTGCACTGGCTTCCAATAGCTGCTCGCATAAAATGCAAGGCATTGATGTTTTTCCTACAAAACTACCACTGGCTCTGCACCCATTTACCTAAATTTGTTACTTCAGACTTATGTGCCCTCTAGAAGCTTGCGTTCTGGAAGTGAACGTCGCTTGATTGTGCCATCCCAAAGAAGCACAGTCACTTTTACGGACTTTTAAATTAAATGTTCCCTCCTGGTGGAATGAACTCCCCAACTCAATCAGAGCAGCTGAGTCCTTAGCCATCTTCAAGAATCGGCTTAAAACACATCTCTTCCATCTTTATTTGACCCTCTAACTTTAACACTCACTATTCTTATTCTATTCTTAAAAAAATCTAACTACCTTTCTAATCTTTTTATATTCTATTTTCTTATCATTCATTATGCAATTGTGTGTGTGTGTGTATGTGCAAAGACCTCTAACTAGCTTGCTCTATTCTTTTTTTATTTTTATTTTTTATTCTATCTGTTTTCTTTTTATTTATTATATTATTTAAAATCCTATTTATTATATTATTTAAAATCCCATGCTAGGTGTACTGTGTTAACCTAACTGAGACTTGTTATAGCACTTATATATCATTGCTCTTTTTGTTGTTTTTGATTGCTTCCACTGTCTTCATCTGTAAGTCGCTTTGGATAAAAGCGTCTGCTAAATGAATAAATATAAATGTAATGTACATAATTACCGACCCCATATTTTTGATAGTTATTTGTTTAGATAAATACTGTCGGGTTACTTTTTTTTTTTTTTGATTGGTAACATTGTTTATTTAAAATATTATCATATAGAAAACTGAAAATATAACAAAAAAATTTGTTGACCCTAGATGGGACAAATATAATACATTTTTTGCTTGTTGAATTGTTTTCACAGTTTTCTTGCACAGTGACAGGCTTTTATGCACTGGAGAAATTCAAGCTCGAGGTCAAGGAGGCCAAGTGCAGAACAGCTTGATTAACAATTTTAATTATTCACCACTTTCATTCCTGGCCCATGGTTTATCTGACCCTGACCCAAGTGCATTTTGCACTTGCATGTTGCTGCTGTGACACATTGTGCTGTTAAAAAACCTGCCTTGACTTTCATCTTCCAACGTTCTTGCTCTCAGAAATGAGCATTCGTAAATGTACACACAAAGCCAGTGCAGTGTAAAGCATCAAATGCACAAACACTGTTGTTCATGCAGAGAAAAGACTATCAAGTCTCTCTGGAGTAATGCTTGGCGCAACAACTCATGGGCTTCTGGCTCTGGACTTGGAGTAATATCACAGACAAAATAATAGTGACTCAATTTTTCCCTGGTGTATGCGATTGCTTTCGTTCCTTACAGCCTGGAACATAAAAAACGAAAGAAGGAATTTGTTCTTGTCAGTCAAAGCTCATGTCATGGTTCGCTTTGCATATGAAGTTCTGATAAGTATTGTTGTGTATTTTTAAAGATATATATTCATTGAAAAACCATTTATATGCAATTTGCAGACACTTTTATCCAAAGCAACCTACAATGTATTCAAGGTACTGTACAGTCGTGGCCAAAAGTTTTGAGAATTACATAAATATTGGAAATTGGAAAAGTTGCTGCTTAAGTTTTTATAATAGCAATTTGCATATACTCCAGAATGTTATGAAGAGTGATCAGATGAATTGCATAGTCCTTCTTTGCCATGAAAATTAACTTAATCCCAAAAAAACCTTTCCACTGTATTTCATTGCTGTCATTAAAGGACCTGCTGAGATCATTTCAGTAATCGTCTTGTTAACTCAGGTGAGAATGTTGACGAGCACAAGGCTGGAGATCATTATATCAGGCTGATTGGGTTAGAATGGCAGACTTGACATGTTAAAAGGAGGGTGATGCTTGAAATCATTGTTCTTCCATTGTTAACCATGGTGACCTGCAAAGAAACGCGTGCAGCCATCATTGCGTTGCATAAAAATGGCTTCACAGGCAAGGATATTGTGGCTACTAAGATTGCACCTAAATCAACAATTTATAGGATCATCAAGAACTTCAAGGAAAGAGGTTCAATTCTTGTAAAGAAGGCTTCAGGGCGTCCAAGGAATTCCAGCAAGCGCCAGGATTGTCTCCTAAAGAGGATTCAGCTGCGGGATCGGAGTGCCACCAGTGCAGAGCTTGCTCAGGAATGGCAGCAGGCAGGTGTGAGCGCATCTGCACACACAGTGAGCCCAAGACTTTTGGAAGATGGTCTGGTGTCAAGAACGGCAGCAAAGAAGCCACTGCTCTCCAAAAAAAAAACATCAGGGACAGATTGATCTTCTGCAGAAAGTATAGTGAATGGACTGCTGAGGACTGGGGCAAAGTCATATTCTCCGATGAAGCCCCTTTCCGATTGTTTGGGGCATCTGGAAAAAGGCTTGTCCGGAGAAGAAAAGGTGAGCGCTACCATCAGTCCTGTGTCATGCCAACAGTAAAGCATCCTGACACCATTCATGTGTGGGGTTGCTTCTCATCCAAGGGAGTGGGCTCACTCACAATTCTGCCCAAAAACACAGCCATCAATAAAGAATGGTACCAAAACACCCTCCAACAGCAACTTCTTCCAACAATCCAACAACAGTTTGGTGAAGAACAATGCATTTTCCAGCACGATGGAGCACCGTGCCATAAGGCAAAAGTGATAACTAAGTGGCTCGGGGACCAGAATGTTGAAATTTTGGGTCCATGGCCTGGAAACTCCCCAGATCTTAATCCCATTGAGAACTTGTGGTCAATCCTCAAGAGGTGGGTGGACAAACAAAAACCCACTAATTCTGACAAACTCCAAGAAGTGATTATGAAAGAATGGGTTGTTATCAGTCAGGATTTGGCCCAGAAGTTGATTGAGAGCATGCCCAGTCGAATTGCAGAGGTCCTGAAAAAGAAGGGCCAACACTGCAAATACTGACTCTTTGCATAAATGTCATGTAATTGTCGATAAAAGCCTTTGAAACGTATGAAGTGCTTGTAATTATATTTCAGTGCATCACAGAAACAACTGAAACAAAGATCTAAAAGCAGTTTAGCAGCAAACTTTTTGAAAACTAATATTTATGTAATTATCAAAACTTTTGGCCACGACTGTATACATTGCATTAATGCATTCTTTGAGAATCAAACTCTTGATATTGGTGTTGCTACAGTAGTTCCCTACTACAGGATGGCAATTTCAGTGTTATGCTTTTGTAAAAGATGTTTATGTTTAAGTTCAAGCCATGGAAAAAGTGATCATTTATCAAGTCCTTGGGAGTTAGGTTCAGGGACTTGCATTAACACCCCGCCCCTAAGGACTTGCATGACAGAGAGTTTATATTTATCCTTTATTCTATGATTTGAGTCTTCCTGCTTTACTGTATGTTGGCAATATTTTTTCTTGTTTGACAGTTATGGGAGGCTTGAATTATTTTCCATGGAAACTTAATGGTGAAACAATAGGGTTTGCACATATAGGTGGTCTGGAATGTGACAGCTGCACTATGGGTAAATGTCTTTGTGAGGTGTGACTAAATGAGCTGGAGGCTTCTGTAGTGAACAGCTGGTACAGGAGACGATCTAAGTGAACACTCACAGACATGAGCGACACGTTCTCTCTTTTTAACCTGCATATTTAATAAAATGCATATATATACATATATACATACAAGGGTATATATATATATATATATATATATATATATATAGTCGTGGTCAGAATTATTGGCACCTTTGGTAGATATGATCAAAGAAGGCTGTAAAGATAAATCTGCATGGTTAATCAATGGTTTCTTTTTTTAAAATCACAAATATCTAATCTTTCATTGAACTAAAACAATTGATCTGCGAAAATGGAGGAAAATTATGAAATATTTCACTCAAATACACGTTGAACACAATTATTGGTACTTCTAGAAATTCTTGTGAGTAAAATATCTGTGAAGTATATTCCCATTTATATTTACAATTTTGTGCATACAAGGGTGATTGTGAACATGAAATTCTCCAGCCATGGCTTTCTGTTTCACAGGAATATAAATAGGAGGGGAAACAAAGGCCAAATTCCCTTAATCATCCATCACAATGAGAAAAAAACAAAGAATATATTTCTGATGTGCAGCAAAAGATAATTGAGCTTCACAAATTAGTGAAGTGGCTTTAAGAAAAGAGCTAGAGCAGTTCTGACGCCTCGGTCATATAGGCTACTGTACAATGCCACATGCATTCACAGCAGTGTTAATTCAGCGGTAGAGTTTCTCTCTCATTATTTGCATGTGTTTTTAAATGTTTTATTTGCGTGCTGGTCTGACCTGTGCATTTCAGTCAAACTGTACCTGATTATTGTCAAATACTGTCTTAATACTGTCAAAACACACAAGGTTTACATTAGGGTTGTCACTTTTGAGAAAAATCTAATTCGAACGGATATCGAATATCATGCGATGTATTCGAATATATTCGAATATCCCCTCCCCGCGCATAAAAAAAACACCGTAGCCTAATGGAGATTCAATCGCAAATGTATTTACAGTGACAGTCATAAACAGTACTGTCTGGATTATTATTTTTTTTACTTAATGTTTGAAACAGCAGGTAATCAACTTGTATGAATATCAACTTATATGAAGTGCCACTATGCATATCCCACAACATAAAATATGTAAATGAAAAAAAAAAAAAAAAAGATCCAGTACAGGCACAAACAATAACGTGACAACTTAAACAGCAGTAGGAGTAAGGCATATAGCCTAGCCTAATTCATTTCTTAATATTGTTTGCAAGTAACACCAGTCTATCAACTTGATCTGGATCAAGTGCGGCTCTCTTCTTATTTACAATGTTCCCTGCGGTGGAAAACACACGTTCGGAGCGCACAGACGTGCCTGGCTACTAGCTATTATTCGCTTGATTTGGTCAGGGGCCTACGCTACAATACGTCTAGAGTGCCCTCTACTGGATAAGATGGCAAAGAATAAAATAAAAAACAAACGGTCTAATCCTAGACTGTAAAAAATGCGCTACACATGGCCTTTTAAAAACCGGATATTTTATTTATAGTTTGATTACGGATATTTCACGTCGTGTTCGAATGCATAATCGAATATCGAATAAAAAGTGACAGCCCTAGTTTACATGTAGACTCAATTTGGTTATGTCTAAATTGAAAGTAAACAGTTGAGAAAAAAAATGTTTACCTGCCTGTATATTAGATGCGTGCAGGTCTTAAAGGGACAGTTGGCCTATTAAACATGCAGCCTACTGTCAGTACTGTAAAGGGGTAGATCACCCTAAAATTTAATTTCTTTCATTATTTACTTACTGTCACGTTGTCCCAAACCTGTGAAAGGCTTTATCTTTATAATAGGAAAAATTGTAATTGCTGTAATGCAATGTAATTACTGTAATGCTCAGACAACTTGCAAAATGGTAAAACCAACATGACAAAGAATTGCTGAAAACGTGATATGATATTTTTTTCATATCGCCAACTCCTAGTTAGTAAAAAATATGTTTTTTAGTAACAAACACTCAATGAAATATACGACCAACAATCAAGAATCTCACACACACACAAACACTATAATTTGCTGTTATACTCCATATAACTCCATATACAAGCAAGAAACTAAGCCTTTTTTTGCACAGGCCTATCTAAAGGGTTAATGGTCCCACCTAGTGATCAATAGTAAAAATAACAAATTTTACCTCTTCCCAAAAGGGAAAACCACAAACAATCAAGAATGCATGATTATATGGTGTCATGGCTTTGCACGCAAAAAATGTCGTCATAATGGAAGTCAATGGGGCAAAAACAGCCACCAACAATAAATGAGGGAGAAAAAATTTAAATCTAATGCTGCACAAAAACTAACAATGCATCAAAGACAATCTTGTTACTAATCTTTGACATGCCCAAGACTGTGATAAAAGGTAAAACAATATCCAGTCCACAATCACTTTTTATATTTAAAATATGTCATTTTGTGTTTTCTTTCCCAAATCAGTGACATCATTTATGAACTTGGTAATTAAAGAGTTAAAATCTTTTTTTTTTTTTAAACATTTGGTAGTTTTGATCAGGACTGAGGTTGATTAATATATTTATGCCAAAAAAATAGAAAAAAATATTTATCTGATACATTTTTACAGCAGTTTAATTTAGTGGATGTTTTCATCCATGAACATAACGAAAGGGTAGTGAATTTGCCCACAGTGTGTTGTTAAGTTTTTGAAAATTTTCAAAGCATTTTCCCAAAATATGTCAAAATAAGATTTGTCACCCAAAATCATTCCATTAGCTGAAACACAGAGAAAGTTGTGGCCAAATTAAGACTCAACACCACCTCCTAGTGGACGAAAACGTCCCCAACAATGCATAAGGGTTAATTACAAAATATAACTTAAACTTTTGAAGAATATATATTATTCATATTTGTCATAGATAAAATACTAAATCCGAAACATCTGGAAGTGTTGTCACAGATGTTTATGGAAAAGTGTGCCATTACAAAGCATGTATCACCATTACATTTTTCATGATGTACCCTGAAGATTTCACTATATGTTATAGTGAAAACAGAGCTCAAGTGTTAATTCTGCCAGATTGATTTCAGTAAATCACTCATTAAAAATAGCTATTTCCTCATCACAATGAACTAAGTAGATCCCACATAACAATCAATGTTTATTTTTATGATTAATACTAAATGCCATCTGGCCTTCATGTTAATACATTTTTAGCACAGTGTAGCAACCGGCACATAAATTGTCTGTTCTTACTACTGTTACTGTAAAAGATCTTAGCTCATATTTTCATATTCTTGCTTTTATGCATAATTCACATTTGGAAAATGCTGTCAGCGTACAAAACATGCACTGAATACATGTGAGCAGATTTTGTTTAATGAAGTAATCTCAATAATAGGATGTCTTTATGATGCGTGTTCTGTCATATGATATAGTGCTGGATAAATGTGTGTAATGACCCATCTGTCCAGCAATTTACAACTCCACTTAAACTGTTTGTATTCAGCACTCTGAAAGGTTTTGTTAATGTTGTAACAACAGCACTCTGCAGGGTGCAAGGGCACCTCGACTCAATTATTTCCCCATTTGCTCATTAGAACACATATATAAGAGTCCCTTCCTATGGAACAATGCCTAACACATTAAGGAAAATATGGTGTTTGTTCAGAATTATGATCATGAAGAGTCGGTATGAATGAAGGTCCAAAGTAAAGGCCAAAGACAGTCATTTATTAGAGTTTTAATAATTGTTATAATTTAGTGTGAATATAGTAGTGTCCACACCACAACTATAACAACAACATGGAGGAACAATATTGTTAGTATCACTTTCAGATTGTTTTTTTTATTTATTTATTTTATAAACAGAGGGTAAACAGGTGTGGATGCTAATATAGTTATCGTTATAGCTATATTTTAACAGTCGTCTTATTGTTAATGGGCCATTAAATCAGAGAATGCTGCAGAACCATTGGTTTTTTTTGGTGGAAATTTTCAAAAAAATAAAGAAAAAATAAATGTGTTTGGAGTTTGGGAACTTTTACTTTACTGTGTTAATTAAAACATTGGTAGCACTTCATAGAGACAAATTCTCACTAGTTGCTTATTTGCATGCCTGTTATTAACATATTGGTTGTTTATTAGTACTTATAAAGCACATATTCTGCGTGACCATATTATACATCCCTTATTCTACCCAATACCTAAACTTAACTACCTAACTAACAATTAATAAGCATTTATTATGAGTTTATTGAATCAAAATTTGTAGTTAACGGTTTGTAAATAAAGGGAATTGTACCTTAAAATAAAGTGTGACCAAACATTGTAGACTTTAATTGTATAACTAATATCATGGCCCCAAATATCAATTTTAGCTTTAAAATGAATAAAAATTTTACACTGAACAGGCTCAACATCAGTAAATAGTAAATGATTTTAAAAGTTAAAAGGATTAGATTCGGGCTTGTTATTACTGCTAGAAAGTTCTCCTAAAGAAATGCCTTTTAACACAGATGCCCTCGCTCACTCTGCCCACATACAGTACGTGCTCTCATATAATTACCACATTTTAGCTGCTGAAAAAAGATTCATGTGTTCCTGAATAGGAGTGAAATTGTTGCTGGTTTGAAACAGAGGGCTCTTCTCTTGTTGTGACCACTTTGCCATTGATTAAAGCTGATTCAAGTACTCCATACAGCACTTTAATCAAGGGTGAAATGAAAGGACTGCTGAAAAAGTTCCCAGTTCCCATCGCTATGTTTTTTTTAAGGTCATATTGAGTTCTCTATTTTTTTGCACAAGTGCATTGTATAAGTTAATCTAGGCTCATTGACGGTTTGAATAATGTCTCTCTACCTAGATTCTTGCAAAACTCGTTATTCCTTTATGATTGCAGTGGCAGATAATCAATTAATAGACTTATTTTCATGCCTTGCACAATACTATCTTATGACATCATGACACTTTTGCTGTGGTGCATGATTTGTAAACAGCACACATGAGCGCAAAGACTTGTAGACACAAGCTAAAATGGCCTGATTGCTTCAGCCAATGTGTTTTCATCTTAAAATGCAGTGCTTTTAACATTGTAAGGGTATGTTTTAGTGAAGGTTGTACCTTTCAAAACACGAAAGGGCATTAACCTTTTAGTGCCATTAAGCAGAAATTCGACTTTGAAAGTGTCACATGCAAGAAGTACTGAAATGTAATCTTGCAAAATGCTGCTTTTAACCATGTAACCATTGGTTGCTGTAAGTAATGTTGTCTTTGCATAATTCTGCTGTTATCTAACAAGGGAAGAGTGTGTGCACAGATATGCTTTATTACATAAAGGAAATGTGTGCCTTTTCATTCCCCACAACAGGAGGAAGTGTTCTATATGTAGGGCCCTATGAAATCCAGTTAATTTTTTCCCAAATTCAGTTTTTTCCCATTTAAATTTTTGTAGACTTAAAGTCAAAGCCATGTCTGTTTATTCACCAAAGGGTTCTTGACCTGAAAAAGATTGAAGATAGATGCTCTTAATGCTCTATGATGGTTTATTAATCCCACCAAATCTTGAATTGGCAGCCTGCAGTAATACTATAGATTAATGAATAGTTAAACCGATTAAAAGTGATTCTATCACAGTCTTCATTTACAGTTTACTGCTCCTGTGAGGATGTGTGTAAACATACCCATGGGCTTGTATCTCCCCCAGCATGACAACAAGTATCCAACTGTGTGGTGCTGGTGTGATGCGGTTGTTATGGTGATCCCCCCCCATCCCCGCTCTTGTCCTTTATCTAAATCTTCACATCAACCTTTATCTTTCAGTTACTAAAAATAACAAAATCTTTAATGACTGTCTAACAGATTTGCCACCTTCCACATATTCATCTAGGCTGCTGCTTTCAGATGACAGCTGACAATTTCCAAGGAATTTAATTTGAGCTAATTGAATTGTTTGCTCCTAATGAAGGAAAAAGAAATGGCCTCTATTTGTTGTAAATTTTAAGATAATACTGTATGTTAACAAGGAAGTGGACTTGTATGACTTATCAGATAAGAATGAGCAATGTAAGAGAGTTTTGGCTCAGTGTTTTTATGCCTTGTAACAACATCAACAGCCTAGTAATGTATTAAGCAGCTCATTTAAAAAAAAGAACATTAATATCTATTAAATAAAACAAGTTAATTTGACTCAAATATGAATTAAAGTTAACTTAATGAAAAAAGTTATGTGAAACAGTATAATCATGCTTTAGAGTGTGTAAGGAGATATGTTTTTGAAATTACATGTTATAAAATGTGTTTTTGCATATGGGTGATCTGTTAGTGTTTTTTGTTATGTTGGGTTAAAGGGGGTTTCTGTTTTGTTGGAGGTTTGGGGATTACCTTTTTGCCAAGGAGAGCCTGTGATTAGGTCTAATGATATGATTATGTTTTGCTAACATAAAAAAAATAAATATGTATTATGTAAACATTCATATTTTTAAACATATTTGGTTTAAGACAGTCAGTTCAAAATGAAAGGTTTAATTTGTTTGATTTTACCGCGGGTTAAAGCAAAATTTGGTTGAAAGCTATAAATATGAATCCAAGCTAAGAAAACAACTTGTTTCAGATTTTGTCACATTATGATGTCATGTTGTGACAATAGTCCCCCTATGCAGAATCATGGCCTACTCCTTCATCTTCGCATCTTTGGCCCCGCCCATTGTTACACATTATTGCAATGAAAATAGAGAGTGAAGAGCAATACAGGATCACTGGACTAAAAATAATCCTAGGAAAGAGCCTATTTATTTTCAACTATGTGGATGTCTCAGTAGAGCATTATTTGTTTGTTTGATACATTACACTGTGGATTCTTTGGTAAATCAGTCACAGTTTCGCTGCAGGTGTGTTGAGACAAGTTGAACCTAAACTCTGCAGGACGCAGGTCCTCCTGGACTGAGTTTAGTGACCCTTTGGCTTCTGATATTTAATGATTCATGTACAGTTAGCTGTTCATTGTCTCAAAATAATTTATTGCTGTTTATGCATCAGTAAATCAAGCCATTGACTAAACATGGTCAACTATAAATTTTTTCTTTTAGTAGCGTGAAGAAAATTTGTTATTTAAATTGTGATTAAATTATAAATATGAATGCTGGAGCTATCAATCACACAGTACGAGTTAACCCAGTCTACACTGTATCGTGGATCTCTTATTTACATAATTTTACATAATTACATAATTATTTACATAATCGAGATGAAATTATGAGATTGCTGCATTCATGTGCTCAACTGTCTTATCATCAGCTACAATACTCAATGCTGCAACCTTTCATTGACGGGAGTACAGTAGATTTTAATATAATCAACATTTTTCATGATTAGTTTATCTCAACAGCTGTGATAGTAAAAATGCAGTAAACGTTTCTGAAAGAGCTCCACATGTAATACTTATTTCATATGCAAAGCCAAATCAAAGGGCTAAAATCAGGATAGGAAATGTCTCTTTATTTCTAAATTCAGATAATTTTTGAAGTGTAAATTATACAATCATACGTGCATCTCAGGATACATTATGAAATAATTAAAAAATGCAGTTCATGACCAGTTTAATGGAATTTGTGATTTTTAATTGAGACGTGTTTAATTTGTGGTCTTATCTTTCAGGTAATTGCCTTTGTCTCTCTGTTTTTCATCCTGGTGTCCATCACTAACTTCTGCCTGGAGACCCATGAGGTCTTTAATGAACTTCGTAATGTCACATCTACAAATACTGAAAGCAACTCCACCATGACCTCCGTCATCTCGAAGATGGAGATGGAGCCCAAACCAGTGCTGACGTTGGTGGAGGGAATCTGCGTGGTGTGGTTTACCTTCGAGTTCCTGGTCCGTATCATATGTTGCCCAAACAAACTTCTCTTCATCAAGAACCAACTAAACATCATTGACTTTGTTGCCATCCTGCCCTACTATCTGGAGCTGAGTTTGGCCGGCGTCAAATCCGAAGCTGCCAAGGACGTCCTTGGCTTTCTGCGAGTGGTCCGTTTTGTGCGCATCCTACGGATCTTTAAGCTGACTCGACACTTTGTGGGTCTCAGGGTTCTCGGCCACACCTTGCGGGCGAGTGTGAATGAGTTCTGTCTGCTCATCATCTTTCTGGCACTCGGGGTGCTCATCTTCGCCACCATGATCTACTACGCCGAACGTATTAGTGCAGATCCCCAAGACCCTAGTGGCTGCAACCACACACATTTCAAGAGCATTCCCATTGGCTTCTGGTGGGCTGTGATAACAATGACAACAGTAGGCTATGGGGATATGTACCCTAAGACGTGGCTGGGCATGATGGTCGGTGCATTATGTGCGTTAGCAGGTGTGCTTACCATTGCAATGCCAGTGCCCATTATCGTTAACAATTTTGGGATGTACTACTCATTGGCGATGGCCAAGCAGAAGTTGCCCAAGAAGAAGAAGAAGCACAACCCAAACCCACACATGGTGATGAACTCTGCCTCGTTTGGGAAGTCTGAAAGCAACTCACCAAGGAACAGCACACAAAGTGACACTTGCCCCCTTGCCGCGGAGGAGAACCTTGGAAGAAACCGCTCAGGTAGAACATGAGGATTTCAATGACAATCGTGTTTTCTGAGAGACAACAGTGAGATGAATTCAGTTGCTTGATAAAATGAAGCTAAAGACCCATATGTATATATATATATGATATATGGCCCATTTAAATGTAGAATTATACTGGGAATAAACTTTGTGAATATCACAGTATATAATATCTGAATGTGGATCATATTTTAATCATATTAAAACAAGCTTAAAAAAGAATCAAAAGTTCAAAGGCAAATTTACCATTGATATTGACTTTGTTTTCAGTTTCAAGCATAAATCTAACAAAGGTTAATGCCAATTCATGTTTATTTGCTGCAAGTGAATTGTCATGAACACTTGTCTTGTTGTCAGATTCAAAGCAGAATGGTGATGCTACTGTAACTCTTTCTGAAGAGGAGAGCTGCAGTCTGACCCAGCCGCTCTCTCCGGGCGAGAGGTGGACGCTTCGATGTTCACGCAGTAGAGACAAGCCCATGAAAGAGGCAACTTGTTTCCTGCTAAATTCTGGAGACTTTTCTTGTGGAGCTGAACCCACCATCCACACAGGTAAACAGGACTGCTTGCTATAAAGTTAGAATCTCACTGATAAATTCAGAAATGTAAAAATATATTGTATTTTTTATATTAAAATCCATTTGGTTGCCAAATGTTGCTTCCTATGCCACCTCCACACAATTTTTTAAGTTAAAAACATTATTTTGGTACACTTCAAAGAGAGTTCCAAGAAAAGTGATCCAAGTCATTTTTCAGTGTCCAAATTAATCTGGCAAGGCGCCACAGTCTATGAAATTTAAATGGAAACACTATATATATTTATATATTGCAAAATGATCAGTAATTTAGGTCTTGTGTCATTTATTTGGATCTCTCTCACAAAAAAATAACCAAATTATCCTGCTTATTTTCTTGATAATTGGATATGAAGTATTGATTTCCATCAATGTTATTTTATTACATGAAAAACAAGAGCCAGTAGAGTGGACATGAGGAACATGAAACTGACAAAGCTATACAGGAAATCATTCCGTTGTACAGTTTAAGAGTCTTTATAAAAACATTTGACCACAGAATGCCACAATTGACTTATCAGAAAAAAGTATCCGGAGCACAGTAAAATAAATTTATTTTTTTGTCAGACATGTTATTCTGTAGCTGACACTTCAAAACGTGGAAAAATAGGCTGATAACGTCACACAAAACAAACGTCACACGACAGACAAAGCATTCTGCAAACCCAGCATCCTGCATTACTGGATGCTGTCAAGTCAGACTTCGACTCGGCCTGATTGACTTGCGCCTCGGCCCCCAAATTCCATAAAGGTCTGACAGGTTGCCTGCAGTCTATTTCTGGAGATAATCACTTGATCACGAGCTTCTTAAGCAAACATTCCACCTTTTACATCCTAGAAGCCCCTCTCCGTTTGAAGGAGCAGAAGTGCTGCTAATGTAAAACAGGAGCTTATTATCACCTGTGACTGAAACAAGACAGCTTATAAGTGGGAATAATCATCTGAAATCCGGTTCACTAATGAGTAAATTAATTAATATTTCCATAAATGAATAACTAAGTCCTGTGATCTCATCTTTGTTTTGATTTCCCCCTATTTTTGGAAAATTCAAACAGAGGTCGTCTAAGCCCTTCAGACATTCTGTGACGGTTGATTTGTCATTTGTGTAAAAAAACCGTGCAATTTTCCTCGCTGAGGTGGAGACTGAGATGCACTCTGGGAATCAATGAGGGGCAGAGCGACAGCAGCTGTGGTCCTGTCAAACAAACCGTGATTACAGGCAATAATTCCTTCACCAGACATAGCAAAGATGCTCCATCTTTGGAAATGTCATCGCTGATGTTAAAAATAAATATGTGCGAATGATCCATAGATCAAAAACCCGTGGCATTTCCTCTGTGTGTTTATTTGCTGTGTGAAACAACAATGATGCCAAACACAGATAATACAGATAATAATATATAATTGAAGGTTGTTTTTTTGTACCACACTGGTAAAATTAAACTTAAAGGGTTAGTTCACCCAAAAATGAAAACTATGTCATTAATGACTCATGAGACCTCCGTTCATCTTCCGAACACAGTTTAAGATATTTTAGATTTAGTCCGAGAGCTTTCTGTCCCTCCATTGAAAACCTATGTACGGTATACTGTCCATGTCCAGAAAGGTAAGAAAAACATCATCAAAGTAGTCCATGTGACATCAGAGGGTCAGTTAGAATTTTTTGAAGCATCGAAAATACATTTTGGTCCAAAAATAGCAAAAACGACGACTTTATTCAGCATTGTCTTCTCTTCTCTTATTCAGCATTTTCTGGCTCGGCTCGGTGTTCATCTTCAGTTCTCTCTTCACAGGAGTTCAGTCAGTGTACTGTCATTGGTTTGTTTGAACTCAGAGGGAGTGTCAGCCACATTAAAAAAGTTAACAGCTTAAGTCATTTGTGGATTAATGCTTATTGGAGACACGAACCGTTTCAAACGATTCAGTTCGATTTGGTGAACTGGTTCAAGAAGAACCGGTTAAATCGAATGATTCGTTCGTGAACCGGATATCATTGAAATGTTGTGTTTTGAACTCTCTAACAACAGACACGGAAGAGAAGACAATGCTGAATAAAGTCGTTGTTTTTGCTATTTTTGGACCAAAATGTATTTTTGATGCTTCAGAAAATTCTAACGGAATTTTTTTGCAGTAAGGCAGAGTCTCCTTGGTTACTGTCTTCTCTCATACATTCTTTTTTAAGCCGACTTCTTTCTTGATTTGTGTGTAATTATGTGGCGAGCCAGTCATCCAGCACTGAAAGGCATCATCTGCAGCACTCCTGAACTGAGTTACGGATCTGCTTCTGGTCCCGAAAGGCAATTCAACTTAATTGCTGCTAATAGGTTTCCATTAGCAACATGGACAGACCCCAAGGCTTTCCCATTCTCTGGGTTCACTGCTAGGCCTCTGAAAGGCCAAAAGTCTTCTCGTTTTAATAGGCAGAAATCTTTCTCTGTAGATAAATGTGCAATGCTGGGGTCTAATGTTTTGATTGATTCAGTGATCCAAATCCCACTACATGTCATTGTAACATTGTCTTTACATTTCAAAGTTTAAAATAAAATAGTATACAAGTCTTAAAAAGACTTCAATTTTGTTCCATATATTTACTAATGCCCTTCCTTGAAATAGTAAGTTTGATTCCACTTGTTTTCTCTCGGTGTCTTTGTTTCAGAGAGCTGTAAAGATGCGCTCGCATCCCCAGCAAACTACACTCAAGCAGAAGTCACTACACTGACCTGAGGGGGGTTTGTCCTGATGGGACGGGTGGGTCACTCATTCGGGATGCTCAACAATCTCTCGTCTTCTCATCAGTCATGCATTGTCTTTCTCAGTCAAGAATATGGAACATTTCTAGTCATATCATCATGTATTTCTGTCCATTTTAAATGCTGCCAGGCATGTTTTTGCATGAGAGAGCATAAGTACTTTTGGTCAAAATGTAACTTTAATATATTTTTGGTAACACTTTCCAAAAAGGTGTAATTTGTTAACATTAGTTAATGTATTAACTAACATAAACGAACATTGAACAATTAATTATACTATATATAAAGCTTTGTTAATGATAGCTAATAAAAATACAGTTTTTCATTGTTTGCTCATGGTAGTTCATACTGCATTAACTATTGTTAACAAACAATTTATTAGATTTTAATAATGCATTTGTGAATGCTGAAATTAACATTAACTATGATTAATAAATGCAGTAGAAGTATCGTTCATTCGTAGTTCATGTTAACTAATGTAGTTTATTAATAAACCTTATTGTAAAGTGTTACCACTTTTTTATTTGGACCACAAAAGTCTTAAAGTAATGATGTCGTTTAAGTCCTCATTAGATCAAATTAGAATCTAGAATAGAATTTAAATGCTAGTTTAATCCTAAAAGTTGACAAAATAATTCTTAATATTATTTTGAGACTTTTTTTTTAAGAGGTCAAACCCTTTAATATGTCCTTCTACAACTTCATATTTCATTGAGGAAATACGTTTAAAGTCTTCTCTCCTCATCAAATCTGCCTTTATTTGATCAAAAGTACAGTAAACATAAATATACAGAAATACTATCCCTAGTCAAACAAGTAATTTTTATTAAGTACATAAATATGTGTATTTGTAGTATACTTAGAATGAAATAAAAAAAAAATTGTATTTTTTTTTTCACTAGGGATGACAATTAAATTTTTTTTTTCTATTTTAATATACACCAAATATATCTAACATTTCCTTTACTGTCCCTTTTGATCGATTAAATGTGCCCTTAAAGCGTAAAAGTATTTAAAATAAACCCTCCAAACTTATGAAACAACAGTGCATATGAAGATCTATAAATCAATTCTCCCCGCATGATTCTCAGCTTGTCTTTATTTGGACAAAAGCAGAAAGCAGCTTGTGTCTGTACAGTATCGTTCCAGAGATCAGGCCAGCTAACATGATGCTAACGCTTATATAAGAAAGGCCCATTTATCACTGTACAAAAAACTGCTGAACAAGGATCTTCAAGAACAGTTTTCCAAAAGTATTTTAATTCAAAACGCCAGAGGGAAATACATAAAGGTTCAGTTTTTCCTATAAAGAAAATAGATTTTCAACAGTGGCAGCTGTATGCTTTCGTAACCATCGTTTTCTGTAACCAAACAACATGAAGTCCTGCATCTGAAATCATCAGCCCTTTATATTCATAACATCTCTGGTTGAGATGGAACCAAACTCAGAAATCTTTGTTCTGCAACATTAGTTCACTGTAATCGAACCTTCTTTTGCAAGTACACGCTGTATTACCTGTCCAAGTTGTGCCTACTGTCCTGTAATACTACTAATAATTCTAATAATAATAATAATTAAAAAAAACAACAACTTTAAAATATTTTGTTGTTAAGAGGCTCATATTGTTGAGATGTCAATCATGTTTGCACACACACACACACACACACACTGATAAACTTATACAAGATTTTTTCCAGCTTGCTGTCTGCCATAGTTGCCTTATGTTTCATAACAACAGAGTTGAAGTGCAACACCATGCTATTTAGATCAGAAAATGTAAATATCAGTACTACTGTATGTAGCAGAGTATCAGTATCTAGCAAGAAGATGCATTCACTGTCTAGTTATACAGATTGTTTTCATAATGGTCCAGCAGTATCTGCCTTTAGCCAGTAAACGTGAGTATGTTTGTGTGTTTCAGGGATGATGTAACATGCTAACAATGAGGCTCTTATCATAATAGATGATATGGTATACTGAAAAAAAGGTACAAAAGCACTGGGGCAGTACTTAAAAAAAAGAAAAAAAAGGTATACCTTTGTACCCTATTTACCACTAAAGAGCTCGTTTTAATATCTTAAAAGTACATATTAGTACCTGAAGTGTACATGGTAGTGCCTAAATTGTACATTTTAGTACCTTTTAAAAAGGTACCACCCCAGTGACAACTTTTGTGCCTTTTTTTCTGAGCATGTACAGCATTGTAACTTTTGGATGAACATGTACAATGTTATATGTCTAAAGCAGCTCATATCTTGTATTTTGTAGGCATGTGTGTCCATGCATTTCTGCAGGAATACAAATAAAATCAAATTATTGAACTGAGATTTGCGCTGCTTTGTCTCAAGCGCTGTCACATCCATAAGGCTTATGTCTGAGATGCAGCTGTATGTTTTGGAATGCAGTCATTGTTGTGTATTTGATTTGAGAAGGCGAGCCAAAGCCTCAGCGCTTCTGTCTGATTGCAGACCTGAGCTTGTACAGTTTTAAACAGAGCAGAATACACATCCATCTCCATGGCGACGGTTAATTACTGTTTAGCTCCTTCCTTCTCTAAATGCATCATTCTCTCTTTCTCTCACTCTCTTTTTCGTTCCTGAGTTCTCCATACATAAGTTTCTTTCCATACCACACCACTTTAAAAGTGGAAAAATCCAATTAAGGGGCTACTTCTACATGATCTGACCCTTAAAATTACTTTTTAAAGTCAAGTATAGTCCTATATTATGTTATATTTTATATTATATTACATTATATTATGTTATATTATGTTTTTGTATCAAATAAAAAAGTATATTTAGATGTTATGACATGAAGCACATTTTTGCGTTACCTAACAACTACAACAGCTCATATCTTTCATTGTAGTTGCAAAAGTGCTATATATTCTTCTAAAAACCAGTTTTAGATCTTATGCTAAAAAGCAAACTTTTAAGTTAAAGAACAACTTATAATTCTTTGGCAATTAATATACTGCATTCTTAATTTGTATTTATGTTTTTATGTATTTTTTTATTTGCAGTGATGACAATAGTAATATATGTGCTTTTTTTAAACAAAAGACAACATTTAGCCTCATGTTAAGATTGCAGGATGAATGAAAGAAACAGCCACCAGGATCTGTTTCACAACTGCCTGATACATGTTAAAGATGAAAAGCTTGACTTTCTTATGCACTTGTTGATTTCTACCCACAGTAAATATGTTGCAGGTACTGTAATCCCACACAGCTGTTATAATCACATTCTTTTGTAGAATCCATCGGCTGAAAGGAGTATCAGAAGCACAGGAAGTGTGCCGCAGTGAATGATTTAATAGTCTAACATGCACTGAATAATCTCACTGTGTCTAAGGCTTGGATTGAGTGACACACAGAAGCTTTCACGCAGGGAAAGGGGAGGCAGCATTTCATTTGTTCTTTCATCCACTCTCACTCCAATTAATTCCATTGTATTTCCCTCTCCTTTGTTGTCTTTTTTTTTTTTGCCCCATAAAATGAGTTGTCATGGCAATGTAGAGCGCAGTTACCATGGAGAGCTGCTCATCTGCCACTTCAGCCGGGTCGCAGAAGTGGCCAGTTAGAAAAATAAAAAGCAGAAAGGGAACATGCATAAGAGGCCTGTTGGTTTCTGGCTTGGCCTGATTGAGCATTTGGGTTCCCTGGTAACAAATATTTGTTATTGAGAGTAACAGCTGTGACAGACATTCTGTTCTGAGGGCTTGTGACCCATAGAAATGTTCAGTCTACATAAAACAGAATGTCATAGTGATGTAGACATTTCATATCATGCTGTAAAAGGTAAACATGAGCCTGTTTTTACTTACTAAGTAAAGTTAAATCAGAGGTAAAATAATGTAGTAAATTATATTTATGAATGTCCTTATCAGATACATAAAAAGATGACATCTTAATGGTGCAGTGGCTGAAATTATACATTAGGGACAAAGAAAATGACCAAATAACCTTTAAGAATGAGGCTGCTGTTCTAAATATCAGTCAATCAATAACATCAGAAAATAGGAAAAACAAAAGCTTATGACCTGGAAAAGCCATATTGTTTCATCTTGAATCCATTATGTTCTTAATATCTCCAGTGCGCTCTGACAGACTGATATCGCTCACCCACTTTGTTTTACCCCCAGCTCTGCTGATAAAAGAGGTGCCATGATGGAGTTGTCATGGTTACGGTGCTCTCGGGTGTCTACCCCACCCCCCACCCCCTTCCTGTTCATCATCTTCTCAACACTGGAAACGGCGAGACGGGTTTTAGGTCATTATCCCTAAGATTCATGCTGTCTATGGACAGGTCCCGCTATTTCTTCCAACGGTCCATTTGTCTTCTCTTAGCCGAGAAGTCATTTTTGGAGACTGAGAGGTCGCTCTGATTGTGTCTAATTTAAGCGTAGGGGAGACTGGAAAATGTGTTTGATTATATTTACTTCTAATGTACTAGGATGTCTTACTGAGTTTGAACATTTCAATTAAAGGAATAGTTCACCTAGTTCCATAACATTGCATCACCTGCTCAATAAACAATCCTCATCAGTAGTAAATGGGTGAAAGATTTGGTAATCCTTCCTTGAAAACACACTGTTCTTGAAAGTCTCCTGTTCACCTTCGTGTGTCTTTCCTGTCAGAGCTCTGTTTGAGGCCTGGTGGACCCATGTGATCAACCTTCGGCTTGACAGAGCCATGATATCCAAGTTTAGCATGATGCTATCAGACATGTTCACAATTTCTATTATGAGACACAAGACAAGCAAACAAATGTTTACATATCTTAATCAACAGTCAACAAAAAAACAATAATAAACCACCAAAATGCTGTTGATCCAGTCAGATTAAATCTGTCAATACTACATTAATAATGCATCATGACTGCAGAGGTATTTCATTTATTTTGCTAGTAAC
Organism: Carassius carassius; assembly: GCF_963082965.1. Taxonomy (NCBI): domain Eukaryota; kingdom Metazoa; phylum Chordata; class Actinopteri; order Cypriniformes; family Cyprinidae; genus Carassius; species Carassius carassius. The sequence goes on from NC_081775.1 coordinate 19,537,482, forward strand.
ACTTTTTTTTCTGCAAAGATAACTTTCTGAGAAAATGATACGAAACAGGAAAGTGCTATACTGTTTAGTCTTTTTCCTCCCGCAGGCTTTAGTCCTGTCAGATGGTCAGATTGAATCTTTGCTAATAAGGACTTTCAAGCTAGTTTTATTTATTTATTTACATATTGAACCCATATCCAAGGACACCAAATACCTGCAGGCAAGAACTTTTCTATAACAGATCAACAGTCAACAGAAGGAACATTTCTAAAGTTTCATTCTGTGTAAACACTTTTTCTCAAGCATTAATCACAGTCTATAGAAAGGTACACATGAGGTTGTAGGACCATCTGATAACCAGTTGACTTGTTTCTTTGAATGAAGATAAATGCTATAAGAGGAATGGCCATTTATCTGTTGAAGCTTCTGCATTTAAGAGGCTTTTATCACCATGAAGTGGACAGATATGAAGCCATTAGTACGGACACATTCGACATCCACCATCACTTACAAACGTTCAATCTGGATGGAGTTTTACTGGCAGTAAACCAATAGAAACAAAGAAGCCATTACTATGCATTTTAAATGTCCACTCTCATAAATGTGTGGTCCCAAAGCATTAATATTAATCTTGTTTGCAGTAATGCAAACATTAACCCCTCTATTTCTAGCTCTTGTTCTATGAGTGTGCTGAAACGAGTTGCACTGGCTGGGTAAGATAAGATCACTTTTAAAAGTTTGATTCCAAGCATTCAGTTTTTCCTATACTGTATGATTTCTGTTAAAGAGGAGAGGAAAAAGTCACCTCACTTTAAAATCAATGTGAAAGTGGTTAAGACCTTGTTACTGTAATTATCCAATCAGTGGGCGCTTTAATCCACAGCCCATTAGCACAGGCACAAGAGAGTGCTTGCAATGGCTTCACACTGATGAGAATGTGTGCTGTTAAAACTGACACACACACGTAGGCACACACACTTTCAAACAGACTCCTACACATGCACAAAATAAATACATTTTTGAGTTCATATGGAAATCTTTGTTTGACTGCAGAAAGTGCAAATGCCAATATGAGCACTGACATTGCTGGGATCTTTTCAAACTTCCAAGAAGACAAATGTGAGATTATGAGCCTGAAGTGCTGGATATAATGTTTGCATATGGGCTACCCAATTCACCACACTGTGATCAGGTGAGATATTTTTGTATTATTTTCATTAGTTATTTTATATGCCTAATGTGATTGTAAATCTTATGTAGTCTACACATCAAGCCTTAAGGGTGTAAAAACATTAAAAAAAAAAACTATACTAACAGTAACTGTTAACAATTAAAATAAGTTTATTTTTCTTACCTTCTTGATAAAATGAGATTTTGCAGCAGCTTTACAGTACCGATGCAAGTTCTGCTGTAAAGCATCTGTTGCAAGAACATTATTCAGCCTCACTTGGTATTTCAGTTTAGTTCACTATGTGAAGTCTATAAAGTGTTATAAAACAAGTTCAGTGTTTAGTAGCTGCAGCTTTGAAGAGAATATTGTTGTCAATCAGCTCAAGTTCAGAGTTGATTCATTTCAATAATAGTATTGATGTTGTAAAATTCATAAATTCATTCATAAAATATTTGATATAATTTGATCATCTATAAAGCAGAAGGCATTGTTCGGCTCAATTCAAGTTTTGTTCTCATGTAGTTTCATTGCATCAAAATGACGGTATTACTGAATCTCTGAAAACATTTTATGTCCGGGTTTTTTTTTTCACAGCCTCTTCAGCTCAGGTGTGGTTTTCTCCTTTGTCACAGTGAGTTCAGAAAAGCATGATCTGTTTCTGGATGTCTTCTTGCCCTTATTACTCTGGTTTTAAAACACAGGTTTAAAGGGTTCGTGGCACACAGCAGACACTCATTCAGACCACCCTGTCAAGGGAGAGTCGAAGAGAGGTGCTGGATTGTGATGGCCCATGGTCTCATCATCACCTTTAATTAAATGCCTCAATATAGTTTCATGAGCAAATGTGAGGAACAATAATACAAAAAAAAAAAAGTCTTATTGCAAAGCAGGACCCTTGAGGTATGGCAGATTTTGTGTGTGTTAAAGTCAAGTCAAAATGTATTTCTATAGCACATTTAAAAGCAACAGAGTTGTGCCAAAGTGCTGTACAACTAAATTTTGGGGTGTTTTATTTTCTTTAGTTGCATGTAGGCCAACCGTTAAATCATTTTGTGAGCTTTTTGGGTGGTTGTTTCAAATTCTTTTGACCCATAACATTTCTAGTGTGTAAAGAGTGTGGTGAGGACGTTTTCTACAGCGGTAGAAAGGTTCATGATAAATTATGAATATCTGGATCAATATCAGTGTGTGATCAAGCATTATCAAGCTATACCTTTCAAGTGGTCCTTTTCTGATGAAACTCATAGTTACAGACTGCTCAGTGCTGCACAAGTATGAAAGATAAAAGATACCTAACAGGAATATACTGATATATTATTTTTTTTCTTTGCATAAACATTTGAGCAGTCTGCAAGAATGAGTTTCATCAGAAAAGCAGAAATGCAATCAGCACAAAAAGCAGAAAAGGACCACAATAGGATTATATATATATATATATATATATACATATACATATATATATATATATATATATATACATATACATATGCTGGATCAGTATTGTTCTACTTGGACAGAAGTTGAGTCCTGTTTTTGTTTGTCATAGCTAGCACCAGATCTCACAGTCTCTCTCTGTGTCTGACACTGTCTGTGAGAGTGTGAAGAATATGGAGGAGTGTGAGGTGTAAGCGTGCAGGTGCAGGAAACGTGTCGTTTGCACACATTCTTGGCTCAGGCCTCTTTTCCTACAATGACTCAACCCAAGATCATCACTCCCCTGGGCTGAGGAAAACAATGGCCCAGCGGTCTCTTCACTCCTCTTCTAGCTCGCTTACGCTGGAAAACGGAGACAAACAGGGATAAAGCACTCATCTTCCTGATTCACCTGCTGCCTTGTTTCACTTATTCTTTTCCTTTGTTTTTTCCCTTTTTCTACAAACATAAGTCACAGCACAACTGTCTTCAACATTGATGAGAAACAAAAAGAAGTAATTTAAGCACCAGATCAGAATATTAGATTTATTTTTTCTGAAGATTCATTTGACATTGAAGACTTGACTAGTCAGTTTTGCTTAACACAGACAGATGTTTTCAAATGTATTACAAACAAGACAAAACCACAAATAAGGAAGGAGAAATGTAATTTATAATATATTCTCTTGAAACAAGTCGCAGTATCTTATGCAATTTTGCTTCCCAAGAAAATGTTTTGTAATGATTTATTTTTAAAGATATTCAATGTCAGATTCTGACAAACAAGGCAAACATGCTAATTAAGAAGACAAGTGGATAAAGAAACAGTGAGCTCACTCTGTTGTTATTATATATATATATATATATATATATATATATATATATATAAACTTTTAAATGCTTAAAGGATGGACTTATGTTTTCCCATAATATTGACATATTTATATCCTACTGTATAACACAAACTCGACCTTTGAATACTGGAAAAAGGAGGAGGAAACAAAGGAAGCAAAAGTATATATTTTTTTTATTGAGTTTCATTGCTTAGACATTTAAAATATATTTTATTTGTGCACTTAAGGAGCTGATGCTAAATCAGGTAGAATGTGATGGGAAAATAGGAAGCAGCATCTCAGCCAAGTAAACATCTGCTGACGGCCGTCAATGTCCTGTTCTATAATTAAGAACGTCACTCCTAGATTTACCACTGTTTGTGTGAGTGGGTGTGAGAAAAGCTAGAGATAGCAAGTGCGGCTGTGTCTCAGGCCTGTGATGGAGGAAACGTCTGTTTACAGGATATTGATGAAACAAGGGTGAACGAAGTGGAGAGCGAGAGGGGTCGGACATGACGCACTCTCTGCCCCCTAAAACAAAAACACATACTCACATGCTGAATCTGGACTGTCTTCTTATGGCATCTCCTTTCATACCAAAACATCTGGGATATTAAAAACACTACAACTTAACACACAGTACAATCAAAAGTAGACAATACTCTGTGCAACAGTTAAAGGCTACATTGGCCCATGTGACTGTGACGGTAGCCTCTTGAAAGGCGTTTGGGGGAAGTTAAAGCAAATATTCTTTTTTTGCAAATCTACTTAATTTCCTTAATGACTCTAAAAGCCAATTGAGAGACAGATAAAAGATAGATTAGTGACTAATTAGTATTTCAGCCCTCAATAATACAATGAGTGCTTGACTAAGGACCATTGCATGTACAGTACATGGGTGTGCTTTTGTGTATAAACACACAAAGTACCATCCAACTAAACTTGATTTTGTTTTCTTTTCAACTTTGGGTACCGTAAATGAAACGATACATCACATGCACACCAATGGATCCTCTGCAGTCAATGTTCTGTATCTCACAAAGTCTTGTAAAGTGAAAAGCTGCATGTTCGTAAGGAACAAAATGCATCAATATACTTTGACTTCAAACTGTTGCAACATTTTATAATGGTTCCTTCAGGGGAAAAGTCCATCCCCATTTGTTTACAACTGTTTTGGGCTGTTTTCCATTTGTAAACAGTGCTTGATCTGTGCATATTTCTCTCCTGATTCAGACAAGATAATTTTTTTCAACGGAGAAGCAATATTATGGATGGAGGACTCTTATGAAGTTTAAACCATCGTAATGATGGATTTGTTTGTTACAAACAAGCAGCTTTTTCACTTTATAAAATGTTGATTGATGGACTGGATTCGTGTGGAATCATTGTGATGTTTTTATCAGCTGTTTGGACCCATTCTGACGGGACCTGTTCACTGCAGACGATCAATTCATGGGCAAGTGATGTAATGCTAAATTTCTTCAAATCTGTTCCGATGAAGAAACTAATTAATCTACACCTTGGATGGCCTAAGGGTTTTCAGCTAATTTTCACTTTTTCGTTTAAAGGAACTGAATGTAATAAGGTGTTCAATTCACCAAAAACATTTATATTATTTTAACAATTCTTATATTTGTATATTAACTTTTTATGTTTCATAATTTGAACAATGCCTTTAACATCTTTCCATGGGCCTCTTGTTGAGAATCTCTTGGGCTGTAAGATCTATCTTTCATCTAATTGGTCTGTAGACATTCATTGCTTGAATGTCAATTCCATTTTGACTTCCGCATCACTTCCTTCAAGAGGAAGGACCTCTGGCTTCACACGCTCAGCTGGACAGAGATTCACTTAAGAGACAGGATGTGGTGGGACTGCACAGAGGTCTCAGTCCTCGATGCTTCTGTGCTAGTCTCATTCTAAAATGTACACTTATTTTCAAGCCATGGAAAATCACTAAACTCTTCTTAATTTCAGTTATTATCAAATAAAGAGGAAGTAAAATGTTGCATTTATTCCCTTAACACCTGTTTACATTTTTTTATTTAAAATATACGATATTAAAAACTGAAATAAACATGTATATGATTCAGTAAATCAAAAACAAACTAACAACAGTTATATTGTGAAATTCAATTTCAAATAAGTGATTTCTATTTGAATATCTTTTAAAATGTAATTTATTCCTGTGACTCCAGTCATCAGTGTCACGTGATCTTCAGAAATCATTCTAATCTGCTGATTTGGTGTTCAAGTAATATTTCTTATGACCATTATAAAGTTTGTGCTGCCTAATGGTTTTGTGGAAACAAATTTTGAAATGTCTAGAAAAGATTAAAAATGCCTTTCCTGTCCTTGCTGTATAAAAGTATAAAAACATCATTATTAGCTTTATATTATCAGCTTTATTTTAAGCCTTTCATTTTTTTTTTCTTTTAAAACTATATAACTCAAACACAAATAGTGAAATTAGAGCTTTTTGGCACCCTTTCATCCTGAGTGTATCAGGTTTTACTCGTTATGAAAGCTTGAGGTCTCTTTCTTTTACTGGCTTTCACCAAGTTGTGGCCGAAACCTTTTCAGTCTGTTAATAGATCTGGCAACCGCTCAACACAGATGATTCACACAGGGATGCAGCCTTACTAATATCTTGAAAGAAAACAACTTGATTAGTCACAATTCAAAGAACAAATCAGAGACACACATTTCAGCGTGAGAACCAACTTTTTATTGTTCGTTTTTACGATGGTCCATATTTAATATTCATAACTCAGCGTTTTCCAAAGTGAATCGGAAATACTGTACAATATCAATGACACTGAGACATTAAAATAGTCCTTGTATAGCTAATATGTACTGTGGCTAGTGATCTGAATGTGCTATCACCCAACAGAATAGGGTTTGACTAAAGTTTTAAGAGCATTGCTCTTCTTTAGCAGTGAAGCCCTCCAACGCCGCTACTCTCAGAGTAACAGTGCTTCCCGTGGCCTCACAGACCATCCGACCAACATCCAACCAAATGAAATGCCTGAAGAAATATTGCTTATAAATCTAAGACTAGCACAGTACACAAGTGTAGACTGGAGGGTAATAGTACACATTTCATCTGTGTCCTTCTTACTAAACTCACAGTACTTTGGGGAATTAAAAATATGTTTACATTCACATCAACTATAATTCTAATGATTACAGGCGCACTTCCAGAGTGCAAAGTACTCTATTTTTGACTTTCCTCTTTAGTGCTCATATATGTTTGAGACACAAAGTGCGGAAATGTCCCAGCTGGGTGTGCCTTACAATAATCTAACACTACTAATGATGATTGCGCTGAATATAGTCGGACTAAACGTAAAAAGTGCATTTTGACGAAATCTAGAAGCAGCTAACAAAAAATTGCGGATACTAAGGCCAGAGGAGCGTACAGTACAGAAGGTGCTGTCCGTATGATAAGCTGACGTCCACATCAGATTTAAAACAACATTTACATTAAAAGCGGAAAAGAGAATTTCAGTTCAGTGCACTAACCAACAATCTTTGCGGCGTGAACACACAAATGATCGAGTCATGTTCACAGAGGAACCAAAACTCACAGCTGGAGGTGAATTAAGGGAGGTAAGAGACTCACGACATCAAAATAGCAAAAATAAAACGGCTTTTTTTTTTACACACTCACACACACACACACTTGATACAACAGACACTACCCCCATACACAACAGATACACTATTACACAATGTACAAAATAGTTAAATTTTCTACGCTTTAACTGTACAACAATTTCATACACAGCAGTGTTACAAGAATTCACCTGTTTGCCTTTCATAGATTTCTTACCGTTCGTTTAACAAAATGTACACCGATATTTACAGATATAATATTCAGAATCACAATGTACATAAATATACAGTATAGCACTTTGCTCACAAACATTATGGCCTCCAGCACCTCTTGGAAAAGAAAGAGATGCTTGTACATTTCTTCAGTTGTAGTCAACTTAAATATGGCTCAACGTTTACACTAGAGCTAGTTTTGTTTCAAGAGGTCTCAGAGCTGCAAAATAAAGGGCAAAATAAAAGTGCAGTTGTGTCTGTGCTTCTAAAAGATAAGAATGTGCCATGTAATACCAGATCGTCTAAGACATTTAATGGATTAATCTCAGTAGTTGAGTCTGATCAATATCTGTAAAGATTGTAGTGAACACATGCCATTTGAACCGAGAGCATTTGCGATTATGTATTAATGTATTCCTGCTGCATGTCATCACAGCAGGATGTACAACTGTTATCTGTTACCACTATCTGTGACCATTATACAGAGAGAGAGGAATATGCTTACCCTCTCTGCGGAGTATAAATGATATGAGTGATATGATTATTGCTTCCCAACCAAAAACATTAGAGTAAGCATTTTAATGCGTGTACATAATGCACTGTAATGCATGTTCAGATCATGCTATGTAAATCTGCTGTTGCATGTTGTGCTTGGCTTTGTGCTAATGCAGCCTTTTAAAGGTGTACTCGAGTCCCTGAAACAATTAGAAAAAATGAATTGTACTTTTGATAAAAGTGTACTTTTAAGCATGTTTGCTTTTGTTTATGTTTGTGCCTTGATTGGTTATTTGTGCTCTGTTCATTCATTTATATTGTCTTTTCAAATACTGTTGTGTTCAGGGGTATTGTCATAGAAAAAACATTGACTTATGTAATATATCTGACCGTTTCTGAGATATAAAGAGGAAGGTCAGAAGGTTCACTGACCTCAGTCTGGGAGTGCAGATGGTTATGAAAGAGCAATGAATATCAGCTAGAGCCAGTTCGTATGTATTATTATTTTTTTTTTTTTTTGATTCTTTACTAAGACTCATAAAAAAGCGTAACCTTGATATAAAAAAAAAAAACTTTTTTAATTATTATGTGAAATGATGCATAAAATCATAAATACCTCATTTAATTTTAATCCTATAATCTTGGTTAACATACGCTAATGCATTATCTGACAATAAGTATATTTAAAAATTGAAATAAATACATTTGTTATTATTTTGTTTGGGTTAGTTTAGTGTATCAACTATTTTTAACAGATTTGTTTGTTTTTCATCTTGATTTGAAATGCTAACAATGTATGTAATGTGGGTGGGAGAATGGATCATTTATCTGAACTTTAGTTTCTTAGCTTTGACTTTGGTTGAAGTTAACTTAATATTGCATTTTTGTTTAATGCATATTTTTGCCAAAAGATATAATTAGCCTGCTGTTCTGTTGTTGACCTTCTAGGGGTCATAGACCCCCTGTTGTACAATATAATATTCAAGCTGCCCTCAGGAGGAGATTTTAATTGGACAGATCTTTTCTATGTCGGTTTTGTTAGTAACTTGTTGTTATAAAAACTAGGAACAATTTTGGGGTGATTTCAGTTTGAATATGAGCTGTTGTGACTAGATTTTTTAAATATTATTATTTTAGTGTGAGGGGTCACAAATTCAAATTTCACTTGACTGCCAATACACCAACTGAAGTTGCATCTGTTTGTCAGTGTAGTTTAAACAATCCTAGTGTTGTTTTGTGCTTGTGAGATGCAGCTCTGGGGCCTCTTGTCTAGAGAATGTAAAGTGCACAAACCCAAAACTGCCACAAGCAATCAACAACAAAACAAACAATATATGTTTAACACTAACCATTAGAGTACAAGCGATAATGAGATGCACCAGCTGTGCTCAGCGGAGGGGCACATAGACACGCCTTCATCAAACTAATCAACGGCAAACAGCGACACCTTGTGGACAATCTTGTGCTATTGCAGGAGCAACATAAACGTTATTGATTTTTACCACATACACTGGACAACTACACTACAACAAACAAATTGTGCAAGTAAAATTTTAATCTATCTGTCCTGATTTATGAATCAATGTGATATCATCGAAATATCATCTCATCTTGTTAAGGGCAGAATCAATGCATCAGACCAGTTTAGCAATTCTTGTCTAGAGGGCTTCATGTATTTGAGTTTCTTTCAGTTAATAGCGTTCACAATCTATCTTAGTGCAGGCAAAACCCATCCAAAAATGAAAACTCATTAATCATCATTGACTTACTCATTTTGTTTTACACCCATGTGTCTGTTTCGAAATGTGAAACACAAAAGAAGTTTCAAAGAATGTATGGAAATATCAAAATGAACAATGGAAGTGAATGGGGACTGGAGCTGTCAAACTCCAAAACAACACATTTGAATGACGCACTACAATGGAGGGAAAACTGTCTTTGTGAATAATTACATTTCTTTCACAAAGCTATAATATGGCTAAAGAAGCTTTTTTTTAAAGCTTGACAGTCCCAATCCCTGCTCACTTTCATTGGTTACAACCAATATATTATTAAGTAAATGAATATGTTATGCTGCATAGAAGCAAGAGAGTCACATGGGTTTGGAGCAACAATGAGTAAATGATGACAGAGAGAAAGAACCGTTTTTAGGTGAGCTGTCCCTTTAAATTATTTCCCCATTGTTGCTGTGAAATGCAGTGGTTGCTAGGGATACAACAAGGGCATTACAGGAACATCTTGAAACCCCTCCTCAACGCGCGCACACACACACACACACACATCCAAAGAGGACTCATTAACATGCAGCCGTGCTGTTTCTGACACAGGTTCCCCTGGGTAACCAGCCTAGTCCGTGTCTATTTTTACCTCAACAGCCTTTATGAAAAACTCAAAAGCTACAAGCAGCTGAATGATCAAAAGCTTTGCTGCTGTACTCATCAGGGTTTTAATAAGACCAACAACTCCTGTCCCACTCGCCATCACACTTTCCCCTCAACTCTCCAGCCCTCTTCAGCTTCCCGAATCTATTCTTACTGGAATAAATACTGAAAATGAATCCCATTCATTAGAACAAGTGTATCTAATATGAACATACACCAAACTAAAACAGAGAGCATGTTTAGGCTTACAGATTATTAGGCAGTGAGTTTTAAGGGCAGCAGTTCTCAATCACATTAGGCAGTCTTCACAGTACTCACTCCACACTATACAAAGGGACTACACATTACTTTACTACATTACTATACTTTGGTTTCTCAAGAAAACTGGTCCTCTTCTTCCAGCTCAATATGTGTTACCTTATAAAGACACTCAACTGCTTTTCCACATCAAGTTGATTTACAGCAATCTTTTAAAAACATATTTCAAACATATATATATATATATATATATATATATATATATATATATATATATATATATGGCCTGTTTTTGTATACTATATTCTTTAGAGAGAAAAAAAGAAAGAAGACTCCAAAAAATATCACACGAGCTATCATTCAAAAGTTTGGGGTCAGAATTTGTTTTATGTTTTTGAAAGTCTCCAATGCTTACCAATGCTGCATTATTTGACAAATGTAAGAAACAACTGTAATACTGTAAAATATTACATTTTGCAATCTATTTTAATGTATTTACTGACACTTTAGATCTATTCTATTTAATGCATCCTTGTTAAATAAAGGAATTCACTTGTTAAAAAAATAATACTAACCACAAACTTTAGACTGATAGTGTGTTTATATATAACTATTTGTTAATTAAATAATAACTTTTGCAGTGTTTGTTATTTAAGAGGTCATTTGTGTGGCATTTTGTTGAAATGTTTCTCCCTCCCCCAAAAAAGTCTTAAAATATCAGATATACACAAATGACCTCATAATATATTTTATTCAAATTCCAGAGATCAGCTGTATTATACAAAAACCCCAACTCATCATTCTGTTTAGTGACCCTGATGAGAATGTTGTGTGGGTAATATAGCCCCAGAACAGCAAGTTTGAAAACAGGCAGTGTTGAACAAGGGTCAAATGCTTCTCTGTGCACTACAGTAAATAATCTGACATTGGCATTTGTAAAGTATAAACAAATACCACTTACACCATTTACAGATTTCACTACCATTCTCTATTTGGAGCTCACTGTATTCATTATAAATGTAAATTTAAATAATTATATGGGCCTAAAATAGTTTAAGTATGAAAACAGAAGTTAATAACACAGCAAATACAGATTTCTCCACAGCTTTAGATCTGGGCTTTAACGCAAGCCTCACAATGGCAGGAAATGCCACTCTTTCATTATTATTATTGCCACTGCTGAAATGGATATTAAATAATATTTCTTCCATTTAATTAATGTGTAATTTATTCAAATCTAGTTATTGTGCTTGGTGGAGTTAACTTGGCTCAAACGTCACCCCTTGTTGCGTCCTGAAAATGTAATTTCTTGTGCTGTGTGGAAATCACCTCTCATTAGGCAGTCACATTTGTTTTGATTATAAAAAATAAAAACATCTAGGTAAAACTTTCCAAAAATGAAACTCAAATCCAGTAGCAAAGACACCCTGAACCTGACAATTATACTGTATATATTTGATACTGCACTGAGACTTCATGTATATGTGCGTTGTGTATGAATACATATGTCGCCCTCTTGTGCTGAGATGTGGACATGACTGTTGATGTACTGTTGAAGTAACAGAAATCAAGCTATCAATTCACTCTACTCTCAGGTGGTCTGTATTTAACAGTGACACTTACATAATATCCAGTAGAGGGCTCATTATAAGAAGTGAAAGATTTAGTTTCTCTTAGTCGTGTCCCTTTATGAGCTCTAAAGAGGAGTTTAAATGAAATTTCTTGCGCATTTTGTAAGATGTCTAGATTTTAACAGCATTGGTAACACCTTAACCTGAGCAACAACTATCAGCTCAGCTCTCACCATCCCTATGACCCCAAACCAGTCACAGAGACCAGACCTGAAGCTTGAATGCTTCAACCGTCTTAGAGTTGACATATTTACATGTATGCAAAAACAAAACAAAAAAACTTACCAACTCAACAAATAAGCCATCTTACATTTTGATCTGAAAGCTTCAGGCTCTCTTTCACCTTCAGACCAACATCTGTAGTCTGCATGAATAATTGGGCCCAGGGGAACGTGTCTAGGAAGGATCTCTGTCTTTCTGTCTGTTTTCTTGTGGTCCTGCTCCTTTGGATGGCTTGGGTTAAGGTGTGACCAACACTAGGACCTTCTCATCTGTTCAGCATCTTCTTTCTCTTTCCGTCTCAGTCTCTGGTCGGTGGGTTGGAGGATCATGACTCAGATTTGGGAGGGGCGGGGTTGGTCTGGTAACCACTGCCATATCCGCTGATGGAGGTAGAGTTGGTGATGAGCTCCACAGGAGAGGTGCTGCCGGGGCCCAGATAGGCCCTGTGGCTGGGCATGGGAGAAGGGGCTTCGCTGGGGTTCTTCCCAAGGATGAACCTTGTCTCATCTTCCAGGGTGGAAGCCTCCTTTGCCAGGCTCTTGCGGTAGGAGACGGACAGCTTGTTGGAGCCGTCTGGGAGCCAGTTGAAGTGACGGGCAATAAAGACCAATGGAAGAGGAAGCATGGCCACAATGATCAGAGCAAAACACATGACTAGTGCCCAGGTAGGATAACTCTGAAACCTCTCCGTGGCCTGATTATAGAGGAGATAGAATTCACAAAGTGAAATATTACAGTCCTTGAATAATATTTTCATATTTGTCAAAAAAATACATGCTCTGCCATTCAAAAATTTGGGGTCAGATTAAAAAAAAAAGAATACTTTTATTTGAAGATTTCTATTTCAAATAAATGCTGTTCTTTTGAACTTTCAAGGAATCCTGCAAAAATGTATCAGTTTCTACAAAAGTATAATGCATCGCAATTATAAAAAAAGGTTCTTTGGCACCAAATCGTCATATTAAAATGATTTCTGAAGGATCATGTGACACTGAAGACTGGAGTAATGCTTCAGAATTGTCAGGAATAAATGACATTTGTAAATATATAAAAAAGAAAACTGTTATTTTAAATTGTAATAGTATCTCACAACATTACTGTATCTTGATCAAATAAATGTAGCCTTGATGAGTGCAAGAAACTTCTTTCAAAACCATTTAAAAATCTTACCAACCAAACCTTTGTAAAGTAGTGTATCAATTCAGACATTGCCTAGATGTAATTGCATGTGCACATAATAAAGGGAGGGAACTGACCCACATATTTAAACTAGGGCTATTAATATTAACTACCACGAAATATAAAAAATTTAAAACTATATAAAATGTGGTCAAATAACATATGATACTTAATAAAATACTTAATAAAATAGCCAACTAAATATAAAAAAATAATATTAAACAATGGACATCCATATGTTTTTTAATGGTTGAGCAGAGTGTACTTTGGGAACAGGAATCGGATGGGAGAGAGAAAAGGACTAGACAGACTAGTGTGTAACTAACCAGGTCTTGCACCCAAGCATTGTATCCCGGAGGGCTGATGGCCATCTCTACCACACTGGCAGAAATCAGTACGAGCAGACACACCGGAGACACATACTTCCACAGGTAGAAGTAAACAGAGTATGGTCTGAAACCCAGCATGTCTTCCAGATCCTGCATGAACCTGATGAACGCCGCAAAGCATGCAGAATTACAATGTTGATCGATATCAGACACAAGGCAAAAATGAACTGAACTGCAAGGAGACTATATTTGGTGTTAGCAAGAACAGACAAGGAGGAGATCTGATTTCAGAGGTACAGTCCTATTTTCAAACAAAATGATAGAGAACTTTGCAAGCATAGTAAGTGAATTTGCCAACCTCTTGGTGCCATAGATCCAAGCTACAGATATATTCTCCAGGATCACCACAAGGGTGAGGGGCAGACCAGCAGAATAGTCATCAAACATGGTAACGAAGTAGTTCCCTGAACGCTGGACAAACAGCAAGCCGCAAAAAAAAGCCACAATACAGCAGCCCACTGCAGGAAATACAAGATTATGCAGGTTACTTATTGCCACCTAAAAGTGGCCCAGAATCACCACAATTATAATATATTCACAGGAAAAAAAAGAGGAAACCAGGAGCTCTCACCTGTGAGGAACTCTTTCCGAATTTTGAAAGTATCCAGAATGGGTGTGGTGATGCCAGTCATGGTGCCAATCATGCTACCCAGGCCCAGGTTTATCAGCATGAAGAAAAACATGACAGACCAGAAGGGAGAAGCGGGAAAATGGGTCATGGCCTCAGTGAAGGCAATAAAAGCCAGACCGGTGCCTTGAACAGCCTGGTGAGCGACAAAAAGCTGTGTTATTATAGTTTAAATAAAAAAATTAAAGATAGGTTACCACCACACAGCCCTGAGAAATGTAACCCCGGTACCATTTAACACACTAAACACAAAAATATTACAGCTAAAAATAATAAAGTGAAATGATGAAATACTAAAACTAACAGTCAGAGTAAAGATGAAAAATAAGACTAAACTGAAAGCACAAACTGAAAATAAACCAGAAATGAAAAAGCTATACTAAAATAAAATAAAAAAAGCTATACTTTTGCTTCCAATCCGTTTTAATTTTTCATTTAAATTAGAAGTGAACACAACCCAGAAAAATAGACTGATAAATGAATGTCCCGTTTTCTTTTGCCAAAACTTAGCTGATACTGGATACATGAACCCTAAAGCTGTAATCAAATAAAAATTGTGCAAAATTGCTCTAAAGTTCATAAATAGCTTGAAAAGTACAATTCATTCCATAGTATTATGATTAATTAAAATAAATGATCATAATAGACATTTTTGTCTACTGAGCTTGGCAAATAAATAAATAAATCCTAAGTCTAAATGTAAGTTTTATCCATGCAAAATGGCTTAGCTGAAACCTGTGAAAGAAAGCAGACAGCTCATGGGCTGAACACCTGCCTTATTGAGCTCATCCTCCAGCAGACACGGCTCCAGCCCCAGCTGCGCAAAACTGTCCTCTTTCACAATCTTTATTATGCCGTACATCTCGGCATAGTCTGACGTGGAGAGGTGGGAGAAGTTCACATGAGGGGGGATGAGATCCTGACTCAGCACATTTGAGTTCAAGTAGCCCAGAATCTTCTCAGCATTCCTAAAAGAGAACAACACAGACATGAGGCTGCTGGATGACCTCAAAATCCAGCTTCCTCATTTAGATTTAAAGAATGAAGCACAGATATTATTTTACAGTGGAAAGTGTAACTTTCCAATCACAAAAATGATCTCTTTATGAGAGAAATAGACATATTAATAGGTCATACGTACTCCACCACACATTTCTCGTTCATGACGTTGGCTTTGAAACCCAGCACAGCAAACACCACGAGTGTGGCCAGTATAGAGGTCACGAAGTTGATGACAGAGACCAGCACGGCATCAAAATGGCAGTTGTTGTCTCTCTTATTGTAGCTGGAAAAAGCGATGACTCCACCGAAACCCAGACCAAGAGCAAAGAAGACTTGAGTGGCAGCTTCACGCCACACCTGCGGCTCCAGCATGATCTCCAGCTAAAATGAAATACATTTTTTAAAAAAAGTTTGAAATGAACAGTGCCAACATAGCTGAAGGCCTTCAGTTGTTTCTAATGTTTGGTAATAGAAGCATTCTTTGTAATGTGAATTTGATTTGAAGTATCCCAATTATACCACAAGAGGGAGTCCAACTACCCGACAGGGTGCAATTTTTAGATGCAGAAACTTTATTTTTAAATTGCTGAATCTTCTATCTTAAAGCTTTGCTTACATTGCATGAAATTTGTTCTTTAGTTTCAAAAACAACAACCTTAATCTGATTTCCAAAATATTACGTGTTTCAAATCAGCGCACGTGTACACACTCCTTACCTTTGGTGTGAACATGTGAGCAATGCCGTCAACAGCTCCTTTAAGAAACATCCCTCTCACCAGGAAGCAAAAGAGCACCACGTATGGAAATAGAGAGCTGAAGTACATCACCTGTGCAAACATAGTAGAACAACTGTAAATATGTCTTCGTTCAAGTGTTCTACAATGATTTTAAGATGACATTGACATTTCTTAGAAAACAATAACTGTGCGTTAATGATTTTGCTATTATTTATTACAACAGGACTTAACTTTGGCACATTATAAATACTTCTTTGTTCATAACTATAAATCTTGAGTTAAAAATGCATTCTTTTCTCTTCTTTTTGGTTGGTTTCAACCCTGATGTTACCAATAATAAACAAATATCAAATTACTATTAACTAATTAACTAAAAAATGTAATGTAAACCTAAGAACTGCAGAGGTTTACAGAGGTTTTTTTTAGTTACATGATCTGAACAGATGGTGAAGCTCTGGCTTGATGAGATTAACCGAAATGTAGATTTATAGAGAACTATGTGTGTCCTTGTTGTTTAGACACGGTGATGCTGGTAAACAAGTATTTCTCTGTAAAATGTGTGTTTGTTAATGCTGCACCATCACACCTTGAATTTGCATCAAGGAGAAAACAAACGTTCCGCTCTGGGAAAATAATCATGATTGCACATCGTGATTGTGTAATTGTTCAGAAGAGCTTGAGAACTCGACATCTGCAAGATTGTGCCTTCAAGCTATCCAAAAATGTATGCGTTTCTCAACTAAGTCGATTCTCATTTCATTATCTCACCTTCCCAGAAGACTGAATGCCTTTTATTACAGCCAGGCAGACAATTATCCAGGCAGCCAGAAGCGACAGAGTCATCCTCCAGTTCAGACCCCCACTGTCTGCGATTGTGCTGGTGATGTTCAGGGTCTCGCGGTACCAGAAGTACGTGGTTGCTGAGCTCTTCTCACACTCAGGCTCCACAACTAACCAAACAAAGGAAAACCAGAGGGACAAAATTAAGCCCATGTCTATTAATATACCACTGACTATTTGATGACTTTGTGGAAAAGATCAGATTGTTTTTCTAAGGATTTGATTATGATTCATTAGACTGCCATTTTAAATAGATTTTATTCCACTTAATTTCATATTTTGCTTACATTCTGTATGAAATAAATTCTCTTTATTCTAATGCTGTCTATTATACAGGGCAGCACCCATTTCTTTTAACTTTATGTAAAAAAAGAAAAAATAAGAAGAAAAAAACCTCGTGATTAAAAGTGATTTGTAAAGGGAATCTTGCTGTACTGCTTGAGAATCGAGATCATTAATTTGAATACTGATACTTTTCCAAAGGCCGAATCCAAACCTGGTGGAAAACCAGCATCCAAAACACAACACACAAACTGGTGACCTGCCAATATTTTCAGTGGAGAACACTGCCAGTGCTATGGAAATCTCCAAATACTGCTTCTAACAGCATAGTAGAGTATCCTGGAAAGGTAGAAGTAAAACTGTATCCAAGAAACATTGTGTACTAAAAGATTTAAGGCTTTTAATCAATACCATTTAGCATATATAGCAATTCTTTAAAGTTTGTACTACATAAAGACCGCAAATAGAGTTTGAATTTATGCTAGAATATAATAGTTTTGGGTTTTAGTTGGATTTTTGTAGTGTGCTGTGCCCACTTAAGCTGCATGTCTACATGTATCTAGTCTTAGTGAGGTTGAGAGTGAGACTGACTGCAGGTCTCAGCCTCTGTCTAGCTCTTTCTCCACTTATTGACCAGGGGACACTGCCGCAGGGCATGCTGGGAAGTCTAAAACACACAAAATGACCTTGAGTATGAGGCTCATGAAGAGCGGTTTAGGAAATGCGACAAGGTGCATGATGTTTATAGGGTGGAATATCCTTTAAAGGTAGGTTAATAGTTCAACACAAAAATTAAAATTTTGTTATCATTTACTCAACCCCATGCCGTTCCAAACCTGTATGGATTTCTTTCTTATGCTGAACACAAAAGAAGATATTTTGAAAAATGATTGGTCCCCATTGACAATACTATGGAAAGAATTGCGACCATCGACTGTTTGATTATCTGCATTTTTCAAATATCTTCTTTAATGTTTAATCTAAGAAAGAAATTCATTCAGGTTTGGAATGACATGAAGTTGAGTAAATGATGACAGAATTTTCATTTTTGGGTGAACTATCCACTTAAGACTGCAGTGCTAAAAAAGCCACAAATAGTGCTGCATTACAGACTACAACTTTATCAAAGTCATCAAAACGCAATTAATGGATGATACTACATATTTCTACAGCTTTGACTGTGATGGAAGCAAGACGCTTCTTGCTGTGCCACATTTTATTTCATTAGGCAAAGTGTTGTACCAAATAAAACAACACGACGCCAATTTTTCTAGTCATTATGTGAGAAACTGCAGAGCACTCACTGGCTTGGCTGCCATTCCTCCTGATGGGGCACTCACTCCAGGGCAAAGGATACTGAAACGACTGAAAAAAGTAGAAGATGCTCCAGCCGATAATCACATTATAGTACAGACCCACAAAACCACACACCTGTAGAATGAGAGAAAGAAAAAAACAAAGGATATTGTTAAAAACTATAAACATTTTTAGGGGTGATATTGATCATAAACTGTCCCCTGGTACGGTCTCATCTAGTCTAAGGCTTATTTTGCCTGACTTTAAGCCGTTTACTTGCACATCTGAGCCATACTGTGCACTGAAAATAGCAACCTAGGTGGCAAAATCCAATCTAACTGTCTGGCACCTTCTGGGAATCTTCTGGGAATGTTTTCTTGTGTTTCTTGCATGGCTTTGAAATAAATATTTATATTGGACAAACAGAAATCATGACCACAACATGCCAGTTTAGTTTGGTATTGTTGCATCATCTATTTCAGATTTATCCAACCCTATATGCTATGTTGAAAAACAATGTGGTTAGTCATTTTACAGTACATTTCAGTCAGAGTAGCTCTTCCTGGCAGTTGTATAGCACTGATGTGCACCAGACTGAGTCTGATATATGATCAGAAGTGTTTTAGCTCCTAAAACTCAATAGCCTTACTTCATTTATACTGTCCATAAACAGAATTCGAACACAAGCGAATGTGTTCCGTGAGCTGAAATACCGTGTTTGTTCAGGATTTGGCGATGCATGCCTGTCAACAACAAATCTATCCCTGCAGTCTGCAACAGAGCAGTAACGGTTCTTAGCGATGTCACAGGTCGACAGAACGTTGAGTTAGTGAATAATTGAAGCACATTCTTTCTGCTGTAGCTTCACGGGTATTAATAGCAGCGGCTGCAGCAGAACAGCCATATTTAGTCCATGAATGTTTCTCTACAGTCATTTTAACTGTGGGGCTGTTTTAATAAAGGCCTATTGTTTTGAAAATGGCTTTCCTTGCATTTCCTTGCAACACAATTAAGGTCAGTTCCCAATCTGAAGTCAATTAAATCCAATAGACTCATTAAGACTACATACCAAATACTAAATACAATACAAAATATTAATTTTCAATTAAATTCATCTTGATTAACAGGACATTTAATATTCTAATAAGTAACTGTATGTAATTACATATTAATTACATTTCATTAAAAATATAATTTTTTTTTTTTTAATTCATGGACATAATATCAACAATATTTAAAAAATATATATATAATCAAATTATTTAAATTACAATGCTGATAATGTTTTATATATGCCGCATCTGTATATATAATATGTATTCAGCTCATTCTGTTACTAATGACAAAGCCATTCCCAAGAAACTGCTGATTAAACAGCATTTACACAATAACCAGATTTCCACCCCAGTGCTTTTGGATTATGGTATATAACCAACATCTCCTAAAAGGCCTTACATACTTGCTGACTTGCTAAAGTATCTCCAAAGCACAGCAGCTTATACAAGGACAGGAAACCAGAAAGTCCAGGTGCAGCTGGGGCTGAAAATGTATCTATTAAATGTTCAGGCAGAGTGATATTTTCAGATCGAAACCCATCTGATAGGTTGTGTGACTGTGCTCATATTAAACTGATCAGAGCACAGAGTAGTAATGGATGAATCAGCACAGAATGGCTCTTTTAGGCTAGTGACACATCAAAAACAAATGCTTCTGCTAGAGCCTTCAGAACACTGAAATTGGTTATTTGTTTGGAACTTACAGGCTTCTCATTGTATTGAAACATTAGCATACGAACAAGGATCTCAAACTGTATCAATTACCCAATCTGAGCTGACATGAACCACACAATCACAAGTCAATGTCATTAAAACCAATTTAAACGCAACCATATTCACACACATCTGATTTCATCATTTACTCATGAACCAAATGAAGCAACATGATCTCAGTCAAGAAAAGAACATACATCTGAGTGACTGCTCATTTGTGCCTTGTGTTTCAGTCCACTACTTCCACCAGAACATCATTCACTCACCATCAGGCTGGACACTCCAATGCCACCGAGTCGTGGACAAACATAATTCCAGACTCCTATGCTCCCTCGACGGATCCTCTGGCCGACCGCCAGCTCCAAGAAGAAGAGTGGGATGCCAATAAGGATAAGAAGGATGAAGTATGGAACAAGGTAGGCACCTGTAAAAAGAGACAGCAACACTTGTAAATACAGAGAGTCTTAATGACCAACTAATAGCCCAAGATCAATCAAGTTACTGCACACTAAATGCATTTTATTCTTTCAGAATTTTTTTCTTTCAAAATGACTTTTTGCTCATTCGTACATTTACAAATAATAACAAGTCTTTAAATATGTTTCTAGCTAATTAAACAGTATACTCTGTCTGCTGGAATTTAAATGAGTGATCGTATCTAAACTTTTTTGTTGAAAATCAAAATACTTTATATGACTGCCTGGGACACGTTTCCTCATATTTTCATATTTCGTATTTAACTTAATTTAACTAAGGTAAAATATATAAACATGTTTTTAGCAACATAGTCACTTGTTTATATTTTGTTATGTTTTGACTTAATTTAGGACATAGATTGACTGTTATATTACAAGACATTAAAGGTATAGTTCACCCAAAATGAACATTCTGTCAATATTGACGCATTCAAGACTCAGAAAGGTAGTAAAGACATTGTTAAAATAATCCATGTGACATCACTGGTTCAACTGTAATGTTACGAAGCTACGAGAATACTTTTTGTTCACAAAGGAAACAAAAATAATGGCTTAATTCAATGATTTCTTTTCTTGCAGGTCAGCGTCTGCTGCCATTCATAAGAGTACTATGATGCATCCATGATGCATACCATGAGGTGCTGCTGCATTTTGAGCTTTGTGTTCCAAAGATGAAAGAAAACTCACAGGTTTGCGACAACATAAGAGTGAGTAAATGATGACAACATTTTCATTTTTGTGTTAAACTATTCCTTTTAATCATATGGTCAGACAGTCATCAAAAGAGCTTGACGATTGAGTCAAAATACAATATTTACAGATATACAAATCAACACAGGCAGTAATTCATAAACTTCAGTTTTTAAGACCATAATTAATAGTCTTGAGATATTTTCTAGAATAATAGATATTATAAGTATGTCGAGTACTGTGATTGTTTGTTACCAAAGGGAAAAAAGAAAATAAATAGAACAGAACATTAATTCAGGTCAAAATATTGCAAAAGTAGTGCAATTGGCTGGACAGACTTAACAAGATTTCCATAACTGCAATATATTTAGATCATTGGTTATACTTCTTTTTTTTAAATTACATTTTGAGAGAAACATGATTTCACTGATCTAATGATTAGTAATAAATTGGACATTTTCCTTTAGAGAAAATTGTATTTAAACTAAATATATGACCTGTCACACCATATTTTGAAATATTTTACTTATATGACACAATTTGGGTTCAAATAAAAATCAAATACAGTATACTTTCAAGCAGAACAAGAGCAAGTGCAAATCTTTATTATTTTCACACCTTATGTTTTGTCTTTCCTACATTTTCTTGCTAAAGTTCTACCACCCAAATATAGCAGATGGTATCTGCTAAAGGCTAATGACAGTCTGAGCCTCAATAGGCATGACTGAACAGACAGACCACAGAATAAAACAGCAAGTCACGCTTCCGAGCCCTGATGTCAAACTTGCTCCATGGTGACGGAGAGTTTGGTCTTAGCAGAGCAGCCTCTATTTGAAGTCAAAGAACAATCTGAAAATAACCGCTTCTGTAGACGTGAAGTGCACAAACCCATCCTCTTGGGAGGCTCTAAGTGTAATTAGAGCCAGGGATGATCACAGCACAGCCCTCCCTCTGCCTTTATTTATAACGATGGACTGCTTGTTATCATTTTGATTACTGCATTTCTTTTGTGTTCAATGTTGCTTTGTTTTGGCTTTTTGTCTGGGCTTTATTTACGCATACGACTAATGAAAACAAAACAGCAGGTCCTACGTTGGAAACAGGAGACTGGAGGAAAGAGAAAGGGATACAAGGACAGATGGAAGGGAGAAGATGGAGAGAGCAAGGGTGCGTAACGGAAACAAGGCCTTCTGGGAAATTTTCATAATTGCTAGACAAGCAAGGACAAGATATGACGATCTAATTAAGGTGTCAGGTTTCACTTTCAGATAACATTAATGTGTCAAACTATGTATGTTTTTTTTCCATTACAATTTGTCATCGATACCATTAAAATTGTTTTTCAGATCATTCTGCAATAAGAAAAATTCTTTATATATTTGCTTTGTTTTGCAATAACTACTGCATTTCTAAATATACCTAAACATAAATGTACTCATCAATCTTATCAAAAAATAGATTATGAAAAATCTGAAGACAATTGGATATATATTTTGTTTTTATAAAATATAGTATGTTTATATAGTATAGTATGCTTCATGAAGTCATTGATCTCTGAAAAAAATCTGTCATTAATTTCTGTTACCTAAAATCATTTTACATCATATTTCTGACTAGAGACTGTGAAATAGGGTGATAGTACATTTCGCATTAGAGGAGAATATTAACAATGAATAATATTCCATGCAGCCAAGGAGCAATGACAGCAAGAAAATTACGATGACATAAACATTTACAAATGAAGACCGTAAAGGCCTTGACATTACTGTTTTTAAACAGCCCATATAACATTGCCTGCCCTAAATAATGCACACCGGTACCGTCAGCTTAATAAATTTAGAGGGACCACAGCACACAAGGCATTCAGCTGACCAAAAAAAGCCTGTCTCAGTGGAAATTTTACAGAGCTTAAGATAATAATACAGAAGAGAGAAAACGTTAAAGGGATAGATCACACAAAAATGTTAATGAAAAAAAAAAATTATTCACTCTCATGCCATTCCAAACAAGCATGTTTTTGTCTACATGGAATACAAAATGTATTGTAATGAAAGCAAATAAAGACCGGCCTATCCAGCAAAATAGCTTCAGAAGATATGAAATACAGTTGTAAAGAAAACATTTTATGATTTCTGCTACTATTCTGCAACATTGATATGCTAGTAAAATGTGGTGAACGTTATTGCAGATTAGCAATAATTAGAAGACTATCAAACAACAGTGGCAAAAGCATGTTTAATACATATGCAAGTAAAATGAGGAGAAAGTTGCAGAACTGGATTGAGTTCATGGTTTGCATTTGTTGAGCATTTTAATGCAGTTGTGTAACACAAATTATGTGTGGGCACTGCTGCTGAAATCAACCTCTCACTTACATTTATATATGTTAGTGGTCGACCGATATATATTGACAAGGCCAAATGATTTTAATTTTCTTAAAGTGACAAAGTGAAATGACAAAGTGACGTGACATACAGCCAAGTTATTAATTATTAAATATTAATAATATTAATAATAATAATAATAATAATATATCGGCTTTATGTCGGCTATTGGCCACCCTGCTTTCCAAAAAAAAAAAAACAATACCAGTCAACCACTAATATATATATACCGTATTTTCCGGACCATAAGTCGCACTTTTTTTCTTAGTTTGGCTGGTCCAGCAACTTATAGTCAGGTGCGACTTATTTATCAAAATTAATTTGACATGAACCGAGAGAAATGAACTAAGAAACATGAACCAAGAGAAAACATTACCGTCTACAGCGACGAGAGGGCGCTCTATGCTGCTCAGTGCTCCTGTAGTCTACACTGAAGACATAGAGCGCCCTCTCGCGGCTGTAGACGGTAATGCTTTCTCTTGGTTCTTGGTTCTAAATAAATGCGACTTATAGTCCGGTGCGACTTATTGTCCGAAAAATACGGTACTTATATTTTGGATGTGTCATCCAAATGAACTTCAAAACCAAACACAGTATGGTGTTTTATTTCCTTACGAAGGACCTAAATGCATCAGGCTGTTTATTTGTAATCATACCTTCAAGTATGATCACATTAGTGAAATTTTAGCTGAATTTCTGGTCCATTGTCAATACAGTTTAGCAGTGTATGAAGCACTGCTCACACAGAAGTCACTTTCAAACCAAGCAGCTTTCTGTTGGTCAGTGCAACAAATTCATGTGACCAACTTAAAAAATGTTTACATGAAAGCCCTGATTGTTCAGCTTCCTGTTGGAATGACTGGATTTCATCTGCAAAATTAAAGACTTAAAGACTAAATTGTCAACAGCGCATTGGCCGTTGGTTTATTAAATTGGTCATGAAATTGATTTTTTTATTATTATTATAACGAACAAATAAAAATGTGGGAAAATTATTATTTTCAACCCTCATTCTGAACCTCTCTGAGAAACTGGCTGCTTTTAAGGGGCGGGTCCTTTAAGGCTTCGCAGGATTCAGCCACTTTGACTGGCTAAAGTCATTCCATAGGAAACAGTATCAACGGCCCCTCACTATTGCATAGGTGTTTTGAAAACATAATCAAAAATAAAATGGTCATTTCCAGACAAAGCATTATTAAATCATCTACTTATGGTTGATGCAGCTGCAGTCAGGTATAGTACTGCTTCATCTTTCTACAAATGTTTCTTCATGAACTCTCCATGACACTGTACCTTGTATACAAAACAAAATTCTCCAATCAATCCTCTGACATGATCTGGGATGCCATTAAAAATAAACTATTCACTTGTTTTTTACGCTGAGATCCTTGTGATATCTGTACAAAGACACCACTGAGCTGTTTAAACCAAAGTGAGCGTTCTTTCACTTCATTTGTTCTATTGACAGACTCAAGCGTGGACTGTCAGAAAGTGAACACGCATCTGTATACTGTATCCAGTGCAGACAAGATAGCGGCGCTGATTGTAATTTCTATTCACTTTTGACGCAACGTGACACTCGCCTTCAGTGTGATCTTAAATGTCAAGCCATCAGTGGGTGTGGCCTATGGTGAGAAGATGACTTTCAATGAATGTGCTGCTCTGGAGGTGGGGTTTATGCAAACGACTGTGCCCAGCTGACGTCACCCAGTCCCTATGGATGCAAAACAAGCCTTTTTCTGAGGGTTATTACACAAATGTTTTTTAATTGATGATGAGGACATTTTAAGTTATGGTATATTAACCCTATGAGGGTTAATATACTTTAAATATAAAAAATGTAAATATAAAAATATATTTTTTTTGTCATGCCCTAACATTTGTAACACTGTAATCAACACAAATTGGTGTATAAATTGCATAAATTGCTATAATAATATGAGAAAGGCATGTATGTACA
This sequence comes from Carassius carassius, assembly GCF_963082965.1. Lineage (NCBI taxonomy): Eukaryota > Metazoa > Chordata > Actinopteri > Cypriniformes > Cyprinidae > Carassius > Carassius carassius. Next base: position 19,563,328 of record NC_081775.1, read on the forward strand.
TGATTGTGTTTTTGAGAAGACAATGTTTATGCATGTTTAGTGAAAAACTAAAAATTGTAATTCACTTGAATAAGGCCATAAAACACATACAGAACATTGGTTCCCGGGACTTTTGAGAACTGGAGCTTGTAGCCTAGAATTTTTCTTTCTAAATTATGTGAAAATCATCTTGTTTACTCACTCACAGAAAACAATATATTGATTTAAATTTTCTAAGACACTTTTTGTGGAGAAAGGGTCTATGCGAGAGGACGTGAACTATCAGCATTATATTGTTATTTACACCTGAGAAGACAAAGGCCTGCATAATGAGCTGCATAATGAGCCGTTCAGTCTGTCACTGAGAGGGAAGAGTTACAAGAAAGAATGTGAGGACAAAATAAATGTGTAGATTTTTATGTTTGTAGTTTATTTAGAACATTTTTAATTATCCCACAAAACATTTTAATATTCACTTGAAAGTGCAGTTAAACAGTTTATTAGGAACAATCAAAGCTGACTTTCGAAGCTGAATTTTTTGCATCATTACTCCAGTCACACAATCCTTCAGAAATCCTTTTAACAATCAGATTTTCTATTATTTTTATTATTATCATTATTATTATTATTAATGTTGAAAAGAGCTGAGAATATTTTTTCAGTTTTTTGGGGATAAATTAAAAGAACAGCATTGTTTGTTATATTTGTTACATTTACATTTATTTGTTACATTTTTATTATTTACATCAAGCTTTTGAATGGTATAGTAGTGTATATTGTTATTGAAACGTCATCATTTTTCACTTGATTATACACTTAGTCAGGAATTATAGTATGGAAAAAGTCTTTGGAAAAAGTCTAACTAGTAAAATGTTTACACGTTATGTGAAAACTACTACAAGTATATAAATAAATAAAAAGAGACTTACTCATGGTTATGATGTCTGCTGAATAAAGCACTTTATTGTTTTTTCGCGGAGCAAACAATAAAAAAAAATGAAGAACAGTCTCGCTGCGTTGTTTTCTGTTGTGTGGGCATATTCAAGCCACGCGCTTCAGTGGAACATTATAATCTCAAAAGCGCGTACAGCGTATAATGAAGGGAGACGTGAAAAACGAACATCGCGTTGTTTTTATATGAATTACTTTATCACAGAATATTTGTTTTTGGCAGCACTTGTTTAGTTTTAAAAGTAGACATGTCAAGCTTTCTATAGATATCTCTCTCATGTCTCTACGTTGAGTATTCACTGAGTTACAGTTCATTTTAATGACGCATTTCTAAATGAAGATCAGTGCAGACAAAGGCTGCAGACAGCACACCTTGTTTGTTATCTTTATTTTATAAATGCACAAAGTTTTGTTGTTATAAAGTCTGTATACAAATAAAAGTAGACCCTTTACAGATTCGATGGATGTATTGCTCTTATCTGTACGATCAAAACTGAAAGTGTAATTTAAGCTCTTTTCGGGGTTGTCAGGAGAAAATGCCTCATAACGTGTATACGCGGATGGACTCCAGAAGGTTAAGCATACAAACACCTCTTCTGTATCAAAAGATCAAGGGAAATTTGGTTTTTCATGTCATGACCCCTTTAAATACTAAACCCATTCAATTTTGGTTTAGAGTTGAACTAACAGAAGAAGTCTGTGCAAAACACTACCTTACAAAAAAATGTTGTGTACAAAACATTTAGGATACTTTTTAGTGCTTTTCTGCCTTTTTCAAGCTTAAAAGGTCTTGTCCCCATTCATTATAATTGCATGGATAAAATGTCTAGTGCATAAACATTTCTACTTTTATGTACTAGAAATATTATATATATAGAAATATAAATTTTTTGGTGAACTCTCCATTTAACCTCATAACAGTTACAAATATACATCAGTAATAAGAACTCACCTCCTCCATTCTTCTGGCAAAGATAAGGGAAACGCCACACGTTACCCAGTCCCACTGAGAAGCCCACCTGGGCCAGGATGTACTGTAGCTTACTGTTCCAAGCAGGGCGTCCGTCTTCTAGGTCAGGGGAGATGTCTGGTTTGCCTATGGGTGGAGGGCCTCCTCCTGCCATGTTCATGCTCATCTGACTGTTCTTGTAGTCCATGGGAGCCTCCAGTGCCAGGAGGTCAGCCACAGACTCCGTGACATGCTCATTACTGTGCTCACGCTGAGTCACTTTACTGCTCTTGGGCATGATTGTGCCGTGTCGTGTTGATCCTGACAATTAAGGGTGTGAAAGGAGAGCAGGGCAGAATGGAGGAAACAAAAACTGTCCCTTTGGCTTGATATAAGTGTGGACAACAAACGTTTGTGCTCCTGTGAAAAGAACAAAAATGACAACATGAGAAACCAGGCCACAAGAGATAAAAATACGACTGAGGGCCATTATACAGACCGAATCATCATCCAAAGACTCCACAATTTGAGTAACATTTGAGATTTTTTTTCTGGTCAGCCTTGTCTTAGTTGTTGAATTTTATAACCCAAATATTATTCTGATTTATAAAAACGTAACATTGTTTTTTGGCTTTTGGACTAGAGAATTCATTGCATGAGAATCTGTTTTTACAATTTTTACAAATTGTACAATTACATTAATGTAAAACACAATAAAGCAGTACTGTTTTAAAATATTAATACAGTTTAAAATAACTCTTTTCTATATTTTAGGATTAGCTACACGTTATCCAAATGAACTTCCAAACTCTTTTAGAGCTTTAGAAATTAACTAAATGAATTTACTTAAAAAAACATTGGTTTGACATTCTAACACTGCACTAAACTAGAGTTTTAAAATTATCAGCAGCCCATTTTAAGGAATGTTTATTTTGTGTTCAAATAATGGATGAAATCTGTGCAGAACAGCCTGAGACTAAAAAAGAGGCAGCCAATGACTAGCCTTTAATCTAGACCATAGGACCGCTTTTTGTGATAAATATGGCAGAGGTGATACATGAGCTGAGATTTTTATCTACTGAATGACTAGGGATTGTGGCAACAGAGCCGCCATCTTTGCTCTTCCCACCTTTGTTTATCTTTGGTAATGAGAAGCAGACTGAGGCGCTGAAAAAAATCTATATACTGTAGCTTATCTCAAATACAAGAGGACACAAAACTGTTGTGGTGTTGCTAGACCAAGCCCACCCTCTGACCATGACAACCAACTAACAGCATTCCAAAAAGGCTCAAATCTCTCCCTGGGAACCATATGAGAAGAAATTCAGCTACTTTTAAGAGCAGACAAAATCACGGTTTGAAATAATAGCATGTGCGCTGTTTTTCTGACATTGTCATTGATAGACCATCAAAGGACCATCACACGCTGCGTTTGAACTTTTGCACCCACTGTGAAATTTTGCTCAGTGTTCAGGTCCAAAACAGTCTGTCCGGGCAGCAGGCCAGTCAGTTCTACGTCATTATTATGAAAGGGATTATATTTCAGTAGGAAGCAAACTAGACCTGCAGAATGCTGCTATAAGAGTGTCTCGTTTTGCTGTGCATTAAAAACACAGGTGCTGATCACTCATAATGCAGTTAATGTGCTTGGTCAGCTGATGCTGAGGAATTCAACAAACACACCCAAACCTAAACCCTCCCTGATGGCGATTTCCTTTTTACTATTTAGTCCAAGAATATAAAACATTGTGCCGATCAGAGCCTACCAACAGCATGGCTTCTCTTAATAATAATGGTTTGTATAGCCAAATATCCTGTTCATTCAACTTCACATTATAATGTGAAATGCACATATTTTATCTGACCGGGTTGCTAGGCAATAGAGCTTGATGAAATTCTCACCCGAATGCTCTTTGTATCAGAACAGTAAGGATACATGAACCAAATTTAGTCGAATCCTTGAAATACACGTAATGGGTCACAAGAATCAGATTTCATATTCAGCAAGCAATCTCTCTATTTCAAAAAAGAAGACACGCTGATATGATACAGGGATGATGGCAAGTGCATGTTGTGACTGCAGCAAATGATTCATGGTAATTGTGAGGACAGCCACGTGTATGACTGCCATGTCAATCTCTCATCTTCTAGAAGAGTAGTACTACAATAATTGTACTGCAAAATTGTAAATATTGTACTACAATAATCCGTTAAATGAACATATAAAGAAGGTTTTGGCTCCTACAATGCCAAAACAAAATGTTAAGGAAAAAACTGGAGGCAGAGATTATGAAGACCAGCAGCCTCTTATTTGGGTAGTTGACAAAAAAAGAAATTTGAGAAATGACCATAATAACTTTGGTGTATTCCATCTAAAGCTATTTAAAACCATTTGATGCTAACTCTTTTATTCATTATACCTTCCACATAATAATAATAAAAAAAAGGTTGTTTAACATATGAATTAATTTTGTATGTACATGTATGTACAGGTATATATTTCAGTCATGTTTTCAAATATTTTCATAACGAGCAATGAATATGAAAAGATCAAATGTGGGACACAAGAGACGTTTTTCCTGACTAGTGCTCTGTTGGCTGTTGAAGTTTATAACTCAAGCTGAAATAGACTAGTATTATGATTTATTAAAACTTATCTCATGATTGCATTTGGTTTTTGGCTGTGCCCTACAGCATTCTTTTCATGAGAAGCTTATATAAGCTTATCTGTTGAAATGGAAGCCAAACTTTTTCTAACCATCTAGCAGTGTTGAACAGTAGTCTATAAGATTATGGCTACATTATTACCAATTTTACAGTTGCATTAATTCATTCAGTAAACGTTCTTATACAAAACGACAAATGGACACCGATAGTTTTTAATCTTGAGAAGTAGCCCAACAATATATACAGTTTAAAAAGCTGTTTGAAAACACTGTAAAAGTAGGCTAGCATAATAAGGGGGAAACTTCCTGACCCCAAACATAGGCGTATATATAAAACGTTTCCGTAATGACAAAGTTGCATTGTTAGTCAGAGTGCGCTAAATAGACGCTCACGAACAGACGTAAACATCAACAGTACGTCGTTCGAGAGCACGGTCACTGGATGTAGGCTATAGGCCTACAACAACAAAACATAACTCCTGCCATTATTAATTATTTGACTGGTTATAAAAGTTTATTAATTATGTCACAATTAAAACGTTTTAAGATGATTACTCACTGACAAAAAGACAATTTGTTTGCGTGAAACAAACCTAAACCTAAATGGTCTGTAAATTATTATTAATCGACCCCCTGAAGGTCAGTGAAGTAGCACGACAAACTGCGTCAACTACCATTTACAGTATAGTCTTGATGCAAACTTCCATACAGTTTTTCTCACAATTGTACCTTCAATTTTCAAGCATAGTTATTTTACTTTATACACAAATGAAAAAAAGTACTGTAATTAAATAAATCACGTGCCAGTCTTCGTCAAGTTTTTTTAATTTGGGAGTAACTCCTCGACAGCTCAAGCATCACCTGAGGATGCGCCCCACTGCAGTCACGGACAGTGACAGCCTTCATTCACGGATCTTTCAACACTAATCGACACGAGCAATACCCTTACAATAGTTTAAAAACACAAACACGTGGACCCAAAACACCCAATGTTGTCATGTATGTAAAGGGGAGCACGCGCCGCGCAGCATCCTCAAGGTCAAATATTTGTGTCAGGTTGACCTAAAACTGACGCGCCTCTGATGACGTGAGAAACCTCGCAATTAACAAAAACTGCAGCCGTGAATTATCGATAAAACGCTTCATACATGATTGGAATACCAAATAATTGGCACAACGCAATCATCGATGAAAAATATATTCGTCTTTTATCACGACGGTTAGACCACTAAATGATGCGAATCCAAGATCACTCACCTAACTGGATGTCGAAGAGTGAGAATCTGATGCGAAGGTGCTCGTGTAGGTCTCAAGGAGTGATGATAATCTGAAGAATCAGTTTGATTCCTCGCTGAGACTCTTGATGTTCCGTTTCCGCGCTCACACTGAACCTGTCCAGAAATGCGCAGAGTGAGCGAGCGCGCCGCCTGACGCAAAGACCACCGCGTACTATTGTGTATTCTCAATCAGCCCAAAATAGAAACTTTAGGGTCACGTTGACACATCCGTGGGCGTTGTCCGCGACCACACCTCTAACCAACCTACTCCTTGATTTGTCCTCCACTGGTTAAAATTCAAAGCGCAACTTATTCCTCCTTACACGATTGGCAGGGAGCAAAGAACTATAGGTGTACATGAGTCACGTATGCGCGAGCTCGTACGTCAGCAGACGCGTAATGTGCGCATCTAATCCCGTCCAAATTCTGATGAAATACCTTTTGATATTACTTATACCTCTCAAATGCACAGTGCTGTCCATACCTGTACAAAGCAGACAAGTTTTGTCTTATTTATTTATAGATAAGGTTATTTCCCACATTTTAATCAATAAACTCCAGTATGAACCAATCAAAGCAGTGAGAGATGACACTGGCTAAAACATGAAGCTCTGTTGATGGTTTTTCTTCTGCCAGAGAAGACAGTGTCTGCTATCAGAAAGGCTATTTCTTCGCACATGTGGATGCGTCTGATTGTGTCTAGCTCATTCTTCTTCCTGACATGAGGATTTATACTGCCCTTGGTTCTGGATAGTCTGGCTCAAATGAGTTTCCTTTCAGTTTTGGAGCTTGAATTGAGATTGATATCACAGATCGCTGATTAATGTCTTCAGCAGATGTTTTTTAAAGTCGTCCCATTAATCACACGTCTGCATTACTGTAAAGTTGAGAAGTGATTTTAAATGCATCCGTTTAAGTCAGGGGTAGGCAAGTTCGGTCCTAGAGAGCCGCCCGCAGTCCTGCAGAGTTCAGCTCCAACCCTGAAAAAAACCTTTACCTACCTGTAGCCTTATTAATCCTGAAGAGGTTGATGAGCTTGTTTAGGTGTGTTTGATTAGGGTTGAAGCTGAACTCTGCAGGACTGCGGCTCTGTAGGACCGAACTTGCCTACCCCTGGTTTAAGTGAATAGAGATTTGCATTCTAATGAATTACAGATGCCTAATGCATGTGATTCAACTAATCACAAATTAATGCAATACTTAGGTTTTATCTCATGGAGGGACGTTCTTTCTCCATGTTTATTAGAGAGTCTCTGAATGTTTAGTCCCCTGGGTGGGAGATCAGTGCCAAGACAGAGCTGATCATCTGCAACTACTGTTTTGAGCCTGGAACAACAAACTGGTAACACATAAGCCGGATATGTGTTTGTTTATTTGTGAGTGTGTGTTTTACTCACATCAGCAGATGTGGCCCAGAGAAGCGAATGTCACAAACCAAAGATACTTTGGCCAGATGAAACACCACCTGTGTTTTCATAGTGCTAAATGTCTACATTTTCTGCACTGATGAGAATTTTCCAGACAACTTTTATTAGAATATCTGTGAAATTGATCATTAAAAAGTACTGTGTGCTTATTGAACGCTGAAAGCGTAATTAATTTACTTTAAATATCATAAACAAATCACTTTGTATCAGAAAGAACTGTAGCAAAATTTATTGTATATAAATGAACAAAGCTTGAAAGATTTGTGTTGTAGAAAATGTTTCAGTTGAGGATATTGAATATTTTGAAATATTTACTGTAGTGTTTAATACATTTATTGAAAATGTATTAGGAATTGTTTTCTGAATACAGTTTTGTTAACTATAATGATAAAAGATATAGTCATGAACAATAAAAGCACTGAAAGCAAATTAGAATCCATCCAGTTTTAAATATATGGTTTTATAGTTTTTTTATAGTTACAGATCTTTTTTTTTTTTAGGTTAATAGTTAAAGTTTTAAGTTATCTTAATAGTTATTATTAATGTGAACGGGCCTTAAAAATCAATTAAAATCACTAAAAAAGAATGGCCTGAATATTATATTGACCACAACAATGGATCTATGTACAGACTATTTCTGTTCTTTTGAACAGATTTTGTTTTGTGTGGATCCTGATAATTATGAAATCTATCTAAAACCTACTAACAAAGTTAAAGGTCTGTTTATTTTTGAAAAAGCTAAATTTACCATTTCATCCTATTGGTAGACAGGCATCTCAACCTTGTGAGTTTCATATCTTCAAGGCAAATTCATACATTTCAAAATATTTTAGGGTTGAATGATAAAGGGTTAATAAACACTTCTGTGGAAATCTACAGATGGGCGTACATTCAGTGTGGGTCTTGTCATAACCCATGTGACTACCGTCAGACGTGTGCATCCTCTAGGTAAACGCTAGTAAGGCACAATGAGTGATTTGAGCATCACACTTTTCACAGATGTCTAAGACATCATGATGCTGCATGCAGACGTGCACAAACACGGCTAAAAACAGGACTGAAGTATCCAGCAGTTCTCTCCCTGCGTTAAATCCTGTAGCTCTGGGCACTCTGGAGCATCCTCAGCCCTGCAGCGAGTGCATGTGTGTGTGTGTGTGTGTGAATCACGAAGCTCTAGCTCTCTGTGCTGGAGCACAGAGAGCTCCGAGTCCTCACCCTTCTCATGTGACTCACCTCGCCAGGCTCACTGCTGGGATCTGTTGCTATGGCAACAGCAGATCATATGATTCTGAGTCATTGGCCGTGTGTATGTGTATGTACATGGAATTATGTTCTGGTGGCATGAATGGGGCATGGTGGCACAAGCACGTTAGATCATTGCAAAAGGGATGCCTTCCTGCTTGACATCTGAAATCACATGCTGCACGTGTCACCTGACCTAAGACTTCTACTTCACACAAACACTGCACACATCATTAACCACAGCACCAGTGTTTTAGTCACCTATAACTATTGATAACTATTCATAAATAACTTGCATTACAAGCTACAATCCCTAATTACGGAAAACACAGATTCTGAACATACAAGCAATGTTAATAAAGAGGACTATGGAAATTATATCAAATATGGGGTATTTTATGGAGTCTTTGTAACAGTGCTATTCTTCATTTAAGTACTTAGTAATATTATTGTACTTCAATTACTTACTGTATGGTTAGGATTAGAGTTTGGTTTAGGGTTAATTGTATATGTAATTATGTACAATATATTGTTATTACCATAGTAAGTACATACTGTATAACAGTACATGGAACATGATTTTTATTTTACCCAAATATGAAAATATGAATGCTTCTGAGTTTCTGCATCTAAAATCTTTTGGATCTGCATAGACCAGAGTTGTGGTTGTTTACTAAAACTACAACTATAAAAGATAATTTTTGTTAACTGAAATAAACTAAATAAATATTAAATAAACATTACAACCTAAACTGAGATAAAGTTAAAGTTTTGCCTAGGCTTCTAACTGAAACAAAATAAGCTGATGTTGAAGTGCTAAAACACTAAAGCAAAACAAGCCAAAAAAAAATAAAACTAGTAAAAATGGCAAAAGCGCATGACAAAATTACTAAAACTAAAATTCAAATAAAGGCAAATTCAAAATATTAGTGAACACTATAATAGTATATACATTTCTTCAAAATAAAATACTGGCATAGACATACTTTTAAAGTCCGAGCTTAACATCAGTAGAATCACAGTTCCTCTGGCATTCTTAGCACATTGTGAGGCTCTTACAGTGGTCCCAGAGAGAGGCTTTAATTATTGAGAACTTGCTTGCGTCACTGTGACCTTGAGTGAAATGCATTTGTGTGAATGCTCTCTGGCGCACACATGCTAGCCTGATGCATTACGCCAGATTTCAACAGTGCAGAAAGCGCCATTTGGTTCTATAAAAACTAAAGGAGGAAAAGGAGGTATTTTTTAATTCTTTTAACGAGTCTCCTTAAAACGGTTACTCAGATGTCCATGAACTCCACATCCAGCCTCGGAGTTGATAATACTTCATATTGTGTTCACAGGCTCATTTGCACTAACACGCTTCAGGAAACTGGTGGAGGGGATATTTATCACCGGCCTAATGGGGCATACAGCAAGGCTTGAATTTACCACATGGCCGCACGGGGCATTTTATCTGGGGAAATTATGACACTTTGGGCATAGCAGAAAAAGAGAGCAAGTGCAGTTATTAAGCAAAACTAGTAGGGTGTGTGCTATCAAATTGATCCTTAAGGAACTATACACCAATTACTGAAAACACTTTTATTCACCCCCGTATTAATTTTTGTTTTTTCCATGAAATGCAGAAGTAGATTCATACTAGGAAAGCAAAAGGATTTGTCATTAGTAGCAGCAAATGGCATTGGTTTTTGTGTGTCATGTGACAGACTACAACACAAAAAGCTTGTAATACACAAAACAAAGCACTGCACATCTAAGAACCATTTTTGGTTCCCAAAGAACCTTTCAGTGAAAAGGTCTTAAAAGAGCCATTTTTTCATAGTGTGAAGAACATCTTAAAAATCTAAAGAACTGATTTCCACTTTAAAGAACCTTTAAAGGTAAGGTCCCATAGATGTTCAAATTTTGCCATCGATGCTAATAAAGTGTGTATTGATATATTCAACCATTAAAATATGGCAAGAACATTTCTAAAGAAAAGCCTCTAAACAGACTCCCACAACTGCAAAAGAAAGCGTCCAAATCCCTAGCCAAATACTCAGCGGTAAGAGTGTGACTTTGCAATGCTGCCAGTCTGTCGTGCATTTGTCAGCACCAGTGTGATCCAAAAAAGAGCTGTCCCTTTTTTGTTGCCGTGTCTGTGCTCACTTGCTTGACTTGTAAACATTACAAAGCATGGATGAATAATGCCTAGAAGAATAAGAAGAAAAGCTTATTACATGCAAGAAACAGCGCATAATATGGTATACTTGGTTATTTATTCAAAACACTCCATGCAATGCAATTCAGGATTTAACTACTCCCAGGACTCCGACTTAATGGGCCATGGTGTCTTATCTCACTTTCTGTGCCTTTTAACTGCCTTCGACATGAACCGTATTTCCTCAAGCCTTGTTCCTGACAGAAGCTACCAGTACCTTTAGCACATTCTGTCAGAGACTCAGAGGCTTGGAAAGGTCATTTGCCCGATTGTGTGTGCACACCACATCCTTTTCTCCTGTAGTGAAGTCAGACTCATAACATGGAACGACTCATTAATGATGTATGATCAATCCCTTCAAGAGCAGAAAACCATTTAATCACTGTGTAACTGACAGCTAATGACCTTAATCACAGTGAAGACGACAGGGGCCATGACTGAGATACAGCAGTAATTCAGGTGTCATGAATCAGGGTTTGTGTTACTCTGACAGGACATATTTCAGGCTGAAGCTGATCTGAGCACTATAAACAGCCTGCTGTTAAAGGCCGGCTTACGTCATAATCTCCTGCTGCAGCATTACGTATCATAAACAGGATGGCGATACAAATACTGTCCGTGCCAAAGGAGAAGCTACAGGGATGCTTTTGGTTTAGGCTTGATTCCAGTTAGATATGTGCTGTGACAGTACGTGTGTTTACAGAATGTTTTGACAATGGGGGCAAGAAAGAAATGATTAAAACTAGTCATAAGGATATTAAGGATAAATCTTATATGTATAGGTCTTATATGTGTGTTTTGGTATCCGTGGAGTTGTCATTTCATTGGAAAGAAATAGAAAATGATAGACATGGGAGGTTGGAATTGCATGATGGTACAACACCATCTGTATCAAAACCTGTCAGTGAGATGCTTGCCTTGCACATAGATGAAGCGAATACTGATCATATATAGTATGAGATAATATATCAAATATATAAAAAGATACAGGGAACAAACACACATACACGTATGTATAACATTAAGTACTATTTATATTAATCTGGATTAAAATTTCTTATGTATGTATTTATTTTGTTTATTTTCCAACCATCTAATGCATATATGCATAGTGCAGCTTATTAAATGCCAGAACTGAAGATGATAGACTGATGATGGAATTCAATCATTTTCAGTGAAAACCCACACACTGCATAATATAAAGCTAGCACTGTGCATTCTAAGTCACAGATAGTCTATAACATGAAAGGATTAGACATTTGTTAAGCAAGATATGAGATTGAGAGATAAAACACTAAATATATCTTTCATTTAAAGGCTGCAGGAAATAGACATTTCCTCCGCACTGTTCACAGAGAAACTGAAATTCCTCTGCTGCCAGGAATTTTAATGCATACTTCAGCACTGCTTAATCCATAAAGACAGAATACAGCAAAACATGACATTTTGATTTCTAACTAAATGGTTTTGATATTTTGCATGTGTTTTGACTCCAACTCACTTCCTGTAAGATTTACAATAAACTGCCAGGATTATAGAATTGGATTAAATGTCTTTCTTTTTCTGGTTATAAAGTCTATAATGTTTTAAATAAATATGTTCTCAGCATTTTGTGTACTATAAATCACACTGACAAAAGGTTAAAATACATGTAATATTAAAGCATAGTTTGAGATTTCTGTGCTACTAGCATCACCAAAAAGAATCCACTCTTTGCTAAGCTCCGCCTCCCATGGTTGCTGTTGCTAAATCAGAGAGCTTTGCAGAACACCCTGAACTGAAGATCCCATGTGCTCTTAAAGTGGAAAAAATGGCCGTGATATTATCCTTACGTGGGTGGGGATGAATTGTGACATTGCAGAACATCTTAATCTGCCATTTCTAGTTAAAATTAATGTTTACATTTCATACTAAGTAGTTCAAATCTATTAACATATTTACTGACATATTGCTCAAGACTTACTGATACTTTATTTGGCGTACTTTGCTTTGTACACAATGCACATTACTTAATATTAAGCCTTAATGTGTTTTAATGTCACTATTAATGAGGATTGTATTATCTTTGAATAATACTAGTCTTTAAATGCAAGATATTTAAAGTGTAACTGAAGTGTACTTGCAATAGTTCCACTTCATCACAATCAAATCCAGTTCAGTATAACTTTAGATGGACTTCAGCACTACTTCTGCACAATTAAAGTGGATCAATTACCTTGAAGCAAATGTAGATATTCTAACTGATGTTCTGCATGTTAATTTGGGAATGATGGCTGACATATTTAATCCACAACATGAACTTTTCAAGATTTATTTAAAGATATGTTTAATACCTCAATTGGAAGGATGAGATTATTAAAATAGGATAGAAAGAAGAATCTTAACATCAGAAAAAATCACATCACCATCCTTTTTGTTTTTTGCATTTAAATCTAATCATGGATATATCTCGGACTCTTGATGATTATAATACTGTGATGATAATAATAGAATTAGACTCTCACAATAACTGATTTGATTAATGACTATGTGTGCACCAACCAGTGCTACGATGCCCTCATAGAGCAAAGTGTCCAGAAAAAGCACACATAATAATCCTAACGCGCATTAATGGTCACCCAGCCATCTCTACTTTAGTCATTTTTTAATATGTCTCTCTGTTATATAAGGCACTATATGGGCAGAGATGGGAGAGGGTTAAGCCACTGCTAAGCCCTCATTACAGAGATAGAAGGAGGTGTGAGGACCCAACAGATGGGCAGAGATGTCGCTCAGTGTAGTGATATGAGCCTTTCTCGCTTATATAAGGCTCCAATCTAACGGATGCAGTTATTATTATGAATTGTTCCGTTGGAACCCTTCTGATTTTATTTTGAAAAAGTACATATATAACACAGGTCTATTTTTGTCATGATGCTTTAAATGAACAGTGGACCAGAACATCTCGATGAGTCAGAAGCTGGATTTTATATTGTGTTTGATGACCCATTGTGCAATTAATCAGATGCACATTCTCATGAATAATTTTTCTATGTCACATAGACTATTTGTCTATAAAGCCAAATCCTCATGTTTTTTGCATGTGTCTACTGAGGCCACAGAAATTAGAACAAGACATGGAGACAAAAGCATATTGACTCAGATTCTACATGTGTAAGTGCACATCACAAACGCAATTTCCATTAGAGGGAATACTCTTCAGCACAGCTCACTCATAATCTGCAAGCCCCACGTGGTCCTTCATCATCTGAATGACTAGGAGGTCTTTACACACGGAGAGGCCTTTTTGATAAAGGAATCTAATAGGAAACAACCACTTCCTGCATGTTATATGTGTGTTTTTCTCAAATAGAGACCATGTCAGTCATGTGCATTGTGTTTGGACTTCTGTTTGACATCCTGCAAAAATATCACACATTGTTATAACCCTAACACTTTATAGTACAATAATTATTCTGTATGAATACACCAAGCATTTAGGCTTGTTAAAGGAATCGTTCACCCAAAAAATTTTTACTCACTAAATTTACTTATGAGTTAACATCTTGTAAAGTAAAAAGCTGTGCAAAAAAACAAAAAAACAAACAAACAAAAAACCACAGCAATAAACTACACTGAATAAACAACAAATGTCTGTGTACAGGATTCTTACTGGTTTTGTTCAGGATTGAGTCGGTTTTGTTGCTGATGTTGTTTTATCCCCATGTCCCCCGTTTAACCAGTCGAGAACAAGACATATGCTGCAGATGAGACAGGAATCTCATTTGCATAAAGATAGCAAATGGCAATTTCTTATAATATACCTCACCAATATGAAGCTCCATTATCATTATAAAGGCTCAAAAACCAGCGTTAGAATGAATAGTCTATTGTAGAATTGCATAAGCTTAGAATCAATAAACAATTATTTAAAAAAAAAAATATTGTGGCTTTTTGTGACAGAATCCCATTGTGACGTAATATTTCAGTTTCAGTTTCAAGTAAATGTTTTTTTTCCTTACAAATACAACTTTTATATTTGTGTCTGTAGCCTATTTCTTGTGATTGTGAGACTTTATTTTTTATGTAAATTTACTATACGTAAATTTCACTTTTAATTGTTTATTTATTGTTTGTTTGTTTAAAGGCAGACACATGCTTTCATAAACAGAAGGCATTCTTAAATTTAGTGTGTTGGTTCTTGGATAAAGCAGCTAAACGTCTCTTACCCATCATGCATCAGTACAGTGAAACGAGCTCAGTCCGTGTGGACTTTCAGCACACTCTTGTGGCTAAAATTTCAGCCAAAATAAGTTTCATTGACTTGTTGTCTTTGCAGGGCAAAGCTTACTGGAAACATTCAGTAGTTAAAAAAATGATGTATCTACACACAAAGTTACAGCCAATAACAAATATGCATGAGACAGCATCACTCCAAGGTCCTACTTTGACAATTGCTCTTCTTTCTAAACTCTTATGTATTTATGGCTGTTGTAATAATAATAATAAATCTTTATTTTTAGCGTTATACTTTTGCATTTTAATCTAGATTTTCTTTACATAATAAAATGGTATCATCTATATAAATGACATAATAAATTATATAACATGGGTGTTCTTTCATTAACATTAATGTATTAGGATAAAATAAGAAATCCATCCGAATCTTTCAAAAAGTAATATTTTATTACCCCATACATCACACATACAATGTGTGTGTGCTGGTGAGATGTGTGTTGGAGATTTACTCCGGCTCTTTCAGCACTGTAAAGGTCACCTTTTGAAGTTGAACACACTGCAGACTAAAAAACTCCCATCCTCCTCTGGGTCCAGAGATGATCACACACCGATGAAAATTAGGTTTCAGGATGATGGCTTACCTCATGACGGATGAACACCAGACTTATGGAAAATAAATGCACCACGATTGTGATTATTTCTACAAAAAAGGAAAATTAAAACACTAAATATTAGTTCAAATAATTTTAAAATGCTATTTTTAGTCTAATCTGCTATACTCAAATATAACAACATACAGATTGTGTGTTTTACAATCAATATATTGTCCCATACTGTGTGATAGTTGCCTCGTTCTGTCTTGCTATCTCTCCTTCCACACATACAAATACAGAGGTGACAAATGAGTGTGCCATAGCTGCTCTGGTGTGGGCAGTATTATGTCTCTCTCTCTGCCTGCCTGTCTTCATGCTCCATTGCTTTATTGATTTTTATCACATAAAGACATGAATACTGTCTACATGAACAAGTCCGCCACACACAGCCATACTGTAGGGCTCTTTTCTAGTATGAAGCCAAAGAAAAGCCATGCTCATTTCATGCTACCTAAAATGATCAGTGTTAATATAACCTCTGGTTTTCAAAGCTACAAATTACTTTATACCCAGTCAGGCCTCTACATGGTTCAGTGCTTATCAGTGCATTTAATTGTGTGAAAAGTTGAATTTATTGTAATGAAAAGGAGTGTTTTGGAGAAGATGGTTTTACAGCAGATGTAGAACAGGAGATTGTGGTCATCTTTTTTACATTAGACTTTGCCAGCTGCCGTATGTATGAAAACAGGCAATATTGCACCGTTATAGCCATAAACAACCTTGGCTTCAGCACCGAAAGTGCTGGAAGGGGCTGTAACTCTGCAGTCTGCACAGTTGATATACAGTTGTGGGCTTCTTAAACTCTCGGTCAGGTCTCAAACTTCAAGCAGCATGGTCGTTACAGGGAATGATTATGGCTGTATTTCTCAGGTCCAGTGCTCTTTTCTTGCTGTTTGAAGTTGCATATTAAGGTCAGTTCTGCGCTTTGGCCCAATGGATGCAAAAAAAATTGAATGATTACCGCAAAGGAGTCCAAGGTAATGGGCCATATATCATAAATAGGCCTGGCGGTGCATTTTGTGTGATTTTCCTGGCTCTTAAGACATCATGCTGGATGACAAGCTATACATCAGGGGTGCCAAAAGCAAATAATGATGAAAGTTACTTCAGAGACCTGGGAACGTTTTAGTTTGTTTAATGAGCTATTTAGTGCAAAACTAAGTAGCCTCTCAGAAGGACACTCTCAGAAATTGTTATTTTGGTCTAAATGTGAAGTTTGTGTGAATTTTAACTGAATAAATAATCATGTAGAATGTATAAACTACTATTCAAACATTTGGTGTCTGTAAGATTTGTAAAAATGTTTTGATCTATACAGTAAAACAGTATTATTATGAAATTTTAGTACAATTTAAAATAAATGTTTTTATTTTATTTCACCAAAATTTGATGGATTTCTGTCTTCAGTGTCACATGATCCTTCAGAAATCATTGTAATATACTTATTTGATGCTCAAGTAACATTTATTATTATTATTATCAGAACAGCTTAATATATTTGTGGAAACCAGACAATCTTTTTTCAGGATTCTTTCATAAAAAGAAGGTTCAATGTAACTATGTAAAAGTCTTTACTGTCACTTCTGATCAATTTAATGCATGCTTGCTGAAAAAAGTAATCCTTTTTTTTTTTTTTTTTTTTTTTACAAAACTCTTACTGATAGCAAACCTTTAAATGGAAATGTGTACTATGTGTGTGTGTGTGTGTGTGTGTGTGTGTGTGTGTGTGTGTGTGTGTGTGTGTGTGTTGAGAGAGAGAGAGAGAGAGAGAGAGAGAGAGAGAGTCAATAAGGTGAAGAGAGCAGGATAAATCAATGAGATAAAGGTGTAATAATGCATTAAACAGGAGTTAAGTGAATTTTGTTGTCTGTGACTCAGTGTTTTAATACCATCTGCCAGACAGCAGAATACTGCTTGTGTGCAGTGTGGGCACACAGTCCTTGATGCTTCTGTGAGCTTCTTTTGGACAATTACACATGTATGATTTAAGGTGAAATATGAAGAGTCAAGAGGGGTTTTATATTCCTCTTACAATCCAGTAAATACATTTAGATTAGCTTTAAAGTCTTAGCACTCTGTTCTTATAAGAACAACCAAGCTCATTAAAAGATTCCAGGTCTACAATACAGCTGAATGGTGACTAAATGAATATATGCAACTCAAACACATCAGAAGATATCTAAATACTTTTGAAAAAAGAATCTAGCTAGACGGTCTGCAGTATAGGAAATGACATCACTTATAATGAGACATCAGTATGTCATCCACTAGATGGTGCTAAAAACGTCATGCTCGATTTCCATTGAAAGATTCATCACCATAGTCCTGATTTGTGTTCTAATGAACTGTACTGTCTATCTGCTATTTTTAGGTTGATGTTGCTGATCTCAGCAGATGTAACACTGCAAGTATAGATAATAAAACAAAGTTATTAATGGTAACCAACTGTTTGTGATCATCTTAATTATGATCATCTAACCAATACAGTTCCTACAGTGTCAAATATGGAGCAGTGCGCCAATAATGAATCTAAAGGAGCTACATATTTGAGATGAGGATGTTATCTGAAATCACTGTGTGCTGCTGACCCTTGAATGAATTCTCCGAACA
This sequence comes from Carassius carassius, assembly GCF_963082965.1. Classification (NCBI taxonomy): domain Eukaryota; kingdom Metazoa; phylum Chordata; class Actinopteri; order Cypriniformes; family Cyprinidae; genus Carassius; species Carassius carassius. The sequence goes on from NC_081775.1 coordinate 19,581,503, forward strand.
GCTCCGGTTACAGCTTAAATCTCCATGTGTTTATCTTTTGGCGGAGGGAGGGGGGTCGAATGCTAGAATGCTCTTGTCATAACCTGGCAACATTCGAGGGTCGAATCATGTAGAGGAAGACTCATTTGAACAAGAACCAGTGCCAAGTGGAGAGTTTGTGAGCTCTCAAGCTGAACGTTTTTGATTGTGAGATTTCATTACAGATGGTAAAAAAAGCAACCACATGTTGAGTGCTGCATCTGTAATTATGACTACATGTGGACCTTGCGCTCAGGCCTATGCATGCACAAGTCTACTACTTTAAATCAGGATATCAGGAAACATCTTGACCCCACGAGCTCAACATGCCCCTTTTAATAAAACAATAAACATAGGGTAAGCTGCGCAATCTACCCCCATAGCAGTCAGCCACATAACCAAGGGTCACCCCCGAGAGAGGCCTTCCTTTTATCCCCATACCAGCCGATGGTTACAAATACTCCCAACACAAACACAAGCTCACTACAAATGCTGGTCACTATTTTAAGCCATCAAAGTCAAATAAAGTTACACACGCAAAGAAGGTAAATATTTCCACTTATACCTGGATGTTTCAAAAGAGCCGCTGTAAGTCTTTATTTACGCTTGGCTCCCCCTATGTGATGCCCCAGAGTGTTTGAAATTGAAGCCCTGCCACAGAAGAGGGGGGCTCACGGGGGTCCCAGACACCCAATACCCCACGCGCTGCAGGCTCAGTTTGAAGAAAAAGAGCACAATTGGATTAGATACCAAAATATGAGCGGTGTTTGTTTTAATCAGTCTGGTGACACAGGGAGCTTTTGAAAGCACTAGGGAGAGAGATTTTGAGGCGGAGGGGAGAAGGACAGCTGTCCTGCAGGCCTGATACAGCATTTGGAGACAGGGGCCTGGGGGTTGCAGTCTGGGGGGTGCTTGGGCATGAAGGGGTCACAGCCAGGACTCTTCTAGTAGGGATAACACCTTGGCATGAATATTACATTTACATTCAGTCATTAAGCAGATAGATATGTATATGAATATGTGTCTACCTACACAAAAGGATTTTCTCTGAACATTTTCTTTACTGGGGGAGCCATACTGTAGGAATGTATTATAAGATATAATCTCTCATTAAATTCACTTTATCAGAATCAAGATCAGCACCAGAATATTACTCCAGAAGGAAATTTGAAGCACAAGAACCAACGTATCTGTTGGATATGGATCCAGTTGCTGGGATGCCATTCCAAAAAGAATCTACTTTTTTTAACTGTGAGATCTTGGAAATTGTGTCGAGGGAATATGATATTTGACTTTTTACCCAAGAAAAGTTAATCCAGGCATCAATTGTTCACCAGTTTTTTATAACAAAGAACGCAGGGCGACTAGATGCATTTTTAAAAGCGGAACTTATTTTAACTTGGATTTTAAAGATGCGGCACTCATGTGAGACACAGAATTCAAAGCATGACATGACATCTTAATCTTACATTGAAAAATGAAAAAAAAGGAAGTAGAGTTGGAGGCCCTTGTTTCTGGCACGTCAATTCACTTTGTCTTTAAGGTAGCCTCAAAATCTGTGCAAGTGGCCCAGAATCTCTAGCGATGCCACTGTCTGTAACATATTTATTTCTTCAGTTAGAAATATTAGTTTGGGATCAGTTCTGAAGTAAAAAAAAATTTAAACTCAGAGTCAGTTTTAAAATTCCTTGAAGATAGTATTTTCACTAGTGTTTCATGCAGACAGGAATGCACTGTTCAAGCTGTGATGTCTGATTCGCAATAAAAAGAATGACTCTTGAATCTTCTAAAGTCATTCTTTAACCCACTCCTGAGCACTATGAATCCCTTTCAACCAGCCAGTCAATTGTTCAGAGCTGTTAATAAGTGAACAACTTAGAGTATACATTTATTTATTATATGAAGGCTTGTTGTAATAAATTGACAATTACATAATAAAAAAAACTTAAAATAATAAAAAATATATAATATTAATAAAATATAAATACAAATATTGGAATAAGGTTGTGGAAAACAGCTGTGTTTGGGTGACCATAATCAAAAACTTCAGCAGGTCTAGCTGGTGGACCATGCATGCAGTTCAACATAAACTTTGAGTCTCTATCAAAATGTTACACTTTGGTCTTCACAATGAGTGCTGGCTGTCTCAAGATGTATGTGCAGGGTAGTGAGTGAGCTGGAACTATGTAGACTTTGGCCAAAGGCTAAACCTCCTCACTCTCCCTCAACAGTCCAGAACTCTCAGAATCCCAGTTTAAGTTCCGCTGGCTGTAACAAAATCCCTCACTCGGAACTGCAAATCCAGCTGCTGCTGCGCTTCAATAAATTAGATTTTCTGCACTGCTTCAGGGATCGATGTAAGTCTCTCTAGAGCATGATTGGGCAGCAGTGCCATTCATAGACATAAATTTGTGGCTGTTCACCTGTGTAACCAAGATTTTGTTTGCCAACATATTTGTTGTACATTTTACATTTTAATCAATAATTCTAACTTTTTAACTTTAATCTAAAACTACACAATTCAAGTGGGCTGATTTTTGTAGAAACGGGAAAACTGTAGATAACACTGAAATGTTTGGTTGGTATTACCTTGATTTTATGTTTTATTATTAAACATTAATTTTAATTAATTTTGTTTCTCCTTCCTAATTGTATTTCTATATTAAGTTTTTGTTGAATGTAATAATAAATTAGTATCTTTGTTCTGAATGGGTAAAGATCTCTGTTTCCGGCTTTTATTAAAAAAATTTTAACCCTGTGTAAAAGACATTCAGCAAATGGAGCATTAATCTGATGTTGCTTTTGATCATCATCTGCTTTCCATTGCTTTAGGTGCAGAGTATTTCCAAACAGTTTAGGTTTTGATTCCACAAGTGTCCAATTCAAGGTCAGCCGCTGTCTTTTAGAGAGAAGATTGAATTCACATGAAATAGTAGTCATGTTCTTGTTAGGGTGTGTGATGTGGTTTCTCATTCACTCGGTCTCTTTTGGAAGTGAGTGTAGTATTTTAGTGTTGAAATCTACATGGCTGTATTGCTGTCAGAAGAGTTTTGATAGCAAAAAATTTCTCTGAGTGTTTTAGAATAGCCTTGAGTGGGAGTGTGTGTGTGTGTGTGTGTGTGCAGGATGTTTTGTGTGTAAGTCTGTGTATGTACACATGTTATTGTGAGTGTCTGAGCATCCTTTGTGAAAGAATCAACTTCAGTCCTGCGGATGTAAGAATTTGATACTCACACAGGAGATAGACAGACATGGATATGAAAGGTTGCATTATGTCCAGCGTCTGGGTGGTTCTGCGAGGGGTCAGAGCGCATGTCCAGTGCCTCGGGCCGTCAGGATGAGCTCCGGGGCACGTGAAGATGACCCGTGCTGTTCCTATGCAGTTACGCTTGCACAGCTGCTGCAGTCTGCCATTAAGACCAGTCCCACATCTAAAGGCCATAGGACGAATGTAGGTCATTAATATCCTCCATCTTGCACTGTAGATTTCAAGGTTGCTTAACCATTGCAATTTGAAATGTGGCATTAATTTGACAGCTGTATTCCTCACAGATATTTATTGTTAAACTAATGTGGTTACTGAGCTACTCTGCAACAATTTCTGTAATTAAGAAAGTATGATCTGTTGCAAGTTGGTATTTTTTCTCGAAGATAGCCTACTTGAAAAAAAATGCTGTTCTAGCTATTCCGTGAAATGCACAGACAAAAGGTGATGTTTCTTCAATCAAGGCATTTTATTTTCTCGGTTATAGTGTACTGGTGTGTTTTCTTTGTGCTACAACTCTGAAAGCAAGCAAAACATATATATTTAATTGCACGAAATGTATTTATGTGTAGCTCTAGTTTGGGAAGCATGCTCTAAGTGCTACTTAGCGTTCGAAGAAACGCTGAAGTGAGCGGTAAGATCGTAAAGGCGCCCCCTGGAGTACATTGAGGCTTCATCTTATCCCAATGCATTTTTTTGAATGGCAGGATTCATTTCATCTGAACCACAGTAGGCTAAGTAGGAAAAGGCCATAGAAACGTGGCGATACAATTATTTCATACATTCAGAGGACGGCATACATTCATAGCCTACAAATAGTCAAATTAACAAAGATGTTCTTTCTTTTTAAGCAAAACAACAGACAAATTATTTTAACTGTTTATAAAAAAATATTTTTTTCAGATTGTTTCATCATACTAACAACACCCAGCTAGATCGGGACAGTTTTTAGGCTTTATTTTATGGATAGTGATGTATTCATTTATGTATACTTTTTAATTGTATTATGTTTATTTGTTATGAGGATTTGTGCGCACAGATGGCTAATTTGCTTATTGCAGTGTTAAATATTGTTTTGAAGTGAAAGGATCTGGATGGACCTTCATTCTTTTACATCTTATTATCAGTAAATGTATTTTGCGTATTTTCCCTATTTATTTATTATTTTTTTTTTTTTATTACAAATTTTATTTATAAATTAGATGAAGTATTGAACGATGTTTTATTAGGCTATTTGTAGCCAACCAAACAATCAATATAGGCTACACAAAAATACTAACATTAACAAGAAAATAAAGACTAAATCAAAATATTTAAACGATTTAAAACAATAATAATAATAATAAATAATTATAATAATATTCACATAATAATAAAAACATTACTATTCAGGGCTGACATTATTGTATTTGATGGGGGCGGCAATAGGAACCTGCAAGGAAGTGGGCTCACCCAAGAAACCTTGTAAAACATAGTCACATTTCGCTTTTTATTTTAAATTATCAATATTTTTATACCTAGTTTTTTTCCGGGACTATTTGAGCCTACTTCCAATTTATTTTATATTTCACGAATAGTAATGTGTAGCCTAGTCATAAAGAACCAAGAATATGGTCTATCTAAGATCTCTCTGTATTAAAAGTCATATGACAAATGAACGATATGCATAAGAATGCAACCCCTAGTTATCAAACTACTATGATAAATGCTACTTTTTATGATCACATAATTTAAAAATATGTATTCGGAATACGCTAAAATTGCCCCTCCCCCCTTTCTTTAGATGTTAGATGTAGAATGGATTTGGCTATAACGCTGCCAAAATGTGACAGTGAGGCTGATTGTTAATTCACGAACAGTAGCTTTAAATCTATTATAGGCCGGGTTTCTGTGACTCGCTGGTGACTTCCACGGAACAGACAGAAAGTTGGCATGGATTTAACAGCATGCTTTGAAGGGATTTGAGCACTCATTCGTTTTTCGGTGACAGTTTAAAAGGGCTCTTTCTATCCCGCGTACGCATGACTCATGAAACAGCCACAATGCTTGTGCCGAAAATAAGGGTCTATTTTATTTAGGAAAACAAAATTCAGGAAGGAATGAATGATGCCACAGCCACAACATGGACAAGACTGTAAATTATTCTTGTTTTTAGCTCGCAGAAATTTCATGGTATTATTTTTGGCTTGATCAAAAGAATAATTCTTGTCATTGTGCTTCATATTGGCAGGGCCACGACGACCTTCTTAGCGGAAAAAAGTCATTACGTGACCTCAGAAATTAGTGATGTGCAGAAGAAAAAAATGGGTTAAAGCAGTCTTCAATAATAAATAAATAAAACCTCAAGAAAAAAGTATAGGCCCTACCAGAAGAGACAACCATGGACATGTTACCTTAAACTCTCCCAAGAATGACTGGAATTACTAAAAAAGGAAAATAGATATTAGAATAAATCTAGAATAACATGTTTGACAGGACTTTAGATTTAGGGTAAAGTGCAGTACAAATTGCATACCAGAACCATTACATTTATAGGTACAGAGTGCTCAAGTAATGTTTTTAGAACAGAGGTCCAACATGGGACAGAAGAGAGGTGAAGTGGGATGCTTGGCCAACTGTCTGGATTTATCCATATCAGAGGAGAGAGTCCCTGCCCCAGGCTGTAGTTAATGAAAATCCCATGGCTGAGCATCTGAGCTTCAGATACTTCTTCATGGTCATTGTGTGAGCACCTTTAATTGAATCAGAGCCACAGGTCACAGAGACTCTCCTCCACCAGCTCCCCCCTTCAGTATAAACACATTTAGGGACTATTTATTTTTTAGCTGTGGCGTGCGTCCACGGCAGCCAGGTCAACTGATACCCAGATGGTTTCTCTGAGGAGACTGTCTACAGATTCCTGCTGTCAGAGTTGAGGAAAGTGAGGATCTGACGGTATGTCGCTGATTACAGTCACTCAGCTTTAAATACAGGAACTGCATGATAAACATTACTCTTCAAGCCTACTAAATAAGCTCAATCTTATGCTGTAGTGACATTTTCATTGTTTTCCTTATCGATAGATGGGTACAAGGATGTGCAAACAGAATGCAGAATTGCAGTTTGAATTTGAATTTAAAGAAGTAGAAACAAAATTTACAGAAATTTATACAACTGTGCTTTTAAAAAATGTTTAGCACATTTTACAGATACTATAGATAGATAGATAGATAGATAGATAGATAGATAGATAGATAGATAGATAGATTTAAACTATTTTTTCCTATTCAGTAAATGAATTTTTACTGACAAGGGTGGAAGAACACTTCATTTCCCAGAATGCATTGTCTGTGTTGCATTACTTTGATTTTGCTATTCAGTAATGTCCTCTTCCTACTCGAGCACCAGTTAAACACCATCAACCTTCAGTAATTTTCAGTAATTTCCTCTTCCTCTCATCCCAATTCATATTCTAGTTCAACTTTCATCAATAATTCAATACAAATTCTAACTTGAACAAGAATCTATTCTTCAGTTCTTTTACACAATATGTTCATAGACATATGTTTTATTCCGGTAGAGTGTGATGTAAAATTCTTTAAAAACCTCTATAAACGTTTATAGTAACGGTATTAACATTTGACTTTGAACATCATCATTGTATTAATTCATATCACCTTTCTGTGGTAATATAGACATCTCTTATGCAGTCTGCAGACAGCGAAATTGTGTGGGGTCGATGGAAGGACAGTCAGTCTGTTCCTACCCAGTGTCCCACACATACACATACAGACTGGCCCTTCTTCAGTGCTTTTCAGACACAAACTCTCGCTTCCCAGACTCCCTCTGTCATGTGTTGTGACCCGGGGTCGGCAGCTGTCAGTCAGAGCTTCGGCTTCAGCTGGACAGAGAGAGAGGAAGAGAGAGAAAGAGCTCTCAGAGGAAAATCCTTCCTCTTTATATGGGATCATCTATCTGCATGCAGGGCTCATAATTGAATTACTGCCCCTTCCCCTGCACATATTCCAATGCAAACCTGTAGGCTGGAATGATAAAGACCTCCACTCATAATCAGAGTGTGTGAATCAGCTTGTTAACAGCACAGTGGTTTCCCTGTTTAAACACTACTAATGCTGCATGCTCTAGATGAAATTATTACATAGATAGAAATTATGTAGATAGAAAGATAATTCCACATCCTACCTTTTAATTTGAATTGCAGTTTTGTGTCCTGTTTGAATTCAATTTGAATTCAGGAATTTAAATAGGAAGTTACGAGGCATTCTCAGTTCAGTTTTGAATGGTACACACCCATTATTAATGGAGTGGAGCAACAATGAAAAACTGATAGCTACAGTTGAAGAAAGCTGACAAGGAGATGGAGGATGATAGCAGGTCCATGGTTGTGTGAACTGAAGGTCTCAGAAGGGTCACATTCAACTCTACTCTTTCTGCTCTGAACTGGATGAGAAAGAGAGAGAAGGGCGAACAGAGAGACTGTGGGCCACAGACTGGATTGATTTCCTGCATGGGGTCATGCCAGGGACAGGTTCAGCCGCCCCAGGTTCTGGAAACAAGAGTGGCCACAAAGCCACAGCAAGTGGAGGAGCGAGGGTCAGCCGTTTGATGACTTACCAGAAATCCAAAGAGCCAATGGAGATTCATGTATACAGATATAACCTGCAGAGTTTTGGTAACTGATGTTCAGGTCAGGACTGTGAACCTTAAACTGAAAAACATTTGGTGACAAATTGACTTTGAAACAGTAAATTTGACTAATAATTAGTAAGAAATGGCAAATAGACACTAAAATAAACTTGAAAATCTGAAGTAGAAAGAGAAATTGTATTTTAATTTAAACCATATTCTAATAATTGTTGTTTTTTATTTACAACTTCAAAAATATATATTTTTTTACAGTGTATTTTCTCATGGAAACCGAAATGTTGTTCATAGCTTTTCCCCTTGAAATCTCTTAACTTTTTTCATTTCAGAATTCAGTCCGTTCTCACTCAGATCATATTCAGTTGTAGATTATAATTGTAACTGATAGGGGGAGATCTGCTACAATCAATCATGCAAGAATTACATGATTTTCTGAACTACATTATATTCTGAGGTAACATATTTTTCTGTTTTCCTTGCTTACAATGGCCAATGCATTTGATCAAAAAAGGAGGGCATATTCCTTTCTGTACTGCCAGTTGTCATATTTTACAGATAACATTGAAACAAAGAAGAACATCAGCTCTTACTCTACTTTCCTACAGATGCAAATGATATGACTGTGGTTGTGTGCATATCAACTCTGTCAACACCAAAGTTAAGAGTCCTTGTTCCTGAGGCCATCCAGCCAATCTAAAGTTGATATTTTCTTTAAACGTGTCTCCTGGAGTATATTTTTTTTTTTACTAAGTTTTTTATTTCAAGAGCATGCCATCACCTCAGGCTAGAGTGAAATGTTCTCTATGGGATTTCAGCCATTTAACCATGAGTCAGAATCACAAAACCTGGCTGAAGCTACTGGATCATACACAAGAAAAGTGTCTGTGCTCTCCATATACAGTATTTGCATTAACAAAGACATATTGAAGCACAGAGAGTAGGGGAGAGCGGGGCTAGTTGTCACATTTTTTACACCAGTAATTATTTCTCAGGTTGGGTTTATTTTTGAAAGTCAATCAAATTCTAAAGACACAAACCTGTAGAAAGTTACTGAATAATTCCACTGTTATATTGCCCAGGGAAAAACCATACAGTTAAATGAAGAAAACCTGACTACATTCCAGAATCATTGGGCAGTTGTCATACCCATGGGGTTGGGTGTCACTTTTTTATATATATATTATTCCATATATATTTATATATCCTATAAAAAATATGACACCTAACCTGACATTTATGACTTTTTTGTCCTGACCCTGTCTGAATTATTCCAGGTTTTTGCGTTCACTTATTTGACTAATAGAAATTAAACTATTGGAAACTGCCTAATCTGGACGTGATTAGGACTATATCCAGTCATAATGACTGCACTGGATGCGGCCTGCGCGACGCGACAAAAAAAATTCGTCCTCAGAAATCTCATGCACAGTTCTATTTTTGACGCACTCCACGCCGCTACTTCTGACGCGACAAATAAAAGAATTTGCAGCGAACAAGAATTTTTGTCTTGTTCAGTGTAGACAGTCTCTGTTGCGACACTAGTATATACAACGATCGCGTCGGCTGTAAAATCTACAAAATCATTCTAATGCAGTGTGTAAACTTTAGGTTTGAAACCATCATATAAAACCATTGATACAAAACTTTTACATTTGTAATTGGACTTTTGACTCCAAATCCTGCAACTGGTAGGCTAGATATAGGCTAGGTCTAGGTTTGGGTATTCCCGGCCCATGTAATCTCAGTGGCAAACATTATAACTGAATTCACTTAGCTCGTGAGACAACTTGCCCCGCAGTATATATAGGCTAGTCAGTATTTATTTATAAATACTTAGGCCTACACATTAACTCGCTGAATTAAACGAGCATTGTATTGTTTTGAGAATGCATTATCTTCTACTTTCTGCCTACGCTTACTAAATTCCTAGCGGGTCTCCAATTTTCGCCCATATGTTTTCAGATCTCTTCCACAACATCCTAATCTAAGTCATGCTGTTTATTATTTGGCTTACAAACATCCCACTGCATCTACGAGCAGAAGCCGGTCATGTCCTTTTGATTAACTTCTACTTGGTAATCAACGGGGTCCTTTATTGTGCCTTTAGGATCACTGAAATAAAAGTCTAAGATTTTCCTCTCTCTATTAACATCTTCACAGCTTAATGTGGGCTATTTGCTGAAGTGTTTGCGCAAATTCGATTTGTTTTCTCTGTATTTGTAACAAATTTACTTTTTCTGCCCAATGCAAATTATGTCCGCTAGATACAAATCCCAGTGTAACTTTTAACATGACTGACTTTTCATGTTTGCAACAGAATAACAGAATGAGGTTTATGTTTAGTTTAGACGAAGAATAAGTCAGTGTCATAGAAGTGAGTCAGTATTTGATTTTAGTTTTCAGAAGAGTAGCTATGCCGTTTGCAGTGCAACAAAACAACTTGTGGGAGGAAGTGATATGATCTCTTCCGTATTCCCAATGTCTTTTTGCTTGGTGAATTCATCATCGAATGAAATGGTTCTTATGTGGGCTAACCGAAGCAAATGGACTGGATGTTTACACACTTGTCCGTCAGGTTGGCTCCATACGGCCTTACAGACATCCAAAAAACTGTCCAAAAATCTTGGAGAGCAGCGCGAGTCGTTTAAGTGCTCTGAGTTTAGAGATCTATTGCAGAGATTTGAGCTGCCACGTCAATATCAACAGTTTTCAATTTCTTTGATCTCTGGATGTCCAGACTCAAGCAGTTCCACGGAGTTTTATGGAAGGCGATTTTATTTTTATTTTATTTTTTCATACTTTTTTGTTTTGTTTATTTTTTGGATAAATTCTGTGGACAGTCAGCAGTTTGCAATATTTTTCATCAAGCGTTTGTTACCAACAAAAAAGTCAATAAAAAAGGATAATTATGATAAACGCTTTAACTTTTCTTCTGGACTTTAAATGTATTTTTAAGAACCACATATCGAACAGAACAAAATGCATACAGCAGATTTCTTAAAATATATTGCTAGTGATTCAAAACTCTACAAAAACAAGAAATCTATCCTAATATAGGCTACTCTATACACTATAGCGAGTTGCTTTATGTCTGTTTTGTCTCTGTCTAAGCTTAAAGTTTTGTGCTTTTGCCATAATAAAAGAGGAAATGAGTAACAGGTGAGTTGGTGATCATCATATTAATGAACTTTACTTAAGAAGATTGCACATTTTGTGTAGCAACTGGATCAGCGTTTGTATAATTTTTATTAATGATGCAGTAACCATAAACCAGCTTTATTTCTTTTATGTTATAGTCTATATATGTTAGCGTTTTCTAAAATAAAATAAATGTGATGTTTGCTATTAAACTACTTTTTATTAGTATTGACAGGTTTAGGTTTTCATAAGATATAAAATCGAAAACGACCCTTTTGGCTTTAAATAGATTAAAAAAATATCATAACTTTAATGTTGCCTTATATAAAATAATGACGTTGGTTTGTATTACATATTAAATTATATTACATGCATATTAATGAATATGCATAGAAATATGGAAGAAAATATAGAATAGGAATAAATATCAAAAGTACCCTAAAATTTTTCCCCTTGTAAAAAAAACGACAGTTTACAAATTTTTTTTGCTGTTGCTTTAGGCCTTGTGATTGTTTCACACGGCTGTTTCCTTATGTAAATCCAATTACAACTGTGCTTATACATTGCATACATCTCGATAATAAAATAAAAAGATGCTTCTCCAAAGTAGAGTAATATCTGAATTATATTTTGTCCGTATAACTAAAGACCATAATGGCATTTCAGCTGTCACATATATAATTTAAATTCAAAACTTAATTTTGTCTTTAATGTAGCATGATATATGATAATCGAATTCATTCAGTGGATTTTTTAGCCAGTGCGCGTTTAAAGGTCGATCCTTGATGCCTGCTTTGATTGAGTTGGGACAGCGTCACGCGTAACATGTTCCTGGATCAAAATCCATCAAATCTGGATTCAGTAGACTACTTTGGTGATTTCAAGTTAGGCCTATAAGTGCTCAGCCAGTCACAATTATGTGATTTAATCACATTCTCCTATCTCTCATAACAATTTTGTTTTATTAAGAGAAAATGTTTTGGAGGTAAATGGTTAATTGACAGGAGCCGCACGTGATTGATTTTTGGGCGTATTGAATCAGACCGCTTTCTCCCTCTCTCCCTCTCCCAGTTTACGGGTCGTTGTTTCTGATCCTCTAAATCCCACCCACTTGAAATGAAGAGGTGGAAAAAAATTGCCATCTCTCTTGCTTATACACTAACTTGTCCCCTGTTATTAGCATCCTGGTTCACTATTCTCGTACTCGGGACGGGGTGATGGAGACTGAGAGTTGCCTGTCTTTCTCCTCGCCTTCAAACAGGATCACGCCAGAGAATTCACCGGGTTTGGAGCATAATTCCGGCGCGTTCTTCCAGTGTGACGACCTCCAAAAGTCTCCGCACCTTCCTCTAGCGCATCGACATGAGTTTTTTATGGGACGCTACACAGACGGCGGCTCCGCGGACTTTACGCACGGCGTCAGCGCTACAACTCCCCGCGCCTCGCCTGGAAAACATACGAAGTATTTGGAGAATATGAACCAGGACCAAAAACCTTCGATTACTGAGAAGAACTCGTCATTTTATGAGACTAATTCTGACGGTAAGTGAAAACTAGTTCAGTACTTGAATGTCAGCGAGGAAAACCTCCAAACGTCCAGACTGTAAAACGATAGACTAGGCTACTAGTCGTAATAGCAAACAAAAGCGTAATAATAATAGTAATAATAATAATTCTCAAAAGCCGTTTACACAATTTTTTAAAATAGGCTACTCCACCTGAAAGGCCCAAAACAACCAGTTGCTGGGAATGTGACTATAAATCAGTAATATTTTTAATTTACGCATAATTTCTTGAAACGGATATATGGCAGCTGGAAGTGTAAATAGCCTACCATTACATTTACACTTAAAATTATGTCACAGCAAGAAAAGTGGTGTTATTTGTGCTGATTAGTGATAGGCTAGATTAAGCCAATTGAAATAATGTATTTATTTATTAAGTTAGACTTTTCGGTTAATCAGTATTTCTTTCGATCTGGAATCCCACTTGTTAAACACTTTTGAAATGGCCTGTACCTAACCTTTATAGTTTTATTAGGCTACATACATACATGGTGTTCACGATGTTAAAGTGAGATGTGTATTCGTTGTTCAAAGGTGTTTTCTAAATAACCGCAATATAAAACGTTAGAATTTTTTTTGACATAATTTATTTACCCTTTAGCTACTTACAGCAGTTTTGTTAGGCTTCAAAACTATATTTTTTCTTTTTTTTTATTATAAACTTTTACAAAAGTATAATTGATCTCAAATAGCTTAGCTAAAAGTTTAATGTTTGTATAAGTTTGGTTTTAAAATAATTAACTCTAAATAAGTTATCATAATTAGTTAAAAATAAGCCATATGGTAAAAGTAAAATGAAAGAACACTTTATTTCAATTTTATTATTATTATTTTAAACCAGGCAAGTCAGTTAAAAACGGGTCCTTACTTTCAATAACAGCCTATTTTAGTTATTATTAGTATTATTTTATAACAGCTGAATGGTTGTTGTAAGAGCTGCGCCTTTTAGGAAATTTCAGGCCTGCTAACAGTATCCCCAGCGCTTTTCGTCCTCACACTTTCCCAAATCATGATTTAAAAACGCATTTTTAAAGTTCTTGCATAATTATTTATTATTTGTGTGGTTCAAATCTTTTTTGATCTGTTGTGACTTAACGTTTTCTTTCCTCATACAGCTGAAACAATTTATTTCAACCGCAAGTCTCAATTTATATTACAGGCCTAATCATAAAATATTGCGATGTCTAGGCCTAATGCTCAGAAACAATATCGTCAGAAGCATAAATGGCCTGTTATGGCCATTCTTTTTCGCGTTTAAATGCCTTACTATTCTGTCACACATTCTAAATTCGCTTCATTTATAAACGATTAGGTCGATATCAGCAAGTCAACAAGCAAGTTTACATTTCCAGAATAAGTTATTTATTTGAAGATCACGAGACGTGTTGAGCCAGTATGTTCTTTAACTTTTAATTGGGGACCTCACCCTATGGGGCTATTGGTGGGAACGAACTAGTGTTGAAGACAACACAACAACCTGTTTTGTCTTTTAGTATACTGTGCTATAAGGGGGAAGAAATGCAAGGTCATTTCTGCCATATGTGCCGGGGTTACAGCGTCGAACTTGTTTCCGATCATTCATCGTTGCACTTATATATTATAGCCTACTTTTTGAAAGACACTTTTTGTCATGTTCTCAATCATTTTTAAAACTTCATTTTTATTAATGTATCGCTCTTTCGAAGGTCAGTGGATATACATTTTGGGAGATGTTTAATTAAAATAAAAATAAAATAGTAAAGTCTTGTTATTTAGTGTTCTTAGGCCGACAATATATTACTATTCTATTTCTTAAAACATTATTATGATTATTATTATGATTATTATTATTAGTTATTGTACTTTTTGAAGATATAAAATATAATAATGCTATCACTTTAAAGTTATGGAGCTCTAGTAAATGGTTTCCTCTGTTTTGGTGAAAATTAAATTAGGAAAACCATAATTCATTTCTGCCACTTAATCACTAAGCAGAGACAGACATTGAGCTTTAAAGCAAACTGCCTGGAGATTTTTATGACCCAAGGTCAGATGTTTTTAATATCTACAGAAACATCTAAATTATAATTTCACTCTAATTCAGATGGATTACAGTGGAACTCTTGTGAGGAAAACAAACTATAGCACTATCATTGTCATACAGCATATCAGCAAGTTCTTGACATGCCTATAAAAAACTATAAATATAATAATTTTTTTTTATGTCTCAAATGCAAGACTTTGACTCTTGTATGCATTTGAATTAATTAAAGCACCTTTTCCATAAAAAATTGGGATATGATTATTTGATTATATTAAAAATTGCTACACAGAAGAGACATACATTTCTATTTTATACCCATGAAAGAAAAAAAAACTCTTGTAAAGGACTGTGACTGGTTTATTCCTTTTAAAATAGCTCTTCCCATCATTTATATTCTCCTGAGAAAAGTAAACACATCCTGTTTGAATGATGTTTATTATTAAAGTGATTATAACATAACTTTTTTTGTAAAAATTCATTCACTTTTTGCAACCTTTTAACCTGTCATAACATAATAGCAGTGGATTTTGTAATGACATGCATTTTATTGTACTATTCAAGCAAGCGTTTAAACTTACAAAAATAGATTTTTAACTCAACCCATTCAATCTAAAGTTTCAAGCTTAATCAAAACAGTAAGCTCTGCTGACAGTGTGTTATTATCCTCTTTAAAGTTTGTGGAATACCAATAAGTAGACTTAATATTTGAAGCAATATTGGTTTAATGGTCTACTTTTTAATAGAAACTGCTAAAATATTATTTGTTTTATGTGCCTGTTGCACACCATTTTTTTCTGGAATAGTCAGGAAGTACATTACATATTTACTGATGAACAAAATAGCTTCTACAGTTTACAGTAACATACAGTGATTGCTATGAATTTATCACTGATCAAAAATATGTTTTATTGTTCATTTTTTAGCAAGGTTACATATAAGGAATTTTAAGCTGTGCTGCTTCATATGTAAACCTGCAATATAATGTGTATTAATTTAACTTGTGAACATTATAATTCTATTCCTAATTAAAACTCATATATTTGACATGCGTTTGTGGTTAGTTTGAGGTTGTTACGCCCTGCAGCTAAATCAGAAGAGAAGGAAAAATATTCAGACTATACATAAAAAAAGCCATTAACTGCAGTTTAGAACACAAGAAAAGCACAGTACTTAAAGAGAAAATGGTGTTTAATTAGCCTGGGCACAGTATTTATATTTGCTTATTAGAATCTAAATGTCATTCTGTCTTGGTGTCAGCAGGAGATAAGACCATACCCAAGAATCTTGCATATCCTGCTCTAGACTCGGAGTGTTGTGGAAAACTGAAAGAGCCGTCCAACGGGTTGCCTGGAGACTCCATTGCTGACTCCATCGACCTGTCAGGCAAGAACAAGAAGCGGAGAAACCGGACAACCTTCAGCACCTTTCAGCTAGAGGAGCTGGAGAAGGTCTTTCAGAAGACACATTACCCAGATGTGTATGCACGGGAACAGCTGGCACTGAGGACGGAGCTCACGGAGGCAAGAGTGCAGGTGTGTTAGACCACCTCATGGGACAGGCTTTTAGTTATAAAATCAATGAAAGTATTTGGTATTCTAAAAATAATTACGTCTATTCTCTTATTTTTGTCTATTCTCACAAAGGCTGCATTATTTGATAAAAAAATACAGTCAAGACCAGGGGCGCTGGACTGGGGATAAAACCAGTACTGATTACCAGGGCCCCAAAGGAAGAGAGGACCCTTGAAAACTCTTGAATATATATTTTCAAGGGGAGGGGGGCCCATTAGGACTGCCTATGCATAGGGCCGGGGATCTTGTGCAGCGCCCCTGGTCAAGACAGTAATATTATGAAATATGATTACATTTTAAATAACTGTTTTATATTTCAGTGTATGTTAAAATTTAATTTATTAATGTGATGGCAAAGTTCGTCCAGTCTTCAGTGTCACATGATGTTTCAGAAATCATTCTAATAGGCTGTAATAAAATGTAGTGCTCAATAAATATTTATGGCTAAAAACAATTGTGCTACTTACTATAAAGTTCAAAAGTAACATTGTCCTTAGAGATCAATCGAATGCATCCTTGCTGAGTGAAGTATTAATTTCTTTAAAATAAACTTGGGTAACTGATGTTAAAAAAATATCTGGTTTCAAATGCAGCAACATGCACTAATATTTATTTATTTATTTGCACAGATTTAAGTGCTTTCACTAATATTAATGTTCCTCATCGATTAGATTAAATATATTGAATTCAGTGAAAGGCAGAGTGTTCCATTTTGACAGGGCCTATATTTATATCACTCAATAATTAAGTTATTATACAGAAATAATACAGTATATGGATATTCTTTCTCCAGGTGTGGTTCCAAAACAGACGGGCCAAATGGAGGAAAAGAGAGCGTTACGGGAAGATGCAAGAGGTGCGAAACCACTTTGCTGCTACATATGATATCTCCCTTCTCCCTCGCTCCGACTCATACCAGGTACACACGCAAATACACAAACACAGAACACAAAGACAGCATAAGACAGAGCTTGAGAACAAAAAATGTAGCTTTTGTATACGGTTTCAACACACACAGGGGAGTTGCTTTGGTTTGGCTGGAGACATAATGGACATTATAATGATTTATATTTGTTGTCATAAACACAGACTCAGTTTAGTTTTATATTGTATGTTAGTGTAATGCCATGTGGCACAGGCCAGCATTAAACATATTTAATTTGTATACATGTTAATTAAATGTAAAAAGGTTCTGAAAATGATTTCATAATGGGTTTTTCTTTTCTTTCCACACAGATGCAAAATAACCTGTGGCCAAGCAGTGTGGGAACGGGAGGTGCCGGCGGGGTGGCCAGTGGTTGTGTTCTGGGAGCAGAAAACATGGCGTCGTCCTGTATGAGCCCTTACCCCCATCCTCACAGCAACCTGCCCGGGCTCATGGGTATGTCTGCGTCTCCAGGCCATCCTCATCATCATCATCATCATCACCCACCCCACCACCCTAGCATTAATGGGATATACTCACTCCATGGCTTCCCAGGAAGCCTGGGGGCCCATTCCTTTGAGCCCGGACCAGAGTCTGAATACAAGCCCTCAGGCCTGGTGGCCCTGCGCATGAAAACCAAAGACCCCGGGAGCCTGTTATCCTGGCCGACATGACCGTGCAGCTGCAATTGGGATTGTGATGACATCACTGAGCCACCAAACAGTTAGAATGCCTGCACACAACTGAAATACTTTTTTAATGCTCAATGTACACATCTGTTTTTTTTTTCTTGTTTTTTTGCAGGCTTTTTCACTGCAAAGATACATTTGACGTGTATTTTTTTTTCTTGATCTGTTTCCCTATGGAAGCATCTCATTTGTTTGTGTGCTTGTTGAAATTCTATGGGCCACAATGGGCTTTGCACACAACTTGCCATAATATAAAATTACCAAAGAGGATGTGCAACCTTTTTATTTAAGTATGTTAATGTTACTCTCATAGTTTCAGTGTATGCAGTGGTTTAGCCCCATTATGTATATATGTAGTCCCAGTCAATAAATGATTTTACATTTTCTGACTTTGTGCATTCAAATATGTCACCACCAGCAAATAAATATGTGCTTCTGGTAAACCATTGCAGGAATGAAGAATCGCTGCATATAGATTACATTTTGTGTGTCTAATTGTTTATGGATTGCTTATTTTAATTAGGGATGCATGATATTTTGGAATCATATTGGCTGATATAACGGTTTGCTTTTTTATTTAACGGCTTTGGTCAGTATTAAATATAAACTCGTACAAGCTCATTTCTCAAATTTTTACATTTAGATTAACTTAGGTATTATCTAACACTCAATTAAAGTCACTTTTTAAAAACACTAAAAACTTAATAACAATGTTAACAATTATTAATTTTTAGAATGCCCAGACACTTTGTGCATTTAAAATAATTAATTTTAGTATTTGTTGTTTTATTCTTTCGTTTATTTATATAGAATTGTACAAAATTTAAAACTATCATCCTTGAAAATATTTTTGGTATTCTACATGAATTTAAATATTCATGCATCCCTAATTCTAATCTTGAATAATATCCGGAATTTGTTGTTTTACTATAACATAGATAATTGTACAGGTTCAGGCAACTTTGGGATCCTTATGAACATCTCATAAAATTCTAATGCAACAAAAAATATTTTGTGTGCCGATTTCTTAAGGCTAGTATACACACTTACAAGCAAGGTGAAATGTGTTTTTGTTTTACTTGAGAGAGAGCATTGCTGTCTAATTTTTTATATTTTGGTGTGGGCTGGTACACCAGCAGCATGTGACAGCCCTGCTAATACAAAACCAACTTAGTGACCACAAACATCTCACTCTCAGAATGATGACAGATCCAAGGTTTTTTTCTGTCATACCAATCAGCCTTAGTTCTGGGGTCTGACAGCTGGACAGAACCACAAAGAATAATGAATTATGAATCAACTTACATGTTATGCTACTGTTTAATTCAAGAGTCTTTGACAAAAATCTAAATACTAATGTGACAAGCAAAGCAGACCCCATCTGAAGCTTGTTATGTGGTCGATGTATTAAAAAAATGAATAAATGTTTGAAATGCACCTGGGCTTCATAACTAATCAAACTAGTTCAAATCAAATTCTGCCTGGTGAAAACCTACATATTTTTGAACATTCAGTTCCTGTGACATTGACTTTTAATAACAAAAATGTCTCTCATACAAACAGGGCTTCTAAAGAACAACATGCATTCTGAATTCTGTTTTTGAGACAACTCAATGTCAGTATACAGTTGATCGTGTTTGGTGTGTTCTTGGAATCCCAATCCTGTGGGAAATAGCTGTAGTTAAAGTGTTCTGTTGATACAAGTGCCAAACAGCCTTGAGGAGGGCAGTTCTGTGACCCAGCCATGGGACCGGTGTGGGTTTTTCAGCTCCATCTGGGTTTAATGACTGCATGCCAATCCTGCCAGGCACTCTTTCAGGGTGATTCACTTAATTTAGATGACACATAAGACGAAATTGCTTGAGATGAAAAAAGCTGCAGTGACAGGATTTTCAAAGCTTCTCTCATTTTTCCTAATTCTCAAAATGGGAACATCTTGACAGTTGCTTTGGGGCAAGCATTTCCTGCTGCTTCTTTCCTTTGTGCATCGAGGATGACAGAAACGCTGGATCACATTAAGTGCCAGTTTGGCGGACCGTGCCGTGTTTTGGAGAGAGTTGACATGTGGTTCCAATAGAGGATAGAAAGGGAGGCTGACAGAAACTCTCTCCACACCCACAGCTTCGAATTCCAGCCTGATCTTTCAAGAAAATGGAGCCAGCTCCAGCTACACATGCAAACTGATTAAATCCCAGATTAAAGGATGCGATAAAGAAATACAGTTCAGGAATACAAGAGAAGCGTTACTAAATAGATGTGAACTGCAATGAAACAGATGGGATGAAAAATTTACAGAGTGTAGTGAATAAAAAATATCGACCCGTTGTAGGCCTGCTGCAGTAAAATTAGGCAGTTTGAATTACATTTGGCAGTAAATAAACGTTCCTTGAATAAATAAAAAATACATAATGTGCTTATTTCTGTATTTAACCTTCATTTGTATTAGACAGAATTATTTGTACAAAAAGCACTTATTTTTAAAGTATATATAACTGCCTGCTGAAACGCGCACAAGTAATTGTGAAGCTAAAGCACTTTTTGCATGTACTTCCGGATTAAAGTGTCTGTTTGTTGTCTTATAAATATATTCCTTTAGTAGGCTACTATTTAACTGTGTCCTTTTATATAACATTTTTATTATCTTTTCGCAGACAAAAATATATTCCGAATGTTCTGAAAATTTATATTATTTAAAATGCATTCATTACTATAAGGGTGAACCTCGCTGAGAATGCTAAGTCAACACTGAACCGACATGGTGAAAAAGCTATTCTTCACGTTTACACTAACGTGACCCTTCCCTTCACTCCAGTTCAACAGGCAGACATCACCATCTGTTGGACATAAAGTGAACTTCAAAATTTGTTCTTAGTTTTATTTATTTGGCCACTTGCAATTTATAATTCACTTAAATCCTTAATTTAAATGAAATGTGAGGTGAGATTCCCAGTCTTTAGCATCAGCTAGAAGCATCAACACTTTTTAATTTAAAAATTATTAAAAAATTATTTTTTCTGCATGATTTGTGGATTTATCATGTTGACAAAAATATCGAATAGAGTGCAGAAGCAGATATAATTACATTTTCAATGCATGTCCTCACAACTTGAACGAAGATTAGTTAAATGTCACTTCTCTTTTGTCTATGGTAAATATTTAGTGTTTGAAGCTAAAATGGTGTACACCGAGACTGGGCGCTGTACAGGAGGTCTTGATTGACAGACAGAGCGACCAATGGCGTTGACGTTTCTTAGAGATTCAAACCAATCAAAGTCCACGGGCGGGTCGTGTTTTAGTCTTGACAAGATGGCGTATGCGGTTGTTTTGCCGCAGGGACACTAAACAAATCATACAGTTTCTCGTGTAAATTCGTTGACATTGCGGTAGCATAACTGTTAAAAAAGTGTTTTATTAGGCGTGCAAAGCCAGAGGACATCTAACATGAAAGGGAAAGAGCGGTCGCCGGTGAAAAAGCGTTCAAGGGCCTTGGATGATATACGAGACAGGGGAGGAAGCCATCCGACCAGTAAGAAAATGGGGGTTATCTCGATCTCTGGCGGTGGAAGCAACAACGGCAGCACTTCGTCTAAAAGCGAAGGGGGTTCAGCACGACGGGGGCTGATCGGGGATAAAAGAGACGGACGGGATTTTGACGGACATGTCTCCAGTCGGACTGGAAATAACCACGGTTACACCAGCCCTGGAGCGAGCTCGAGCGGCAAGAATCACGCCTCGTGCCTGTCCTTAGAGGCGGCCGCGCGCACCAACTCGCGCGGAGAGTCGCGCGCCCCGCTTTCCACAAACGAAAGTGAGTACAAAACTTTAAAAATCAGCGAGCTCGGCTCCCAGCTGAGCGACGAGGAAATCGAGGACGGCCTCTTTCACGAATTCAAAAAGTTTGGCGACGTGAGTGTTAAAATCAGCCGAGTCAACGACGAGAGAATCGCATTCGTCAACTTTAGGAGACCGGATGATGCCAGGGCGGCGAAGCACGCGCGAGGCCGGCTGGTGCTCTACGACCGTCCTTTGAAAATTGAGGCGGTCTACTTGAATAGGAGGAGAAGTCGATCTCCTGTAGATAAGGACCATTTCTCTGTCGTTGCAGGCCACAGACATTTGCACACCCAGAGGCCGCTCTCTCCAACCGGTCTGGGTTACAGAGACTACCGGTTACAGCAGCTAGCGCTGGGTCGGCTTCCTCCTCCCCCACCCCCGCCGTTACCGAGAGAGCTTGAAAGAGAGTTCGCCTTTTATGAAGCCAGGGCCCGGCCTGCGTACATCGCGGAGCGGGCCGCACCTTTCCGCGAGGAGGACTTTATCTCTCCCGAGGATGACCAGAGAGCCAACCGCACACTGTTTCTGGGTAATTTGGATATTACTGTGACTGAAAATGACTTGAGGAGAGCTTTTGAACGATTTGGGACCATCACAGAGGTGGACATTAAAAGACCCTCTCGGGGCCAGAGCAGCACCTATGGTTTTCTTAAATTTGAAAACTTGGACATGGCCCATAGAGCAAAAATCAGCATGTCTGGGAAAGTTGTGGGCCGAAACCCCATAAAAATTGGCTATGGCAAAGCCACCCCCACCACACGCCTGTGGGTGGGCGGTCTTGGACCTTGGGTGCCTCTGACTGCGCTAGCCAGGGAGTTTGACCGCTTCGGCACTATCAGGACTATAGACTACAGAAAAGGAGACACCTGGGCTTATATTCAGTATGAAAGCCTGGATGCCGCTCAGGCAGCCTGCACACACATGCGTGGATTTCCTCTCGGCGGTCCCGACAGGAGGCTGAGGGTAGACTTTGCTGACACGGAGCACCGCTACCAGCAGCAGTTCTTGCAGCCCCTCCCTTTGCAACACTATGAAATCGTGGCTGAGTCTTTCGTTCATCGTGCCACCCCAGAGGCCATAAGGGTCCGAGAACGAACTCCCCCACCGCTGCACTTCAGAGAACGAGAACTGTATGCCGGGGCTGAATGGCCTGTGCCTGCCATCCGTGAACGTGTACGAACTCCTGCCTTTGAGTCCCTCGAACACTTGGAGCGCGAGCGGCGGCGAGAGGCCTGGTCACTGGAGAGGGAGCTGCCGGGGAGGGACGCTGCACGCAAGCGGCGGCTCATGGAGGACGGGAGACATCTGGAGTGTTCACCTGACAGCAGCAGCGAGTGGGCGGCCCGACGTCGCAGACCGCCATCCCTCGAGGGCAGCCCCGGAGAAAGCAGTCGAGATGGACGATTCAGCGACTCAGAGCGGCCGGCGAGAGCAGACCGTGTGTCCCCTGTTCGAGAGAGCCGCAGCAGCCTTGACCGAGGCCTTGGTGAAAAGCGCATTAAAAACAGCAGCCTCTCAGAATCCAGTGTTGGCGTGAGCCCTGCGGAGAGAAAGCGCAAAGCAGGCGATTCAGGCAAAGGTTCCTCCAAAAGGGACCGAGCAGAGAACAGCTCCAAAAGCAGCCAGGCTTCAAAGCAGGACGCAGGGGGCAAGCTGAGCATGCCCTGGAATGGCATGCTGCTCCTAAAAAACAGTAACTTCCCAGCCAGCATGCACCTTCTGGAGGGGGACCTGAACGTCGCCAACAGTCTCCTCATCGACGGCAGCACGGGAGGTAAAGTCACACAGCTGCGCATTACACAACGCCTTCGCCTCGACCAGCCCAAGATCGACGAAGTGTCTCGGCGCATCAAAGTCGCAGGCCCAGGTGGGTATGCGGTTCTACTGGCGGTTCCGGGCAGCTCTGAGGAGGCTTCATCTTCGGACCCAGCAGCGTCAACGCAAAGGCCCCTGCGCAACTTAGTTTCATACCTGAAGCAAAAGCAGGCCGCTGGGGTCATCAGTTTACCCGTCGGGGGGAGTAGAGATAAGGACAACACTGGGGTCCTGCATGCATTTCCACCATGTGATTTCTCACAGCAGTTCTTAGATTCTTCTGCGAAAGCTCTTGCCAAAACGGAAGAGGACTTCCTGGTCATGATCATTGTGCGAGGAGCATCTTAACAATCATAATGCACACAAGTGTTGCTAAATGCAAGCGGCTCTAAATGTCTCTTAATTGCATGCTCTCTCTAAAGCAGGGAAAATGTTACCTGCTCTGCCAAACGTAAAAAAAAAAAAAATAGAGAGAGAGAGAAAAAGGCCCATTCTTATAGTAAAGTTTAGTGCTATAGCAATATATTTGTTTTCATTTGCAATTTGTTCAGAGGTCTAGTTTGTTATAAGTTGCACCCTGCATAAAAGAATGATATTGGGAATTTTAGAATAGGAATTTAATTTGCTATTGGTCATTAAACGCTGTCTAGTTTCAACACTTCCTATCAACATGTATTTAAGTCAGATTCCAGACAGTCATCCCTGTACAAAATCCTTTTTGTGAATGTTTATTTTGTTCATGTTCATGATTATTAATTAATCTGATTTAATTGGAACCTGGTTTATGTGTCTTGATGCTTTGAACAATCATTCAGTAATGGGGAGTATAGGTATATAATCCTGTAGGCCACTAAAACAGGCAGAATATTTTGCTCTGTGAACTGCATGTTGATGCTAGTGTTGTACAGTAAGTGGTTTAATATATGTAGCCAGAAATGTCATCAGTGTTATATTGATTGATACAGGCTGCATTTTTAACACCCCTTTATCACATTAAAAATAATTTGTGAACATATTTTGATTATAAATGTATATATTTCTAAGCCCCCCTTAAACCAAAGCATAACATCAAGCTTCCAGTTTGTTTAAAAATGAAAAAAGTTATACTGTAATATTGTTTTCATATTTTTAGGTTACATTTGAAAGGTTTTGAATGTAGCATAATTCTGATTTCAAAGTGGGAATAGAGTGAAATGTCTTTGTTTAAATTATAATGGGTCTCAGATAATTAATGTGATTGCATAAGGTGGTTTTAATTTATCCCCCCTACCCATAGGACTATCATAATTTCCCAGGTAAATTCTATATACAGTGAAATTGTTAATAATGGGATTCTTATGGAGGTCTCTTTATAAAGCTAAAGAAAAGAGGTGCATATACAGATTTTTTCATTCATCAATGTAAAGTGCATGCGTCCTATAATGTGATATTTTCATAATCCCCCGTAAATGGCTAGATATGCCATGTGGATAGCACTAAGAAATTAAGGTGTATAACAAATATATATAAAAAAAATCAAGCCCATGTATTTGTACAAAAAAAAGACTTGATCCCCTAAAGAGCTGTTTCCTGTGCAACTGTAAGAAAGTTCTATGTTTTATTTCATTGACATACCTTTAGTTGACAATATAGACGTACATTTGAGAATGTTTTTAGTTTGAAATGTTACACAATGTTGTGGTTCTTAGGTGTCATTGTTTGAATGGTTTTAAAATGGCAGTCTACACTTTTCCCTAAAATCCTGAAGAAGTATAAATTTGTGTTCTTAGTCTGTTTAGCAAATTGCAGTGTACTGATCTGATGCATAACTAACATCTTTTCATGTAAGACGTTTCTATTCACACTAAATTGTGTTTTAAAAGTTGATTGCTTGGTGATATTATAACAGCTGTTTGTGTACATGAATAAATGGACCTACTGTACGTTCAGTCCCGGCCACACATGACGGGACAGGACAGGAAATGGACCGTTCCACAAGTGGACTTCACATGGCTGGAAACAGAAATTATTGTTTGAAATGATTCTTGAGCCCTTTGGATGCACAGGGGCAAGAGCTTTCCATTTAGTGTTAGTGTACTCTCACTGAGAGCATCTTCCTGCTTGTGTAATTTTTTTTTTTTTTTTGTGCTTACAGTTCCCGTATTTAAACGGAAATAATGACACTCTTGATTTGTGCTGTGTTTACCTAATTTCTTGATTGGGGGAGAAAGAGGAAGCGGTCACTCACTCCTTGCACAGCTTCTGACGTGGCTGTTTGTACACACACACTGGCCCCTCATTTGATTATATCACTCTATCAATAAATTGTTTCATTT
The DNA here is from genome assembly GCF_963082965.1 of Carassius carassius. Taxonomy (NCBI): domain Eukaryota; kingdom Metazoa; phylum Chordata; class Actinopteri; order Cypriniformes; family Cyprinidae; genus Carassius; species Carassius carassius. The sequence goes on from NC_081775.1 coordinate 19,607,305, forward strand.
GAGGGAGAAAATGTTTATTCGTTGGAAATCAATTGAAGAACGCCTGCCGCTGCTTTTTTCGGTTGTGTTTCGGGAGGAATTGTTGCTCGATTGCTTGTTTCTGCTCTGGAAAGAGAAATTCTCCTCCGGGATCAGTCACGGCAGTGAGAGCGAAGGGAGAGAGAGGCTCGATGTTGTTGTCGATCTGTGTTTTCCACCCTTGTGTCCTGGAGTTGCCCCACGTGCTAAGTAACCCGAGGGTGCTGCTGCCCCCAACCCTCAAACAGATCAGGGAGAAGTGGGCCGTTCTGCTGAGCTTTGAGATGATGTTTGCGCAGACCTTCACCTAAACTGAAATCTTTCCATTCTCCCAGGCTGTATGTGTCCTTCATCTGGAAGTATCCAGGCTTGCTGTAACCAGTCCGGCCGTACTATGCATTGCCAGCACGAACCTCAAATCAGTGCTTTCCAGTTCAGAGGAGCAGGCGTTTGTTTGTCCCATCCTTTGATTTCGTCCGATATGATTTTGTTTGGCTCCATTGAAAACAGTGAAGGAAGAGGATTTAGAAAAGCCAAAAGCGTCTTAGCCTTTAACTCGAATCGAGTTTTGATAGTTTAAGCGTTTATTTTCCCGAAAGTGAAAACGGTGATCGGTACGTGGTAAATTGACCCTTCGTTGTGAAGGACCCCTGAAAGAAAACATGCTGCCCCGTGTGAACTCCACCCAGAGTTAACCTGGAGTTTGCTTGCCAGGAGCCTCATCAGGAGGAAGGAAATGAACTTCCCTTAGTAAGATGTCCAGTCAGCTGCATCGCTTCACCAGCAGCTCGTTCTGACGCCAGGATCCAGACCAGTCCTCTGGGGTGGCTGGTGAGTAAGGGAGTATTTGCTTTAAACCAGGTCTGTAGACTTTAGAACTCTTCCTGGTGTAGGTAAGTGTCAGTTAAACAAATACATTAGAACATTGCCATTGGTTGTAACTCTGAAATCTTGGCCTGTCGCTCCCAAAATCATATTTATTTTTTTATTCTGGGGAAATGAAGAAAAATGCAGAAATATATGTAATATTTTAGGTAGGAGATTATTGTGCTTTGGGATTTTACACACATGAATTGGAAACAATGATATTTGATACAATGATAAATTACATTGTTTCTGCATCATATTGTTCTGAAACATTGTCTTTCTTCTGTGGAACAAACAAGATAGTTTGAAAAAATGTTTTTTTTTTTGTTTTTTTTGAATTCGTAAATATAGTTGAAACATTCTTTAAAATATCTTTTTCTTTTCCACAGAGGAAAGTCATATTTGTTTGGAATGACTTGAGGGTTAGCAAATGATGATACAATTTAATTTTTTGGGGAAACTATTTCTTTAAGTTGGTAATATAAAATGTATTGTATTTTTAAATGCAGGTAAACTAATAACTTGCCTATTATTAACAGAAACAAACATCATTCAAACACTTGTGACAGTAAACAACCCCAAAACATTAAACTAATAAAAATAAGCTCTTTTTTTTTTTTTTTTTTTTTTTTTTTTTGATTATGAAATATTTTAGATAACTTTTACTAGATCTAAAACAACTAAATGTACAATTTAAATAGAACATTTAACACGATCCCACACTCTCTTGTAACCTGTGATGTCCTAGATCTCTTAATTAGTGAAATAATTAAAGCTTCACTACATTTACTTTTAGCCTTATAATCCTAACGGTTCATTTGCTTATGAGTTCTAATGTTAATTTGAATTGTAACTTTGTAACAAGTTATATTGTGATGATTTCTTAAAACATTAGGAACATAACTATGACTGTCACTGTTAGGGCTTCATGGGTTTCTACAGAATTGTCTCAGCATTGTTTTTTTTTTTTTATTTTTTTAATGATATAAAGAAACAACAAAACTATTAGATGACTATAGAAAGTCGTGGAGCTGATCATCTGCACTAAACCTCGTTAATTATAGACAGCCAGAACAAAGGGCTTATTGTGGGAGGTTGTGTTGAATTCCTTAGTTTTAATTATGTTAAACATTACATAAAGTTCTTTGATTACATAAGGTTCTTTTCTGTTTTTTTCCTCTCCATAGGACTGTTATAATTAATTCCCCGTTACTCTGATATTGTTAATACGGGTATACTGTGAATGTCACTTTATAAAAATTAAGACCAACAATAATTGTCTATAAGTGATAAAAACTCTATACCTCAGGGAATAACAGTTAATTTTAGAATTATGAGGCCGCAGCCCTTGAAATGTGACAGCTTTGATCAGGAGCACAGATGTGGCACATAGTTTGACCGAAATCTGCTCTCTGCAGAACGGTTTGGGAACTGGCTTACATTAAAATCGATTGGCATTAACTCGTATAACAGAAACAGCTGTGATAATTCATTTCTGTAACTTCATTTTCAGTTACACATAATGATAATAATCAGATGTCTCAGTCCATGGCACTCAGCTGTGGTCTCTAATGTTTTCTCCTGTATCTTCACCACAGTTCTGACTGACTGGCTTGTCTTCAGATGCCATGGAATGGGCCTGGTAACTTGGTAACCGGTAACCCTCAAGCCCCTCCCCTGGCCTCATTTACATAATCTCTTTGTGTAGTTCAGGCACTGTTCCCTTCCCACTTTTCCAAGTAATGAAAAGAGCATATTAAGTCTGACAGTCCAAAACATTAGCTCATTGTTCCTGATTGTAGCTTAGTTCTCTGCATAAGCTACCACATGATGACTATAAACTATTTCAGGCCTCACAATAGGCTTTCAACCCTCTGATCTTACTATAAATTATCTTACTATGAATGTTGACTAGAAACCCAAGAAAAACACTCACAAACTGAATGCAGTCAGACTTTTCTCTATAAAGAGTTTATTCTGAACTGTTATAGCTTATAAAGGAAACTGAAAATCTGTTTAGAACTGTCAGTCATTGAAGTTATAGGTGACCTATCTGCTCTCTTTTATCACCAACGGCCACTATTGTGAGAATATTTGCTGGCATTTTTTAACCGATGTCGTGATCTGAATCTTGTTTCAGGTGGACAGATGTGAGTATCTGCTGAGTAATGAACACACACATGGCTGTCTTCAGATGAAACCAGGACGGTTTGTTATTGATAAGAAGCCTGTGTTTCCTACAGCTGAACAGGCATATTTAATTATTCATTTGTTATGTATGTGAGATTTTCTACACATTATTATATGCTGTTTTTGGTGTCCGCAGAACATCATGGTTGCATTGTAGGTATCTATTCATCAGTGATTAAATATGAAAGCAGTGCAGTGCAGTGCATCTCATCTCGGCTCACATTTCTGTAAGTACCAGCTCATTTTTTTGTTAGTTTTTTGTAAGAAATTTTGTTAAAATAGTTTAGGATCATGATTTCTTGTAATACACACATATATATGTATATATATATATATATATATATATATATATATATATATATATATATATAATGTATGTATTTGTATTTGAGGAATGTCTTGAAATGATCCATTAGAAATGTAAATATACTGATTACCATTGTTGTGTGCTACATACAGTGTTCTCAATAAAGATGATCTTTTACACTGCTTTGAGCTATTTTTTTTAATATGACACATGAAAAGAATGAGTGTATGTTTTAAAATGACAAATCTTAATATGGATACATATATAATTAAGATAATAATGGACTTTAGACAGTGCGGTTTCAAAGATTATATTATCTATTTTCTGGTTTACAGGCAACTTATTTCTTTTACATTTTCCTCATAATTTAGATAAGCTCTCCCAGGGATGAACAAAAGTTTTACAGGAAACCCAGTCAAATCTACTGCTGGCTTTAATCGCAGTCTTCTAGATCTTGACAGTCTGGAGCATTGTCAACAAAACAAAGATAATAAGAAAAAAAGAGAGAAAAAAAACACAACAACAACAAAAAAAGTTCAACTTATAATCCTCACATTTTTCCAAAAGTACGAAATCACTAACAGTACAGTATTGCTGGTGAAGTCTGTCATGGACATTAATAGTGTTATTGCGTCCCCTTAACTTTCTTTAAGGCTAGTTTAAAAGAACTTCTCAAAACAATAACCCATTTCTTCAAAAACAATTTAGTGTGAGAAGGAAAAGCTTGCTGCCAAAAACAAAACCAAGAAATCAGTGGCTAATGATTTCAATAGCGTATTGTTATTATTTGTTAAATTGTTGCATTTGTGCGTGTCTTACTCATTCTAGGAAATGCTTAGTTTGTCATTACTTGGCTGATGAAAGAAAAGAATGGAACATGGACTGACTGTTAATTGAGACAACATTCCAGTAGCAGTACATCTTTCGTGCCTCTAGAGGGCAACAGCTCACACAAAAACACATTACCATGGAGAACTACAACATGTGAACAGTAACGAGATTTCTGTCAACACAGGGCACGTTCAAATGCATAGATTGATAAATTATATTTCTATTGCATCTTTGGCTCTCATCACAGGATATTTAGCACAGTCATTGTGTACAAAGGCAAACTGGTGATAAACAGTGCACTGTAGTATACCCAACAAAATCAGAACCTAAAAATAAAAATGACAAGAAGAATAAAGGATTTGCACTTTAGAGAACGCTCAGCTTCTGGGCCTCTTGTACAGGTACACATGAACCCACAAGCCAACTGACCTAATTCTTGCACAACTTGGCATCAGAACAATATTCACTTGTATTCACGTAGCGGTTTGTTACAAAAAATCTCTTGGTTGCTGTCAGCAGTAAATGACAGTGTGACTGATTTGGCACCAGTGAAAAAAAGAAGACCATGTCTGGAATATTCTGGCCCAAAATGTCTTCCAGTTGGGGCACCAATGACAAAATCTGTTGATGTCAGCCATTATGGTATGATGCAGTCCTTTACACAGTACTGAGCTTCACAGCAAAAAACACATCAACAAAAAGGAGGCTCACATGGTCTTAATATGCTTATTGCATACCCATTCCCATCTGACAAAATACTACTAGTATACTTGAGTATTATGTGTCATGTGATACAAATTTACAATCAAATCAGTGGATGCATTTGAGTAACTTTCTAATGTAGGAAGATCCAGATTTATCATGTGTTGTAAAATAAAAGCTTACGTGGTGACAAAGGCTCCTCATTTAGTTTTTGTGGTGATCTGAGAAGCTAGAAGAAGATTTATAGAAAACAATTCAACCAACTCCATTCTCAAAATAAAGTAGTTTGCATTGTCCCGAAGCATTCATTTATTGGTCTCTGCATTCAAATGACCATTCATTTGCTTGCCACGCTGTGGTCCCGCCAAATGTTCAGGTCAGGTCCTCTTCCGATCAGCCCTCAGAGGGTGAACCACATGACAGGGTGAAAAGTAATATGGCTTTGAGTTTAGTCCTTTATTATACAACACCATTCCTCTGAGGCGCCGGGTAGAAACAGCCATTACTCCACATCAGTTCTTGGTTTAGCGTCTCTAGCCGCTTCTTCCGGGCTTGCCAGCGCCTCGCCAGAGGCTCGAGGAAAAGAGAAACTGACGATAACAGATAACACACACCTGCCAGGTAAAAGGAGCAGTCGTAGGTCTGAGTGTAGTCATACAGGAAGCCTTTGGGATGAAACGCAAAGTGTTAGATGTATATAATATTACTTACAGATAGAAATATTTCCTTAAATATTCAATGGAGGCCAATAAAGAAAACATGAAAAAAGACAGACTTTCTTTACATTGTATTTTTTTTTTCTGTCCTTGCATGATATACTTGAGAACAGTCAGTAACCAAACACTTAAGATGATGGACTGATGTAGAAAACGTTCTTCACTTTCCAGCCCAGAATCTCCACACACCTGTTTTCTGACTGGATACGCTTTTAAAACCACGGATTGTTTTCACTATGCAAGCAGCACCGGGTCATATGCGGAAAGGCCTTGGGTAGGATAGAAAATTCAGTTTTGCTTTCCTGGCTGCTCATTATTTTTTGGGGGGCGGTGGGGGGATTGTGAAAGGGGGCCCTGACAAGATGGTTCATGTTAGCATAACTGTGTTACAGAGTTCAGAGGAAGGTCTATGCTCGCCTTTCTGAAGAGGCCCCTCTTCAAGACTTGATTTTCCAAGAACTGTACTTCACTGTAGAACTGTTCTATATAAGGAGATTCTGTATTTGTGTTGATGACTGAGTATTCTTATTAAATAGCAGCCATTACATATATCTAGTAGCCTAATGGAATTTATTTAGCAATAAATTCTACTGAAAAGGAGCCATATATATACAACATAGTAGGAAATCTAAATAAGTTCAAAATGCTTTAAATCTATCCAGACAGGTAATCCTATTTTTAGGTGGGTTAACATGTCTCCCATCTGTAACCCACTTCAACAGAAATATGAAACTGTATGACCCCAGGGTCCCTCAAGCCACACACACAGAAGCAAGCTTGTCTTACACTTTATCATGTCTGGCCAAGTCTTTCCAAAGCTGCTGGTTATTTTCGTGAGACATCAAGGCTACGTTCACCTATTGATGTTTATCGCTTGCATGATCTAGTCAAGGAGTTCATCCAAACTGCACATACCTGCCAGAGGAGGACCTGTTAGACAGCCAAGCCCCACAAAGAACATCGAGAACCCCATCGAGTTGTTCAGCTTTTCAGAGCCCACCAAGTCTACCTGGAAAACACAGAAATGAATAATATTTATGACGGATGACATATGGCAGATTATGACTTCTCTGACTAAGCCAGAAAAAAAAGAAAGAACTTTGGTTAGCAAACTTTGATATAGAATATAAACAAGGATTTATCACTAAAGAAAAAGTTTTTTTTTTTTTTTACATTCTTGTCAAATTTATTAATAAACACATTTTCCCCCACCAAAGCATATTTCAAACAATAATTTTAATTATAGTTCAGTGCGATATAATCCATCACACTCTCACACACACACACACACACACACACACACACACACACACACACACACACACACACACACACACACACACACAAGGTATATGCAAAACTCTGTCATTTTGATTAATTTAATGCATTTTTACTGACCCCAATGGTAGTGTATGTATTTCATAAAATGTTCATACATTTGAGCACCATAAATTATGAAAAACTATATTCCATCATGCTTTAACTACAGTAATTCACTCACAATAGAACAGTGGATTTGCATATTACAGTTGGACAAGCGATTGTATTTTGTTGATGTTGATTATGTATATTTGACTTGCTTTCTTGAGGTTCAGGGAGAATCAATATTTTATTAGTCTCTTAATAGGACAGTTCATCAAAAATCTGCCATTATTTACTAATCCTAAGGTTGTTCCGAACCTATTTTAGTTTCTTTATTCTTTTGAACATAAAAGAACAGTTGCTGGTTTCCACTGACTTCCATATTATAGAACAAAAATAGTACTCAAAAAAAAAAATAAAAAAAAAAATACTACTAGTTCAACTGGGACTAGAACTGTTTTGTTACTTAGATTCTTCAAAATGTCTTATTTCATATTTAGCAGAGGAAAGAAAACTTATACAAGTTTGGAGGTGAGTAAATTATAACAGAATTGAACTATCCCTTTAATTAAAAAATATTGTTATAATAGCTGCTTTACATGCACATTTAACAAGCATATTTAATATCTTTAAATGTTTTCCCTCAGGGGCTTTTTAAGCACTCATTTTGTCTCTCTGGTTCACAGAGACTGATTCCAGGTTATAAAAAATATTTGAAAGGTAAAACCTGAGATTCCATCCAGAGGAACGGCTGTACTGCAGTGCTGCCTGTCAATCTAGCCCTCTCTCCTTACACTGCAGTATTACAGAACAAGAACTAAATGTCTCAGTACTAGAAAGAAGACCCCTCAATGAGCACATATAATACAAGTGTAGGAAACTGCATTAGGATGTCCCCATTTGTCATGAACAGAACTAAGTTCATAACTCCTAAGACATACTTTCAAGCTGCTGGTAACATTGAGAACAATGAAAGTGATGAAACAACTAAACAGAGACAACTTAAATTTCATTTTTAAACTGAACTAAGCATATTATCTATATCTATACATACACATTTTTTTTATCAAGATCTTTGCCAGGCCCAGGCCTGTCAGTACTCACCAGCACAGGAAGCAGGAGAGCCATGTACCCCCCACAGAAGATGGCAAAGAAGACAGCATAGACCATGAGCAAGATGTATGAGTTGGCCAGAGGGGAGAGAAGATTGACCACACCACACAGGATCAGGTAGGCCTTGTGGTAGTGATACTTGTGAACCAGATTCCTGTCTGTCACCCAGCCAGATGCAAGTTGGGCCACCGTCTCTGTTATACCTGTGAGACAGGAAAACTGTTGAACTGATGGACTGAAAATGGGCTGCTTAGTGTTGGATTCATCCAAGGTTTCATCCTTATACAGTATTGCTGTCTTATATTGATATTATGGGATGTCGTTTTAAACCTGTTAGACCTCTTCATGTAAATTTGTAAAGGACTGTGACCGTCAAGCTTCAGAATGACAAAAACATTGGTGAGCTATATGTAGCATATTACTTTAAAGTAATTTTTTAGCTTTGTAAAATTTCCAAAATATAAGTCGCTATCATGCATACACACACTACAAGATCTTTTTACAATGAAATAAACCTCTATTTCTCCCAACATGAAGAATGGAGAAGTCAGTATAGTCACAAATAATAAATAAATAAATAGTGCATATTTTAATTCTTTGGAAAAGTAACTCAGTACAATACTGTTCAAAAGTTTGGGGCTGCGTTAAGACTTTATATGAAATGAAACGAATGCTTCTACAGTATTTAGCAAAGATGAATTAATAGTGATCGATAGTGATAGTAAAGACTTTTATAATGTTACAAAATCTTTCAAAATAAATGCTTTTCTATTGAACTTTATTCATCAAAGACTCCTAAGGAAATGAATCTGAAATAATGAATATTAAGCAGCAAAAACTAATATGAAACATTTCTTATAGCAGCAAATCAGCATTTTAAAATGATTTCTGAAGAATCAACTAAATCAATTGAATGTTCAGCATTCATTGTCTATAATATCACATGACCTTTGTCCTCAAAGGAAAAAATATATTTTATTTTAAACTGTTATAATATTTCACAATATTCCTGTTTGCCTGGGTGAGCATGAAAGACTTCTTTCAAAAACAACCCTAAACCTTTGAACCACATGCGTAAATTTAACAAACATGAAAAACCACTGCTCAGCATAATTTCAGTTAATTGACTCTTTGCTTGAAGCCTCTGGCGCAGTCTGTTTTTCAGTTCAAAGAGTGACAGAAGAGGAACAGAAGTAATGATAACAGACTAGTTATTTTGTAGTGTGCTGTACGTTCAGTACTGCTTCATGTTTGCTGTTATCTGTGCTGCAGCTGTATGTCCGTGTCCTGCAGAGCATTATTGAACAGTCTAGGAAAAGACCTGAGGCAGCACTATTGCAGATTCATACATACGCAACAGATCCAAAGTGTGAGACTCTGTGCTGACATGAAGGCTGTCACGGTTTACTGGATAGACCTACATAAAAATGCACATACACAAGACCATATTTATTCATAACCTATTAAATCACATAGTGAAAATGCTTACACAAAGCCCAGAGGTGTTGGTATGATCATCTGACCAGCTCATGTAGAACCAATGGCTTGAACTGACGCTGCAGTTTGTGCACATGTGGTGTCATTTATTTCTAGCCAGACATAAAACAAAACAGCTGCTCAATGTTTGCATGTCTTCGGTGCGCCACTAAAGGTGACGTCCTGGTGTGCCACGCTTGGACCCAAAGACATTTTGTGCGTTGTTTGTGTGTATAAATCTCTGCAGGGCCATTGAGTTTCACAGCTGTTCCTGTCATGCTTTGCACAATGAAACAGAATCTTAGTGACAAAAAGTAGAGGTTCCTAGTCCACAGAACGCTGTAGTTTATAGGGGGACTTTTACCAGGGTAATCAGGCATGTGACAGGTGTTTGTGTAGCCTATTTCACTCAGTGGACACAAAAGGACTGGACGAATGCAATGTCCCGACTACATCAAAGACAGACAATAGCCCCTCACTAAGGTACAGAGCGCCCAAATGCCCAATCGTTACCAGCTCATTAAAACACAAAACGTGTTTGGCTCGTCTCCTCACTCTCTTTTGTCCTCATCGCTGCCTCAGTATCACGCCACACAATGTAAGCCACTTCAGAATTGGGCACTGAACTACCAAGCCTCACGGCAGCTACTTGGGCTGTTGCTTAGCGACTTCTCTCAGCTCGTCGATAGTTAGTGACCTGCCGTGAGGAGCCTGAGCTTTAGTTCCCTGCTCAACCCGTCCGATGTGAAAACAGCTTTCAAAATGCAGGCGGAGGGGGTGGGAGGAAAGGAGACGTTTGGAATATCCCAGTTGTCACATTTTTTGCACTTATGCACTATTCAAAGCCATTTTGTTGAATACATATTGTAAGTATATTCATACTGACAATTCCAAAAAGAAAAAGCTCACTTCAAATATCCAGATGATGCACTTAATTAACCAAAAAAACTAAGTGTGAAATGTTGGACACTTCTTTGACTCAACTATTGCAGCTTTCTGTATGTAGCGGAAGGGAAGGGGTTATTAGAAAGATGCTGGATGACAAAATGACCTTATAAAGTTCAGACACTAGATAGTAGAGTACATAGTGCATATTTCAAGTTAGTCTAACATTGAACTGACTTGATCTAAATAATGATACTATCGTGATTAGAGCTGCTTTACAGCAGAATTAGAATTTGTCTCATACTGATTATTTTTTCCCTGTTTATTACTGTGAAGCTGTTTGAAACAATCTGTATTGAATAATGTGCTATATAAATAAAGGTGAACTTGTAATAGTGTATTGAAGATCATCGAACCAGGGGGTTTTTGACAGCTTAAATCAGACAAACTTGGCAAAGACAATTTTGAGAAAAATAAATTAAATATTTTGGGCTCAAAAATTTTTGGACATGCTTTCTTTTATGCTAAAACTACACATATCTTCACCATTGTTTCAGTGATTTATGAATTTAAATGTTTTTTGCTTGTGGTGTCTTTAAAATATTTATAATATAATTCAGAGATGTGGATACATTTTTATCTCCAACAGGTGACTTTTGGGGCCACTATATAAAGTAGGGATGCATGATAGCATTTTATTTTGAATTTTATTTTGACAGAAGAGTTTATAATTTCATGACTGGTCATTTATTATCGGCTATAACATGAACATAATTAACAGCTCATCATATCGGGGAGAATTGTTATATTAGTGCAATCTTATTTCTAAAATAAAGCAAGAAATTCAAGTAAATTGCATGTGGTATAAAATAAAAAAAATTTAATAGGGCCTGAAACATTAAAAACAACAACAGACATGATGCAAATAAAAAAGCCTTTATAAAGGTATATATTAGGGGTGGGGGAAAAATTTATACAGTATAGTATCGCGATATTTTCCGCAGCAATACTGTATCGATATACGGACGCCAAGTATCTATCTTTTAGTATAGGCCTACTATTTAGAGGTAGAATAATAATAATAAAATCTATTTCTTTACAATTCACAAAATGGTGGTGTTGAGTTTTTTTTTCTCTTTTTTTCTGTTTTTTTTTTTCGTGCATTAAATTAGCAAAATAAAGATGGCGGCATCTCCAAAGTTATCAGGAAAGCCATGTCTGTGTTAAAATCGGATGTAGGGACTTACTTCGGAATTGTAAGCAAGAAGGGGATCTTTCATGTAAGTAGAGATGCACCGAATTTTCGGCATCCAAAAATTATCGCCAGGGAATGACATTTTCAGTTTTCAGCTGAAAGAAAAAAAACACCCGAAATATATAATAATAATAATATATATATATATATATATATATATATATATATATATACATATATATGGCGCAATTAACAATACATGTATTACAGTGTTTATTAATCTTTCTTAATTTTAGTTAATGAGAATACAGTTGTTCATGTTAATTCAGTGTGCATTAACAGTTAACAAAGCACAACTGCTGATTTTAATAATGATTTAGTAAATGTTGAAATTAACATGAACTAAGATTAATAAATGCTGTACAACTATTGTTCATTCTCAGTTTGTTAACTAAAGTAGTTAACTAATGTTAACTAATGAACCTTACTGTAAAGTGTTACCAATATTAATATAAATTCTGTCCAGTTTTATTGTGTTACTTTCAGTAAACGTGTGGTTATTTCATTGGCTTGTGTTAATTCAGTATCATTAAAATTGAGTTAAATTTAAAGAGTCTTACAAAATAACTTTATATTATTTAATAAAAGAATAAATAATCATTACAAAGCATTTTCGGTTTTCGGACAAGTGCATCCAGAATTTTCAGTTTCCGTTTTGGCCCAGAATTTTCATTCCAGTGCATCCCTAGATGTAAGACTACATGTTAATTTAATTTAATTTCAATTTAACAGTAATTTACTTTCAAATGCCCCAATTGCTGAAAGGTCTGCACAACTTTTTTGTTGTTCAAGTTGCACTGTTATATTGCAATATATCACAGAATATTGCAATATATTTAAAATCGCACAATAATGTATCGTGACACAAGTATTGTGATAATATCGTATCGTGAGGGCTCTGGTGATTTCCACCCCTAGTATATCTTGCAGTAAACAAACAACTGGATCAATAGGACATGTTTCCTACATACCCAGACAATACGCTGGTTGTGATTTTTTGCTGAAAAAGTTTGCATTTTAATGAAGGCTTTTTAAATGTTAATATGAGTGCGTTGTATTTGTTTTTTTCTCCAAAGAGCACCATTAGAGGTAAATATCAACACCCTAATAAGCAATGTCTCAATAATATTAGCTTTCAGTAAATAAATACAAATGAAAAAAAATGTTTGAGTAAACATATTCTCACTCTCTTTCATTCACTTCAGAATTATTGACAGGACACTTACAAGCCCTCTGGTTTTAGCCACTATGCCAAAGTTCATTTTTTATGTAAGAGCACTTATTGCATAACACTGCAGAATTTAAACTGCTCACAAATAATTGATGTGAAGTTGGCAGCGTTTGTGCATCAACCCTTTAAAACCCATATTAGAGCACATCAATGGCCATAGTGCATCTATCAGGTATGGCTTTATGGCTTTCCTGGAATACATCCCTGATAAAGCCAGAAAAGAAAAAGAAATGCTTCGTTGATGACATGCTGTCCACTAACACTGTCATTACTGTCTTTAGTCTCTCCATTTTCCACAGCACAGCTCAGCAGTGCTTACGTCCTATTGATTTCCTCTACTGTTACACATTATTAGTGTACAGTTGAACTGTTGCGGCCAGAGAACAGCAATAACAAACATGCTGACAAGAGGACTTTTTTTTGCAATAGGTAACTTTTTAATTTAAATCATCTTATAACCTTTGTGACAAATCTTTTATCTATAATTTCCTTGCGAATGCTAAATTAATTCTGTAAAGAGCACTTAATACTTAAAATAGATGATGGTGGAAAAACAAGACTCTAGTGTTACAAAGGCTGATGAAAGGTAATATGACTCACCAGCCACAGAGATGATGAAGGAAGCATCCATAGGGTCGATGCCCAGGTTCCGGGCCCTTGCAGACAAATGGAAATAAGGTATAAAATATGCCAGCTGACTGAAGACCAGCGACCAGGTGTAGATGCAAAAGAAAGGGTTCTTCAACAGTGAGAAGTCCAGCACTTTTTTGGGGTTTTCATTAAGATTTTCTGTTCTGCTGTTCTCAAGTAATGAATCCACAGGAGAAAGCCCGTTCATCTCGGGGGAAGTTTTGATTTGGCTACCGTCTGCACTGTTCGCCCCATTCTGGATGGATTTTTTGAGTTCCAGGTGTGGGAGAGCATTCTGTTCATGAACAGTGTTCTCTATTATAAGTGTGTCCCTGTGAATGGGAGGTGAGCTGTCCATTTTGGAAGTGCCATTGGATATAGGTGTGTTGCCATTCATATGGTCCTTAAGAGGTTCTTTCTCAGATCCAGCATTATGAAGGCTGGAGTTTGACATATGAGAAGCTGGAGGTCTAACATTAATGGGCCGCAAAAGCATCCCAGAAGCCACCAGGTTCAGCATCAGGCCTCCCAAAATCAAAAGAGCTCCTAAAGACAGAACAGAAACCAATAAGTGGCAATAATAATATTTTAACATGTAATAATATATATATAATTCATGCTCATAAATTCATTAAATAAAATTCTGATAAATTAATGTATCCAGAAAAAAAGTCACTTCATTAAACCACAAATTACATTTAGCCTTACAAATATAAATAAATAAATTACACTGCAATTATAATGTTATAATGTAACTGTAAGGATCATGTTACACTGAAGACTGGAATAATGGCTGCTGTAAATTCAATTTTGCCATCAAAGAAAAAAAAAATTAATAGAAAAAAGTTATTTTAAATAGTAATAAAATGTCATGAAATAACTACTTTGATCAAATAAATGCAGCCTTGGTGAGCATAAGAAACTTTCAAAAACAATAAATCAAACAAAATCATACTGACCCTAAACTTTTGAACAACATTATACAAATAATATACCAGATAAAGAAGAATACTGACATTACAGATAATATCAGTATAATAATGTAGCTGAAAAAAAATCAATTACCCTGCCAAGCATACTGATCCAAAAGCAGCTGAGTGAAAGGAGCGAGGGCAAAGGTCAAACCCATGCCAGAGCGTCCAATAGAATATGCAGTTGCCAGCCTCTTTCGGAAATAGGTCACTGTTACAACAGATGTGGCCTGATAAAGAAGAGCAAAGCCGAGACCTGGAAAAATCAATGTTTTTTAGATTACATTTTACTCTTAGCATCTATACTTTTATTTTTCAAATAGAACAAAACTCACCAACAACTATCCCCATGCTAATGTAAAGGTAGATCACGCTAGTGGCAAATATGCTGGTGATGAAGCCGACACTGACAAAAAGTGCCCCCACTATGGAGGTAACTCTGTTCCCCAGCTTGGCACAGGCCACTGAGGCCAAAGGACCTAACGGTTCACAAGCAAAACTGGGTTTATGATCTGTCACATTGGATCGAAGATGGTTGCTATGCTGACCGTACCTCCAGAGAGCCTGAGGCTGGACATGATGGATCCAATCCAGCTGATGCTCTCGGACGAGCCTCCAAACTCATCCTGCAGTGCCACAAAGAAGATCCCAAAGCTCTTCAATGTACCCATTACCAACACGTTCACCTAAAAAAAACACCAGCATATTCAAATGATTTCAGCTCAATTCAGATCACCTCGATTTTTATCATAACAAAGAAACTCTAAATCAGAATATCTTAACAGTAGGATTCATGGCATACCAGGAAACAATGCAGGACCACCATCCAACCCCAACCACCATCTGGTGGATCCACAAAAACCACCTCCTTCTTTTCCTTCTTCATGGCCTTGACTTTTTGTTCAGAGCAGGAGGTTTTGGCAGCCTTGCCATCACTGAAACCACACAACATCCACTTAACATCAACCAGTGAGAGATAAAGTTTCATGAAATGGTCACATCTTCAGATCTTCACCATCTGAAAAATACGACCCTTTACAGATGAAATGCTTCCAAGAACACAACAATTAATCAATTGTTATTATATCAACAGGTTCAATTAAGATAAAAACAAAAGTACCAAAACACTGATAAAAAGATTGTAAAATTGGCAAATGTGAAAGTTAATTTTTAATCTGATCTCCTGTTACTCTTCTATCTCCTTTTTACATTTGGACCCAAATACAGTATCGCCAGCA
Organism: Carassius carassius; assembly: GCF_963082965.1. NCBI lineage: Eukaryota > Metazoa > Chordata > Actinopteri > Cypriniformes > Cyprinidae > Carassius > Carassius carassius. Next base: position 19,623,097 of record NC_081775.1, read on the forward strand.
TAATGTGGTTTGATCTGGTGTTATTTGTTAAACATTTTCTGAACCCAGAATGCAGTGGAACGCGATGACATCAGTACCATGGGTTTTTCTATTTAGAGCGGTTAAATTTTGAGTAAACATGAGGATGCCACTGGTTTAAACTGGTTATCAGTATGAGGTGAAGTGTTCTGGATCTGGGCCTTAGACCTCTTTATTTACAGCTGATACAGCTGAATACAAATGTGTGTCTAGTACATTCTTTAAAATGACACAGAGAGACTGAGTGAAAGAACGGTCAAAGGCTGATGGGTTCGTTCAAACAAACACCTGGAATGAAGTTAACCAAACAGCGAGCCCCTGTGCAGAGATGGTGGATCATTTGAATTATTTTACAGAGATAAACGCTTGCTCAACTATAAATACTGAGCAATCAAATTCATCACCTCAGGTCATCCCAGCTGAAGCAGGAACATTAAATTTGCTAATCCGAAAATGTATGTGTGCACATAACTTTAAGGAAAATACATACTTTTTTCTTAAAGGTACAGTTCACTCAAAATATACCCGCTCACAATTTTCTTACCTTAATTTTGTTTCAAACCAGTTTGATTTTCTTTCTCTTGTGGAGCACAAAAAAGGAGACATTTAGCATAATATCTAAATTGAGATTGGACGTACATGTACAGTTAAAGTCGATGGGATTCAAGCCCAAAAGAAGCATAAATACACTATATTTCAGTTCTTTAGGAACCATTCAATAGCCTTAAATGGGAAATTGACTAAAATGTAACACTTTATTCACTGAATCCATGGTCCATTCAGTAAAAAAAACATGGACATTCTGCTAAAAGCATCCACTTTGTGTTCCCCAGAAGAGCAAAAGCCATGCAAATTTTGAATTGGAAAACATTTTCTTTTCTATGTGAACAATCCTTTTATCTACAGCTGTTATGTGTGCAGAAATCTGAAAGACAAAGTGATCTGGAAATACATAGCTTCACTGACGAAAACATAACCATGTCAGACAGAAAATTTGTGGTTTGTATAGCTCTCGTACATTAAGCTCATGAGTTCAAGTAGTTGGCTGTTCCTTCAAGAGAAAACAGACAAGTGGAGACGCTAAAGCATGCAGAAACTGCTTAGAGGATTACAGAGCAATGAATTGGGCCAGTGTGTTGTAAGTGAAAATATTTCCTTCCATGTGCTTACCAAGGGCCACCCTGTAATGTGTCTGTGCATGTGTGTGTGCTTGCATGCATGTATGTCAGATCATATGTGTGAATTCTTCAGTTCAAGAGTAAGTCTATAAGTTGCATTGGAAAGTTCTACAGTCTACCCTGTTACTCACCTTGACACTTTTGGCTCTTTAAAAACCAGTGCTAATTGCATTTTTGGTAATTGCCCTATGTAGCGATTGAGTGTGCAATATCTTTGGTCACAAAAGCAGTATTTTCCTCCTCTGGTATGTATTATGAAATCATTATATTATTATTGGTTATGTGACAGTCATGAAAAACCTGTATGGTCACTTTGTTTTAAATGTTGGAGAAAAATAAGTAGCTATATGAATGAAAAAAGCCACCTATAAAAATGTAAAAAGATCAATAAAAAAAAAATTAAATCTCGTAATCTTAGGCAGTCAGAGAAAAACACTTTGAAAATGACTCACCTGTGTGGCTCTTTTGGCAGCATAATTGTTGCACAGGAAAATGAATGACCTTTTAAGGTGACAGCTTATTTACTCTTGTGTCATCTTCTGCACTGGAGGCTCAACTTGCAGATCTTGCTTTGGAAGAACCTGTTACACAAACTCTGTTATAACATACTATCTTTTGGACCTTCCCCACAAAAGAATCTCTAATCACTGGGTGTCCTTTCAGACAACTAATTCTCTGAATTGTCATGCATGCTGACAAATGCATGACTCAGTTAATCTTATATTCATTGTTAGAGATGTCTGACTGGGGGTCACAAGCTTACATAACTGGTGATTTCTGGTGTGAATAATCAGAGTACTGCTTTTTCAACATTTTTTAAACAGCTGTTGTGTTGATAAAACTGTGTGAAACTTTACACCTCTGTGACTGTGCATGGACCCTCTTGGGATTGTGCAGGGGCTTGGCATTTTTAATTAGTAATATAACCTCAATTCAACCGAGAATTAAATTATTATTTTTTATTATTGTCTCACTCATTGATGAATCTGCAAAGGCAGTCTTGTTATTCTGACAATGCAGCCAGTGGAAGGAAATTCCTAAACCTCTCCATTGATTCACTGTAATGTTTTCTAAACACATTCACAGAAGTACATTTCCACACACTGCTTCCCAATGTCTTCACATCAAACAGTCTTTCACTTTTCCTAATGTTAAACACTAGTTTAATAAGATTAAGTAGGCCTAACCTAAGAGCATGTACTATTATTTTTGTGAGAAAGTGTCCAATTTTTAACCCCTTTTTTGCTCTTCAACGTTGCCATAAATAATAGCCTCTTGATTCCCAACTTTCCCTTAAACAATCGATTGAAAAAGGTTTGCAAACTTCAAAGATTCTCACTGGGAACACACCGTTCAGGACATCCCACACAGACTAGATTTGCTCCTCATCCTCATCTCAACCGGCCGTGCGATGGTAGTGTAGTTAAATCTCTAAAAACTTAGGCTTAGTTCATAGTCCTACACTATGACACAAAGCAGAGGCGAAAATCACGAGGATGTTGCACTTATGCACTTACCTCAAATGCCAGAGAGCCGCTGCTGTCGCGAGCTGTCCGCAGCCGCATAGTGCTCGAGTGTGGGTCGCGCGAGCCCAGCGGCGTTCATGTGAATGCGCGCTACTGGAGTGCAGTACTTTACACCTATCGATAACAGTCAATAGAAGACAAAAATTCCTTTGCCAGTTAAACCTTTGGCATTATATGATCAATGCTGCATGTTCTGTTAATGTCCTCGGCTTTTATTTTTCTGTTTTTTTTTTTCATAAATAAAAAGTTAATCGCATTTAGCTAGCCTACCTGTCGTTTATACGCATTCGTATTAGTTTGCATATTATTATTTTTTTTCTAAATTAACAAAACATTAAGAACATCGCAATTTGAAAAGTAGCTAAATTACTAAATTGACTCGCTCTCTCGCTCTCTCTCTAAGGGAGAGAGAGAGACTTCCACTTAGCCTTGGAAAACTTGGGATTTGTCTATAGATTTGTGGACATTCCGAGATCGAGTCATCCACTATTTCATAAACGCAAACAGGAAAAAAGGATTTACCATATTTCCCGTGACGATATCAGTCATTTTATTCCAGGTATCACTTGTTAAGACTTGATCTGGATAGACGTCTCCTCACGCGCGCATCTGCAGTTGTGCTGCAGGCAATATCCGTGGATTCCCCGGTGACAGCTCCTCCTATGTGGTGGTATGTCTTATCAAAGTCATCACTGACCATGGCTAAGCTCCCTGTGCTAAAATATTCCTGCTTTCTGAAAATTTGCCCCTAGTATCTGAGTATCTCGGGGGTCACATCTGACCCCTCGGACCGGCACAGATCGGATGCAATGCGCTCAGGCTGTGCAGAGCCAAAGACGGCCCCTACTGCATTTAATGACCATGTGACCCGAATTTAGAAGCTAAGTATTGGAGTGCAACTAATTACAGAGGCTTTCCTGGGCTGTGGCTATTTGAGAGAGATTAAAGCACTACATTATTACTGCCTCGGGGGCAAATAATGTTTAAGGTTAAATGTTTAGGTATTCAGATAGATAGCACCATGTGGGGGGAAAAAAAATAAAATGCACTGATGTGAGATGCTCAGGCCCTTAAAACTTTTAAGGCAGGTTAATCTTTGAAGTTTTTAGAACCACACAGGTAAAACAGACAGTAATGAATGACAGACTGTCCTACAAGTTCTAGACCTGTACATTTTGATCCTATAATCCCAGGTAAAACATTGTCATGCAAGTCATTGCATGCCATATGTTCTCAAACATTAAAACACACCTGCTGTATTCTAAAATTTTAATCAAACAAATGTATTAAGAGAACATATATCTGCTGTTTAAAGCACTCACACACCTTCCACATGTACAGCATCACAAAATTTGCCAACTATTTAGAGCTACAATTCAGATAATATATTTTGTCTTTTCAGTAAGAAACCTTAAGTTACCTCTTTCTTTCTTTCTTTCTTACCTCTGTATGTTTTATTGGAGAATTAGCAAAAAGAGAAATATGAGACCAAAGAATTCTCTGTTATTTCCATATGCATACAACAAACCTATTCAATTCAAACAAACGAGAAAATGATAGTATATTTCTGTTTCTGTATATATATATATATATATATATATATATATATATATATATATATATATATATATATATAAACTAATTTTAAATGGTATGTTTGACAAAAATACATTTATAATTAACCATACCTAAGAAGGAGGTTGAGAAAAACCCTACCCCTCTCGACTTTAATAATTTGCCATTGTTAATCATGCACATAAACAATAATTCACAATGATCCATTAAACAATTCTCTGTGAGGTACTTACTGAATGTAAAATCATTATAATTTTCTTCATTAATTTATGCAAAACATGTTACAACTTCTGCCCCCTTTTGAACATATCATGGTACTTCAATTTAACACCTCTCACAAATGTGCAAAACAGACTCTGTCAGAATTAGTTTTCCTTAAATAACACAATTTATTAGCCAGGAAATAATAGTTTTAACAAAAAAAGGGGGTAAGACACAGTAAACACGTCTAAACTATGGTTGAAAGAAAATACTAATATTGGAAAAGCAATGATTAATTAATCATGGACACAAATATATGATGGTTCTTGATATGATGGAAGACAATCTCAGCCGATCAATAAACTTCTATGTTGCTGACAATAGACCGTTGAAGCTTTTCAAACTCAAAATAATGATGTTTAAAAACACTGCACACATTCAATATATGACAATTAGAAATAAACAGAAGTTATGATGCCATCTTATGTACAGCCAGTGTAATTGTTCCATGTGTTCTCATCAAAATGTTCCTGCAATGACAGAATTGCATTAAGGGTCCCATTTAATACTTAAAAAGCAGCAACAACATTTTTTTAGCATTATAATAACCTTAAGTGTGCACAGATATAATTTGAAGAGTTTGTGGGATGAAAGCAGCAGGTTGGAGAACATGTCCTCAGTTTTAATATTGCTATGCCCTGGATTATTCAATTTATTTATTTTTTTAAACCAAAAAAAATTAAATGAAACATTTAAGATCTGGAGTCTGCTTCATTGATCTTGGATGTCTCTCAAAATTAATCTTAATCAAGATCCAGAAACTAGACAGATGTTTGTCAAGTAGCTTCTTACCCAGAGTCAGACTCCAGACACACAGTAGGAGAGTCGGTGGGGTCTTTGGTTAGAGAAGCAGCTTGCTTGGCCAGCACAGACACAACTCCTCCATGTTCATCAGAAAGCGAGCCACGGCCTGAGTTTAAAACATTAAAGAAGTTGACAGTTACAGTACATGGGTCATCCCTGAATTATGGTGAGCAATGAAAAAGATTTCAGACAATCAGGAAATAAACATATGAAAACAAAATTCTATAAGCTTATATTTTATTACACAATACTTTCAATGTTATACCTGCATTATTTTGGACATTTAAAAAAAAAAAAGCTTCATTAGTAAAACACAGTATAATAAATGTAGTGTGTTTTTTTTCAACTGCTCACACACAACATCTTTACTTACACTTCTGAAACCTGACACTCAAATACCAGAATCACACACCAAATCTGCAAAACCATACACCAATTCTCAGCCTTTGACTCAGTTTTCAACTTCATAAAACACTTTTTGCAAAACACAATACTCTATGTATCACAAAAATCTAACAGGACGTTTCTTGATTTCCTTTTTCAGAAACAACTAATCAAAATGCCTCACTAATTCATCAGTGCCTCACACTAACTCCTCACATGTGCAAACACTGCTTTACTTAACACCAACCAACCATGCTTTAGAATAGGTCTTTTGCACTGTGTAATACTATATTCACAACCACAAACACTTACTGTAAAAAATTAAAATAAAGAAAGTTTGGTTTAATTTTGCCATCATGTGTTTACCATGATTTTTTCAACATCTCTCTGCCAATTATTTTCAATGTTGTACAGGAATATACTTAGGGAGCTCATAAAAGAAGAGCTTTAGGATTTGAATAACTGTGTGTGTATATGATATATATCCAAAAATAATATTATGGCAAAGGTGTTAGCAACACAAGACAAAAGTTTGCTTTTGAGATGTGTTTGTGATGTTTTGAATGTAGTGCTTCATTTAGCAAGAGATGTGAGGCATTGTGCATTTTCTGCATCCAATTCTTGGATTTGTGTTTAAAGTAAAAAAAACTAAAAAAAAAAAAAAACCTGTAATTACATAGACAATTGTAGTTTTCATTAATATTTGGAATTAACTTTTCTTTTCCTATTTTCTTTTTAGCTTTAGCTTATTTTTATTTTTGTAATTTTAGGGCCTCAACTTAAACATTTTTTATTCTTATTTTCGTTTAGTTTCATGTTCCATTTTTGTGTTTTTTTATTAGCATATATAAATACAAATGCATACGCATAGTTTTAGTTTGGGTTGTAGTTGTAGTCAATTTATTAACGTCACCCAATTGATGAAAGCAAACTGAACTGAACCACATTCAGAACTTTTTGCATACACTTACGTAAACATGAATGTTGCTGAGGAAAAAATGCACATGCAAGCTGCTCGAATCCTGGCCTAGTGGATAAATGAGACAGAATGATACTTACATCCTAGATTATGGCCTTGAGCATCTGTGCACAAAACCCCAACAATGGCAGGATTTTTCATTCTAGTGGAAGAAAACGGATAAGTAAAGCAACACCTAAAATGTCATATAGCCTATGCCTGGGGGGGGGAATATACATTTTAACGTACGTATCATCAAGATGCTGCTCCAGTGCACCCTCCATAATAGCTGCTTAAATTATGTCTCTAAAATAACACAAATAATGAGGGAGCGGCAGCAACATTTATTATTTGTATCACTTCGGGGATGTCAGCTGACATTTAAACACGCGACTCCAACACTACGGCGCCCTCTAAGGAAAAAATACTAAAAGCGAGCATGATTTAGCGCCATCTAGTTCAAAGTCTAATTTGGACAGTAAACAAACCCTGTTTGTGTAGCCTGTAATGCATTATGGGTTTTAGTTTAAATAAATTTTAATTTGAAAAAGTTTAACTGATATTCGACAAGAGAAGTAACGAGCTGATAGCTTAGTTTTTGCTGGAACAAAGTTATTTATTACCAGCTTGAACCACAAACCAGCTACAGTGTACTAAAACAAAGCAACCAGCTTGATGGATGTTCCTGCAGGGATATGGATTGCTGCACCCATGATGTCGAAACCCAGAAATGTGAGACCGAACCAGTTTCACTGCCCTAAGGACGACCCTGCACTGACCTTTTTTTATACATGAATTGAAAAAAACCTTTATTAAAACCCATAGCACAATCTCGAGGGAACCCATGGTGAATTAGTCAGTGTTTTGACGTCATGACTGCACCACTATATTGTTATTTAGTGGATGATCACATATGATTCAGTGGCTAGATCGACATCTTTTTCTTCCTCTACTTCCTTTTTTATAAATAATACATTCCTAAAAATTCTTTAAAGGGCAAATAAATCCGGTTAACATTTAGCTGTCATTGTCACAAGGACTCCCAGGGGAATGTGTGAATGTTCACTGTTGATATCTCTCTGGACAACCTCATGCTCCTCCGACCAAGAGCAGAATAAAAGCGCAGTCCTGCTCCTCACCATCAATTGTATCTGAGCAGATGTTCTTTATCAGAAACCAATGCTGTCTTCTCCATTTGAACTCATGATAGGGAGGCACTCTCTTTTGTGTTTTGTGAGCATGTTTTCAGAAGAATCACTTCTAAAATATATATATATATAAAGTATGTTTATATAACTGTATATGTAGACTACTGTACAGCCAACCACTACACAATTTGTCTAAAGTGTCTAGTATAAATCAGGCTATTGAACTCAATATACATGCAAATGGAATCAGACAGAGCAACATCAACCATTTCTGTCCCTCTAGAGTCCATCTGATCAGGTTAATGTTTCCAGAATGTATGCAACCTTTTATTTATGAATTTCACAGTTTTAATAGGAGGTCCATTTAACATACTACTGCTACCGCAAAAGACAGACATTTATTAATGGGCTTATTTAGCCAAAAATGACACGTTACTAGTGTGTGCTGGATAATTGAAATTTAAAAAAAAATAATTATTCAGTGAATATTAAGTAAATATAAAAAATTATAGGCGATGTATTAATAATTCAATTTAATTAAAATAATTATTTTCTTTCCTTTTTATGGCTCAGTTTTCAAACTGCATTTATTATGAAGTTATGCTTAAGAGCTTTCAGGCTTTTTTAGCTAACTTGGATTCTCCCCTGCCGGCAACACTTGATGATTTCTGCCCAGTCCTGTGCAGTTAGAGCCAAGTTGGTCTGCTGACGGGGCAAAAAGTTGCAATGTAATTACGTGGCCTGGGCGTCAGTGACATCCATCACTTTCACTGCAGTCAAGTAATGCACTGCTGACTTACCAATGGCATTTTCATGCTCTCGCTAAACGTAAATCAAATCCCAAAAGATAGGACTGACATTTTCCACCCTGCTATCCTTCACCCCAATTGCCGTCAAGTCAGATATTTTATTTAGCTATAATTTCAAGTAAGCTCATTGATTCTATATAGCTGCGTTTCATCACGTATCTCCATCCCTAGGGCTTTTGATGATCAGCAGTTCATGCAGGCTATATCCACATTTGCATTTGCTTCTGACGCTGATAAAAAAGAGTGTGCTGGACTTCATAAGGTGCTTTCATAATGACTTTGTAAGACCATGTAAGATGTCATAATTGTAGGCCTATGTATTGTTACCTGAACCCACAATTAAAATACTTATAAACAAACATGCTAACAGCTTTTATGAATGTAAGGCATTCCAATTCTGCATAAAAGTGCAGAGCTTTGTGTGAATTTCTGCAGGTGCAGCGATGCCTTGTAGGCCTTTCTGATGACCTCATGGCGGCAAAAGCAGAAAGACAAGACCAGATTGAACTTGACTCAAGAAACTGAAGAGTTCTTTTTTTTTATAGAGTCACTTCATGAGAAGTAGGGCTTATGTGTCCATGATGAGATGTAATTACTCTTGTTACTGCTGGGTCAAGGAAGTTTTCAGGCTTGAGAGGACATGATGTCGAATGCGTTTAACCGTCTGTGCCTGACTGGCATATTTAAGACTTGTAAACAGGAAATAGTCAGTGAATGACAGTGCATATTATGTCATGAAGTGACTGCAGGCTTAAATGTCTCAAATGAACTGACAAGTGCTTAATTTGTTGTGATTTACCTGCGAGCTGCATCATATTGTCAGAAAGCAAAAATTAATGTTTCTCTCGTCAACCCCTGCGCTGATGATTCATTTCCTATGAACTTACTTGACTTGTGTTACTCTGAAACTTGGCTGCAAGTCTGACGTTACTTTGGCACTGTAAAGGGTGATGAATCCTAATGATTCAAATGAGAAGGTGATAATTATGGCTTGCGGAGTCCTGTAAAATGAACAAGTGCCTAATGGAAAAGTGAATAAGGAAACGGGAAAAAAAAAACTGAAATGACTTTAACAAGCTGTGCATTAAACCGGATGCATAGAGGAAACTGGATGATGAAGGCGTGAGGAACTATTACTTTCTAAACTATTACTTTCTATACTAAATATATTTTCTAATTATTGTTTGAGAATTTCAGACTCCTCACTCTTACATCATTAAATAAAAATAAAAATTACATTTATGCATTTAGCAGACGCTTTTATTCAAAGTGATTTACAGTGCATTCAAGCTAACATTTTTGACCTAACATGTGTTCCCTTTACAAATCCTGTTAAAATTTAAAATATACAAATGCACCTAAAATATTTCTTTAAAAGTTGCATAAAGCATGGAATTTACACAAATTCTATTAAACAACTTAAATTACCAATACGGCAGGGTAAAAGAAAGTATTTTCAGCTATATATTTTAAATATTTTCAAAATATAGAAAAATTACCAAAAATAAAATCACTTATACTGTGTATATATATATATATATATATATATATATATATAATAAAAATATATACTTTTCTTTCATTAAAATCCAACAAAATACACTTTATTTGTATTCTACAACGTGTCTGTATCATTTTTGAATAAAAATAAGCAAGGAACATAAAGTATTACAATATTAAAAAAAGAAATAAATATAATCAAACTACTTAGGTATATATAGCCCAAATTTATTATCTTTAAAAAATAGGCCACTGTAATGCTGGAAATGTATTTTCTTGCCCCTAAAATACATAAATGCATATTTTATTATATGAAGGTTGAAAACAAATATATTTTATAATAAAAAATAAATATATTTCATATAGCTTCACTTTTTACCACATAGCATATATAGAAAAAAAGTACATTTAATAATCTGAATAATAAATAAATAAAACACGATAAATATTAACTGGAGGATTTACTGAAATATTTTATAGTGATTTGAGCTCCAGTTAAAAAAAGGAAGAAAAAAAAGTTATTTTAAGGAAATAAAATAAAATAAAAAGTGAATAAACAAAATAATGTTTTGTGTGTTCTATAAATTAGTGTGGGCAACACTTACCAGAATATATGTTATTTTATTAAAATGTCAAATAACTTCTTATTTTAAATGATATTCAGTATAAAATGAGTTGACAATATGAGCACATTTCAGAATTCAATGAAGGGTGCTTTAGTGGGCTTTGGGGGCATATAAGTCGGGCAAATAATGCTGTTCTAAATATAACTCAGCTGATTTATAACCACACAAATCCAATGAAATATGTGCTACTCTGGTGTCATTAGAAAGGATATGCTTGAATTGAAACGTCCAGTAAGGTTTCTCTGAGGTCTCCATCATCCGGTCCAGCGTCATACAGAAAGAGATGACGAAGTCCCTGCGGGGGGTGTGGGTGGGGGGAAGAGAGGGGCGAGGGGAGATAAAGAGAAAGAGAGATGGAGAAAGAAAGAGAGCGACAGAGCCAGACCTCAGACCTTATTTCAGAAGTTACCAAAGACTCCAGACTCTGAGACAAGAGGACAAGAACAGCAGAGAAGTGAAATCATCTCAGGGCCATACGAAATCCTCCAGAAGCTCCACAGGACTGAATAGAGATCAGTAGGGAGAATTAGAAAAACGTTCAAGCTCTTAGCGTTCAGTGGTGTGTGTTTGTGTCCCGCTGCTGCTATGAGCAGGGTATTGATTCTGTCGGTGCTCCTGCTGTCCCTGAGCTGGTGCAGATGTGCCGTCATCACAGGGGTAAGTCTGATCAATCATCTCACAGCATTGACTTTTATTCAACTTAACTGTATTATTTAATGAAGTTTTCATTTAATTGATCATTTATTTATGCAATTTTACATAATTGTGTTTAGTTGGTTTTGAAAACAAATATCAATAACTAATGGTGAAAAAAGTAAGCGGGAGGTTTGCTTATATCCCAGAATTTGTGATTTGCCTTAATTGAGCTTGTTCAGACTAATTATTTAAAAAGCAAGTCTGCTCGTAAACCAATGTCAAATCAAATTCAACTGTATTACAAAAAAATAATTTATATGATACAAATTAATCATATAAAAATTTCTTTATAATTAAATTTTAAAACGTTTTTCCACATTTTTCATACATAATGCCGAATTAATTTACCATTTATATCACATATTTTTCTGTATTTTATCATTTTTTTCTTGACCTTTTTTGGTCTATACTTTTACTGACCCAACATCCTCAATTAACATCCTCTATTTAACTCATATTTAACTGGATATCATTTTGCATTGTCATTTCATGTAGAATATTAAATATTACTATTGCACTGATTCACTTAAATTATGTTTTTGTACTTTTTATTTCTTTTGTAAAAAAAAAAGTAATGTTTATTGATCATACTTTTACAGGGATGTGTGAAAAGAGACTTACCAAGAAAGTAGCTTCCTCTCTCTTTAATAAGACGCCTGAGCGTTTCTGACTGTCACAAGTTTTGATAGTTCTGGGGAAAATCATCAGAATAATCCCTGTTCTCAAAAAAAAAAAAAAAACCCTAAAGAATAAGCATAATTTAAATTTATTTATAAATCAATCCAGACAGAATGTTTAATAAAATATTTAATTTGCACTCATGGCATGGGGTAACATAGATACATTAAAAAAGAAAATACTCATCATTCATATAAATGAACCTCTAACTTTGTACAAATTAACAAAGACTTTTAACAAAGCCATGCAGAGCAAGTTCTTCTGTGCACTGGGAATGCATGCCATGCCGTATGTGACTGATTTTGTGTTGTGTTTGTGTGTCAGGCATGTGACAGGGATGTGCAGTGTGGAGTTGGTCTGTGCTGTGCTGTGAGTCTGTGGCTCAGGGGTCTCCGGATGTGCACACCACAGGGGCTGGAAGGAGACGAATGCCACCCGTACAGCCACAAGGTATATAGATACACACAGCCCCTCTGGAACATGAAAGCAGTGATTTGACTGGCTAACCTGAGGCAACCAAGGCCTTACTGTTATAAAAACTGAAAGAAAAAAATAGAAACCAGGAGATACACAGAGGAAAGATCAAAAGAGAATGACTTATCTTATCTTAGACTAGTCAGAGTGGACAATACAGCTCATACAAATGGTCAAAGAACTCTTAAAGGGACAGTTTACCATATAAATAAAATCATTTACTCACCCTCAAGCTGTAGCCAACCTGTATGAGTTTTGTTCTTCTGTTGAATATTAAAACTTCCATAGAATTTATTTTCTACACTGTGGAAGTCATTGGGAGCTGTTTGCTTTGAAGAAAAAAGAAACACATTGGAAACAAATTTTCAGTCTCATTTTAAACAGCTGATCGGATCATGGAGTAAACATGGGTGACGGCCAGAGATGACTGAGAAAGGTTTTAAAAGAATCTGCTGATAAGAGTAACTGATACTGATCGAATGTCTCACAGATCAGAGCTGTTCATCACTCTGTCAGACAGTCTTGGACTGATACGGGGATACAGAAGCTTTGCCATTCAGTTGAGGTTACATGGCGAAGAGAAACGGATTTGGAGGGTGTTTGTGACTCACTAGTAAAACTGACAAGATCCTTAATCAGAAACCTAAGCCTATAGAGTTTTGTAATGTATCTTGATTAGCTAACCTAACGGCTGAAAATATTTAGTTAAAATGATATCATTACAGCGGTCAGATTTACACACAAAAATGATTCACAATTTATGTTTTCATAATCAATGCATTGCTGATTCAAAAGTCAATTAACTATATGAAATTATAATATAATATATTATCTAGTAACTAATGAAGTTATCTGCATTTTTTGACTGCAGGTTCCTTTCCCCGGCAAGAGACAACATCACACTTGCCCCTGCTTGCCACATCTGGTCTGCACCAGGTACAGCGACAACAGATATCGCTGTACCAGCGACTTCAAAAACATAGACTTTTAACACTGGAAACGTGTGAGAAAGAGACAGATGAAGGTGCGGAATACTTGAAAAGGAACAGCAGAAGAAGATTAATAACAAGTGCCATAACACCTTTCTGGTCATCTTCATTTTTCACTCTCATGTACTTTTGCACTACAAAAATAAAACATTATACACCGTGACACAAGGTCTGCCTCAGAATCTTGGGTTTACCTTGGCATCCACCACACTTGATAGTAAAAAAACTAAGTTTCATCACCTTTACGTGAGAACACATGCAAACAGACATCTTGTAAGGAATGTGCTTAGGCGTGAATTAATTTGTTGAAAGCTTAATTATGGTAATTAAAATATTATCAGTCTGAATGGTCTTTGTGTTTTTCTCACTGTGTGAATAGGATGTTGTATATATTGTATAATATATATATATATATATATTGATTCTATATTTAACCAGTAAAGACAGCAAAATAAATGTAGAAATGGCATAAAATGTTGTAATATTATAAAATTCCAAATTGATTTTGCTAATTTCTATACAAAACATTAAAATACAATAGTAAAATATTGAAAATAAAATTAATGAGCATGGTTTACCATGTATTAGGGTGTCAACACAACTGTTTGTCAAACAAGCTTTAATAATCACCAGTTTGATTTTGAGAATGTTGATCAATATTCAATTAGCAGGCTATCTAAACATATTTTACTTGATGAAAACAACAGTCACAGTCATTTTCTATTTAAAGATATATATATATATAAAGAAAGGTTCAATCAGAGTTTCAGTCCAGAGAATTAGCAAAAATTGCACGAAAGACTGCAATGGATTCTCTTCACCTCTGAGACTGCCATGGACAGGTCAACAAACTGCCGAAGTGCTGGATGAAGAAAAACAAGGGTGCCATAAAATATCATTGCAGAATTTATTGGTATGGTTTGTGGAAGGTGGTAGGCCTAGTGTTGATTCATTTGAGTGACCTCGATTAACCCAGTGTCCCTTAAATCCTATTCAATACTAACATAATGTATTACAGATGACATGCTTCACCTCATCTTTATGTTGCCTCACTCTTTAGATTTTGAAGGATCTAACTGCTGCTATATAAAGAAATAGAGAATTGCAAAATCTGGTTTCCACTGATTTTCAACATCTAGTTACGTTTCATAACTGAAACTTTCTCTGTTCATCCAAAATAAAATTAATGCAATTATAATTCTTGCATCACAAGTTGTCATCCTTTGTGTTTCTATGTCCTTAAAGGTCAATCACCCATGTGAGTCAAATACCCAAAAAGTTAAATATTTTTTAGTTCACTAGTTCATGCTTACATATAATTAGCTGAGGTATGGTATGCGTATTTGGCATGCTGTCCGGGGAAGGGCTCCGAGCTCGGGAATGGCCCGAAGCTAGAGTACCCCCCCTTCCCCGTCTATTTATAAAGTGAACTCAAGTGAGGAGATGGGGTGGAGGAGGGATGCTGATAAACCGTGAATGGATAGAGGTAAGTCAGCGATATTTATACTATGGGATTGATTACTTGATTGTGGTCCACCTGTGTTGATTAGGCTAAGTATCTGACGCGCTCCTCCCGAATCTTGTTAATAAAAACGTCATATAATACATTTTACTTCTATAGATATTT
Source organism: Carassius carassius (assembly GCF_963082965.1). Lineage (NCBI taxonomy): Eukaryota > Metazoa > Chordata > Actinopteri > Cypriniformes > Cyprinidae > Carassius > Carassius carassius. Next base: position 19,638,348 of record NC_081775.1, read on the forward strand.
TCCGGCATTTGTCATCATAATTACATTTTCAAGAATAAATTACTTCTGCTGTATCAGTACAGTGTTTAATTAATAATATTGTTTTAAAAAAATCTTATAAGAAAAAAAATATCTCAAGAAAACAAAAGCAACCACAACAAAAAACAAATCAAAGCAATGAAAACATAGAACACAATTATTGCAAATGTTTATGGTGGTGCTCTCATAATAGTGGAATATTCTACACATTCCTCTACTGTGATGTTAGAGTTTGAAGAAAAATCAGTGTCTTTTGGGCCAGACTGATGGTTTGATGGAGGATTTTGGCAAGAGAAGAACTGTGTTTACCCCGACGTAATGTGTTCATTCTGTTTGTCGAAAATACATCTTTTTAGCATATATTGCATATTATTACTATTATTATTATTACAAAATATTAAAATGATAGAATACAACCTCCAAGTGATTCCAAATATCGCATATATTTCTCAACCTTTAATCAATGAATGCAAAAACTTGAATTTAGAAACATCATACCAGAAACTGTAACTTGAACATATTGATATGTGGCAGAGAAGCCACTGATACCACATCTGTATATGCCAGCATCCATCATGCTCAGCTTTGTCATTTTTACTTCAAATCTTCCATCATAATTAGTGATGAATATTCTTCCTCTATACAGGTTGGCAGCATATCCTCTGTTATTAACAAAGGTGATGCACTCCGACTGATAAAACTTACAACAAGATTTTACATTAATATTATTATGAGAGTTAAAGAAATATTGTAAGATAATTTGCTGAGAAGAATAAAACACACGGAGCCCTGCTGTTGAATTCATTCCTAAAAAAATCAAAGAAACAAAAAAACATTAATGTCTCTCAAAAATAGGGATGATAAACATAAATATTGAAATATTGAAATGTTGTATTTATTTATAGTGTTATTATGAAAATTACACAATAATGTTATTATTGAAATGTTAATAATACATTTATGTAGCTAAAATTGATCAAATGTCTGATTTTAAATTTAAATAGAGCACTACAAGCTAGCATATGGTTTCAGTGTAATGATCCATATTCTAATATTCTAAAAAACTAAACAAAATAAAACAAAACAAAACAAACAAACAAACAAACAAAACAGAAAAAGCTAGAACCATTCTCACCGTTCTCCAAGAGGGCAAGAAGAAATAAAATCAGCTTCATTTTCCTCTCTAATATTTCAAATATTCTTTAAAAAGCTGAACTGACTCTGGTAAAATTGTGAACTCTATGTTCTTTTCCTGTCAAATTGAGGAATGACCGATCTAAACACAAGACCATGACGAACAACTGACAAAAAAAGGAAGTACAGCCTTTTTTAAACATTAGAAAAGAATTTTTGACTGCTTCTTAAGAAGAATATGAAATACCACTTAAACATAACAACCACATTAAAGTTGTATTTCTCTAAGTTTTCTATTGTCATGACAAGTAGAAATGTTACTTTAAAATTTTCTGTTGTGCTTGAATAGTTTGAAAGAGGTTTGTTCATCATAAGCAGTGTATGTCTTAACTTAGAATGACGGTTGAGTTCACGTTCTCATCAATCACACCACCAAATTACAATACGTGATGCTTTCATTAAATGAGAACAAATGACAAATTATCATTAACAATTATGTTAAATACATTCTCACAACTGGTGTGTTTTGGCTGTACTGCTTGAAGTAGCAAAGCAGTGGCCTCTAAGGTCTTGCTAATTCATGTCAGATAAACACATAATCAGCATCACAGGTTGCCATGCTTTAAGCTATATATTTATATATAGCCTTCAGCTATATATTTTAATGAATAATGTCTCATTTATACAGTGGAAAATATAAATAAACTGTGTCAAATACATATTTTATATAAAGCTGACAATAACGTTTTTTGTACATTGTAAAAAAAAAAAGAAAAAAAAAAAGAATCTGGGACATAAACATTAATTTAACAATATTAGATAAAACCCAAACATACACAACTAATAAGAAAAAAATAAAAAGAAACAGTTATTTCAACAACAAAAACCTACATAAAATATTAAGTGTCATGCAGGGAATTCTGTGACTGTCAATTTACATTTTTTTTTCACTGTAAATTATTAAATGACTTTTTATTTTTACTTCCAAAAACTGTAATTTTAATAGTATTTTACTGTAAAATTACATTAAATGTAATTACATTTATTCACCAAATATAGTATGGAAACTTACTGATAGGTCTTTATTAGTCTTTTACTGTTAAAATCACAATCATTTTTTACAGTGTATCTTTAGAAACAGTGTGTCAAATCTGTCTGTTAAATGTCAAACATATTTATTCATTCACAGGTTTTTTGTCCCTGTTTTTGATTTACATCACCTCTGGTCTCTACGTGTCTGTTGTTTTCATCCCTCAGTTATCGTTCAAGCATTTGAGAATGTTTTAGAGTTGAATATTCAGTAAGTCACCTATAGTGTTTTTAATGAAAGAAAAATACAAAATAGCACTATACTATTAATCTTCACAATTAACATCTAGAGTTCCTGCAGAATTATGAAGGAAAACTGTAGAAATTACGGATAAACTGTGTCAAATAGCACATGCCAAAAAAGATTAATTATCCTATCATTTTAAATAATAAAAAAACTTACCTCAACAAATTTTAAGTTGTTAACTAATTGGGAGCAAAACATTTTTTACAGTGTAACCTGAACGCGGTTGCCTTGAGAGTGCATCACAAGCTGTAAATGTTAAACTTCATTCTGAGAGCTCACATACATGACCCGGGCAATGGAAGACAGAAGAAGAGATGGAGACAAAAACTGTCAGACTGTGATTTGATCATACGTCCATCTGACTGAGGGCTTTCAATCGGTTTATAGTGATTCTTGTAAAACTGCAGCAGAAGTTACCTCAGTGATTTCAAGAATTGGTCACATTATATTCCAATTGGCTGAGTATTTTGCTTCTACCAACAGTAAACACCACACTACTGAGAACAGCAGTTAGCTCGTAGGATGCTCTCCAGCTGTCATAGATTAACATGTTAAAGAAGTTAATGAATATTAAGAGGAAATTCATCCAAAACTTATTGGGTTATTACTTATTACTCTACCTAATGTCATTCTACACCTGTTTGACTGTCTTTCCTCTGTGAAACTCAAAGGAAAATTAGCATAATTTAGAATGAATTCTTTTTTATTATTTAATTTTTTTTACTGTTTGGACCCAAAAAATCTTCAAAATATCTTCTTTTGTGTTCTGCAGAAGAAAGCGAGTCATGGAACAACATAAGGTTGAGAATTTTTGGGTCACCCTTTCCTTTGAAAGCTGCAGTTTTAAGGGCTTCATATAATCTACATAAAGGTACATTTAGTATAGCTACTTAAGTAAAAGTAAAACTATTATGATTAATATGATTCATAAACATTTTTACAGTTTATCTAAAACACTTTTCAATTGGGATGGACCTGATCTTTGGTACGGAGCATAAAAGCAAATGCAAATGCAGAAGAGATGAAGACAACATTAACACTTTTATTTGATCACAAGTTCAGCTGAATATCTTCTAACCTGACACAGTTTGATATTAATTTCTTCTTGAAAAAGCTCTTGAAAAATCAGCAAGATGTCTAAAATAATGTACACAAGTGCAATTCATTTTACGTTTTCATATTCTATTACATTCCATTCCCTGTTATCATGTCCAACAGCTTTGTCAAACCTGAACTGTAGCATAATGACTTCAAGAAATCCAACAATCAGTTCAGATAAAGAGGTTGTGATTTATTTGCTATGCATTTTAAGTTCCTTTCTGTAGCCATCTGAAAGAAAAACAAATCTCTCAAACTTAAGAAGCAAGTGATGAAACGGTGCATTTCATGTAAAATGAAAACAAATAATCAACCCTCCTTTATCAGCTACAGCTAGGAACTGTTCATAACAATGTGACTTCAATCCTCCTGTCTCCTGTCTCCACACTGGCACTGAAGGGGCATCAATCGTAGTACATCACAGCGACATGTAGAATTAAATACAGGGATTTTAAATACAGGCAGCTCTTGGCTTTTGTGTTTCTCTCTCTTGACAAGGCAAAACACAGTAGGCAAAGATAAATTGCTTTAAATATTTACAAAGGCATGAGTCGTATAATTTTCAGAGAGGATCTAACTGTACATTTACCCTCTTACTGAATAATTCTGGAAGAAAACAACTGTTACTTATGATTGTCAGAGTTTGCAGTGTCCACTGCAGTCATCTGAGGATCTCTGTGTGTGTGTCACTTTTACTCCTCAGTAAAAGTGATAACATCATACTGGATGCCCTGCTGCTGCAACTGTTCCAGCTGTTCAGGTGTGGCCTCGGTGTAAACCGTCTGAGCCTGAGCCATGGCTGCATCTGCAACAGCTTCACACACAAACACACATCACTTACATCACCTCTGACTCTCTTAAACTTCACCACAAGGTTGTAGTATTAAAACTTTCTGTTCTTGGTTTTTGAGTGAATTAAACCTAGGTAAGTGTGAAGGTGTAATGTCATACCGGTGACCGCTGAATGGGCGGCTGCCTCCAGGTCCTCAGGCTCGGCAGTTATGGGGACATACTGGATCTGTCCATCCTGAGACAGAGCAATCTGGCACATGACACAGAACAGATTTACTCTTGAATCAGAGTAAACAAACACATTATGCATCCCATTCAATTTCACTGTTAAAGCCAGTTAGATAATGTTGAAAAAGGTTTGGGGTCTTTTAAAGAAATTAAAATTAACAAAATGAATGGTGCATTAAACTCATCAAATGTGACAGTTGAGACTATTACATTGTTAAAAAAAGACTATTTATCAAAGAATACTGGATTTTATGTGTGTGCATGTTTTCTTAAAAAATATTAAACACTGTTTTCAATACTGATCATTAAACATTAGTATTAGTATATATAAATTTCGAATCAGCATATTAGAATGATTTTTGAAGGATCATGTGAAACTGAAGACTTTTTTTAAAATTGTAGTAATATTTAATCAAATTAGTTTAACTGTCTATTTTTGATTAAATAAATGCAGCTTTACGGAGTATAAAAACATTAAATTTTTTACCAACACTAAACTTTTCAATGGTTTTATGTTCCACATTGATGTCACTTTATTAAAACAGCATTTTATATGACAGCATTTCAGGTTTCATATGCTGTCATTGACAACAAATTTGCATATTGAGCCATTTACAAATATTATGTCCCTTAGAATCAAATATTTTCAAGTAGGAAGACATGAACGGCTCAAAGCATCAAAGCTGTAATTACTATAATTCAAACACAACTTTAAATGCAGCTTAACATAAGCTTTAATATATATATAAAAAAAAAAGAAAACATGTGTAATCAGCTCTGGGTTCAACCTGTTGCTCCTGCAGAAACGTCCCGTCATGCTCATACTGAATGTGAGCGATCCGCCCATCCTCCATCTGCAATTCACAATCAGAATTTTTTTTGTCATGATGAAATATAGCATCCTACAGACCACAAATTATAATGAAAATGCTTTTCAGGCTGCAGTAACGTCCATCAGAGAACTGTTCATCAACAACCATGAGGAATTCTGGACCCTTGGGTTATGAATGATGGAAAGAGCACATTCTAACCTGAAAGTGGTTTCCTTCAGATAGCACCACATATTCTCGTGGGAGCAGATGCTGAACCCCATCCTGAGAGATGATATACTGGACCTGAGGAAATACAGGGCAGAAGAGGGCATTCAGTATACAACGGAAGCTCTTGAATGTGTTTGAGGATCAGACACACACACACACACACAACAGTTAATTGTTTTTTTATATATATATTTTTTCAGCAGCCATTACTACAGTCTTCAGGGTCACACGATTCTTCAGAAATCATTTTAATATGCTGATCTGGTGCTTGAGAAACATCTCTTATTATCAACAATGTTGAAAATATTTTTGTGGATTTTTTCAGGTTTCTCTTTTAAAAACTCCTAACGTTTAACTGGATGTGTGTATATAATTTTGCTGCTTTTCTGAATAAAGCCTTAGAAAATGAGTTGTACCTCAGTGACCTGATTGTCTCCAGTCATTAAGTGCTGCACTGTCTGTCCATCTACTGTTGTGATCTGCTGAATATATGTTGCCTCCTCCTGAGAAATGTAAATGAAAAACATGCAAGATGTGAAAACCTGATATGAAATCTTCTGTATTACACATACATTAAATATTAAAAAACTGCTCTGTTTGCCAAAATGTGTCAGTCATATAGAGGATGAGAATGTGACTGCGTGCATTGAGCAAAAGTGCAAAACCTGGTCAGAAAGAGTCTGATCCTGAGCCACAATGATGTGTTCCTGACCCAAAGCCTGCTGCAACCTCTCTGGACTGATGACAGCCTGATCCGTCTGCAGATCTGAACAACATAGGAAAAATAAATATTATTAATGCATAAGTATGTCAAATAATCTGAATAGGGCTGTGTGAATCCATTATTTCTATAAAAACAAAATACTATCTTACTATGAGAGTCAGCACTTACTCTGCAGTGTGGCTAAAGCTTCTTCATCACTGTTAACGATGATGGTCTGTTTGGAGGGGACAGAGCGGGTTTTATGGGGCGAGGGTTCCTGAGTGTGAAGCCTCTCAATGTGGAACTTCAGATGGCCGTTACGGTTAAACCTTAAAGAGAAACTCAGAGCACTGAGAGGCTGTGGAGGTCTGAGTGTATGTGTGTTGCTTACATCAAGTAGAGGAAGTGTTGTATAACCAGTAATGTAAACAGCACAAATTCTCTGATAAATCAAGTCCATAATCATTTTAATAATATATAATTTTGTATTGCTCCCTCACCTTTGGCCACAGACTTGACAGGCATAAGGCTTTTCGTTGGTGTGTGTCATCATGTGGCGTCTCAGGTCCTTCTTGTTTTTAGAGGCAAAACTGCAGCTGTTGCATTTATGAGGCCTCAAATATGCATGCATGGCCATGTGAGACTAGGAATATAAAAATAGATAGGTCAGACAAAGTCATAGATACTGAATTAAAACTCAAACCATATGATCAACACACCTTGACTTCTGGCCAAGAAGGTGCTGTAAAGTCACAGTCGGGGCATTTGAATGTTTTGGGGCCTATGTGCGCCCTCTTGTGGTTCTCCATGTCCGAGCGGCAGTTGAAAGACTCCATGCAGATGTGGCAGGAGAAGCGTTTGCCATTCAGCTGTTTAGAAGGGGGTGATGGACATGGAGGAGGGGAACCCGGAGCTTCACTGCTTAGCTGCAGGAGGAGAATTCGTTCACTTAATATTTCCATCGGGAATCAACACAATTGTTATTCTATCTGTGAAGTAACAAAACCGAGTCTCACCTCTACCTGCTGCAGAACTCCATCCGTGAAGTCTGAACTCAAATAAAACTTCTCTTTATTCTCTTTGAGAGGTGAAGAGATGGACAAGGGCTCGGTGCTCACTTCCATGACCTGAGGCTCAGCTGAGGGTTCCTCTAAACTGCTGCCAAACACATGCACCATCATGCATCATCAAGGATTTATATGACATCAAAAGACTTTACACCAGCTGTTTTTGACACTCAGTAGTACCTGTGTGCTGTCTCTTCGGAGGCCTGCTCCACCACACTGAAATCTGCTCCTTCGTATGTACCAATGCCAATCTGTGTCACCTCTTGCGACACATCCGTTGTCTCCTCTTGCTCCACGGTCTCCGTATCCGTCTCAAACGCCTCCTGCACCAGAGTGTCCCCGTTCTCTGACACATGGAATGTGACAATCTTTTGAGGCTGCAAGAATGAGCCCTCAGTCCCAGAGTCAGCTCCCGTCCATGACCCTGTCTCCAGGGTCTTACCATCTGGTTTCAACACTGCCACCTGAGAAGAGTGATCAGTTTAGCACAAAAAAAGAAAAATATCGATAGATAGATATATAGTCATATAATTTCAGTTTAACAGGGTTATGAGTTCAGAGATACATATGAACAAATATAATAATCTAAATTCATAAAAAGGCTGGTATCATTATTATAGCTTACTTATAATTACTAAGTATTTATTGCATTGTGCATGATCTAAAAGAGAATTTCTTAATCTAAAACAAAATTCCTGTGTGTAAAGCATGTCTGATGTTTTGTACACCTGAAGCATTAATACATGCATTGTAAAGAAAACTTGCTTCTGCAAAAGTTAAATTATGATTTTTTAATAATTTATACTTTGTAACACTCTATCACAAAACCTTTTATTGTTTTCTATAACATTTTTGTTGCTTATTGTTATAGTACAAATATAACAAACTTATAGCATCTGCTGCTTAATGCATTTTTTGCAAATTTAAATGCAAATTTAATTTAATAAACTTATATAACAATATTTATTACTTTTCTTTCATTGAGCTTTTCTAGGCCTGTTAAACTTTAAACTTACAGATCCAATTTAGATTTGTTCAATGGAAAGTACTTCATATTGTTATTATATTATGGATGTAACATTAAAATCACTCTTTTTCTGCCATTTGTAGGAGTGTTAAAGCACAATTCAAAGGCAAAACAGTGATATGATTGCATACACACCAGTATTGGCGTATAGTTGTGTCGTTGTTGTTAAAATTTGTATCATTCAAAAATGTTACTTTTATAGATTATGACATTAAATTCACTTACTGGTACCACTTCATCCAATAAATGTCACATTATGCATTTCTAACATTATTTTATGTTCCAGCAGAATGATGTGAGTGTGTACCTGCAGTTCTCTAGCGTTACTCATGTTCAGCAGCAGATCTAGAGCATTTTGGGCTGCAAGGTCTGTAGTCTGGGCTGTGAGGGAGTGTAAAGATCAAATGTAACACTGTATATTAATAAGGTGAGTGATGAAATGCGTATAGCACACCATATATTTTAGGTGTGTTCCAATCACTGATAGCTTTTCTACTAACCTTGCTCATAAATGATGGTAGTGTTTCCCAGTGCATCTTGAGATACAGATGTTTTCCCTATGGACTCCATGGTTTGGAGAGTAATGGGGTCCACTGTTACCTTTAGGTGTAAAACAAATATTATATATATGGATGCTGGGAATTTATTCTATTCAGATATGCATATCTATGTACATACAATGGTCCCTTGAAATTCCTGCGGTTCATGCTGTAATCTTAATTCCTCAATCTGCTGCATGGTGAAAACAGACGTCTGGCGCCGGCGAATTGGCTCCTCTGGGTGGGATCGGCTCCACTCATCGAAGGCCTCGGGGTGGCGACACTGCACATGCAGCCGCAGGTTCTTCCTGTGTCTGGTCGTGAAGTGGCACATGTCACATGAGAAGGGCTTTTCACCTGGTCAGTGGGTGAAGATGGACAGATATGATCAGTAAACCTTCCTACCACCAACATTGAATCATTCTTAACCATTATATAACTCACCAGTGTGTTTAATGGCAATGTGGGACACCAGGAAATCCTCTTTACTAGTGGAGTATTTGCACTCTTCACATTTGAACGGTTTGTCGTTAGTGTGGGACAGCTGGTGATTAAGCAGGTGCTTCTTGTCATTGCAGGTGTACTCACAGAACTCGCATTGAAAGCTGACACAGGAAAGGAGAAAAAGAGCTGCCTTTACATTATGTTAACCAGAGGAGTTCAGTTTTAAAGAGGACATCCTGACATCTCACTTACTTGCTGTTGCCACAGTTCTGAATGTGTGTGAGAAGATGCATTTTGAAGGTGTAGCGCTTCTTGAAGGATTTCCCACACTGAAAAGCAAACACATTTATGTTCGTGTGAACAGCATTTATCCAGGGCTTAACCAATGTAGATTGTACAGACTGTTTTTTAGCAGTGCTTACTGCAATCTGCTTATTCATCAAAACTAGTTTAATAAAATTCACACACCTAGCTACATACAAGAACTTTACCTTGTCACACATGTGAGGTTTCTCTGTGCTGTGTGTCTTCATGTGCTGTGTCAGGCGTTTCTGCATGGGATATACGCGACCGCAGATGGGACATGTAAACTCGGACACTTTAGGAACCTGTGAAGGATTGATGCAAGACTGCTGTCACTGAAAAGCTTTCCTTATCAAACCACTCAAAGCTAACTTAAACGGATACGTCATGTCACATCTTGAATCTTACCATATCGGTCTTTCGACTCCTAAAGAGAAGAAACAAGAACATACATTTATTATGTAATCGGCTTATTTCATATGTGAATGTTACATTTCAATATTTCACAATTTCAAGGGGACAGACAAAAATCAAATAGATGACCTCAAGGGTTTGACAAAATAAAATTCATGACGAGTGACTGATGAAAAGGAGACGTGCTCAATTCTTACTTGGTTTTGTTGTGGACAGCTGAGTGTCGGATCACGTCTTTCTTATAAACACTGGAGTAATCACACATCTCACATTTGTATGGTTTTGTACCTTCGTGATTGAACATGTGCTCCTATAGGACACATACATCACCTTTATAGTTATATACATTTATTCTGACATTAGCACGTATTATACAAACATTTAAATTACATTAAAAATCACTCTTTAAACGTTTCTTTAACTAATGATTATTTATGGATTGTCAGATGAAGGACTCTACTTCTTACCTTTAGTGAGGACCACCGTTTGCAGCGGTAGCTGCACTGCAGGCACTTAAAGCATTCAGGGTCATTTCCCTCATGAGAATCCACATGGAATCTGAGATCGTCTTGTGAAAGAAAGCGAGAGCCACAGATCCAGCAATTATGAGGTCTTAGTAGAGGTTTAAGGGATCTGTAGTACTTGCTTAAATAAAAAAAGAAGATAAATAAAACTTTGAGATCACAGATCACAGAATGTGTTTTAAATGGGTTATAAGGCTTTCTAAGATATAATTTTGTGTCAGACGAACAGGAAAAATTAATCAAATGTTGTGGATGAGTACAGGTACTACTAACTTGCGATTCATGTACTTTTTGTACTTCTTTTGAAGGAATCGTTTAGATGGTCTGCCTCTTTTTTTGGGCAAAAACTCCAGGTCATCAGGGCCTGTGTTTGATGAGGGATCTTTGTTTTCTGAATCTGACTGGCTGATGGCTGGTTCGACTGCTGACCCGTTGGATAGTGAGGAAGATCCATTCTCCAATCCTGACGAACTTGCTTCTTCTGGAGCTTGAGGGTCCTCCACATTTCTTGTTTGAGTTGCTGCTGGTGACTCTGTTTTAGACACAGGTAAAAATAATAGTTATCGCAGACATATGCAGATTATGAAGTAGGTTGAGTTTAATATTTAAAAATCTTATTATACTTCTTAGACCTGAAATGCTGAATTAACACTGACCTGAGTCAAGAAGGAATTTGCGGGGTGGCCCCACCGTCCTACGGGGCCGTTTCCGTGAGGTAGAGGAAGATGATGAAGAGCAGGAAGGAGGAGGAGGAGGAGTGCTGTGACTGGAAGCCAATCTGGACCTGGCCTCTTCAACAGCTGGCTTATAATCAGTGTCACCTGAATGCAAAATGGAGATAAATTTAAAAAAAAAACAGAAATTAAATATAGAGTACACAAACTGCTCTCCACTGACCTTGATCATCAAGAGCACCTGCATCAATGATGTCATCTTCTTCCTCTTCTGCTGGCTCCTCCTTCTTGACCTCAGTGACCACTCGTGCCCTGCTCTCGGATTTTCGAGGACGTCCCCGTCCACGTTTCTTTTGGCCTGGAACACATACATGAGATAGCACATTCTGAACAAGAGAAACTTAATAGAACTGCATACATAAATTAAGATCATTGAGACTCAAGACTGCACTTTTTTTTCTGTGTTATGTTAGTGTAATTGCGCGTTATTAAATCACAGTGTTCGTTAATAGAACTGGCCCTACAACTGAGCTTGGATTCTCACAAGTTTTTTTTTTCACCTTCTGTCACCTCTGACTTGCTTAGATTGGGTTTAACAGACTCTGATCTGCTTTAAGATATTTAAAATAGGGCTGGGCGATATGGCTAAAAAAAAAAAAAATCACATCTCTGTATTTTTTGGCTAAATTGAGATATATGGTATAGATCTCTGTATTTGTAAAAAACTTGGATTAAAACATTTATTTATTCATTTATTTTACTTTACATCCTGCCCACTGTTGTCCAATGAAACAATGTTAATATTACAAGTAATGAAAACAAATATAGTGAAAGTAACCAAATAAGCTATGGGCTATTCTGTGCAAAAAGAGTCTAAATTCACATTACATTCTAAAATAAACTAAAACAATGCTTATTAAAGGAGAAGATACATTTATTAAACTAAAAATGAAAAGAAATAAAAACAAAACCACAACTGAATTGCATTATATTTTGAGCACCCCATTACAATAAGCACATTACAGTTGTACACATGGCACATTTATTATCCAACTATACCTGTGAAATGTTATGGGCTCAGGAAAACAGCACATCTCAAATGCATTAAATAGCCCAAGTATCCTCTCTGTCAGAGCATCTGATGGGGAAAGCTGCTTAAACTTTACATCTTAACTATAAAGCCCTTCATATAAAGCGTATAATATAAAATATTATTCAGATGTGGTCGTATCAAATAACTGTATATCCATAAATATGCCTCATACCAATATCACATCTTGTATGGCGCCCTGGGCCAACCACCCCTTCTGCCACTTCTACATGAAATTAATTTTACATATTTTTCAGTTTAATATAAATGTATATATTTAAATCATTCAGGAAAATAAATGAAAAATTACAATAAATCTTCCCAAAACTGCACAACAGTACAGTAAAAACATTAATAAAGTAAGTGATGTTACATATGTTTAAAAATAAAGTACATTACAAAATCACATTTTACTGCATAGTTATAGTTGGACAGAAAAAGGAATGTTTCCCTATGTGCAATAGCATAGCATACCATACCGTAAGTGATATATTAGCCTATTTTAGTGAGGTGAGTGATAGCTGCCTGGATAATATTTATCTTTTGCACATTTTCCCCTCTTCTTTTTTTCCTAAATTTGATCGCTCTCTGAATTCAGCACTCTCACAAATTCATAAAAAACAATGTTTCTCTGGATACGCACTTCGAGTCTCGACCAGATTAACAGACCCGCACAGTGACATTTTGACATGCAGTGTATATGAGCAGTAAAAAAACTTTTTTTTTCTTCTTCTGCGGCCGTTCTGTGTTGCCCCCAGCAAGATGCCACACTGGGTGGTTGCCTATGTCATCCAAGCCTAAATCCACCAGTACCAGAGCTTATAAAGAATATATTGATATATCATACAACCTCAATATACCACTCAGCTCTAGTTTAAGAGTGCCATTTTGGACTGGGCCATTAACAAAGAATACATTTAAAAATGACAAAAGTAGCACCTCCTACTTTACCTGGTGGTTTAAAGTGTTTGTCTCTCATGTGGTTGATGAGCGTATCCTTGGAGACACTTTTATATGGGCACATCTTACACTTAAACTGCTGTACGATCACCACCTCCATCATTTCCTCTAGCTCAGCCATATCTGGGGTTCTGTGCCCAGGCTCATCCACCACCCCAGACTCCACCACTTCAGGCTCTGGATGGGTGGAATAGGTCCCACTGCTACTTATGTATGAGCCAGGCAAGTTATCATTGCAGTCCATTTGATCAGTGAGCTGGGATCCCACTGTGTCAGCCAGTGAGTGCTGAACCATACCCTCGTCAGCATATAGTGAGCCCTGTGGTAGGTAGGAGTTCTGGGCCTCTTCTACCACAAATTCCTCTTGCTCTGATGCAGAGACGTGCTCCCTGTCATCCATGCTGCTGTCTATATAACGTGAATGCTGCGGTCGCTCCGCACCCTCGGCCCCGTAATCCAAGTAGTCATCGCTGCACTCTACGATGTACCGAGAGGAGCGAAACGAGCGTCTCTGAGGGCTACTGTTCGTACCGCTGCACTCTGCTGCGTAACGTCCTAGAGGTTCATCTGAGTCTGCCATGTTGTAGTTGGTGACCCCTGAATGACGTGGGGTCTGGTCTGTTTCGTCTCCTGAGCACTCGATGTAGCGAGCCTCTCTGGTCTGGTCCGGGTCGTCTCCTCCGCTGCACTCTATGTACTGGGAGTGCTGCGGCTGGTCTGGGCGGCTGCAGCTGCTGCTGCTGTCGTCATGCTCACGGTATCCGGAGTGTCCAGGCTGGTCGGGTTCCATGCTGCCCTGTGGGTTTTCTGACAGGTCTGCCTGGTCCAGGCAAGTGGAGGTAGGTCCATCGGCAAGGGCTTCAATGGCAACGCGGCTTGACAGAGCAGAGGAAGACATCTGAGCCACCATATGAGCTCCTACACACAGTGAACAAAGGAAATGGCTAATTAAATATCCATAAACTAGCCCTAGTTCATCATTATGAAAAAAAAAAAAGAAGATTTTTTGAGGAACGCTGATAACTAAAGTTTCGGTTCTCAATGACTTCTACTGCATTTTTGTCTATTCAATATGAAGTCAATGGGGAACTGAACAGTTTAGTTACCAACAGGTTTTTTTTTCATACAGGTTTAGAACAGCAGGATAAGGAGAAAATATTCCCTTTAAGACTATCCCTTTAAGGCAATTTGAAAAGTTATTTTCTGCATTGAGAATGGTAGAAGTAATTGAATATTTTGGTCAAATAATATAATAACTGACAACTTATGCATTCAAAATCTAGATTAGTCAAATAGATAAGAACAAGACAAAAAGGAATTTTACTACAATATAAATACTGACAGCACCATATGTAGGATGTAGGGATAGTTTAGTCAAAAATGAAAGATCAGTCATAATCTATTAATGCTCTTGTTGTTAAAAACTCATATGATTTGTATTTTTCTGTGGAACAGGATTTGGTCATTTAGAACACTGATTGTCAACCTTGCTGACTCCAAAACAGCCAATGTCCACATATATGATTATAGTAAAAAAATGAAGAAAACAAGAATTCCAGACATTTGGAGGTGAATTAATATAATAAATATATTATGATTTTTATTTTATTTCATCTTATTTCAAAGCTTGTTTTGTTTCCCAACAACCACAGAGTGTATGTGAAAAAAAGTATGTGAAAAGAACAGTATGTCCAAATTCACAGTGTTCATAAAACAGTAGGTGAAAAGTGCCCAGATACCCTACTACTTCCTGGATGAAATTCTGAAGTGCACATCTGATGGACAATTTACTATCCCATGAGGCTATGGGAGAGGATCTGTGAGTATCAGTAGAGTGATGCAACTGACATTGTAGGTCATGTCCGGATTACAATCTTATGACACATTCATATAGAACATGCTTTTCAGTCACTTAAAAGAAGTTAAAAGAAGCACCGACTTATAGAGTATTTGATTCTACATACAGCCCTTGACTTTGAACTCTAGAGATCTTTCTCACCATCATCAGGACCTTGAAGGATCAGATACTGTGTGGTCTCTGCACTGCCATCCTCTGCACTTGTAACTGCAATACATCCAGTAAAATGGACCCAGAAACACAGTATTGACATTGACATAAACATCAGGATGACAATGTCTACCATATTAAATACCTTGGCTGTAATAAAAAAGAAGAGGTAAGAGGTTTTTGTACCATTCATAATGTCAGGTCCAATGGTGGATTCGATGATCTTGTCGATAGCTGAGCCCAGATCTGAGGAGGTGGATGCAGTGGAATCAGAAACCATCATTCCTCCTTCAGAAGCAGCGCTGGAGTGGACCAGGACCTGGACAGACTCAGACACCAGGACCGACTGTGTCACTGTGGAGACGCTGGAGACACTGGTTGACTGTGCGACAGAAGAGGAGTCTGGGAGATGAACTCTTCGCACATCTGTACTGGAGCTGGTCTCTGGGATAAAAACCTAAAGCGCAACCCAAAAAATAAACATAATAATAATAACCTTGATATGAATTACGCAGTAACATGCAGTGATATAAATATGTGGGTTGTTTGTCTTACCACAAGTCCCTCAGAGCTCTGTCCTACGTGACAGTCTGACTCTGGGGCTGGGGCTGGGGCAGGAGGAGCCGCAGCATCGCTGCTATCAGCAGACATGGCTTCTGAAGACTCCATGCCCATGCCGCTCTCTGATGGCTCCTCCATCCCAGAATGCCCCACATCACTGCTGCTCTCCACCTCCATCTCGTCAGAGTCCATCTCTGCTCTGTGGGAAGTGTCTGTCACTCAGTAAAGCAGAACTTAGATGGACATTGCATTCTGAATGATACATGCAAGGGCTTTGGTGATGACAAGTGCATGAAATGTAATGAAGTACGGTAATCTTTTTTTATGTACTTTGATGTATAAACATGATTTTGTGGAGGTTTCAGTATTTGAATATTTATATTAAAGATATTTGAACAAAGTTTGAAGCCAAAAAGAATTTCTAAATAGAAATTAAGACCTTCATTCAGCAACGATACAATACATTTATCAACAAATACTATTTTGAATAATTGCTGTTCAAAAATGATCATAGATTCCACAAAAATATTAAGCAGCTGTTAGTTCATGATAACAAAAATAAATGTTTCTTGAGCAGCAAATCAGCATATTAGAATAATTTCAAAAGGATCATGTGACGCAAATGAAAACTGGAGTAATGCCTATTGAAAATGCACAGAAACAATGTAGGCATAGGCATACTTATTAAAATATATTAGAATATGAAACATTTAATTTAAACTGAAATAATATTTCACAATATCACGTTTTTCAACTGTATTTTTGATTAAATAAATGCAGCCTTGTTGAGCAAGATAATTTAAAAAACAACAAAAAAGTATGAATATGAACAACAATTTTGAACAGAAATGTACACATATTAAATCATTTATTACATACATATATTGTTTCCCACTATTAAAAGAATTCATACTCTATATACAAAAAAAATTGTTAAAATCATTATATAGGAGATACAGTGGGTTTATATCATTTTTTTCTAGAATTATATAATACATAATTGTTTACATAACTGTGTAAAGTGTTTTGCAGTAATCAGTGAGCTATGCAAATAAAAACCCACGTAAAAATGCTCAATAGCTTATTTTCTTTCATCCAGTTTTAACTGGACAGATTCACTTTGCAGAAAAGCTTTTTTTTGCAATAAGGTTGCACAACTAGATTTGTCTAAATACACTACAATGTCCAAAATATGTATTTGCACCACAAGGTCTTTCTTTTTTATCATATTTTGTGTTGCATTGTATTTGTGGTTTCCTGCTCATGAATATAATTGTCTTGTGATGGCACCTTTCTAGGTCACTCAAGCACATTACAAGCTTCCCAGCAAAACCACAAGCCAGCGTTGTCCCCCGTTAAATTCATTTAAATAACAGAAAACATCATCTAAATCACTGAATTTCTAACGTCTAAATATTTCTAAATATTTCCCTTGACTCAAACCTATCAAGGCCAAACGGTATTTGTCCTTGCTCAACATGTCACGTTCTTGTGCTAAGCACACCGACAATTTTATGAAGAAAATGTCACTACATTAGACGCTAATAAGTAACACTTGAGTCCTCCCAGGGACCGTGGCGTTTCTGTCTCTAAGCGCGTGTATGTGCTGCCCTTCATCCTGCCTGCTCGCGCAGCGCCATTTTCCCTCCCGCCGCTGCGAGTTTATTTTTTCCGCTCAGGCGATATGAAGAACCGCTCGGGGACCTCGAGGGCCTGCGCGAGAAGGGAGAGCCAGTTCGCCCGAATGTTTTTCTCTTGCTCATCATGGAAGAAACTGTATTTGTACACAATTCTACACCATTATTTTGAGCTACGATTTTTTTCTTACCTTGAATTGACGAGTATTTTGCTCTTCACGCTCGCGAATGAGGCGAAATAAAATAGACCTTTGAAAGCGAATAGTCGGTAATGGTTTCTAGTCTGGCGCCATCAGCGTCTCCTCGCTTCCTGTCCTCAAAGATGGCCGGATCTCATTTATCCGTCACAGGGAAAATACGAGAGCGAGAGACCCTTAATCTGTTTTATAATGTATCACGATTTTTTTAAAAGAGGTGTAATATTTAAAGAACATGAATGTAGAACATCTCACTTCATCCTTTAAGTGGTTTGTCAAATAATGTCGTGAACACGGAGGACTAATTGCTCTCAGAGGACGAAACCGCCAAATGTCTCGCGGATTAATATGACACAAGTTGTTTATCTTAAGAGCCGCGTTTATAATTTTTGATCACGCCAAAATAAACATCTTTTATTTCACATATTTAATGTGAGGGGTTATACACGAGTCAGGTTACATGTTAAAACCGTTAACGTGTCTGTTAAATCTGTTCTGTTGATATAGATGAGACGTGTACACCTCTGCACATTCAGTCATTCCGCGTCAACTTCGATTCATATTTTTACTTATAATTTAGGTTTTATTTGTAAAATTAGTCCAGCGCTTTCACTTGTTTTAGCATTTTCTCTTACGGCGAATCGGTAAAACATTTAGAGCAGCGTTAAAATATTAAATTCAGGTGTATTCTTATACCGATACAAATCGTTGCAAAGCAGCTTTACGGGGAATAAAATTTCTACAATATATTTAGTAGTTCTTATTTTAAATCATTATAATATCTTCTGTTTGTATTATAAGTGACTATCTTTAAAATGATAACTTTTATATCAAATGGGCATGCGTTGGTGTGTGGTTGTGTAAATGTTTACATTAATTTCTATTGCATAAAAATATGACACTTTCTTTCGATATTGATCAGCTGCTAAATGTCAAACACAAGTGTGGCAACAGTTTAAAATTTTCTGACGTAATTATATTTTGAATATTAAAGAACTAAACTTAACGTTCTAAACTGCATTAAAAAACGATTCTTTGTCTAGATATAATGATAGAGCAGTTGCACAAGGACTGAATGGTCTTGTTTAAAAATTTATTGAGTAATTGTAAACAATGCAACAAACAAATACAAATATAAATAAGTGGAATGTGGAAAATTAAATTAATAATATTAATATCATTTACACCAGGCAAATGATTTCACAATATGCCAAAATCTGGGCTAAATAACATCTCAATATTAGCTCTAAGGCTAAAAATAAACCTTTGCTTAGAAAAACATGTGAGTGGGGTCAGTACACAGAGAATGGATGCTTTGTTGACAACAAATGCATTAAGGCTACAATGTTCCTGAGGTGACTTCACTCATACATTTACAAACAAAGTTAATTCCTAGAATTAGTCTGGCAGCGCCTCATTGTAGTTTGATAGAACAAGATTATAGTTTCTCTTAAAGTGTTGTTAAGAAACTCATTGTGGACAAAGCAGTTATATAGTAAGCTGAAATAAATTATAAGACCATGCTAAAGCTGACAGACAAATATGCCTAACATCCCGTTTCATGTGCCTAAGATCATTTCAGTGTTAAAACAGTTCATTTCCTATAACAGTTAAAGTCAAAGTCCCCATAACAGAGACTTTAAACTTAATACATTCTGTCTGTGTCTTCCTCACTACATTTTACACTGAAGAGAAATGGTTTCTCTATTGAAAAGGGCTCTGTCATCAGGTTAGGATGTTGTCACTATGCACAGCGACTGCACATCTTAGCATTTTAGGAGGTCGTACTTCACATAACCTACTCGGTCAACCTGCCTCTTGGCATTCCTTCTCCAGTAGAAATTCTCCCGGCAGAAGTAAATGAATCCTGGAAAATATTGACAAATAGCAGAAACAAATGTCATTTGCTTGATCAGATAAATCATAGTACTTAATCTTTATAAGACTTTATTAACTTTTTTAGACTATTAACTTTTAGTTACCCTTGTAGAGGAATACGTCATGTGAATCCAAGGGCACTCCAGTAAAGAATGAGTCAGTGAATCGTGGGAATCCACTGTCTATCAGCTGAGCCTTCACATCAAGTCTGTGACAATAAATAAGAGATAAGAATACTGAGGAAAAACTACAATGAAAGAGCTTTACACTCTCAATCAGCAATTGCACATTACGGTCCTGAAGCATAGTTCTCATACCTCCAGTAGTTCTCCCTGTTAAACAGGAGCACCTTGCCTTCTTTTCTCTGCACAGCTCCATCTACCCTGTCCAAGTTGTTTGGCAGGCCAAGCTTCTCGATTTTACGTGGTCCAAATACCTCATTTCCAGTATAAACCCAGAACTGTTTTTCTGCGTGCATGAGATACAGTTGAAAAAGCGCTATTATATATCAACTTCAACATGTTTGACAATACTGGCAAAACATCTCAACCAGGTTAATAAGTACCTGCAAAGAAGTAGATCTTCTGTGTTAGCTGGTCCTCAAAGGCTGTGTTAATAACAGCTGGCAAGGCAGGCCACTTCTCAGATATCAAGAAAGGACCTTCGCGTTCTCCTTTGTTTGAGACCTTCCAGTAGTGCCTTTGAGAGAGAATTTAGAAACATGTAATTGAAAATCAGGCATAATGAAGTTGGTTTTGTAAGTTCATAACCCTATATATGTAGAGTTATAGCTCATACCCATTCTTGAAGAAATGAAGCTCTTTCTGGATTTCAGTGATGGAATCAAATTCCTTGATTAGGCAAGCATCCTTTGAAGGGTCGACGTGTACTGTGGTAGAAACGGTGGTTGTTTTCTCACTGGGGGTGGATTTAGTTGGCAGAAACGGAGAGTAAGTGGTGAACTCTGGTTCTGGAGGAGTGGGATCAGGGCCAGGATTAGGTCCTGAAAAGAAATAATCAAATAATATAGATATTAAGACCAGAATAGTAAAAGACTATTGGGTTTCAATGTTTTTGAATACGAAAATTTACAGTAATCCTAAAAATCAATAAGTGATGGATTGTTTAATTGGATAAATACCATAGAGATACTGAATGCCCTTAATATCATCATGATGCAGAGAGAAATCCTCTACGTATCTGTACATGGGATACATCAGTGCGTCTTTGACGTTTGAGTGCTCCAAACCAAGCGCATGTCCAAACTCATGAGCAGCCACCAGAAACAGACTGTATCCTGTGAGAGAAAAGACATGTTAGCCAATGTGTCACTTTCATATTTGTCATAGTGTCTGAAGGAGGTGATTATCACTAACCCTTATCAGGGCAAAATCCCCATTTTTTATCTGTGTCATAGTTGCTGGTAGTCGCACACCAGAGTTTTCCATCGCTACGGCCTTCACTGGTGCAAGAAGAGTATATGTCTCCAAGGAAGGTGAAAGGAAACTGGCATGGCTCCCCTTCTGAATTTCCACCAATCACAGCTGTATCTGTGAGGGGAAATATTGTGTTATGAAATATCTTACTTCATTAAAGTTTCAGGGTTCAGTCTGAAAGTACTGCTTACCTCTGTTAGGACAGAATCCATACTGTTTATCACTGTCATAGTTAGCTGTAGTGGCACACCAGCGATACCCGTCATCTCGTCCATCTGTGGTACACGAGTCATATTTTTTCCCACCAAACACGAAGGGAAAAACACATGGTGCTCCATTGCCGTTCCCGTCAAACGTAAAGAGAACTGTGGGAAAATGGAGAAAAGAATGTTAGCCATGGTTTTTGAAATCTTGTGACATTAATTACACATATTAAGGCCAAAGAAGTCTGTTTAAATGTCTGTTTTGGAATTAAAGCCTCATAAAATCTTGACTGGAACACTTACGCTCACTGGGACAGAAGCCATATTTCTGGTCTTTGTCGTAGTCTGCGGTGGTTGCGCACCAGGGGAGACCATCTGTGCGCCCCTCCGTGGTGCAGGAGGAGTAGGATGTTCCCTCAAACAGGAAGGGGAAGTGACACATCGCACCCTCTGCATTACCATAGTGGGTTTGAATCGCTGAAAGAACCACAATGTTATTGTCTTCTCCACAAATTTTAAGACAACAGGGTATACACAAGTAAACATGCTGACCTGACCTGAGTGACATTTTTAATACTGTATGTAAGGACACATTACATTATTTATTAAAATGATTAAATGTGATATTATAAAGACAGTGTGTTTCCAAATGTAATTAATTGGTAATTTTATTTTTATTGAATGAAACCTAAAGCAAACATTTAAAATATTTCCCAGACCCTGGTTTAAAAACAGAGCTACTAAATTAGAAAATACTGTTTACATTATATGAAAGAAATTAAGGAGAGATTAAGGAGAGGGATAGTATTAAGACAGTATGTTTCCAAAAAATAAAATAATTATAATTATAAGTAATTGGATTTTTTTAATTTCTGTTGCATGGAACCCAAAGCTAACATTTACAATATTACCACAGGACCCCAGTTTAAAAACAGAGCTATAGATTTTAATGTATAAGTACTCATTTATACTACACAGAAAAAATAATATACAAAATTAATGAAATGGCTTATTTATTGATATTGGATGGAACTTAAAGTTAACATTTCAAATATTACCCCAGATTAATATATTATCAGTTTGACAAACCCTATTTTAGGACAGACTCCAACTGTCACACTCAAAACTGCAGAGGGAGCTATTGTTATACTGTGCATCCTGTGCAGCTTTTAGAGAGTATGATGCTACACGGTGTTTAAAAGTACTTATATATTAAATACATGCAGTGAAAATGGGGAGTATTGGAATATTAATCAAGAATCACTCTCACCTGGTCCAGAGCCAAGGGTCCAGTATTCATCATCATCGAAATGGGCATCTCCCTGCATTCCCTGACCTGGAGGGTAGGCATGAGCCAGCAGCCCATCTTTCCCATCAAAGGGATAAGGATCGCCATGATCTGAAACAAAAACAGCAGCTCAATCAAACACGTTCAAACAGTGTTAAATCGTAATACTTTAATATATTACAAAAACTAAGCGCACCAGCTTTGCCAAAGGAGATCATGATGTCAGCAGTGCCGTCATAGAGGCGCGTGAACGTCAGAGGGGTAACGTCACTCCAGACTTTGAAAGCTCTGGCAAAGGCATCATCAGTCAAAGAGGCGTCCAGGTCAGGTGAGTAGTTCAAAATCCTATTTATCAAAACAATGCAATGGATTACAGTGTGTTCATTACAAATCTATGACATGTGCTGTATTCAAGGTGCAGATGGTTTAGATAATATTCCACCTGTATGTAACGTCCTTGTTATCCCACTTCAGGTCTCCTCTGAAAGTCTGATAGTTGCGGATGTCTGGGACCCCACAGCGAGGCTGCTTCATGGCATCAATCGTGGCCTGGTCAAGAGAGCCCGTCTCCTCCAGCCCGAGCTGGTTCTGGAGCTTCTGCAGTGCTTTAGAAGTGGACATGACTGCCTGCAGTCCGCTCTTCTTGAGAACATCTTTGTAGCCATAACGCTCCAGGTACTCCTGGAGTTAAATATTTAGATAGAAGAGGAATACATTAGAATAGTTCAAATCAATTGCATTGTACTATTTTAAAAGCAGATGAATGAATATCCAGAGAACCCATGAACTAAAACTTGATATACTCACATCTGCCAGCTGTGTGTCAGTCATGTTCTTGATCACATCTCCAGGGAACGTCACATACACAGATTTGAGCGGCACACACCAGGCTCTTAAAGAACAGGTTCCCAGAACCAGAAATGCCAAGACTCTAAGTCTCATGGTTAGCACTTCAAGTCACAGATCACGATGAAACGATTAAGAACAGTGTTTGAAGGAGATGAAGTACAAGCGATGCTGTTGTTCCCTCTTCTCCTGCTCTGTCTGTCTTCTCTGGTGTCCTGAAGGCAGTATTTATGTGATCCCCAGGGCTTAGTCACCGAGCAGCCACCCACCTCCAGTAGGTCATTTTTTTTGCATCCATTCAAAAAAGAAGGGGCTTTCCAGCAACCTCACATTAATCTTGAGGACACAAAAAATAACAAACAAGACTGTCTTGTCTTAATTCAAGTTTCTTAAAATAAACTGTGATGCATAAATACATAAGTATTAATTAAAGCATCTTTTGCAATAAATATAATGTCTTTAATCATTTTAAGAAATTGGCAATGTGAATATAACTGTTTTTATAATTATTATTTTTATTTTAGCAACTGGATTTTTTTCAGCAATTGGTTGTATGAACATAAAAGTACTTAAGAACTAAGAACAAGAAATATAAATAAATAAAAAGTATATATATATTTTTTAGCAATGGTCTATAAAGGCATAAATGTATTAATGGAAAATAAGGATAGATAAATAAACAGTATATCATTTTAGTAAATTGCTTTATGAGTGTAAATGTATTTATGGAAAACAAACAAACAAATATGCATTTTAGCAATTGGCTATATGAGTGTACAAAAATATAAATAATTGTTTTTTTTTTGTTCACAGTTGAGGAAGGTAATGGAGGTAATGAGCACCAGAGAATATTGTTTTTGGATCATTTCCTGTCAAGAACAATGAATGGGCATAAAGTCATTCTGTATTTGAAAACATTGGGAAACCCATAAACTGAAAGAGTGCAGGGTAAGCAGCCCCATTGCACAATCTCCTCATATTTTTGAGCAGCATTGATAAAGCTGAGTAACTAATATATACAGGTGTCTTGCCAACACAGCTCTATTAACTTACAGTATTGTGCAAGTGTATTCATGTGCGCTGTGTTGACATGCAGGTTCTGACTAGTTTTGTGCCCAGAGGCAAAGGAAATCCTAAACCATAAATGGCCATTCTGTAAAAAACTGTTGCCTTATTGCAAATGAGGGTATAAGAGTATTGTTAAGTGATGCAATCATATGCTTATTCCTAATTTCAGTCTCTGATGTGTGTCTGTGTCTGTTTTTGGGGAAATTCTGTTACTCACACCTCACATAATGTAAAACACTGACGAAATATTTGATATCATTGCCTTTTCTAGTCATGAACATAAACAAATGCATCAGTATATTAATAAACTGTGACACACACTGAAACAGGAAAGTCTTCTCGCCTTGCATGTTACTAAAATTATCTTGCATGTCTCTATTTTGGACATTAAAGTTAATTTCCTCTCTCAGTGAACACTTGATAATGAATCAGCAGCTACTGTATAGTGAGGGTGGTGACTGCCTGTATGTTTGCTCTTTTGAGGATATTAATTAAAGTAGTAATACAGAATAAGGTAGGTAAAAGTGATATGGTTTTTAAACAGAACAATCTAAGGCTGTAAAGCCATAGTGGGACAAATCTGAACATTTTTGAATTGATTCTGACACAGTAATAGGAAAATACTGCATAAAACCGGTTTGTATTGAAAGACTTCCAACACAAATGCAATATCCTTTTTAATTATTTCATCAGGATTGAAACACAAACTTTAATCACTTTCTTAAACATAATAACGCAGATGCTTAATTGCCCGTAATTAGACAACAGGAGAAACCAGGAAACAGCAGCATTCAGAATTCAAATATAAAAGCTTTTTTATATCCGTCCTCCATTCTCACATCAGTGCCAGTGTTTTCACATGCATAAATGAGCCCCATGTCAGCTTTCATAGGATTCATATGTTATTTCCTGAAATTGTTTTTTTGGTCATTTTCAGATTTAGTGGACACCAAGGGCAAGGGACACATGTTTGAGTTGTTTGTGACATGACATAAAACATTTCAGGACAAGTGGATCCCAGATGACGTTTTGTCGCTTGCATGTTTTTATCCCCAGAATGTTTTTATAGAGTTTTTATAAACAACTAAAAAGTGCTTTGGAACTGTAATCTGTATGTATATGTAGGCCTACTATTTTTCTGCTTTACCTGAATTTAGAGTGAACTGATAAAGAAAGCATGACTTATATATCAAAATATCAAAAATACTGAGAGCATTTTATCAGAAATAGTTTTTATGGTTCACTGTAATGTCTGTATTATTTTGGTGGAGTTGGATTGGGAAATGGATTTGATTTTTTAAAAGGATAATAAAAATTACAATATAATGAGGTCACTTTTAAACCAGTTTGTGTTTGTGTGTGTGTGGACATTGATGTGTGAGTTTAAATTTAGGGTGTGACACTCAAAATGGTAATAAATTATTAGGAAATCTTCTCTATATATCTTCTCTTCTCTATATCTATATATATGCTGAATGAGATCTTTATCAGATCATTTAAATTCAAATAGAAGCTTAGTCCTGCAACACATTTAAATAATAATAGCTATATAACTAAACATATATATAATGCAAATAGAAATAATAGAACAATACTGTATTTTCTACAAAAAAAGTCCACATGAAGACTTGTTTAATGCAAAAATTGTGCACTATTTTCTCTGTTGACAACAAGGGAGTGACTCTTTAAATTTAAAGACAAAACAAGGGAAATATATTGGTGTTTATGTTTCTGAGACATAAGGCTGGCATTTGATGTGGAGAGCTCTGTTGTTCATTTAAAACCCTTTTGTGGACAAGCTTTCCTGCAACAATGAGGGATGTCAAACTTTGACACAACACAAGAAAATAATTTCAATATGAATTAGCATAACAACAACATCATGCACACACACACACACACACACACATGCAGACAAGCTACATTTAGGAAGCAACTAAAATCAACAAAAGCATAACATAATTTGCTGATGTGGTCACATTTGTTTATTGCACTGTTGGTATTATAAAAAAAGATCTTGTCAAAGGATTTCTCACTTCGTATAGTATTTCTATATTCTGACTTGCTGGAACACTGTTCATTTTTATGGTAAATCAAGTCCTGTTGCTATAACTATTTATAAGCTGGGTTAATTTATTGGACATATATTTACAATCATTTATGCACAATCATGCAGGCACTATTATTTCCATCTGTCACATTCATCCAGATTACTTATGCGGAAACATCTGTATCTGTTTAAGTACGGCGTCAAGTGAGCAATAAAAAAACAGCTCCAGGGTTGTATAGAATGCCACAGTGTTTTTGTTATTTTACTAAAAAAAAAAAAAAAAAAAAAACACACTCCTAGCACACAACCCCAGCATCTTCTGCTGGGAATAAAATATATCAACCTGCCTTCTTGGGCAACAGTGAAATTATCCTTAATTTGAGAAAACATTTCTCATGCCATATGTTAAAAGAGGCGACCACAGCAGACATACACAAGCTTTTGCATTACGACGATGAGGATGTGTGTGTGACGTCAGTCTGAAAACATCCTTTGTGAAAACAGCATGCTACTGTTCACCCGACGATGTTCAGTCGATGTTGGATGAGGCAAGGAGTGTCCACGACAAGTCCGCCTCTTCTTAACTCTCAGGGTGAAGCATGAAAATAATTATGCTTTAAATGTCACAGGCAGAGATTGCTAGCAATAAAACAACCACAGCTATATAGTCTGCCCTGCCCTGGTCCTCCAGCCAAAGCCTACACAGACACTGAGCCCTCAGACTTGGTTTTGTGTTACAAAATGGCTGAACAACCAAATAAACTGTTCATAAATCATTGAGAGTAATTCTGTATCGTGTTTTACACCAATGAACACTAGTAAAATGGAGGGCTGCACCCCAGCTATGTATTCTATAAAAATATGCTTATATCATTCAGATCTGAATGGGAATACATCATCCAGCAGACCAAATCATGTATACGACAGAATTTGTATTACTTAATTCTTGAGAAATGGTCTGAAGAGTCATTGTACTCCCTCTGGAGTGAACTGGTACACCAGAAAAAGTTTTTTTATTTTTTATTTTTCCTGTGAATATTACTCCTGTCTCAGGACTCAGGACCCAGCATTTTAATTCACATTTATCTGCCCCTATTTCTTAACCACATTTCCAAAAATGTGGACAAATCCATGCATAGAACCTACATTTTATTTACTTTTAAGATAACTGATTATACTCAGATGTAAGTCACAATATGGAAGAAAAACTCTGTCATTACTTCCATTGCATTGCAACTTTAAAACAGTAGCTTGCCAGGCTACAGGAAAATCATAATTACACTAGTCAATCTAGTCATTTGAAAAATACAAATAAAAAACATATTTAACTTAATATAAGTTACATTGTGGCGGGGGAGGCGTGGTTTAGCGAAGTCTGCAACGGGAGAGCGAGTGAAGAGACGAGCGGCGGTAAGTGGTTCAGGTGAGAAACAAGTAACAGCTGGATCTCGTTGCAGTGATTGGCGTGGGGAACCAACATTTAAGGAGCGCGACAGCTGGCGAAGGAGAGAGACGGGGACTCGTGAGAGCTTGAAGCTGGAGAGTGGCTCGGCAAGGACTGCAGTAGTGACACCAGAGCGAGAGTGTGAAGTGCGCGCACTTGCCGCGTTTGTTTTGTGTTTTTGGAAATTCTGTTAAATAAACTCTCTCACGAGCCCCGTACACCGACCCTGGTCTCCTTCCTCTACCTCAGTCGAACTTTCATTACATACATTAAAGGAGGAAAATGCAT
Source organism: Carassius carassius (assembly GCF_963082965.1). Classification (NCBI taxonomy): domain Eukaryota; kingdom Metazoa; phylum Chordata; class Actinopteri; order Cypriniformes; family Cyprinidae; genus Carassius; species Carassius carassius. The sequence goes on from NC_081775.1 coordinate 19,666,643, forward strand.
ACATTTATAATGTCAAATTATTTAATTCATAATATAAACAGTGTTTTATTTTTGTTGGGACAAAAACATTTTTGATTGGCAAGCGATGACGACGTTCATAACATTGAAAGGTCTTATCACAACTGACACTATAAAAGTCCAATAACACAAGCTCATTAGTGAAATCTTAACTAAACAGCATTTTAGTACCAAAGTAGAGCATTTGAGCACTCATGCAAAAACCAAACTGTGTCATTGTAAATGCATTAACAACCGTACTGTGTTAGTGTGTGAACACGGCCTCTGTGAATCAACTGAATCATTTTAGACACATCATCTGCTGCTGTGTTGACATGCTTTTCCAGCGGCAAAAAAATAAAAAAAATAAAAAAAATAAAAATGCCAAAGTAAAATAAAGCTACTCTGCCGGTAATAAGCAAAAAGTAGCATTTTTAGGCTTTTATCATCAAAGGCACTTGTTTTATGCTTTGCTACTAGCGCAGCAGATGCGGACTAGGTGGTTGCAAAAGAGGTTGAATCATTTCCTGTGTGGCTACACACAGTATGTGATGACATTATAGGAGGTAAGTGGGATTTTTATTTTTTTTTAACAGAAAGGGTAGGATATGAGCCACCATACCAGTAAGATACCAATACTGGCACTTCATAGAAAGCTTAAGTCAGCAGTTACCAAGGCTAAATACGGAACAACATGATAACATCTACTCCCTCAGGTTAAGCAAGAAGTATCCTGAAGATTTCTCAACTTCTCCCCCCTTAGGAAACTGGAACAGTCACCGTCCATCAAAGTCCCTTGCAGTTTCAGAATGACATGGATTGACATCGACTCTGTCCCATCACCTGTCAACTTCAATCCTTCCTCGAGAGAGTCAGTCTACTTTCTCTTCCATCCCTACCTAGATATACTGCAGCGGGTCCTTTGTCACCATATGTAATGTTGTGCTGATAACACACACTCTCTCTAGCACTGATCTGCAATAATTCATATTTTTATATAATAATAATAATAACAGCGTGTCAATTCAGCATATTCAAATTTTTCCTAAATGATCATTATGATACACTTGATGATGACTTGAGCAATGGTTGCTGAAAATTCAGCTTTGACATCATAGGTAAAAATGACATTTTAAAATCTATAAAAAAGAAATAAATAAAAAGTTAAATATTTTTTTGATAAAATAAATGCAGCCTTGGTGAGCATAAGAATTATTAAGAACATTAAATATTCCATACTTTTGACATCTAGTGTATAACATAATGCATTCAGATTAGTATCCGAACCAATGAAATACACATCCAACAAACAAACAATACACAGAGAAACACACAAAATCATGATATTATTTATAATATCATGCAGTGGAGATGATGTTCACCTGTCCCGCAAAACTGAAAAAGGTCACCACTAAGTAAATAGTCACTGCACAAAGTGCTATGTAATACAAATCATATGCAAAGCATTATTATTTAGAGCCTAAGGTGTCATGTGAAACTAGGATGAAAACAAAAAACAACATCAAAAAATGTAAAGTCTGTGATCCACGAGATCAGTGAGTCAAAGTGCTGGTGTTAAAATAAAATTCCATGATGACTCTTCCGTCTGGCTGGAGTGAACTTCTGCAAAACTTTTCATAGTGCAGGCCTCACTGCAATGATTCATTTAAAGCATTGAGATACAGAATCAATAGGTCTTCACTTCTCAGACTGATGACTGTTGTTTCCCAACTGAACTGTGAAAGGAGTAATAATTATCAGTCTAAACCGCATATTATAAATTTGTTGTAAATAAAAACAAATTCGTCTGTCAGCAAAATCATTAGATAAAAAAACGGTAATATAATCAAGGCCAAAGTTCACAGGAACACACGTGAAGATAAAATAAAGTGGTGTGCACAAAAACAGGAGACAGCAGATGTTTTTGCTCAGCATTAACCGATAAACTTTGTAAACTTTGCACAAAAGCAAGAATTCACTGTCACTCCAAAGCAGCCACAAGCTGAACTCAGCAAGACCTGTAGCAAGCGGTGGTTTAACATTTCCATTTCCAGTAAAACTACACGCAAAGAAAAAGAGAGAGAACTATTTGCAATGCATAAACAGACTTCAGAAAATCTGTTTAAAAGGCAATTAGGCCACATCCAAATGAGAAGAAAAGAAACAAGAAAAACAAAGTGGGATGGGGGCTAAATCTAAAAAAAGATGGATTTTTCCAATGGCAGTCAGTGCTGTGGAGCGAAAGAAGTGCGGTTTGAGCGGAAAGGATTCTTTAAGTTGGCAAAGAAAAGCAGTTGTAAAGCTGTGGTTGATCACACACTGCCGTAGTGAGAGGAATGGACCACAAAGCTTGATTAACCCATATAATTACAGCTTATTTAACATGTTGGAATACACAGGACTACGCCTTTATAACAGTTAAATGTGTTTATTTTTTCTCTGTAAGCAATGTCTGTCTGAGAGGCACGGTAGTCAGAAATGTCTTCTGGGAGACAATATCAGGTATTTATAACTTAAAATTGATTTTCAGAGGTTACGGGAAGCTAAACATCCACAACTTTCTTTTTGACCTGTTTAGTAACAACTGAACTCCACAGATATCCACAAACAACAGCACCATCATCATCGTCATCGCCGCCAAGTTTCAACTTCATGTTTAAAACAACGGTTCCTCTCATTGGGGCAGGTTGGGGAATTTCCTCCTCTGCTTGAGTCAGGAGCAGCTGTTAGCACGACCTACACAATACAGGCCCTGACAAGACAAACTGAGGTGGATTATGTGTGTTTATGTGAGGTTAGATAAGTGGTCACCTTAAGGTGAGCATATTTTCTGAACCACTAATTTGTAACACTTAATCTGCAGGAATACTGTATGACTGTACACCAACAAAAACACATTTGTGTGCTGACATAAGACAAACCCAACAAAGTGTGGCAGGAGAAAAGCAGGAAGTGGCTATAAAGAAGAAATAAAAACTACAAATACCTATAGATACAGTTATAAGTCAAAACAGGTTTGTTTTTCTGTATTTTATATAGCTATTCCATTTACACAGATAATTGCATTGAGCTTTTTAAATGCAAATAGGGAGAGTTATATAAAATTAATCAACATACAAACATATTTTGTAATAATAATATTGATAATCATTTAATAATTACATCAATTTATAATATTAATCATTTAAATTATTTTAATAAATAATAATAATAACTATTAATTAGGTAAATGAGGTGAATTAATAAGGTGAAATTATTTCTGTTATATTTTATTGACCAAATAAATAAATATTATTTTTTGGCAGAAAAAATAATAAGAAGAGAAAAAATAAGAAAAAATCATCTAGGCCCAAATATCATAAAATGTGTTTTAGTATTTGCCAACTATTAAGTGCTGAGCAGGATAATAGTCATAAAAATCCTGGTAAATTCCTGGTTTTCCACATGCAACAGATTATAATAAACCTCCCACATCCTGGCAGGCACATATGTAGGAGTCCCCTTCCTGTAAGTGATAATCATCTTAAAAAAAACTCCAGAACCATGTAATTGTTACGGATCACTCGGGAAGCTGAGGAGTAACAGAATGAAGATGTTTATTGTACACAGACACAAGCAGAGGAGCAGGTAGTGATGAGTGACAAAGAGGATGGATCCGTGAAGGTAGGGTGAAGACTTCTTGGAGGGACGGTGAGCCACACACACGCACACTTGGGGAACTGGGTCTTCGGAGAATGTTGGAGAGGAGTTAGTCCTTATAGTAAACATACAGGAATGATCTTGTCACGAACGTGACCGGACAATGTTTGAGTGCGTGTGTGTGGCTTTTATGGTGCTGCGGTGATAGGCTGGTGATGAGGATCAGGTGGATGTGATTTAGAACTCCGGTGAGGGTGTGCATTGTGATTGTGTGGAGGTGGAACCTGGCGTGTTTGTAACAGTACCCCCCTCCCCACGGCCCGCTCCCGAGGGCCGGGGACCCCGACGACGTGGTGGACGTCCTCTTCCCCTGGGAGCTGCTCGGTTGGGATGATTGGAGTGGAAGGTATCGAGTAAGGTGGGATCCAGGATGTCGTTGCGTGGGACCCAGGAACATTCCTCTGGACCGTAACCTTCCCAGTCCACTAGGTATTCCAGCTGCCCACCACGCCGCCGGGAGTCCAGGATGTCCTTGACTCTGTAGGCCGCGCCGTCATCTAGGAGGAGAGGAGGGGGGGCTTCGGCTTCGCCAGGTTCTGTGGAGGGAGAAACAGAAGGATGGTGAGGTTTAAGGAGTGACACATGGAATGTGGGGTGAATCCAGTACTCAGGGGGAAGCTGGAGTTTGTAAGTGACCGGATTAATCTGCTGGGTGATGGTGAATGGGCCAATGAATCTGGGACTGAGCTTGCGGCAGGGTAGATGCAGGTGGATGTCCCGGGTAGACAGCCAGACCTTCTGACCGGGTTCATAGTTAGGAGCCTCGGATCAGCGAAGGTCGGCTGTCATCCTGCGTCTGCGAAGTGCCCGCTGAAGTTGGTGATGTGCCGTGTCCCAGACCCTCTCGTTCTCACGGAACCAGTAGTAGATGGCAGGGACATCTGAGGGTTCACCTGACCAGGGGAATAGAGGTGGTTGGTAGCCTAGTACGCCCTGGAAGGGAGTGAGTCCGGTGGTGGGTTGGCGGAGGGAATTCTGTGCGTACTCGGCCCACCCCAGGAATTGGTTCCATGCTGATGGCCACACCTAGGAGGGAATGGAAGGCTTTTCACACCCGGGAGATGATATCTTCTGGGATGCCGAAGTACCTGAAGACATGGTTGAACAGTAATTCAGCCGTTTCCATGGCTGTAGGTAGGCCCTTTAGAGGAAGAAGACGACAGGATTTAGAAAATCTATCCACTATAACCAAAATACAGGTATTGTTATCTGAAGGCGGGAGGTCAGTAATGAAGTCCACCCCTAGGTGTGACCACAGGCGATTAGGAACGGGCAGAGGATGGAGCTTGCCAGATGGTAGATGGCGAGGACTTTAGGACATGGCGCAGCTGGTACATCCACTCACGTACCTCCTGACATCTGAGGCCATGTTGGGCCACCAGAAGCGTTCCCTTAGCAGCGAAAGGGTTTCATTGACCCCCGGGTGACCAGTGCCAAGTGACGTATGAGTGGAGTGGATGAGTGGGGTGCGCCGTGTCCTGGGGATGTATAGGTGTCCCCGTGGGCAACCCGGCAGGGTGTTGGTAGGAGGCTCGGCTGGAGGAAGAGTGGAGGAAGTAATCGGAGAGACAATGATATTTTCTGGGAGGATGGTTTCTGGAGTTTCAGATTTCTCTTCGAGAGTTTAGCATCTGGATAGGGCATCGGCCTTTACGTTTTTCACCCCTGGTTGGTACGAGATGGGAATTGGAAGCGGGTGAAGAATAATGCCCAGCGGGCCTGTCTGGGATTGAGTCTCTTGGCTACTCGAAGGTATTCTAGGTTCTTATGGTCAGAGAGGACTTGAAATGGGTGTTTGGCTTCCTCTAGTCAATGCCTCCATTCCTCCAGAGCTAGTTTGATGGCTAGCAATTCCTGATTTCCGATGTCGTAGTTTAACTCCGCCGGGTTGAGTTTCCGGGAGAAAAATGGATGGAGGCGGCTAGGATTCCCCTGCTGCTGGGATAGGACCGCTCCCACTCCGGTGGTTGAGGCGTCCACTTCCACCACGAAGGGCCAATCGGGATCAGGATGGACCAGGAGTGGGGCGGTCGTAAAGGCCTGTTTAAGGGTTTGGAAGGCTTCTGTGGCGGTTGGAGTCCAGGAGAAAGACTTAGGTTTCTGGCGGAGGAGATTGGTAAGAGGACTGGTGATGGTACTGAAGTTGTCTATAGAAAGTCTATAGAAATTGGCGAAGCCAAGGAACCGCTGCAATTCTTTGATGGTGGTTGGAGTGGGCCAATCCTTGACTGCGCTCAACTTCCCCTCGTCCATCCGGATGCCACTGCGATTGATGGTATAGCCAAGGAACTGCACTGAGGGCTGATGGAAGGAACATTTTTCAGCTTTGAGGTAGAGCTGGAAGTCCCTCAGGCATTGCAGGACCTCCGCAACGTGGCGTTGATGTTCTGCCAGGCTCCGGGAATAGATGAGGATATCATCAATATATACCAAGACAGACTTGTGGAGGAAATCCCAGAGCACCTCGTGGATGAAATCCTGGAATACGGAGGGGGCGTTAACAAGCCCATACGGCATGACGCAATATTCGTAGTGACCAGTAGGGGTAATGAAGGCGGTCTTCCACTCGTCCCCCTCACGTATCCGGATGAGGTTGTATGCGCTGCGGAGGTCCAACTTGGTGAACACAGTGGCACCACGGAGATGTTCCAGGGCAGCTGGGACGAGGGGAAGTGGGTACCGGAATTTTACAGTGATGTTATTGAGTGCTCGGTAATCAATACATGGCCTCAAGCCTCCATTCTTCTTCTCTATGAAGAAAAAGCTTGAAGCAGCAGGGGAGGTAGATGGACGAATATACCCTTGGGTCAGCGCCTCCTTGATGTATTCCTCCATGGCCTTCTCCTCGGGAATGGATAGGGGATATATCCTTCCCTTTGGCACTGGTTCACCCGGCAGTAGATCGATGGCACAGTCCCACGGCCGGTGTGGAGGCAGCTTGGAGGCCCGTTTAGGGCAGAAGACGTGGACTGATTTTCAACTGGGCTCTCAATAGACGTGGAGTAGACTGGGAGAGGTTCAGGGGACGGTGTGACTGGAACTGGACAACCGGAGATGCATGATTGGAAACAGGCTTCGCCCCACTTCAGGATCTCGCCCGTCTTCCAGAAAATCACGGGGGTTGTGCTGCTCCAGCCACGGGCGCCCTAGAATAACGTCAGCGGTGGATTCCTCAAGAACCAGCAGATGGATCTCCTCAGATTCTGGGCCAGCCGTCTCTGACGCTCCGCCATAGTGAGGCGGTAGGATCATAGGCTCGCTGGCTGGTTCTGGGGGGCTGACGTTTTCTGGTCGGCAGAGTGGTATGGAGGACTGCGACTGGCCCTGGTGCTCTTCTAAGCATGACTGCATATGAGTGGCGAAGCGGATGGATAGCTGGATGAATCGCTCGAGTCCGATGGTATCCTCGTATGCAGCGAGATGCAACCGCACTCGGGGTTCCAATCCTTGACGTTAGGTCATCAGTAAAGCCTGTTCGTTCCATCCACTGGAGGCCGCCAGAGTCCTAAACTGAAGGGCATATTCATTGACAGACATTTTTCCGAAGAGTCCGAAGCTGGTCTGCCGAAAACTTCACGGAAATGGTCGATGAAGCTAGAATAAGACTGGATAACTGGGTTATTTTGAGTCCAGAGAGAATCTGCCCACAGTAGTGCATTACCTTGCAGCTGGGAAATAATAAAGGCTACCTTTGAACGGTCAGTGGGGTACAAGTGCGGTTGCATCTCCAGGACCAGCGAACATTGAAGGAGGAATCCGCTGCATTCCTCCGACGAACCAGAGTAGGGCACCGGCCTGGCCATGGGACTGGCGTGAACGGCAGGTGAGGAAGTGATGACAGGGTCGGCGGAAGTGCTCGCTGGTGTAGGAGGTGTTGGTGTTGCCATGAGTGTTCGTGGGAGTGCATCAACCAGATCTTGAATGGTGTACGTGAGGCTCATGCTTGTGCCTGGCGGTGCTGGTCCGGTTATCTGTTACGGATCACTCGGGAAGCTGAGGAGTAACAGAATGAAGATGTTTATTGTACACAGACACAAGCAGAGGAGCAGGTAGTGATGAGTGACAATGAGGATGGATCCGTGAAGGTAGGGTGAAGACTTCTTGGAGGGACGGTGAGCCGCACACACGCACACTTGGGGAACTGGGTCTTCGGAGAGAATCGCTGGAGAGAGTTAGTCCTTATAGTAAGCAAGGGACACTGTACAAATTGTGAGTAAAAAAGGAATGGAATAATTTACAAATCTTATAAACTTATATTTTATTCACAGTAGAATATAGATAACATATCAAATGTTTTGAAATGTCATGCCAAATATTGGCTCATTATGGATTTCATGAGAGCTACACATTCCAAAAAAGTTGGGACAGGTAGCAATAAGAGGCCGGAAAAATTAAATGTACGTACATATAAGGAACAGCTGGAGGACCAATTTGCAACAATGTTCAATTGGCAACATGATTGGGTATAAAAAGAGCCTCTCAGAGTGGCAGTGTCTCTCAGAAGTCAAGAAGGGCAGAAGATCACCAATTTCCCCAATGCTGTGGCGAAAAATAGTGGAGCAATATCAGAAAGTAGTTTCTCAGAGAAAAATTGCAAAGAGTTTGAAGTTATCATCATCTACAGTGCATAATATTATCCAAAGATTCAGAGAATCTGGAACAATCTCTGTGCGTAAGGGTCAAGGCTGGAAAACCATACTGGATACCTGTGATCTTCGGGCCTTTAGATGGCACTGCATCACATACAGGAATGCTACTTTCATTCAGTTCAATTCAATTCAAGTTTATTTGTATAGCGCTTTTTACAGTACAAATCATTACAAAGCAACTTTACAGAAAATTACATTTCTACAATATTTAGTAGTAGCTTATAAGTGGTGACTGTCAGTTTATGCGTATATGACAGTGTAATGATAAAACTCTAATAATCATCGGGAAGAAGAAGGCGGGAACCGGCGGACAATCAAACGACATTTAATACTTCAAAATAAACATAAAACAGCGCATCAGCCCCTCGCGGACGACTGATGCGCACAAAATGAAACCAAAACCTAAAATAACGCCCAGGCCTGGTCCTCTCTCGTCCTTCACTGTCGTCGCTCCAGTTTTATATCCTTCCATCTCCTCTGTGGGACTCAAGACCGGTGGTGGGTCGCAGGTGTAGCGGATTTCCCAATCACTCCACCGGCCTCACTCGTGTTCCCACATCCCTCGGCCCCGCCCCACTCGTAACAGACAGTAATTTTCAAAAAAATTAATACAAGACGTAGTCAACCAGACAATGAAAATTATTAACAGCAATTATTATATGATGCAATCACAATATTTGTTAAGTCAGTATGTTGTTTCAGGGTTGGCATCATCTGGGGTCCTCTGAAGGGTTAGCATCATCTCTTCTCAGGTGTTCTGGATCCAGACAGGAGCTTGTGTAAATCCCGTGGCAAAACAGAGAAACAAATAGAGACATAATTAACGTAGCTGCTGTTCCAACAAAGTAAAATAAATTAGTTTAACCAAAGATAAAGAGTAAGAATGTGCATGTGACAAGTGGGATGGGGCCGAGAGCCGTGGGAACGGAGCGAGGCAGTGGACTGATTGGAAATGAACGACACCTGCGATACTCACCAGTGTCGAGTCCCACGGAGGAGATTGGAAGGAGACAAAAGAGGAGCGACGACAGTGGAGGACGAGAGAGAACCAGGCCTGGGCTTTATTTTGCGTTTTGTTTTTGTTTGTGCGTGACAGTCGTCCACGAGGGGCTGTGGCACTGTTATGTGTTTATTTTGTTATTAAAGTTTCATTTAAATGTACGCCGGTTCCCACCTCCTTCTTCCTGCGATTATGAAGTTTGTAAAGTGTTACAGGGCATTTGATTAGATGCAACTGCAGTCACAATTTATGAGATGCATTATTCGAATGCTTGGCGAACAATATTTTTTTAATCTAAGATGTAAACAGTGTTTTTAATCTAGATGTAAACAGAGAGAGTGTGTCTGAACCCCGAACATTATCAGGAAGGCTAATCCAGAGTTTGGGAGCCAAATGTGAAAAAGCTCTTCCTCCTTTAGTGGACTTTGCTATCCTAGGAACTACCAAAAGTCCAGCGTTTTGTGACCTTAGGGAGCGTGTTGGATTGTAACGAACCAACACAGAGACTGTAGAATTGGGGTAATATGATCACATTTTCTTGACCTGGTATAGCTGCTGCATCTTGGACTACCTGTAGCTTGTTTATTGAAGATGCAGGACAGCCCATGATTAGTGTTTTATCAACTGTAAACAGAAGGTCTGAGAGGAAAATCTGCAAGTTCGTTTAGGAATTCTGTAAACGGCCCTGGTGGTTTATACACAGTAGCCAGAGCAAGAGATACAATATATTTATTTTGCATATCTGACAGTGTAACATTAAGCAGAAGTATGTCAAATGAGTTAAACCTGTATCCTGTTTTCTGGGTAACACTGAGAATATCACTATATATTGTTGCAACACCTCTGCCACGACCAGTCTGACGGGGCTCATGCTTATAACAGTAGTTTGGTGGAGTAGACTCATTTAGACCAATATAATCATTTGGTTTTAGAAAGGTTTCATTCAAGCAGAGTACATCAAAACTATTATCTGTGATCATTTAATTTACAATAACTGCTTTGGGTGTGAGTGATCTAATATTTATGAGCCCAAACTTTAAAAACAGTTTTTGTTAATTTATTAAAAATTTTTCTGGTTTAATCACGATAAGATGTTTTCTAGATCCTTAGATTAAATTTATATTTTGACCTCAATATTCGGGGAACAGACACAGTCTTAATAGATTGGACAGAGCAAGTACTGTAATGGAAATCACAACATGGGCTCAGGAATACTTCTAGAAAACGTTGTCGGTGAACACAATCCACCGTGTAATTCGCCGTTGCCGGCTAAATCTCTATAGGTCAAAAAAAGAAGCTATATCTAAACATGATCCAGAAGCGCAGGCGTTTTCTCTGGGCCAAGACTTATTTAAAATGGACTGTGGCAAAGTGGAAAACTGTTCTGTGGTCAGACGAATCAAAATTTGAAGTTCTTTTTGGAAAACTGGTACACCATCTATGTTGTATTCTGAATAAAATATTGAAATTTGAAGTTTTTATTCACAATTTGTACAGTGTCCCAACTTTGAATCGGGTTTGTAGTTATTAGAAAAAGTCCTGAAAGATGGTGATATAATAGTTCAGACGATCTTAAAACTTGAAAGATGGTTTGGTAGTTTTTAGTAAAAACCTGAAAGATTGTTTTGCTTTTATTGTATAATTGTTGTGTTGTAAGAAGTCGCTGACTTAAGCGGAAGGTCTGGTAGGTGTCGATATTTCACACAGACACGATACGGACTAGAAAGGTCTTCGTGTTTATAAGATAGGGAAAGAAGTCAACATGCTTAAGTGGAAGGTTGAAAGGTGTTGACATTTCACACCAGGGAACGAGACTAGAGAAAGATATATGTTGTTTGTGTGTGCACACTTGTGTAAGCAACGACAATTTGAGATTGTAAAATTATTTTTGTGTTGTTGTCTGACTCTTTGTATAGATATATCTTCATAAGAAGGACACTAAAAAAATTATATAGGGAATATTATAATATATAGAAAATTATTTGTATGCTTAGATAAGCATAGGTAGTGTCTTGTTCTTTTCCTGCAACGAAGAACTGCTTTACTAAAAATAGAATGGAAGGTATGCTGTTGTCGACCAGTGACATTTTTGCATTAAGACACCATTGACAAACTTGTTTGAATGTAAAGAGTGGACTGCTCAACACAATTGGATTTATAATTAATAAGTTCTCTTGAGTGTTCAAATTTCAGAAGGTTTCTGGAACAGTGCCTTGAAGAATGAAAGTGACGGGAGGAGAAAAAGAAGACACAGCAGCACAGAGAAAGAGAGAGAGGCCGATAGGCGTTCAGCCCCCCTGACAATGAAAGTTGATACTTCTGAGGAATCACTATGGGAAAAAGACTGACTTGATACAGGAAAGGTAAAACTTTAACTTGAGACTTTTCCTGAAAGCAAAGAACACATCAGGAGATGTAAAATCGCGGCAGAATCAACAGAAAACCACACTATACTGCATTTCATATCATCTGGCCTTTGAGTGACATCACAAGCTGATGACCCAATGCAACAGTCAAAGACTTCAACAGCTGATCGTCCAACAGAAGAACTTCCATATATTCTTTTATGGGCACAGGTGCGAGATATCCAATGATCACTCTAGATAATGCTTCAAATTTGTTTATTATTATATTAACTTAATATATTTTGATCATTTACTGGTCTTACAGCAGATCTTTGCATTCTCTGCTTAACTAACATTCTCTAGTGACCAGTCCAGCCATCTATATAAAAATAAATGAATATGAAGAGAAACTTCATTGATAGAAGAAGTGGGTGCTTAACTCACAAATTATTTTGAAACTAAGGTTGGATTTAGGATAAGTGAGAGTTACATCAAAAACATAATTTAGCGTATACACAATTAAACTATTAGGTGGGAAAGAAAAATGATAGATAAAAGTGTCTAAAGAAAACTCCAGTTTTCAGAAGGAGATCTACCTCCTCAAGCTGCCTCCAACGCTCAATGGCCTAATCGACCTGGCCCTTTGGGTAGATTCTCGGATTAACCGCCTGGGTAGACAAGTCAGTCCTACACGCCATCCCATCTCTCCGGAAAGGGGCCACTCGAGTCGAGAGAACATGGTCGGTCCCGTCGACGATCACGAACCCATGCAGGTGGGTAGAGCTCAGCTGTCCCGGAGGGAGAGAGAGCGGCGGAGGTCCCAAGGACTGTGTTTATATTGCGGTGGCGCGGAGCATTCCATCTATTCCTGCCCAGTAAAAGAGCCAACCCGGTAGTAAATTTGAGGCTACTATCGGGTGGGATCTCCGCCGGGAAATCCTCAACAACATCATCGACTCTCCTTCCGGTGAAACTGCGGTGGGAGAATCACACTTACGACTGTCACGCCCTTCTGGACTCTGTGTCTCATCCCATCCATGTCACCGCACTCAATGGCCAGGAACTGCCACACGTCACCCACTACACTGAACCCATCACTCTACTCACCTCAGGCAACCACAGTGAAACCATATCCTTTTACCTCATGGACTCCCCTGTAGCTCCCATTGTTTTAGGTCACCCCTGGTTAATCAAACATAATCCACGAGTGGATTGGGGTTCCAACACTGTCACATTGTGGAGTGAAAGTTGTCATGAGTCTTGTCTGTTTTCTGCTTGTCCTGTTGTGCCTGTTTCTGTCTTTCAGAAAGAGAACATGGTGTTATCAAACGTGCCCGCAGAGTACTTGGACCTGAAGGAGGTGTTCAGTAAGTCCCGTGCTGCTTCTCTTCCTCCGCATTGTCCCTACGACTGTGCGATAGATTTAGTGCCAGGTAAGTCTCCGCCTAAAGGCAAACTTTACTCTCTTTCTATTCCGGAGAGGGAGGCAATGGAGAAATACATTTCTGATTCCTTGGCATCGAGGTTCATCCGTCCTTCCTCTTCTCCAGCGGGGGCGGGATTCTTTTTTGTGGGTAAGAAGGATGGTTCTCTGCAATCTTGTGTTGACTACCGAGAGCTGAACAACATCACGATAAAGAACACCTATCCTTTGCCGTTGATGTCTTCAGCTTTCGAGAGGTTACAGGGAGCATCCGTATTCACAAAATTGGATTTAAGAAACGCTTATCATTTGGTCCGCATCAGGAAGGGGGATGAATGGAAAACCGCCTTTAATACCCCTAGAGGGCACTTTGATTACTTGGTGATGCCGTTCGGGCTCTCCAACTCGCCAGGGATTTTCCAAGCCCTCGTTAATGACGTGTTGAGAGACATGGTAGATCAGTTTATATATTTTTACCTGGATGACATACTGATTTTTTCTTCATCTCTCCAGGAACACGTTCAACACGTAAGACGAGTGCTACAGAGAGTACTTGAGAATGGGCTTTTTGTCAAGGCGGAGAAATGCGTATTCCATGCACAGTCTGTCTCCTTCTTAGGGTATATCGTCTCGTCCGAGGGAATTCATATGGATCCTTACAAAGTTAAGGCTGTGATAGATTGGCCATCTCCAGATTCCCGTAAGGCCCTACAGCGGTTTCTGAGGTTCGCCAACTTCTATCGACGTTTCAGTCACAATTTCAGCCAACTAGCCTCACCTCTGACGGCCTTGACCTCCCCCAGTACTCCGTTCAGGTGGTCGGATGCAGCCAAAACTGCATTTACCAACCTCAAGAGCCGCGTTGTTTCGGCTCCCATCCTTGTAGCCCCTGATCTGACATGGCAGTTCGTGGTGGAGGTCGACGCATCAGAGGTGGGGGTAGGAGCAGTGCTTTCCCAACGTGCTGCTTTGGACGATAAGATGCATCCCTGCGTGTTTTTCTCCCATCGATTATCTCCTGCTGAAAGCAATTATGACATTGGTAACAGAGAATTGTTGGCCGTCAAATTAGCTTTAGAGGAGTGGCGTCACTGGTTGGAAGGTTCAGGGGTACCTTTCATTGTTTGGACCGATCATAAGAACTTAGAGTATATTAGAACTGCCAAAAGACTCAATTCCAGGCAGGCTTGGTGGGCACTTTTTTTCGGTCGTTTTGATTTTACTCTATCGTACCGCCCGGGTTCCAAAAATGTCAAACCTGATTGTTTGTCACGTCTTTTTGATCCCTCAGCCCGCCTGGTGACTCCCGAGTGTATTTTACCTGAGAAATGAGTCGTCTCAGCACTCGTATGAGAGGTCGAGTCGAAGGTCAAGACGGCCTTAGAAGGGGTAATGCCTCCGCCCGGTTGCCCACCGAATCGTTTATTTGTGCCGGAGGAGTTACGGTCCGAAGTCATTCAGTGGGGTCACTGCTCTAACGTTGCTTGTCATCCAGGGATAAGCCGAACCAAGGGGTTAGTTAAACAACGATTCTGGTGGCCACTTTTGGCTCGTGACGTCCACGATTTTGTTTTGGCTTGCACAGTTTGCGCCAGTGGTAAGCCATCTAACCGGTCTCCTGATGGGCTCCTTCAACCGCTGTCTGTCCCTTCGAGACCCTGGTCACATATTGCACTAGATTTTGTTACCGCCCTCCCGCCCTCTAATGGCATGATGGTCATTTTGACCATAGTGGACCGGTTCTTGAAGGCGGCACATTTCATCCCCTTGCACAAATTACCGACAGCCAAGGAGACAGCGGTCACTGTCCTAGATCATGCTTTCGGCTACATGGCCTCCCGGTAGACGTGGTGTCTGACAGGGGATCCCAATTTATATCCAAATTTTGGAAAGAATTTTGTAAGTTGCTAGGAGCGTCGGTTAGCCTGTCTTCGGGTTATCATCCCCAGAGTAACGTGCAGTCTGAGAGAGCCAACCAAGATTTAGAGAGGACATTGCGATGTTTAGTCTCTAAGAATCCTTCTTCCTGGAGCCAACAACTCTCTATGGTGGAGTACGCTCACAATTCGTTACCAGTGTCAGCCACGGGCCTCTCTCCGTTTCAGTGCAGCTTAGGTTACCAGCCGCCAGTTTTTCCTAGTCTGGACCCCCTCCGCTCACGTATTTGTCCAGAGGTGCCACCGCACCTGGACCAGAGCCCGCGAGTCTGCTCAGGGTGAGGGAGCGCACTAAGGCTAAGGCCGATCGCCACCGGTCAAAGCCTCCCGTTTATGTCGTGGGTCAAAAAGTGTGGCTTTCTACTAACAATATTCCTCTCCGTTCTGTCTCTAACAAATTAGCTCCCAAAATCATTGGCCCATTTACTATCACCAAAATCATTAGTCCGGTGACAGTCCGCCTCAAACTACCTCCGGCGTACAGGAGGATTTCATCTCGCCTTCCATGTGTCCAAAATTAAACCCGTGTTTTATTCACGTATAAATCCGCCTACCCCGGTTCCCCCGCCGCCGCGTCTCGTAGATGGGGAACCGACCTATTCAGTTAGTCGTATTCTGGACTCGAGACGGAGGGGACGAGGATTCCAGTACCTGGTGGACTGGGAAGGTTACGGTCCGGAGGAGAGAAGTTGGGTACCTGCTAGGGACATACTGAATCACTCCCTTATTGATGATTACAATCAGCAGGTAGGCCCTTCTGGGAACTCCAGGAGGCTTTCTTTGGGGGGGGGGGGGGGGGGGGTACTGTCACGGTTGATAAACCGTGATCTCTGGGTTTGCACTTTGTGGGTGAAGTCTGTGTGTTACGCGTCAGCACTGATTAGTTTGTGGGCGTCTCCGTTCATTGTCAACAGCAACAGCTGTCACTCATTACTCATCCCTATATAATGGCTTGTCTAACGTCTTGTGTTTGTCAGAGCGTTTTTTCTTGTTTGTAACCCGTGTCTTGCCTTCTTGTGTGTTTCTGCGTTGGATGTCCATGTCTTCCCCCGGAACCCCATCCACTCTTCGCAGCCACCATCAAGCAACTCAACTTACCTTCGGCTCGCTTCCCCACAGTTCCTGTGCCACCCTCTCCTGCTGCCTTCTCACCTCCGCCTTCCGGATTCATCACTCCTCTCCACCTTCTTGGACAGTACCTTCCTCCCAGCGTTATTTGTGTTCCAGTTTTGTATTGTCCGCATAGTCTCATGAAACATTGTTCAACTCGAACTTGCTTCCAGCTCCTACTTCACCCAGTCGTCACAGATTGATGATCAGCTGACTTTCTCAGACCACATTGCTAAAACCGATCCTGCAGATTTGCTTTATTCAACATTAAGAAGATCAAGCCCTTTCTTTCGGAACATGCTGCACAACTCCTTGTTTAAGCTCTTGTTCTGTCCAGGCTGGACTATTGCAATGCCCTATTGGCAGGTCTTCTAGCCAGTTCTATCAAACCTTTACGATTAATCCAGAATGCGGCAGCAAGATTAATTTTCAATGAGCCAAAAAGAATACAAGTCACACCTCTGTTTATCAATTTGCACTGGCTTCCAATAGCTGCTCGCATAAAATTCAAGGCATTGATGTTTGCATACAAAACTACCACTGGCTCTGCACCCATTTACCTAAATTTACTACTTCAGACTCATTGCTTTAATTGGGCAGGTACGCCAGTACCGGCACTTCCAATATATAGCTCTTGAGCGTACCGCCACCTCTCCGTTCGCCCAGAACGTGCTTTTAGCGTACCGGTACGCTCATTTGGACATCTGTTTTAATAGAGGTTTAAATCCTTTGCCGGCACTGCCGCATTTCAGAGTGCCCTTCAAAATGCACGCTTCCTAATTCGTCCCACCGAGAGCAGAGACTACATTACCCATACACCCTTGAGTTTTACAAGTGAAAAGCGCATGCATCCCTTTTTCTGCTGTCAGTGTCAACAACTCAACGTGTCTGGAGAGGGTGTGTGAAACGGCACACTCGGCTCGGTAAAAATACAAATACAGTGAACAACACTTAATATGCTCTCCTGGCTTCAGATTCTGAGTGCTAAAAAAAACACGGTCAGAATCAGATGACTCGTTGGCTGACACCCCACCAAGCCAGTATGATATCGCTGCAGGTCAGACGCAAGCTAATGAAGTAATGCAGTAGCTCTTTCTAAGGGTATTTTTTCAAAATCCTTTTGCACATTTTATTTATGTTCAGTAGCTCTTTCTAGCTCAAGCAAATCCACAAACTAATAAAAGGATTTATTATTTTTCATAAGGTCATCTGTTGACTGCTGTATATAAAACCCCTTCATTATAGGTGTTGTTACCTCAGGGGATGAGGGGAGTCATCAAAATTGTTATATATATATATATTATATTGTTATATACCTCTTTTGGGCCACTTAAAGCACTGTTCAGACTTATGTGCCCTCTAGAAGCTTGCGTTCTGCAAGTGAACGTCGCTTGATTGTGCAATCCCAAAGAAGCACAAAGTCACTTTTACAGACTTTTAAATTAAATGTTCCCTCCTGGTCGAATGACCTCCCCAACTCAATCCGAGCAGCTGAGTCCTTAGCCATCTTCAAGAATCGGCTTAAAACACATCTCTTCCATCTTTATTTGACCATCTAACTTTAACACTCACTATTCTAATTCTATTCTTGAAAAAAAAAATCTAACTACCTTTCTAATCTTTTTGTATTCTATTTTCTTTTCATTTATTATGCAATAGTGTTTGTGTGTGTGTGTGTGTGTGTGTGTGTGTGTGTGTGTGTGTGTGTAAAGACCTCTAACACTAGCTTGCTCTATTATTTTTTTATTCTATCTGTTTTCTTTTTATTTATTATATTATTTAAAAGCCCATGCTATGTGTACTGTGTTAACCTAACTGATACTTGTTATAGCACTTATATCATTGCTCTTTTTTGTTGTTTTTGATTGCTTCCACTGTCCTTATTTGTAGGTCGCTTTGGATAAAAGCGTCTGCTAAATGAATAAATAAATGTAAATGAATAAATGGAATAACCAAGGGAATTAAAATAGCAAGCAAGGAATGTGAAAACAAAACTATTGCTCTACCTTCTATAGAAATATATGAAGACCAATCATTAATAATAGCAGATTTCTTTTGGATTTGTGAAAATGAATATTGCCTTCTTTACCTATTGGGTAATTAAGAAATCACCATGGCACAATGGGGAACAGAACAAAATGAAAATCCAGAAAACAACAGAATTAGAAGAGCTTATATACCAGACCCTAATATACATATATATTCAATTGGACAACCTAGAGAAATTCAACATGAATTTAAGGCAAGAGATGAAGTTAGAAGTAAGAAGGTTTTGAATCAATATTTATTTGGATTTCACAAAACAAAAATACAGAATGGATTAATTATATTTATTATAATCAACAAAGATTCATTAATTATACTGATGATGCAATAACATTGTTAGGAGACCAAGTGCATGCAACAAGTAGAATGAGCGTGGGGAGCCTGGTTTGCTAAACTAGGAATGTTTTTAGGAATTGCCATATTAATAGGAGGATTATTATTTTGTTGTGTATTACCTATATTAAGGACATTAATTGTTAATGAGACTGTCAAACAAATGGAAATGATAGCATATCCAAATAATAAGCAAATAATAAGCAAATTACAAGAGACAATTTAAATTAATATTATCCAAAATAGCTGGACAAAGTAGATTTGCAAATATTGAATGAGAGCTCCAGTACCTCAAGTGAGGACGAAAATGATGAGATGAACCATACTCTGGGTGTATGTGCTAGCCTAACCTCTCCCCAGGAGTGACCCTTTACGATGCGCATTGTATCTGGGTTGAAGACAACTTACTGTATGTGTGCTCTGATTTTTGAGTTTGTGTTATATATTATATATGCTAACGAATGCGAACTATTGATCATACCCCCGATATTTTTTTTTTTTAAAAAAGGTAAGGAATCAGAATCTTTTACTCCCTTTTACAACAAATCCAATTAAGAATTGTTAGGGGAGATGTTTGGTTCTGATATCCTCCGGAGCGTGATTGCATAATTGGGACATTGGTAATGAATATGTGTGACTTCATTTAGTCACTATAGTACTAAAGCTAAGAAACCTAACTTATGAAGTAACGCTCTGGGAAACTTAGGTAAGTGAGGCTTAATTAGGCCTCAGAGGGGGGAGAATGTAGAAGATTTTCAGTGATCTTAATTCAGTATAATACATAGAAGTATGCCTATTTGTAGGAAGAAACTAGTCTACTATTGTCTATTATTATTTAAAGAGACTGTGTGAGTAACTGTGTTAAAAGTTGCAGTAAAGTGAACTATTTTAAAACTTGAAGACCCTGCATATATGGAAAGAATCTGTTCAGGACCAGAAATATATACATGACAGCTATTGATCATTCTACATATGGTGAAAAACACCTATCTGAAAATACAACAATGAATATATGGAACTCTGTAAAGAGCTCCAAACACACACACATATGTATAAAGAGTATATGGAGTTTTCTTCAGCAAATGTAACTCGGCTTTGTTGTGGTCAGTAAAGTCTACTGGCTTGGCTTCAAAACCTCTCTTAGCAGTTTATTTTGAACAAGGAAAAATCCACAACAAGCACTCCTGAATTAATTCAAACACATTAAATGTGACCACTAAAATAGTCCGTTTACAGCTCAGGTGTGTCAGGATGCAAAGGTGGTTACCAGCTACACTGTCTAACGGTTTGTTTGCATTAATTGGCCTATTAAATGTTATTTCTCCATTCATTTGATTTGTTAACTTTTTTTTACAAGTATGCATGAATATACCTGTAGAGTGCACTGTGTATCTCTGTATAACTTTGTTGACAAATCATTAACACACAAACCTTTGTGTGTGTGTGTGTGTGTGTATATATATCCTACTATAGTTGCTTGCATCTCAGCTTATCTAACAGATTTGCTTTATTCAAAATCAAGAAGATCAAGCCCTTTCTTTCGGAACATGCTTCACAACTCTTGTTCAAGCTCTTGTTCTGTCCAAGCTGGACTATTGCAATGCTCTCTTGGCAGGTCTTCCAGACAGTTCTATCAAACCTTTCCATTTAATCCAGAAAGCGGCAACAAGATACATTTTAATGAGCCGAAAAGAATGCACGTCACACCTGTGTTTATCAATTTGCACTGGCTACCAATAGCTGCTTGCATAAAATCCAAGGCATTGATGTTTGCCAACAAAACCTCCACTGGCTGCACCCCTTTACCTAAATTCATTACTTCATACTTACATACTTACAGTATGTGCCCTCTAGAAGCTTGCATTCTGCAAGTGAACATCGCCTTATTTTGCCATCCCAAAGAGGCACAAAACCACTTTCACAGACTTTTAAATAAAATGTTCCCTCCTGGTGGAATGACCTCCCCAACTCAATCCGAGCAGCTGAGTCATTAGCCATCTTCAAGAATCGGCTTAAAACACATCTCTTACATCTTTATTTGACCCTCTTACTCTAGTACTATTCTTATTCTATTTTTAAAAAATGCCCTTTTTAGACTTGCACTCTATGTATTTACTAAAAGCTTGTTTTCTTTAAAAAAAAAGAATGAAAAAGAAACTAACACTAGCTTCTCTAATCGTTCACTAATTCATTTCCTATTCTATCTTTTTTCATTTTCTTTTTTTTATTCATTATATGGTTAAAAAACCTTGCCATACGTATACTGCATTAAGCTAACTGAGACTTGTTATAGCACTTGCATATCATTTCTCTTTGTTGATTTTGATTGCTTCTATTGTCCTCATTTGTAAGTCGCTTTGGATAAAAGCATCTGCAAAATGACTAATGACTAAATGACTATGAACAAGGCAACATTTTCACATTTATTGTAATAATCCCTTTTCAAAGTAAACTATCAAAAGAAAAAATGCAACTTGTGTGTTTTCAAAAAGCAAATTTGTACTGTTTACCAAGTAAACTAATCTGTCAATCTCTGTTTCTAGAAATACAAAGAAAAACATCTTTCAGATGTCAAATCACTTACTGCTCACACAACAGATAGAGACACATAGCCAGTCATACTGGTTTTGAAATGTATAACACATGAATTCATTCTTCTAAATACAATTGGATTCCTACATTAACATACATGTTTACATGTGTGTGTGTGTGTGTGTGTGTGTGTGTGTGTGTGTGTGTATACATGAGTGTGAGAGTGTGAGGGTGCCAATGGATGCTGAGGAATTCCTAGAGGAAGTGCTTCATTAAACCAACAGCTGTGACCGCACTGCCCTCTATGTGTGCTAAACTGATAGCAGAAGCTCTTCTTTCTTTATTTATTGCTTGTTATCGTTCCTTTGGATCAAATTAATGTGTATGAAGATTTACTTTTGGTAAAACGGTGTCCTTGCATTTGCCTAATCAATTTAATTAAAAATAATAATTTAATGTTCTCCTTTACTAAATGATACCTCATAGCAATTTATAGATTGGCTTGATTGCAGGTCTCTCTGCTCAACTGTTTCTGTCTGCTCTGGCCTTTTTTAAGCCTGACGTCTGCTCCATAAATTTTGCACTGTACTACTGATCTGCTCTGTTGACAACCTGGCCCATAACATCTCTGTAAGCTCATCATTTTACATGGTGCTTGTTTAAACAATCTTCGAGATATAAGGGCCAAAGGGGCCTCTTTTTTGTCAGATGTTATCTTGAAAAACTGTAGGCCAACATTCATCCATATTAAAGAGAGTCTAGGATTCAGAGCGCTTTTTATCCAGATATTCAGGACAAAGCCTGGTGAAGTCCTGAAGCTGTAATACCTTAAAAACATATGCTTAAAAAAAATCTGGCACATGAAAACATCTACAACTAAGAATATTTTGTTCATGTTGTGTTGGTCAGTTAACTTTTGGGGCTTACTCAAATCCAAGAGGATAGATATTTATCTTTCTCATGCTTCAAAAGCAGCCAAAAGTTCCAGTGCGGAACATTTAGTTTTCAGCATCATTTAATCTGCTCTTATGTAATGTTTATTTAAGCTTAAGCCTGAATAAATTATTGGAGCTTGAACTAGAAACACTTTTACCTCATTCATGCTTGCTGACCTAACTGAGCTGGATAAGAGTGAAAAAAAAAATAGCTGGCACTCGTGTGTCGCAGTTTCTGTTATGCCCTACTGAAGGCCATTTAAGATTAGACTGTAGACCTTAATTAGAAAAACACAGGGAAGATGGACTGAAAACCTTCTGTCTCTTCTGGTGATGAGAACAGTAAGCACTGCATCAGTCACATGTGAGTACGAGTAAATAAAGACTAAAGATGTAATGGATTATAAGCAATGCTGAAGCAATGCTGTATTATCTTAAAGCACTTAAAAATTCCTGCCTGATAGCTATGTTGACATTATGACATGAAATCATGAATCTTCTTTTATTAACTCATTGCAATGCCCAGAGGCTATAAACATCCAATCATTTTGCTTCAACCTTACATATTTCAACAAGTTATCCTGCTTCAATCATTCACATTAAATATAATAAAATTGTGAAAAAAATAAATAAATCTCATTCCATTGAGGATCAGGTTAACTGTTCATTCTAATCTGTATTTAATGATGAGCTGAATGTGAAATATATATTCATCATGACTAACGACCTTGCCCTTAAAAATCCATGAATATGTCATCCTAGAATCATGTTACATAAGTAAGTTAGTGTGTTTGGCTATTTTTTTTTTATCTATAGACTCAAATATCACCCTTCTTCCATATAGCTTCAGAGGTATAACATAAGACTTCCTTTCCATACATTACACTTTTGCCATGGGCCTTGAGACTGATGCCCAAACTTTTGTGTGGTTAATCCACTATTAAACACATTATGAAAGCAATTAACCTGTCAAATGAAGGTAATGGAAAAGTGCAAAAAAAAAAAATTATTAATCTAATTTTATTAATCTAATTTAGATTTTGATAATATTAACTATTAACTAATTACTTCATGGTGGAATCTAATACTACAATAAAAAAATACTTATTTAGATACTTCAATAAATAAACAAATAAATATGTGAGCTGCAATATTTATTTCATCAACATAGGCCTACAGATATTGCAATGTCCAAAGGCTATGGAATTGTTCAACAACAAAAAGAAAATTAATTTAAATTTTGATGATGTCATGAAATAATAAACAAACTGCTTAGTGACGGAATCTAACAGAACACCTACATTTTCACCAAATTCTAAAAGGCAGAAACTTCAATAAACTGGAATATTATATATAAGAACTACAATAAATTCTCCACAAAACACACATCCTGATCCATATTCACTTCACTCACTTATTTGCAACTTTAAAACTATAAAATAAACTATAAATGTTTTAAAATCAAGCTTACTTGCTAACAAATGGGAAATGTTTTGATGGGCAAAAAAGAGGCCAGATTAAGTAAACTATTAAAAAAGAACAGGATTCAGTGAACAAGAATAGCTTTTAACTGTCTTTTAATTTATTCAGTGTCTTCCCTTCATTATTAACCATTTCATTACCATCACATAAGTATTATGTGTTTGCTGGAAAGAAAAAAAATGAGTCATGCCAAACATAAGCTGCCATTTAGGAATCCTGTCTATTTCTGCTGAACACTTAAATAACACTTGGTAACTGTCATCTTAACAATATCTTATTTTTATGAGCAAATGTTCATAATGCTTAAATAAAAAGGGCAATTATCACACAATAGAAAGTGATGCTTAAATTAAAAGGGCAATTATCACACAATAAAAAGTGATTGCGGTTCAATTCTCTTTACCCCCCCCCCCCCCCCCCCCAAAAAAAAACACACATCTATGATGAAATACACTGATTAAAGCTCAGGTTTGGAGAGTAGGTGCACCAAGAACAGAGGGATCTTTGTTTTTGTTTTTTTAAAGAACCATGTTCACAGCTTTTCATGTTTCCTGCCTCTCGAGGCAGCTGTTTATGTTGCCATGCTCTAAAAACACCTGTTCCCAATAGACTCCTTGGTCTGACACCATAGAACCATAGTGGTTCACTTTCAGTTTACATGCTAGACCTGTTGACAAGAGGTGTGTCTTTTCAAGGTGAAACCTGTTGAGCCAGTTTGTAAGCCCTCGGTCAGAAAGATGCCGAAAAGTGTATTTTTTAAAGACAAATATAGAAAACAGAACGGATCATTACAACTCTGGGCGCCGTACAAATACACTTACAGCAGCAATACAAATTCAGACTGGACCTGTTATCCGAGGAAATGGCGATCCGTAACTTTGCTATTGAGTATGACGCCTTAAATGATCGCAACACCTTCAGCAATGGGGATACTTTGGTGGGCAGAGTTATCATGGAAGTGTCAAAGGAAACCAAAATCAAGGCTCTGACTTTCAAGGTGAAAGGCAAGGCTGATGTGTCATGGACTGAGACGCAAGGGGAAGACAGTGTGACGTACTGGGATAAAGAAAAGTATTTCTCACAAACTCAATCTGTTTTACCGGAGGATAACGAAGGTAATATCTAATGTGAAAGATGATGTTATAAATGTTCATCTGTTCAAAATAATCTTTACATTTAATGTCATTTATTCTATAGTGCAAAACAAAGACTGTATAGTAAGAAATGGAAAAACATTAAATACTGGACAACATTATGATTGTGTACTGTGGTATGTGTCTGTTATTTGTAGGCAAACTGTTTCAAAGTTTTGGGTTAGTAAGATTTCTCATTTTACAAGAATAATAATTTCATTTAGCAAGAACACATGCAATTTATCAAAAGTGAAAGTAAAGACACTTCTGATATTACAAAAGTATTAGAGAAAATATTTAGTTAAAATGGTGTTCTTTTAAACTTTCTATTTATCAAAAACCTTGAAAAAAATTGTTTCCACAAAACTTATAGAATAGATTCCCAAAAAGTTGGCACACTGTACAAATTGTGAGTAAAAAAGGAATGGAATAATTAATGAATCTCATAAACTTATATTTTATTCACAATAGAATATAGATAAAATATCAAATCTTGAATGTGAGAAAATTTTAAATGGCATGCAAAATATTGGATTATTTTGGATTTCATGAGAGCTACATTTTCCAAAAAAGTTGGGACAGGTAATAAGAGGTCGGAAAAGTTAAATGTACATATAAGGAACAGCTGGAGGACCAATTTGCAACTTATTGGCTCAATTGGCAACATGACTGGGTATAAAAAGAGCCTCTCAGAGTGGCAGTGTCTCTCAGAAGTCAAGATGGGCAGAGGATCACCAATTCCCCCAATGCTGCGGCGAACAATAGTGGAGCAATATCAGAAAGGAGTTTCTCAGAGAAAAATTGCAAAAAGTTTGAAGTTATCATCATCTACAGTGCATAATATCAGCCAAATAATCAGAGAATCTGGAACAATCTCTGTGCGTAAGGGTCAAGGTTGGAAAACCATACTGGATACCTGTGATCTTCGGGCCCTTAGACAGCACTGCATCACATACAGGATTGCTACTGTAATGGAAATCACAACATGGGCACAGGAATACTTACAGAAAACATTGTCGGTGAACACAATCCACCGTGCCATTCACCGTTGCCGGCTAAAACTCTATAGGTCAAACAATAAGCCATATCTAAACATCATCCAGAAGCGCAGGCGTTTTCTCTGGGCCAAGGCTCATTTAAAATTGACTGTGGCAAAGTGGAAAACTGTTCTGTGGTCAGACGAATCAAAATTTGAAGTTCTTTTTGGAAAACTGGGATGCCATGTCATCCGGACTAAAGAGGACAAGGACAAGCCAAGTTGTTATCCGCGCTCAGTTCAGAAGCCTGCATCTCTGATGGTATGGGGTTGCATGAGTGCGTGTGGCATGGGCAGCTTACACATCTGGAAAGGCACCATCAATGCTGAAATGTATATCCAAGTTCTAGAACAACATATGATCCCATCCAGATGTTGTCTCTTTCAGGGAAGACCTTGCATTATCCAACATGACAATGCCAGACCACATACTCCATCAATTACAACATCATGGCTGTGTAGAAGAAGGATCCGGGTACTGAAATGGCCACCCTGCAGTCCAGGTCTTTTACCCATAGAAAACATTTGGTGCATCATAAAGAGGATGATGCGACAGAGAAGAACTAAGAAAGTTGAGCAACTAGAAGCCTGTATTAGACAAGAATGTGACAACATTCCTATTCCTAAACTTGTCTCCTCAGTCCCCAGATGTTTGCAGACTGTTATAAAAAGAAGAGGGGATGCCACACAGTGGTAAACATGGCCTTGTCCCAACTTTTTTGAAATGTTTGGATGCCATGAAATTTAAAATCAACGTATTGTTCCCTTAAAATTATGCATTTTCTCAGTTTAAACATTTGATATGTCATCTATGTTGTATTCTGAATAAAATATTGAAATTTGAACTTCCACATCATTGCATTCTGTTTTTATTCACAATTTGTACAGTGTCCCAACTTTTTTGGAATCGGGTTTGTATTTTCAACATTGATAATAATAAATATTTATTGGAGCACAAATCAGCATTATAGAATGTTTATGAAGGATCATGTGAGTATTGGCCTTGAAAATTTCAGCTTTGTCATGATAGGAATAAATTACATTTTAAAATATATTAAAATAGAAAACTATATTACTATATTATTTTCAAATATAGTAATATTTCATTATTATGTTTTAAGAGACTTCTTTCAAAAACGTAAAAAAAAAAAAAATAAATCTTACCAACTACACACTTTTGAATGGCAGTGTATTATTAAATACCAACATTAACATTAACCAACAGACAACATTAACAACATTATGTAATGTGTCTGAATCTTTTTGCTAGGCTCTATAACTCTTGTGGCTGGCAGACATGCCTTACCTTTTGCCTTTCAGCTTCCCTACCAGTAAGTCATCACCTTCTTGTCCTGCAGGCATTCAGTCTGGTTAATAGATGTGACTTATGTATAGACAGTATATACTTTATTGATTCCTGAGAGAAAATCAATCTTCCTTTGAAACAATCTCATTTACTTTTTGCAATGTAGTCAATACTTCAATGTGCTATATCCTGTATGCTGAAATATTGATCCTATCATATGATGCAAGATTCTTTCTGAAGACTTGTTAGTCATCGATGCCAAACCTCTCTCTTTCAGGGGCCTGCCTTCATCTTTTAAAGGTGCTCATGGTAAAATTCATTACCGAATTTCAGCCAAGTTGAGCAGGTTTATGCGTACAGCAAGTAAAGCTGAAGCCAAGTTTACCTTCGTTGCCAGAGCTGATTATGACCAGTCAACAATGATGGTATGATGACAGCTTTTATCAGTTAGACCAGAGAAAATATTCAAAGCCTCATTTTAGTGCATGAAATACAAAACAGACATATATGGACCAATAATAATATCAATATGACAACTTTATCAAAAAATAGGGGTGGGCGATATATATTATTGTTATTTTTGCTTTAATAAAGGCCTTTATGATATCAAAAGTTTACATACCATAAAATATCATAATTCTTGTCACCAGTGTCAACATCACAAAATCTAATACTAGGCTGAATAAAAAAAAATAAAAAATGATAGACAGCAGGAATATTAGACTTCTGTCACTTTAAGAGCTTCCTGGATCCAATATAATGTGTCTTCTTTCTTAGCTGTTTGCTTTCACATAAGACTTAAATTACTGCAAGGATACATTTTGACAAATACAAGTGTGTGTACTTAACTGTTCAAGGCCTATATAGCGGGAAAAATAACTCAAGTTCAATACCTGCTCTATCAGCACAACTTTCATGTGCGCAAGCCTCTTAGACAGCACTCAGAAACAGTCTCTCAGACAGCAAGCTTATATAGCGAAATGAGTAATACGTTTTCATGACCACATAGAACAGCAATGTCATGTTAGCATATAACCATCTCCGTGATAGAGATAATAGTCCAAAATCTCTACCAGTTGACAAATTTCTACCACTTAATCATGTCTACTGGTATATCGCCGAACCCTAAAAGGCCCAAAAGACTACATTTTCCTGTTGTTGAAACAAACTTAATGTTTAATGTTTTACTCTGGAACAGATTAACAGATGTAACTATAACTTTATAAATGTTAATTAAGTGATCCTAAAACTTTCATACTCTGCAGGCATCTCAACACGGCAGTAAAGACAAAGATGTCATATTTTTTGCCTCTGGAAATATTTCGATGAATATTTTCCTGCCAAAGACAGGCTACCAGCAAGGTAAGCCAAGCAATATACCCAGCATTTTGATTAATTAATGGAGTTATAAATAAAAAAAACAAAAAAAAAACATCATACAACATAGATAACTGCTTTGATTAATTTGACAAGCTGTAAAACAATACTTATATCTCAAACAGGTGAAAGGCTAGTTGTCAACGGTGAGATTGTAAACAGCTCAACTCGAAAAATTGTGCCAAAGTACATTATCTACCAGAAGCAAAGCTTCTTTGCTGGAGGCCAGAGAGCTGTTCATACCACCCAGATACTGAAGGATAAAGGAGAGCCTTTAGTGTCCTCCACCAGACAGAATCTGTCAAAAGTATTAGTCCTTCCCACAGAAATCAGCACCACCATCCAGAACTGCAGAATCCTCAAGGTCGAATACAGACTGAAGGTAGGCACCAGAAAACAAGACAGGCCTCTAGCAGGTTTCCAAAAGACTTTGATTTTCTTTCAACAGCAAAAATGGTTTAATGTACTTTGTATTCATGAATGATACCATTTTTTTTATATTATAGTCTGCTTTTGTGTTTTCAAGAAACAAAGGACTGGAAATAAAAGATAATGTCACTCAAAAAAAAAAACTATGCTCAAAACATTATGCTTTTTTTTACTGTTCAAAGTTTCTTTCTTGAAATCATCTACAGTATAGTTTGTTTCTGTTGCAGGTTATTTTGGAAGTATCGTTCACTAAAAACCCTGTGATTAAACTCCCGTTGATCATACTGCCTCAACATGACGGGACCTCATCCAAAGAGATGGAGGCAGGACTACATAGAGACCTGGCCAAAATGAATATTTGAAATTAATATAAGCAATGAGCACTAGATTTGTTTGCACTTTTGTTTTACACTTATTGTATCCTACTATAAAAATTCTTTTATTTTCGAAAATGTGAAATGATATATGACAAATAAGCAAAAATGTGATATATTTCTCATAATAAGGGAACAGTTCACTCAAAAATGAAAATCTTGAAATAATTTGTTGTTCATGACACCTGTATGTTTGCAAAAAAATAAAAATAAATACATTTTCTCTCTCTCTCTCTCTCTCTCTCTCTCTCACACACACACACCCACACACACACACACACAGAATGTTTTTTTTTTTTTTTGAAGAATAGTATGTTCCACAGGAGAAAGAAAGTCATACAGATTTTAAATGAAATGAAAATTAGTAAATTTTCATTTTCCTTTTTGGGTGGACTACCTTTAAAATGAAGAGAATTATATCTTTCTAACTAAATGTATTTTATCGCTTTCGTCCTTAAAAAAAAAAAAAAGAGTACAATATAAAAAAAATAAAAATAAAACATTAATGCATGTCTCCCTGAGAGTTTAATGGTCTTTATTGTTGACTATAATCTCTCTGTAACCTCATTTGTTATTAGATCAGCTTGGTTAATTCAATGAAATGGGAGAGTATGTCATGTTCCCTTTACAAAGCGAGCATGTAAAGATAAATGGAACATCAGAATGGCATTTACCGTGACACTAAAGCCCTCACGCTGCTATAAATACAGAGGAAGGCTCTGCCTGTCAACCTGGAGGCCACTCCGCTCCAGCGGATATCTTTCTGCACCAGTATCCTAGGGGCTCTTTGCTGTGTGTACTAACTCACAGCTCCTTAATTCAGTGCTCAAAACACACTTTAGTGTAGACTGAAGGATGTGCAATCAATATTACAGCTAATCTGTGACCTTTGACCCCACAGCAAAATATGTAATACAGAACGTCTGAGCTTTGTAAATGGATGACACTAAATTTATCTGTTCCATCGGAAGAGCCCTTTGATATTTTTGAGCAAAAAACACACACACACACACACACACACACACACACACACACACACACACACACACACACACACACACACACACACACACAAACAACACCATACTTTAGAAGTAATAAAACAAATGACTTATTTCAATGATTAAATATTCTTGTGGCATTCTGTTTACAACATCAACATTATATGATCTATCGATAATGCCAATTGGAAAGTGCTTTTACTGTAAATGATCAGCAGTAATCTTTAGATGACAGTGATTGGACGAGTTCAATATTTTGCCTCCCCCGGCTGGAAAACAAATGTTGTTACTTCTTTACTTACACGACTTGACAATTTAATAGTGTCTGTTCTCTGGTGCTCAACATGTAATTGTAGTAATTCACTTATCGAGTTGAAATCGTTAACTGCTGTGTGTGTGTTGGCTTGCACCATCAGTAAATAATGTTAGAACATTAGATAAAGCTCACGGGAGGCTGAACATAGACAGTTTATCGAAAACCATTGCTCCAATCTAATTACAGGTGACGTGAGACTAATATCTTTTCTGTGAGAACTAACACAAATAGGTTAATTAGGGCAGCATAATTGAATTGTTGCATTTGTTTAACTAAACCAGATGACCTTTAATTAATCCTTTAACATTAATAGCATACATGCATACTGTACAATCTCCTGTGTGAAGTGGACTCAAAATAACATGAGATATTGAATGGCTAATCCTAAACTCCAGCTTCCCACAGAATACCTTTATGTTATTTACCCACATTATCCAACACACTGCTAAATAAATAGCAACTGATTGGGTGGAATGCCACACATGATGAACGTTTTTCAGCATGAGGTGATTCCGTAGTTGGCCTACAGAATGTTGCTCATTTTAATGTCAAAGAGTCATGGGCTGTTCCTCAGTTTCCTAGAATGCAAAGAACAGACTTGTCACATTGAAAGAACACACCGGGAAGGACATGAGGAGACAGAGCCTGAGATATGCTGAGATCTTGTTGCTTAACTGAATATCTCAACACATTTTAAGCAATGGGACGGCACCATCCAATGCACAATAAATTGTGTAAATGAGCATGCATATTTAATGTTACTGATGCTTTGTCAATGTTAAGATTCTTTTTAATATGGCAATAAAAATTAGTGCAGGGTTTCCAAAAGGACTTCATCACTTTATTAAATTATTCAAAGCCAAAAAAAAATTTTTCACAAGCTGTCACATATTTGTTAGCTTGCAGCAGGAATCTATCAAGTCAGAGCAAGAGAACTTTAAAGCTCACAGACTTCTGCACTGACTTTTTTATATCGACGTTGGTTCTCAAGTCTAAAGTCAATGTATCCTCAATATCAAGAATCCAGGTACTTTCATGCATCATCTGTGCTTGTGTTCTTGAGTATTAAAATAAACTTCGGCAGTTGATGATGATGTAGAACAAGAATACAAGGACATAAAATCAAACATTTATTGAGAAACAGCCATTTGCTATATTTTGAGTAGTGCTATATTGAAATAGGGCTGGTCTTTACATACCTGTCAGATGTGTCATCCTTTCTAAGAGAGTGGCTCTTGGCTAGAATAAATTGCAGTGTGGACCAGATTTATGCTGTTTAGTCAAAGGTCTGGCTATGGGAGATTAGTGCAATAATATAAAAATTGTGACATCTTGGCACCAGCTGTGAAGGCTATCATTTGGCTACAGGATAGGTGAATCGTACGCCACATGCTGTATGTTGCAGTTTCTCCAGGCCTGATTCTGTTACCACTGAGATTCAGATTAAATATATTCCTTACAGATCATAAACTGGAGGAAGAGAAAGAGGTCTGTTGGAGCGACTGAGCTAGAGCGGTCACCGCACCTCATTAGGTCCAACATTTAGCCTGTGTTTGAGCAAATCTATGAGCAGACAGCTGTCACAGTTTGCACTTACTAATGAGAGGAGCAGCTTATTTAAAGTCAGTGAACATACTCGGACTGAAGGGAACTCATCAGTGACCCATTATAGATTCAGACACTCACATGTCTGTAGCCACTACCCAATATCTCAAAATTAATATGGTTTTATAACAACAACAATAATTATAATTATTAATGTCCTCATTTGTTAGTCGCTTTGGATAAATATATAATATAATATAATATAATATAATATAATATAATATAATATAATATAATATAATATAATATAATATAATATAATATAATATAATATAATATAATATAATATAATATAATATAATATAATAATGACTCCTGGGATTTTTCATATAAATGCTGGTTCTCAAGTTTGAAATCAATGCATCTTCAGTGTCAAGAACACATCCGGGTTCTTTCACGCATCCTACTCTGTAGCTTTTTTATTTATTTAATTTTTTTAAATGATGCATTGTTGAGCATGATGAGCGGGGAGGGGCCGAGAGCTGTGGGAATAGAGTGAGGCCGGTGGAGTGATTTGGAAATGAGTGACACCTGCTCCACTCACTGGTCTCCAAGTCCCACGGAGGAAATCGGAAAGATACTTTAGAGGAGCGACGACAGTGAAGAACGAGAAAGGACCAGGCCTGGGCTTTATTTTGTGTTTGGTTTTTGTTTGTGCAGGGCAGTCGTCCACGAGGGGCTGTCACGCTGTTTTGGGTTTATTTTATTATTAAAGAATTATTTGAATGTCCACCAGTTCCCGCTTCCTTCTTCCCGGGATTGTTACGTTTTTTTTAAATTGTTACACTGAGAATGTTATTGTTCATAAAAAAGAGCTTTAAAGGAAGATAGCTTTTTTCTGATTGGTATGATGAGCAGGGAATTACATGATGAACTCCAGATGTTTGGGTATTACTATATTAATTCTCAGCACATAGAGACTTTTTCACCTAGATATCACACTATAGAGACTGTGTCTGTTCCCCGAACTAGAAAATACAAAAAATGTCCAAACCAAGTTAAGATTAACAATTTAATGGAGGTTCAACAAATAAAAAACAGAAGCAATATGGATAAACAAATGATAAAGCTTGGCTTATTGAATATCAGATCCCTTTCAACGAAAACACTTTTTGTAAATAATATGATCGATGATCATAATATAGATGTACTCTGTTTGACAGAAACCTGGCTAAAACCTGATGATTACATTATTTTAAATGAGTCCACCCCCCAAGATCACTGTTATAAACATGAGCCGCGTCTAAAAGGCAAAGGTGGAGGTGTTGCTTCAATTTATAACAACAATTTCAGGATTTCTCAGAGGGCAGGCTTTAAGTATAACTCATTTGAAGTAATGGTGCTTCATTTAACATTATCCAGAGAAACAAATGTTAATGATAAATCCCCTGTTATGTTTGTACTGGCTACTGTATACAGGCCACTAGGGCACCATACAGACTTTATTAAAGAGTTTGGTGATTTTACATCCGAGTTAGTTCTGGCTGCAGATAAAGTTTTAATAGTTGGTGATTTTAATATCCATGTTGAAAATGAAAAAGATAGACATTCTGAACTCTATTGGTGTTAGACAACATGTTTCAGGACCTACTCAGTGTCGAAATCATACTCTAGATTTAATACTGTCACATGGAATTGATGTTGATAGTGTTGAAATTATTCAGCCAATTCATGATATCTCAGATCATTATTTAGTTCTGTGCAAACTTCATATAGCCAAAATTGTAAATTCTACTTCTTGTAACAAGTATGGAAGAACCATCACTTCTACCACAAAAGACTGCTTTTTAAGTTATCTTCCTGATGTATCCAAATTCCTTAGCATATCCCTTCGGCTCCTTTACGCTTAAGGAAGGTTAAGGAAAACAGTTTGACACCATGGTATAATGAGCATACTCGCACCCTAAAGAGAGCAGCCCGAAAAATGGAGCGCAGCTGGAGGAAAACAAAACTAGAGGTATTTCATATTGCTTGGCGGGAAGGTAACATTCTACAGAAAAGCATTAAAAACTGCTAGATCCGATTACTTTTCTTCTCTTTTAGAAGAAAACAAACATAACGCCAGGTATTTATTCAATACAGTGGCTAAATTAACGAAAAATAAAGCCTCAACAAGTGTTGACATTTCCCAACACCACAGCAGTAATGACTTTATGAACTACTTTACTTCTAAAATCGATACTATTAGAGATAAAATTGCAACCATTCAGCCGTCAGCTACAGTATCACATCAGACAGTGCACTATAGACCCCCTGAGGAACAGTTCCACTCATTCTCTACCATAGGAGAGGAAGAATTGTATAAACTTGTTAAATCATCTAAACCAACAACATGTATGTTAGACCCTATACCATCTAAGCTCCTAAAAGAGGTGCTTCCAGAAGTCATAGATCCTCTTCTGACTATTATTAATTCCTCATTGTCATAAGGATATGTCCCCAAAACCTTCAAACTGGCTGTTATTAAGCCTCTCATCAAAAAACCACAACTTGACCCCAAAGAACTAGTTAATTATAGACCAATCTCGAATCTCCCTTTTCTGTCCAAGATACTAGAAAAGGTGGTATCCTCACAATTATATTCCTTCTTAGGGAAAAATTGTATATGTGAGGATTTCCAGTCAGGATTTAGACCGTATCATAGTACTGAGACTGCTGATCGTGGGTGTATCTCTCTGTTAGTTTTATTGGATCTTAGTGCTGCGTTTGACACAATTGACCACAACATTCTTTTGCATAAACTTGAACACTTTGTTGGCATCAGTGGAAGTGCATTAGCATGGTTTAAATCGTACTAATATGACCGCCATCAGTTCGTAGCAGTGAATGAAGATGTATCCTATCGATCACAAGTGCAGTATGGAGTACCTCAAGGCTCAGTACTAGGGCCATTACTCTTCACGCTTTATATGTTACCCTTGGGAGATATCATCAGGAAACATGGTGTTAGCTTTCACTGTTATGCTGATGATACTCAGCTCTATATTTCTTCGCGGCCCGGTGAGACACACCAATTTGAAAAACTAATGGAATGCATAGTCGATATAAAAAACTGGATGACGAGTAATTTCTTACTGCTAAATTCTGAAAAAACAGAGGTGTTAATTATAGGACCTAAAAACTCTGCTTGTAATAACCTAGAACAC
Source organism: Carassius carassius (assembly GCF_963082965.1). Lineage (NCBI taxonomy): Eukaryota > Metazoa > Chordata > Actinopteri > Cypriniformes > Cyprinidae > Carassius > Carassius carassius. Next base: position 19,701,854 of record NC_081775.1, read on the forward strand.
TGTCTAAGACTTGATGGTTGCTCTGTCAATTCTTCGTCATCAGTTAGTCATCAACACAACCTAGGTGTGCTATTTGATCGCAATCTTTCCTTAGAAAGCCACGTTTCTAGCATTTGTAAAACTGCATTTTTCCATCTCAAAAATATATCTAAATTATGGCCTATGCTCTCAATGTCAAATGCAGAAATGTTAATCCATGCATTTATGACCTCAAGGTTAGATTATTGTAATGCTTTATTGGGTGGTTGTTCTGCACGCTTAGTAAACAAACTACAGCTAGTCCAAAATGCAGCAGCAAGAGTTCTTACTAGAACCAGGAAGTATGACCATATTAGCCTGGTCCTGTCAACACTGCACTGGCTCCCTATCAAACCCTAGTTTTTAAAATATTGCTTATTACTTATAAAGCCCTGAATGGTTTAGCACCTCAGTATTTGAATGAGCTCCTTTTACATTATAATCCTCTACGTCCGCTACGTTCTCAAAACTCAGGCAATTTGATAATATCAAAGATATAGAATATCAAATATAGAATATCAAAATCAACTGCGGGCGGCAGATCCTTTTCCTATTTGGCGCCTAAACTCTGGAATAACCTACCTAACATTGTTCGGGAGGCAGACACACTCTTGCAGTTTAAATCTAGATTAAAGACCCATCTCTTTAACCTGGCATACACATAACATACTAATATGCTTTTAATATCCAAATCCGTTAAAGGATTTTAAGGCTGCATTAATTAGGTAAACCGGAACCGGAAACACTTCCCATAACACCCTATGTACTTGCTACATTATTAGAAGAATGGCATCTACGCTAATATATGTCTGTTTCTCTCTTGTTCCGAGGTCACCGTGGCCACCAGATCCAGTCTGTGTCCAGATCAGAGGGTCACTGCAGTCACCCGGATCCAGTACGTATCCAGACCAGATGGTGGATCAGCACCTAGAAAGGACCTCTACATCCCTGAAAGACAGCGGAGACCAGGACAACTAGAGCCCCAGATACAGATCCCCTGTAAAGCCCTTGTCTCAGAGGAGCACCAGGACAAGACCACAGGAAACAGATGATTCTTCTGCACAATCTGACTTTGCTGCAGCTTGAAATTTAACTACTGGTTTCGTCCGGTCAGAGGAGAACTGGTTTCTCCCAAGGTTTTTTTCTCCATTCTGTCACCGATGGAGTTTCGGTTCCTTGCCGCTGTCGCCTCTGGCTTGCTTAGTTGTGGTCACTTCATCTACAGCAATATCGTCGACTTGATTGCAAATAAATGCACAGACACTATTTAACTGAACAGAGATGAAATCACTGAATTCAATGATGAACTGCCTTTAAGTTTCATTTTGCATGATTGACACGGTTTTCCTAATGAATGTTGTTCAGTTGCTTTGACGCAATGTATTTTGTTTAAAGCGCTATATAAATAAAGGTGACTATATAAGGTAATCAGTTAAACTTGTTTAAAAGTAAGATGTGTACAAGGCAAGCTGCTCTTGAAAATGAGATGAATGTCACTAATCAGAAAAGCAGATCTGAATTAGTGTGAAGAGAATCTATACAGATGGATGGCAGTGTGAACTGGGAAAACATAACACAGCAACTGAACACCTCATTTCTCTTCTAAATGAAAAAGGATATTTGATAAACAACAGTAACCACTAGAGATGCTAGACAGTCCCTATTTATTTCTCATGAAGATGGCAGGCCCATTTCACTTCAGCCATAATTAATTGCATGTGGAAATTTGGTGTCACACTTAAGACATGCTGGGAATAAAATGGTCCCTATAGGAAGGACGCTTCCATATTTGCTTTGCTGCAGGGATTAGGATTGTTATTTTACAGCTTTACAGTCAAATATGTGTACTTTGCATCTTGAGGCTTTTTACACATTATTTAACATGGGTCAGTCGTTCAGACCCCATCGAATATGTGGAATGACTGCATGCTCTCATAAGCAGAAGAATTTTGCACATATAGTAATTCAGGAAGTCATGCATGTACAGCTGTTTGTCTGGTTAGAGGGGGAAGGGAATTTGAAGAAAAAAGTGAGAAAGTGAGGACCATCTGTTGTCCTTGTGCAGACAGAATAAAAATTCAGCTGTTCCCAATAAATGGCTTCAATTTGTTGTGTGCAATGATGCAAATCACAAGTCCTTGAGTATTTTTAGGATTTTTAAACAAGTTGCACCTCAAATTAACTAAAAATGTTCATGCACTCTTAAAATAGATTCTTAAACTAAATATAAAATGGAACAAATATGCATACAAGGGTCAGAGTAGAAAGGTTTTGTGAAATGGAGAAACAACCATTTCTACAAGTATTAGCCATATTCATGTCTGAAAGTGAAATTTTAATATGTGTTGCTTTTTGTATCCCTAATTAGCTAGACAGTTTTGAGTTGAAGTTGATCAGAGGCCATGCTGTATCCATGAACACTGAAACAAAGATGAATTTGTGCTGTCCTCAAATATCTGCATCAGTACATTTATAGTACTTAAAAGATTTTGTTGCCAGAATCTGTCTGGTGATTTCAAGATCAATGGACCATTATGTTATTATGTTATTGCTTATATGAAGAACTTTTCTCTGTTTCCCTTGGGACCTAAAAAGCTGCTGACAGATATTCCCACATGGTTTTGGGAGGTTGTATAGCTTGAATTCCCTCGCTCTTTACTGTGAGGATCTTTCTTGTATTAGAGTCTCAGCCTTCAGAGGAAAGTCCTTGAGAAATATGAGAAGTGTGATGTGTGAGTAATGCTGATGGCAGGTTTACAGGCTGAGCTGTGTCCAATTCTATTCCACTTTCTGTTCCAGTATTTTCTCAGTTGATATTTGATGTCTGGAAAATTTTGTAGTGGTCCACATAAGGGCTGTTGTCAGTCCAAGTTCTGGATCTGGCTTGGCTGAGACAGCTGAAGATCTGATATTTTTTAATGGAATGTCTCATTAAAAAAAGTAAAATAAAGTAATACTGTATACACTCACCGGCCACTTTATTAGGTACATCTGTTCAATTGCTTGGTAACACAAATTGCTAATCAGCCAATCACATGGCAGCACCTCAATGCATTTAGGCATCTAGATGTGGTGAAGACAACTTGTTGAAGTTCAAACCAAGCATCAGAATGGGGAAGAAAGGGGATTTAAGTGATTTGAACGGGGAATGGTTGTTGGTGCCAGATGGGCTGGTCTGAGTATTTCAAAAACTGCTGATCTACTGGGATTTATATGCACAACCATATCTAGGGTTTACAGAGAATGGTCCAAAAATATAAAATATCCAGTGAGCGGCAGTTGTGTGGATGAAAATGCCGTGTTGATGTCAGAGGTCAGAGGAGAATGGGCAGACTGGTTAGAGATGATAGAAAGGCAACAGTGACTCAAATAACCACTTGTTACAACCAATCTGACCATCTTTGAACACACAACACATCAAACCCTGAAGCAGATGGACTACAGCAGCAGAAGACCACACAGAGTGCCTCTTCTGTCATCTAAGAACAGGAAACGGAGGCTACAATTCGCATAGTGCCAATTAGTACCAATTGAGCATTGTTTAACCGCCACAGCCAACCTTGTATTGAGTATTGTTGCTGACCATTTCCATCCCTTTATGACAGTGTACCCATCTTCTGATGGCTACTTCCAGCAGGATAATGCACCATGTCACAAAGCTCAAATCATCTCAGACTGGTTTCTTGAACATGACAATGAGATCACTTTACTCAAATTGCCTCCACAGTCACCAGATCTCAATCCAGTAGAGCAGCTTTGGGATATGAGGGAACGGGAGATTTGCATCATGGATGTGCAGCCGACAAATCTGCAGCAACTGCATGATGCTGTCATGTCAATATGGACCAAAATCTCTGAGGAATGTTTCCAACACCTTGTTGAATTTATTCCATGAAGATTTATGGCAGTTCTGAAGGCAAAAGGGGGTCCAACACGGTACTAGCAAGGAGTACCTAAAAAGTGGCCAGTGAGTGTGTGTGTGTGTGTGTGTGCATGTGTATGTGTATATATATATAATTTTTAATAATATTTTACAAATAATATTTCAATTATTAATAAATTCATTAATTTGAAATAAATAAAATAATTTATTTAAATTGTCCTATTGACAACAACATCTTTTAGCTTTTTAAAAATGTATCTCAGGTCATTGATGATTTCACATGAGACACATATTTGTTTCTTACCCATATTTTTAATGCATATTTTCAGCACTGATGCTTTTATTGTCTCTCTTTTGTTCATTCCATGAACTGATGAAAGAGGTTAAAATAAGTATATGGTAAGTGAAATATGACACATCCCACACAGGAGCAAAAGGCTCCGGACAAATCTTTTGGTAACCACCATCATATGGACTAAGTGTGATCTATGTCTGAGCTGCGTGCATCAGCCAACAGCACACCTACTTACACCCACATCAAAACAATGCTGTTTGGTTCCACTTTGACATTCTTTAACCACAAGTCCTTGTTTTAAAGAAAGAAAAAACATTTTTTTTATTTTTTATTTGACATTTTGGGTAAACTAAAACTAAAAACTCCCTTTGATTTCAAAATTTTCTCTCATTATCTTGTCCAATGCAAACTGGAAATCCCTTGCCCTGTTTTAGCAATGTAAGGTCTGTTGAGACCAAGACTTTGGTTACATACAGACTGAAATGAAGAACAATGTGGAATCAGCATTTTAGGTTTTATTCAGGTTACCAAGGCAACAATTCTCCCAAGCGTGTTCTAGGACTGTCCTTAAAAAAAAAAAGAGTATTAAACATGTACTAAAGTAGAGTGGAGCTCCAGTGAGACAAGTCAACAGAGGATTACATAAGGTTATTAATGGATTCAATGAACCCCTGGGTCCTCAGGCCTGTGCTGCATCTTAGTAGGGTTCCTCTTCTCTGATACAGGCCTGCAGATCAGTGTGATCTCACTTAATGTGATTATTCGGCAGCATGCTGACTTTTGTCTCCATTAAAAGTCAGATGGAGCACAAACACTCAAGAGCAGTGATAAACAGCACTGAAAACATCTCAAGAACAGCACACCTTTTTTAAAGGGCAATCCTGGCTCACTTGATGCCTTACTGTAAATGAAATAACAAAAGACCAAAAAACATAATGACCTAGAATAAGGAGAAGGGGGAAGATGACCACCTTAAGAATAGAGTGCATTTACTTCTAAATTGCATTTGTAAAATTACTATGATTCAAATATTCTATGTACATTACATACTGATTCCAACATTTAATAATTATTAAACAATAATTAATAATTAAACATAATTTTTTGTTGCATTTAAAAGCTTTTCAATCTGAGTCCTGGGGCCCCCGGGCTTTTCACATTTAAAATTTCTCTCTTTCTGACCTATCCAATTCAACTTGTCCGTTCATTTGTAGAGCGCTCCATGACCTGAATTGTTCATGTCAGGTTAGTGATAAAAAAGGCATGCCCTAGGAGCAAGAATGAGGAAAATACTATCCCACAACTCAGATCAGCTTCATGCTCTCTGAGAACACAAACCCACTGTGCAAAACATGTAAACACAAACCTATGTGACCCTGTACCTCAAATGCTAAAACCCCTGCACTAACAACAGCAAGGTCATGAGTTTGACTATGGAATCCACATACTGATAACAGTTATAGCTGCACCATAACTGAAAATACCCTGGCATGTGCAATAAATCCTATTTAATTTGTGGCTCTCCACAAATTCTAATTGCCAATATTCCAACTGAAAAATAACCTGATGTGAGATTACATGTGCTTTTGACAGGTCTCATACTTTATCCCTATTGGTGACACTGTATATACATAGTTTATAAATATTATGGATTTTCCTTTTCATCTTCAGTGTCATCTCACCCAGTGAAAAACAGTTTTCAGGTCACACCATAATACTCTTTGTTCTGGTGTTGTGTCTTGCCTTAGTTATAAATACCTATCTTTCCTCCAGAGGTGGCTGTGGCTAGAAACAGCTCTCTCACCCTCTTCCTCTTCCTGTGAAAGCTACACCCAAGATGTCACTGCAGGGGGGAAGGAACAACCCATCCACCTCATTCAAAATAACTTACCTTTGCCCTAAATAATGAACAACTATTACCTTGCTTAAATTTACAGTAAATATAACCATCCTTGTATTCTAAAACACTATTCTTGGTGGTGCAGTTTCAGGCAGATTTCAGTGGAGATAATTTATTCAGTTTTTAGTAGATCAGGTATGAACGTATACCTGAGGTGCCAGACTAGTCATTTGTGCTTTAGAGTGGGTCTCCCTGCAGCACAAAATAGAGAATGACAGTTAATTAAAACAAATCTCACACTCAGTTTTCACATCTCACACTACTCTGATGAAAGTGTTACTCTCGCAGTGTTTTTATGAAGTAGTGTTCTGCTGTCTCTCTGCCGTTATAAATCAGCAGAGCTAGTGTTAGAACAAAGCTGCTATCCAAAGATCATTTCACACAGTCTCTCATGCAATAAAAGTATCATAAAAATGACAGCTTAAAAAAGAAAATGCAAAGTGAAAGCAATCTTGACCTAGTGTGTATTGATGTTGTGCAGGTCCCGCTCTATCACTGTATATGAGCCAGATTCAGTTACTTGAAAAGCTGCTCAGAGAATTTAAATAGAAAATAAATTCTAGGTATTGTTTTGGATTTATACAATTCAACTGGACTGTGTGGCTCAGTGTTCTAGTTAGAAACCAAGGTGTGTATATTTGCTGGATAGCATGGCTATATTAGCCCCTGTTGGTAGATGCTGTAACTACATCTAAAAAAAAAAAAAAAAAAAAAAATTCTGCCATTGACAATCATTACAAGTGAGCCGTCTATTTCAATGCAATTTTAAAGGTGCTGATTGCATGATTTTAAATAGAATAAGTTGTTATATATGTAATAATTTTCTAAAATGCCAGTGGAGAAAATTTGGAAAATTATCTTGCTAGTCATCCATGCTGCTGAAAACTGGCCAACCCCTGTATGTTGTGCTCTGCTCTAAGAGCAGAAAACCTTGATTTGCTCACTGTTGTGTGTAACCAGAAAGGAACTGTGCTAAATTTGCACACCACAAATGTATGCTCTACGTCATGCCGAGTAGAAAAAGAATAGGAATGCTGCCATGGAAAATAACAGGAATGCTGATGGTTTTATTTTTTCATGTATGATAGCACTTCTTGTCATTTAACAATAAAAAGAGACTATTCTGAAGATACCAACTTTGTTACCTTGTAGAATTACATAGAATTGAAAAAAAAGAGAGAAACATCTAAAAAACAATCAACTGCCTGTAAAACTCACTTGTCTTTATAGATCCCCCACAATCAACGTTCTGCTAGAGTGTGGCTACCAGAGAGTGAGATTGCATTTTGACTGGCTTATTGCTGCAGAATGCAGTGTTAATGCTGTTGAAATGACAAATGCACAGCAAAGCCTGGGAGCAGAGATGAACAGTTATCTTATCACACCCAGTGAACAATACAAGCGTCACACAACTGTGTGTTCTCAAAAGGAGTACCTGACAAACACTGGCTGGGAACCCATGACAGCATCAGGGGTTATCACTAAGGAATGCACTCTCTCTCTCACTCTCTTTCTTTCTATGGCTTTCGCATATCCAATCAGACCTGAGGCAGAAGTGCTGAGTCGTTGCTGACTGAAAGCATGAACAAATGGTGTGGAACATGTTTTTGTTTTGTTTGATATAAATTGCTATGTACTCACGGCCTCCAGACAGAACCATTAGCATTACAAAATCACAAATCAGAGCCTGTTCCATTAAAGAAAAACACCACAAGCACTGCTCTGACCTTTGCGCTTGCTGATATGTTAAAAACAAACACAGATTTTTATCCGGTTAGACAGGTCTAGGGGTCACCTTCAGCGAAACAAATCAGCGTGTTAGAAGAAACGCCATGTAAATATGACTCAAGGTCATGTATTAGTGAAGTGAAGCTGTGAGTATCTCTCAGCACATGAAAAACTGTTCCAGGCTGATCTGAAGCCCTGCTGTGTTACTGGCATCATGACAACTACTTTTTTCTCTTCACTGTTCTGCAAATACTCCTAGTGAAAAGAGCAGCACTGCATGACATTAACCATCTTGATCAGAGAGAAAAAATATGCTAGCCAACCAACTTTACTAAACTTCAAATGCTATAAGCAGTGCTATAAACCTGCCTCACAGACCATTCCACCAATAATCATTGTGTTTAAACTTTCAAACAGAAACTGCATAGCTAGATATTTCAAAAGTGCATATGAAGAGCGAAATATAGGAGCAAATGTGACTACTGGGTGTTACATTTTCTTATTTAAAAAAGCTGATGATATTACAATAATGACTTACAATAAGGTATCATTTGTTAACATTAGTGAATGTATTATTTAATTTGAACTAACAATGTACAATACATTTAAGCCCACACTGTAAAAACAACAACTCAAGAATTGTTCACTTTACTAAGATTTTTGCATTCACTGACTATAAAATTGCTAGTTGGAACTTGAACTATCTGTTGTAAGCCACTTGAACTCACTTTCAGACGTTTCTGAGGAAAAGGTCATCTTATTTTATAAATTGAGTTGATTTTGTTTTGAAGTTGTAGTTGACACCCAGTTAGAGTAAGGTCAACTTATCTGCGCATGCTCATTTGAAATTTGTCATGGCAACCGGCTGCGACAGGGTTTCCAAGGATTTTCCCAGGAGCTCCCTTCGAAAGTTTGAAAGTTTGCGTCCACCATCTTGTCACGATGCCAGCGGTAACTTTCCCTGACGTCTTTGTTGAAGAAAAATATTCCTTCCAATTCTAGTTCAAAAACTTCAGAAAGTTCAGATAATTTGGCTTTTTTTAGCTGGGGATTTACACATTTCTGAATTAATACTTAGGTACTATACAACTGTTTATCGGTCATCTTTGGCAATATTGCATTATTTGTAAGGTCTCAACAACACTGTAAAAAATGAAACTTCTAATTTTCCAGTTTACGAAAACCTTTCAAAATCTCAAATACCAAAAAAAGCTATTTTCTTGAAACCAACAAAAGACCAACAAAATTACCCCAAATGTTGCCCCAACTACTCAAAACAGTTGTCTGAACAAAGAATTTCATATTGTTGAAATGTTAAGGCTTTGTGAGTTCCCAGCATGCATTGCAGTGTGAATAAATTATGCAGTTACTGTTATAGCATCATTGTTTTGCTGTTTGCTGACTTAATTTCAACTTTTTTTAATATTGTTTTATCATTATTGTTAGTTATTTGTTGTACTGTGATGTAAAGAGCTAATCTTTTTAACATGTGTTGGTTGTCACCGGTATTGAGGCTTAGAGTATGTTGAACTGGTTATGTCTATTTTCTGGATATAATAGTCTTGTAAGTGGTTTTACAAACAAATACAATGTTGTGTGCTTATTGGTTTATCATAGCCTTTCACCTTTGTCATTTGAAAAGAAACATAAATTTTTATAATGTAGGACTTTTTAAACATAAATTTTTTTCTCTCCAGAAAACAGAAAAAAATTAATTACCTCAATGACAGTAATGGTTGTTTCAGCTGCTGCGATTATTGCTGCGATATTTCTATTAGTAAAATATCTGGTAATCTGAAATCAAATAGTAAATTTTCACAGACTTGAAAGTTCCAGTAACTTGAATAAAAAAAACATAGTTGTCAGAACTTGAAAAACTTAGCTGACGCAACTTAATAATTGTAGTTCTTCAAAACGTACAAAAATTAAGTTAATATCTTCAACTAAAAAATTCTATGCAGTCGGTTGCCTTGAAAATTTGAGTTGAACTAACTTTTTCTTTTTTACAGTGCAGTTAAATACAAACATTACTAAATTATTAAAAATACCATAAATACCTAAATACTACACAACTAAAGCGTAAAAATATTATTAAAACGTGTTATCATGTGACACGAAAAATCTAGGATCAACTCCAGACCCTTTTATAAACTGTTAGACTTTCTATAAAGTTTGTTCACAAACTTTTACCTAATCTAGTTTATTTCGTCATATTATATCACATTTCCTCTGTCTTTGTCCCATTTTTTCGTCTTCTTTTCTTTCTTTTTTTTTCTTCCCAGAGGGCATCTGTCTTTTGGACATAGTAGTAATTTATTAGTGAACATCTGTCACAATCAGGTAACTGATGTATGAAGTGTGGCTGTGCAGGGGAATATTGATCATGCATCGAACCTGAGTGAGTCGGGAGAGCAATAAAATAGTCATGTTTTTGTGGGTGAATATTTTAAATTTATAGTATTGAAGAAGTTTCAGCAATAAAGAAATAATTATAAAAAGTCATTAAGAAAAACCCTACTCTGCCTATGCTATGGACCAAGCTTTTTTGACAGCTTGACAAGCACCAGACCATCTAAGACTCTGGTTAAAATAGTCACAAATGTGATGTATTAAACATGCAAACAAAATATAAATAAATTTAGACAGACAGGAAAATTGTTTTCCTTTAGACAGGCATAAAGTAATTTTCAAACCAAAAGCAGTAGCTAGACAGCATGCGATTTTGTATGCAGCATTTTGTATGCATCCATATATGATTTCATCACATGTGATCTTTAGAGAGCGCAGCAGTATTTTCAGCATAGAACAATGAATGCAGCATGAGATATTATATCTGATTTGAGAACAAATCACTCTTATAAACAGGCTGTTATAAAAATAAGAACCTTGTCTTAATGACGTAAATAAAAACAGGTGCTTCTCAATAAGTCAGCTCGTCAGCTCAAAATAGCTCATTCAGAACCATTGATGAATTCACAATTCACACCCTCACTGACTGAACTACAAGTGTTACAAAATAAACCCTGAACAACAGTTACTGGGATGTATACTTCAGACTTGGAGACTTTATATTGGTCTAGACTAAACTTTTACACTAAAGATTTTTTTTTTTAAAGAATTTAATACTGTTATTCAGCAATGATGCATTTAATTGATAAAAGTGACAGTAAAGAATTTACAATAGTAATTAAAAAGAAATGCTTTTAATTCTTCAAATTATTCTGAAAAAAAGCTGTATTTTGTAGGGATGTAACGATTCAGTTAACTCATGATGTTATACGATTCACAAAAAAAGCTGCATTTTATCCTAAAATGTAAATGTCAATAAACAAAATGTAAATTTTAAAACAAACCTAAAATCAAATAAATAAATAACAAAACTAAATGACATATCTTCATATAATCAAACCAAAGCTTTACCTGTGTTCTTGTCCATTTAGAGGCAACCAATGCATTTTAATCAAGATCCAAACAAAGATGCTGCATATATGCAGCATGAGCCGTTTTTAATCTATATTAATGAGATGCTGAATGAGATGCAATTTTTTCTTGATTAGTGCTAAGGAACGCTGCACTTATGAAAACATTACTTTAATATGCATTATACAAAGGCAAGATTAAAGGAAAATACCATCTATAGATGGTCAGTTTCTCTCAGAGATATATTCACATAAACTCCCACCCCATCTGTATCACTTTGTGTTTAACATCTCAACCAATTTGAATCGTCACACTTACATATTTGTATTGATTTTCAAATGGCTCGGGTGAATCATTACATCCCTAGTATCTCAGTGTTCACAAAAACATTAAGCAACACAAATGTTTTCAACACTGATAATAATACTGTACTTAAGCACTAAATCAGCATATTAGACTGATTTCTGAGGATCATATGACAATGAAGACTGCAATAATGATGCTGAAAATTCAATTTTGCCATCACAAGATCCAGACCAACCTGCTGTGTTAGTGGCATCATGGTAATGGAACTGACAGTTGTGTAGTGACACTGCTTTTTCTCTTTGCTGTATTCTGCACACCTCCAACTGAAAAGAGCAGCACTGCATGACTCCAACAAGCTTCACCATCAAAAAAAAAAAAGAAAATAAAAAAATTCTAGCTGACTATCTTAAAGTTTAAGGATTAAGCACAAGAATATAATTCACATATTAAAAATAGAATAATTAAAAGCAGTTCTTATTCATATGACAACATGAATTTAAGGTACCGTACATATACTGCACTCTCAATATAGTGTTATATCCTAAAACAACAAATATTTTTTTTGCAGCTGAAGTGGTGTAGCTGAATTATGAAAGACTCAAAACCTGTTTAATTTAAAATCTCTTGACTCAATCTGAGGAGGCACATGCCTCAATTTGAATGGGCCTGATGCTTCTTACCCCTTCATCAGACTTCTTGAATAAAACAGAAGATAATGTGTCTGCGTGTGCATGCCAGTTATTGACTGCACTGCCGGGAGATGAAATCTGATATTGAATTTGTACTGAATCACGGTGAATTATTGACTAATTTATTTTTAGGCAGCGGTGTATTAATAATTAATCAAATAATGATTGCCCATATTTGACGCACTGGGCTTTGATGCAATGTCTGGAGGTCTTATTTCAGAGGCACTGAACTTAAATGAATGAGAGAGAAAGGGGCACTGACGCAGCTGCATTAGCAGTCTTGTTCACACACTGAGTCATGTACAAGAAGAGGCTGTCCGGCGCTCAGAATCTAAACACTTCACAATATGGATGCACAATTGTGTCTAATGCAGGTTTCAACAGACTCTCAAACACACTCACACAGACAACGCACAAATGTCATGTACTAAATTCAGGAGGACACTCCCAGAGGGGGCTTCATTTTGCAACACTCTGCTTAGCCAGGCAGACTGAAATGCCTCTCAAAGAGCAAGTCAGTCAATCCTGATGTTGATGGATGGCAGACTGAAACAAGCATCTTGGTCTCTCGGGTCTGTCTGTCTGACACGCTTCAAGTGTGCTGATTTCAAACCTTATAGTTTCACGCCAAACCTTCACACTCAAAAGTCAATTATAAATCACTAGCTCCAGTCAGATTGATATTTACAGTTTTGTTTGAGGGATTTTTTGAGAATTTCTGTAATCAGAACTGTTTATTTTTCTTACATAGATATTTTCATGTATAGGTTTGTAGTATTTTCATAAGTATCTTGTATTAGTTATGACAGTGTAATAATACATTCTTATTTCTGTACAGACATTTTGCTATCTTTCATTTAACTGTTTTTTTTCCATGTTAACCTATTATTGTAATATAAGCTCTCTTCAAAAAATGTTTTGCCTCCATAGACAGCATACGGTGTAAGAAAGCAACAAGGCATGTCAGAAACCAATTACTGTCACATCCTGTCACCTGAAATACCTTCATCTGATCGATTTTTGATGGCAGCACAGATGTATCCTTCACTGCCTATGATATCCCACTATCTTGTTATATCCCAATTTTAGATGCACAGATCTACACAGTACGTCAAAAGCAAACAAACTGTTGTGGTGAATAACAGTCAAGATGTCATTTTTTGCCAGATTACGGCAGGGCTATGGGATTAGAATCCCACCAAATGTATTGCAGTCACAGATCGAAAAATAATAAGCATAAATAAAATATTTAAAAACACGTGTAAAATAATAATGCACAAAACCGAAAAACAAATGCAATTTTTTTAAATAACAAACAGCGCAGTCATGGATTACACAAAACTGAAACATGAATTCAAAATTCCCTTTCAAGGGAACTTCGAACTGCGTCCTCTGAGGGGACACTATGGGGAACACCTCGTCGTGACCCGTGTCTGAAGCATACTCTGAAAAACGCCAACGTGTTGGACGGCGACAGCCTCTGACTTCACTACCAGCGCGACTATAAATACGCGCCCGTAGGACCCGTCACTTATCTTCTTCGTCTTCATTGACTGTTTTGTTTGAAGCGTGCATCTGAGAAACGACCAAAACGGTAAGAGCGATCTATTACTGTTATCATCATGGCTTCCACTAGCAAGGCGTTTAGACAGTGTGTGCATCCGTGTCAGCGTTATCTGAAACCCGATGACACACACACTCTTTGCGTCTCTTGTTTGGGAGAAGAGCACGCGCGCGATGTCCTTGAGGGGGCGATCTGCGTGCACTGCGAGCGTTTCTCTCTGAGAAAGCTCCACTCTCGTTTGTCTCTCTTTTCGAGGAAAGAGGGACAGCCATCTGGATCCCGCGGCTCAGGACCCGCCGTTGCCGAGGCACGGAGGAGAATGAGCTCGTGGGGATCACAGATGGATCTCGCTGAGGAGTGTAGAGAGGGACTTTCCCTTTCACACTCTCCGGCAGCGAACGAGAGTGAACTTCGGGAGGAAGATGCATTATCATTAACCCATTCTGACACGGAAGTTAGTGCTCTGCTGGGTTCTACCCAGAAAGAGCAGGAGATGTCTGAGAGTGTAGAAGAAGCTGAGGCTGAGCCTTCTCAGTCCTCCTGCCCCGCGTATAAGGAGCTGTTAGAGGTTATGGATCGCGCCACGGCAAAATTAGATTTGCCATGGAAGCGTGCCAGAAAGGTAACGTCACGAGGTCGCCTCGATGAGCGTTATTTGTCTGACCATAGCCCTCCAGCCCAGATGAGCCTTCCATTCTTGCCTGACTTGCATGCAGAAGTCGAAAAGGAATGGAAGAGGCCGTTTTCCTCTCGCATCCACCGGTTTCAGCATACGAGCTATGCTAATATCGAGGGCATGCACGAAAACGGCTATGAGAGGATGCCCCCTGTAAAAGAGACGCTGGCTAGCTATCTCTCTGTGGGGCAAACGTCCTCTCTTAAATCTCCCTCTTTGCCATCTAAGCCCCTCCAGGATACATCCCGCTTAAATGGCAGGTCATACGCGGCAGCTGGTCAGGCTGTGGCTTCGTTGCACATGATGGCGGTGCTCCAGGCCTACCAGGCTGACCTGCTGAAGGACCTGGATACAGGTGAGGGCCTTTCACCTGACCAGGTAGCCGAGCTCCGCCGCACCACAGACCTCTCTCTCCGGGCTACCAAGCAGGCCGCCTCCGCCATGGGCAGGTCTATGGCGGCCATGGTGGTAACGGAGAGACATCTGTGGGTGAACCTGGCAGACATCGGGAGGGAAGAAAGGGGGTTTCTTCTCGATGCTCCGGTCTCGCCTTCTGAGCTTTTCGGTACCTCCGTCGAGATGGTGGTCGAAAAGTTCAGGGAGGCAAGGGCGCGCTCAGCGGCCTTTAAATCCTTCATTCCACGAAGGTCCAGGTCCGAGCCTGAACAACAAAGGGGTCCTGGCCCATCTCGATCTGAGGATCGTAGACGGGCGCAGAAGGCTAGTGTTGCGGCTCGCGCTCCTCCCCCGCCTAAGGGCAGGGGCAAGAGGAACCGCGGGTCACGGAGAGGTAAGCAGGGTCTGAGGGACGTGATTCAGACGAGGCAGCGTCCTCGTCCGGGTCAGAGCGGTAAAAAGACCTAGTAGCTCTGGATGTTTTTAACCTCTAACCTCCCCTGCCTAATTCCCCTGTAGCCACCAGCTCTCCACCTGATCGAGGTTAGGTGGACAGTCACTTTGCGCACTGTCTGAAAGCAACGTAAGTGGTAAGTGTGCACGCATGACTTTGCGCACTTTCTAAAATCCTGTACGGTAGGGGTTACGCGCTCCGCTTCGTTCCCTTTCTTAAGATGTTTAGCCCTGGGTTCCATGGGCTTCATTCAGCTGGTGTGTATTTGCTATACACCTCAAGCATCGCTTCCCTCAACATGAGGGGCTGGGTGGACTCCCACATATTGTGGTTATCAGGTAGTAGGCTTCATCAGGCCTCTCTGATGGTGAGCTCCCACATACTGTGGTTGCCAGGTAGTAGGCCTCACCAGGCCTCCCTGGAGATTTAGCTCCCACATACTGTGCGTCTCCACTAAATAGCATATTGTGGTTTTCAGATAGTAGGCTTCACCAGGTCTCTCTGAAGGCGAGCTCCCACGTTCTGTGGTTGCCAGGTAGTAGGCCACCAGGCCTCCCTGGAGATTTAGCTCCCACATACTATGGGTTTCCACTGAATAGCATATTGTGGTTTTCAGATAGTAGGCTTCACCAGGTCTCCCTGAAGGCGAGCTCCCACATACTGTGGTTGCCAGGTAGTAGGCCTCACCAGGCCTCCCTGGAGATTTAGCTCCCACATACTGTGCGTTCCACTAAATAGCACATTGTGGTTTTCAGATAGTAGGCTTCACCAGGTCTCTCTGAAGGCGAGCTCCCACATACTGTGGTTGCCAGGTAGTAGGCCTCACCAGGCCTCCCTGGAGATTTAGCTCCCACATACTGTGCGTTCCACTAAATAGCATATTGTGGTTTTCAGATAGTAGGCTTCACCAGGTCTCTCTGAAGGCGAGCTCCCACATACTGTGGTTGCCAGGTAGTAGGCCTCACCAGGCCTCCCTGGAGATTTAGCTCCCACATACTGTGCGTTCCACTAAATAGCACATTGTGGTTTTCAGATAGTAGGCTTCACCAGGTCTCTCTGAAGGCGAGCTCCCACATACTGTGGTTGCCAGGTAGTAGGCATCACCAGGCCTCCCTGGAGATTTAGCTCCCACATACTGTGCGTTCCACTGAATAGCATATTGTGGTTTTCAGATAGTAGGCTTCACCAGGTCTCTCTGAAGGCGAGCTCCCACATACTGTGGTTGCCAGGTAGTAGGCCTCACCAGGCCTCCCTGGAGATTTAGCTCCCACATACTGTGCGTTCCACTAAATAGCACATTGTGGTTTTCAGATAGTAGGCTTCACCAGGTCTCTCTGAAGAAGAGCTCCCTCATACTGTGGTTGCCAGGTAGTAGGCCTCACCAGGCCTCCCTGGAGATTTAGCTCCCACATACTGTGCGTTTCCATTAAATAGCATATTGTGGTTTTCAGATAGTAGGCTTCACCAGGTCTCTCTGAAGGCGAGCTCCCACATACTGTGGTTGCCAGGTAGTAGGCCTCACCAGGCCTCCCTGGAGATTTAGCTCCCACATACTGTGCGTTTCCACTAAAAAGTGAGCTCCCACGGTTTGTGGTTGTCAGGTAGTAGGCCTCACCAGGCCTCCCTGGACTCGAGTTCCATATTACTTTCAGTTTCCACTTGAGGTGGTTATCTGGTAACAGGTAGTAGGCCTCTCTAGGCCTCTCTGTAGGTGAACTCCCACATATTGTGGTTATCAGGTAGCAGGCTTCAAAGGCCTCTCTGAATGTGAGCTCCCACATACTGTGGTTGTCAGGTAACCTTTCAGTACACACGCTAAGCCTGTGTACTTTCTCAAAACCACATGGTGGTCAGTGTGCACGTTAACGCTTTGCGCACTGTCTGAAATCCACGTAAAGTGGTAAGTGTGCACGCAAGACTCTGCGTACTTTCTGAAATCCACGTAAAGTGGTAAGTGTGCACGCAAGATTCTGCGCACTTTCTAAAATCCTGTATGGTAAGGGTTACTCGCTCCGCTTCGTTCCCTTTCTTGAGATGATTAGCCCCGGTGTTCCTTGGGCTTCATCCAACCTGTGTGTACTTATTGTACACCTCAAGCCCCCTCAACATGGGGGGCTGTGTGGGCAATTCTCGCGGTAGTTTAGCAGTGCTCCCCTTTTCTGAAAGGGTCACCTATGAGCATGCTGCTCGGAGCTCGGAGTCACCCTCTCTTGGGAGACTGATTCTCGGTTCTTTCAGAGCGCTCCAGTACCACATACTGTTTTGAGACGCTCTGTGAGAGCAGGCATCCTGCTGAGGCAGGGGCTGAGGCTCGGGGAATGGCGCCGTTTACACCAAGGTGTTGAGGCAGAGTCAGAGAGGTTGGCCAGACTTGGGTGGATCGGTTTTGCGGCTCGAGAGAGCGTCGCACTATCCCCTCTGGCTTCCTCTGACTCATCCAGCTCCATGTGGGGCTGGACGCCATGGTACAGGCGTGGCCGAGGCTTCATCTGTACGTTCCGTCCTCCAATTGCTCTGCTCCCGGGCCATTCTATCTACGAGCTGCTCTATCAGAGTTCCACGAGAGCCCCTCCTTAGAACAGTATTTGTAAATCCATGTTATGGTAAGTGTGCACGTGAAGACTTTGCACACTTTCTGAAATCCACACTGTGGTAAGTTCGCACGCTAGTACTCTGCGTTCTTTCTAAAATCCTATATGGTAAGGGCTTCGCGCGGCTGCTTCGTGCCCTTTCTTGAGTCGGTTAGGCCCCGTTCATCTTGGGCACCACTCCACCCAGGTATCCGCTGATACCTATCTAGAACAGGGCGCCGCTACTAGAGTACTGTTGGGACAGCTCTTTCGGCAAGTTTTTGTGAAAGCTAGCAGTAGCCCCTGTGTGACAGGCAAAGACTTGGTAGAGGAAAGTGCCAGGCTCTTAGCCATATCCCTTTAAAGGAATCTTTTGTGATTCCAAGCCTTCAGCTCTACCCCGGGCCAGGGCCCTACAGGTAAGTTGGGTATGTAGCTTAGGCCTTTGGCCGTAAGGGATAATGTCATAAGACAGCCGTCAAACCATCCCAGGGGCGACTCCCGGTGAAGCGGTAGAGTTGGTACTTAGTGTTTGCCATGATTCTGGTCTGCACTCCCTTCAGCATGGCGGCGTGGGTATACTGTTACCCATAGTGTCCCCTCAGAGGACGCAGTTCGAAGTTCCCTTGAAAGGGAACGTCTCAGGTTACGAATGTAACCATGGTTCCCTGAGAGGGAACGAGACACTGCGTTCTCTAGCTCCCTGCCATGCTTCGGACGCAAGCTTCACGAAGAAGATAAGTGACGGGTCCTACAAGCGCGTATTTATAGACGCGCTGGTAGTGACGTCAGAGGCTGTCGCCGGCCAACACGTTGGCGTTTTTCAAAGTATGCTTCAGACACGGGTCACGACGAGGTGTTCCCCATAGTGTCCCCTCAGAGGACGCAGTGTCTCGTTCCCTCTCAGGGAACCATGGTTACATTCGTAACCTGAGACGTTTTCCAAATCGCAAACAAAATCAGGTTTCCTGCTCATATGTTATTTTTTTGTGTGCTTGTGGTCTTTTCCCCTTTGCCCTTGTTTCCACGTTCTACGCTTGCGTTTCTAAAAGTTGCAGTTTGAGTTTCATGTAGTTTTCTAGCCAAACAGTCCAAGGGGGAGTTGACGTCACTCCAATGCAACTCGTGGCTGCTGTGGCAGGTGTGTGAAGATGGATAACCAGCGTCAGCAGACAAATCCCGGATGATCTCAGGTAATTAGCCATAAATATTTTGTTAGTGGGTGACAAAAACATTCCCTTTGTGTATTATGATATTTTCTGCAAGCACTATGTAGTCCGAGTAGGCCGATATCCTGTTAACACGTGTCTTGTTAGTTTGGTTTATTTACCAATACTTTATATTTTAGGCAGTTGGGCTGCACGATAAATCACACGCGATATTTAATTTATCTTGTCAGTAAAGCCGGTTGGGACAACAGAAGTTCAGCTGGAACTTCTTTACGTTCCATGGAACATAACTTACCAAACCTCTTTCCTAAAGACTTAGATTTAGTTTATACCTGCAGCCTATGTTTCCTAGATTAAATTCTCAACAGCATTGCATTTATCCATTCATCACTCCATTTATATGTTCCTACAGTTTATTTGGTATCTTTGTTCTTGTTTAGTTGTCTGTTATCTATTAGCAGTGCATATCCATTTATTGGTATCATTAGTTGTTGTATTTGTAGCGCTTTCCATGACAACACAGACACAGGCTGGTTCTTTAGAATGTGTGTTTTATTCTTAGGGTTGTTTTCTTTATGTCTTCAAGCATTCCAGGTCTTTAACACCATTAACACCACAATGCCATGAGAACTGTACACAAGTGAAAACAGTAGAAAATACATCAAACACAAAACTGCGGTTAGCGCTATTACAAACACTTTCGCTACAATTTACAAACAAATACCTCGTTGGCCGCCTGTCATGAAAAAAGATCTTTGAGTTTATGAAAATCTTATTTTTCTTTGAGTTTAAAAATAAATGTATTTTAATTTAGCAGAGCCTTGGGATGCACCCACTCATCATCTGTCGATCCTGGCGACTGACAAGCACGTCATTTCCGTTAACGTGACACATTCTCGCGCCTTATGTTTAAAGTACAGTTTTAGATAAATCAGTTGACCAACTCCCTCCCTCTCATATTGCCAAAATAACAGTCCTTGACTGGCGGTTTGAACTGAGCAAGGTGGGAACTGGTCGTCTGATATACTCATAACCGCACCTTGAGTGACGTGTGACCCAAAAATCACAACATCTTTGGTGACGTGAGTCTCATTTACTACACTATTTTTGGTTGATTTACAAGTTAATTAGTCAGTCTTTTCCTGTCTAAGTGTCTGGTTCTCAGCCAGAATATTAATCAGGCATTATGCTGTCAAATGTCTGGATGACAAACACAAGGCAAAAAGCCTAGAGTCAGGTGGTAAAAGTAGCAGCAGATGAGTGTTCATTGGCCCTTTCAATGCTGCGGTGGTTCTGATTACTGAAGGTCAAGAGCATGAGCATGACCTGATTGACCGTTTCATCAAGTGCTCTTAAAAAATCCTCAGGCCTCTAAAACTGACTAGCCCACAGCAGGTAAAAGGCTGTAAAGTAAAAGATGAAATGTCATGTCCTGTAGAACCACTCAGAAATGGTCTGTATTCCCCTGAACTGTTCTGGGACGAGCACAGATGGCTGTTAAATTTTTCAACATGCAAGATGTATCTTACATAATCTCAGCTGCTCACTTCTTTCTGCATGTTTATGAGGACTGTATTCAAGGTTAGACTGTTCTTGGGTGTAAACAATACATCATGAAACCATGAAACATCTGTTCATGTTTATTATAGCAAATAGCTACAGCCATGACTAACTGTGTGCCTGTGCCACATAATATTGTAAATAATTGCACACGGTCGAGTATTAAAATAAAATAAAATAAAATAAAATAAATAAATAAATAAATAAATAACTTAAAACTTCCTTAAATACTTACAGCATCTTCTCTGTACTAAATACATTAGCTCAAAATTAAATTCAGTACATTGATTCCATCATCTGAAAGAGTATCCTCCCATGCTTTCATTATTTCTTGCACTGATTGTCCATTTACTCCTATCCTTCAATAAAGAGGCTCCTCCATGTGCTGTTTGACCCCTAATTGGACCCAGGTGGAATTAGGGTGGACACAACTGAGTACAAAGACCCAAGAAGCTTTCAAGACAAAAACAAGTTAATCAAATTTTCTTTGGTTAAATATTCACGGACTGAACTGACTCCACAAATGCCATTGTTAACTCCTTGCTGGTCATTTCAACAAGATCTCTGGTTAACCAAAAGGAGCAAGCTACTCTTATTTGCAGTTCAGTCTGATTCACATCAGCCCGACACCCACAAGCTTTCATGCATTTCATGCCTCAGATATGTAGAAATAAGATTTTGGCATTGCTGGTCCTGCAAATATATCAGCTTCATATCAGAATCACTGATTGCTGTTTTCGTCCCAAGACCAGGCTGCAGTCTCAGGCTAAAACCTGAATACTGATTTACAATTTTCAGGTAAATAAGAGCCTGAAAAGGTCATTGGGTATGGAAACAGATTTCTCCAGTTCCAGTTGCTGTTTGAGCAAATATTAGTTCAAACAGAAGGAGAATCTACTTACATTTGAACAAAATAAGGCTATAAGGAATCACACTTCTTACATTAATCTTATTAATAATAACTTTTTAAATAAATTAAGACACATATCTTAATAACTAGTCTAGATTATTTAAACAATTACAAATCTAAAGCAGAACAATTACTTCAATGCATCTTGTAAATAAGTTTAGAAAAAACTCTTTGTGCACCTTGACAGCAATATGACAAAAAGGTGCATGGGATATACTTGGTATTCATGAAAGCAAGTGTGCAGTTCCCTGCCCTTGCTTTGCAATATTGCTCAACCCTGACTAAGTCTTTGCCCCAAAGGATTAAATGAAGACCTTGAACTTGGTGCTTACTTACTGCTGTACCTTCCTTTCCAATTTATTTCCTGGACAAGACACTTTACCATTGTGTAATGCATTCTCAATGTCCATTTTACACTTGTGTCTGTCAAACTGTTTTGCTTAAGGCATCTTTTAGCTTCCCAACTGTGGGCAGTAGTTTACAAATTCTGAAACCCGCTGTTCCTTCAACCTGGGTTTCCTGAGGCTGAGCGTTTTACATTATATTTATGCATTAAGCAGATTCTTTCATTCAGAAGTGACCAATAAGAAACTTTAAAAGCAATTTATTATAAGAGGAAACAACATTTGTAGCACACTACAAAGTAGAAGTTAGTGAAATGCAGAAAAGAAAGGAATAGGCTACTTTTCTAAGGAATTATACACAGTGGATTTAAAGGCAATGCTGTTTACACTCATACAAAAGTAGATGTTTCTTAAACTGAGAGTTTAGTCTCGTATAAATAGCAGCATCTAATATAAATAGCAGCAAATAACATCTTGGTTGCAGTACAGTAGTGATAGATGCTATTCACACAAACTGTAAACAGAAATAATATGTAAAATATCCTAGCAATGGTGGGTGGTGTTACTGAAAATAGTCTCTGCCAACACTGTTGGCTATTTGCATTCAGAGTAAACAGACACTGATTAATTTAAAATGCAGAATAAGTTTCATGCTGCTGAAGGCATTTTCAAATTATTCACTAACATATTTCATCAGCAAATGCACAAGGTTTTCTTCAAAATCCTAAGTGTACAAATTCCATGCAGGCTTATTCAGATAGGGTCTTATTTCTATCTTATTTTTATTTCTTTTATTCTGCCAGAAGTTTTGTAATTTGCTGAAAAACAAAGGCTGCTCCCCTGATACTTTCTTGCTGTTTACAGAAAGAAGCTAGGGCTCTCATTTAGACAAATGTGATTTCTCAGGACATCTATTTCAGTGATATGTTATGTTGAATTTACAGGACTTTTAAGTCAGAATAGTGGAGGAAAGAAAAATTTGCCAAAACATGTCAGATGCCTCACTGGCAGCAGGATTATATTGAGATTATGAAACCTCTGTGAGCCATCTGGATCTAAATCAGGCCAACACTCATCAGACAACAATTGTTCTGATATTGCAGAGTAGCTAAGTACAGAGTAGTACTCCACAAGTCTCAGAGGAATTATTATTATTTATTTTTTATTTATCTTTGTTAAGACGTTATTTGCATTTTTTAATTATCATGAATTTGTCGCCACAGTACATTACTCACATTATGTCAAAAAGAGGAAAAAAGTTTTCTGAATTGTTAGATGAGTTAAAAAAAATATATAAAGGACATTGAATTCATGAAATAACCATGAAAATACTGATGAAAGCGTAAGTGAGAAGGCAAATGGAGTGAGAAGTATAAAGAGAATAAAGAAAAAATACATATGAATGAGCCTTTTAGTGTTTGAGCTGATTGAGGTAGAAAAATATGTTCATCTCTCCTGCTGCGTCAAACTATTTGCAGCCAATCTATTCCAAATGAGAACACACTGTGAAATTATCTGTTTCTGCACTATACCTGAATTACCAGCTGTGCCTTCTGATAATAGAGGATTACACTCACTCCCACAATGCAACGGGACAACTCTAGATAAGCGCCAGGAGCCACTGTACTTCAATGAGCAAGACTAAATTAAGGAGAAAACTATAAATAGATCTGTGGAGGAAACAAACCAGTCAAGTAACCCTATAACCTTGTTTAATCCCTGATGTATGCTGTGAATTTAGTGAATGCATAAAAAAACTAATTATCACTCAAGTCTCCATATAAAACGTCCATGAAAATGAAGGAAGATGAAGGAATTTGCAATTTCAAGGTTTAATCTCCATTCCGTTAAAGACAACATTCCAGAAGCAGCTTCCCTTGAAATTAAACACACAGAAGACTTAAGCTTAAGATTGTTACAAATATCCTTAGATCTTGGTAAAATGAATAAAATTAATCAAAATTAATCTGACTGACTTTAGCTGGAATATAAACCACACACTGAGAAGGTTTAAACTATTTAACAAGAAGGTTCTATATTTGTACAAATCTGAACTGGATGTTACATACCATTTAAAAATGTTGGAGGTCTGTAAAGAAGTCTGTTATGTTCACCGAGGATATAAATGCAGTAGAACAATAATATTGTGAAACATTATTAAAATTAGCTGTTTTGATTTGAATATATTTTAAAATGTGATTTAGTCTTCAGTGTCACATGATCCTTCAGAAATCATCCTAATATCCTGATTTCCTGTCCAAGTATTCAATTTTAAAAGTTGACAACAGTTGCTGCTTAATATATTTCCAGGATTTTTAGATGAATAGAATGCTCAAAAATAACAGCATCTCAAAAAAAAAAAGTTAATGAATAAATCTTAGCGCGCATGCATAATATCTCTTAGTTTTTTTCCAATTGAACGCCACAATGTAAAATCTTTAGAGCTGAAACAACGAATCGATTTAATCGATTAAAATCGATTATTAAAATAGTTGTCAACTAATTTAGTCATCGATTCGTTGCTAAATAACTTTTATTTGCCGTAAGCGGCTCATTTCGTGCATATTTCAAATCTGCGGTGACCAAAGTGTGGCAGTAATGAGCCACCGGAGGTTTTACTCAGCCAGTACAACAGGAGAAGTAGCGAATAGCCAATAGCTGGCCTTGTTTTATGTCACGTGCTTCCCGAACAGCGTCTCTGCAGCCATAGACATCATGTCTATGTCTGCAGCATTCAGCGTGATGTGGGAGTACTTTACATTGAGCCTTTAAAAAAGAAGAGTAACCTGTAAACTCTGCACTACTGCACTGTTTAAGGGGAGGTTCACATATCGTGTCTTTTGCGCGCTCAAGTTCGTTATTTCCAACACCGCACCGCATCGAGTTAAAAACATTTCAACTTTTCAGAATGCAGCAACCGCACCGCGGGTCATGTGACAAGAACTAACCAATCAGCTTCATCCTTTCCCGTAACAACGTTAAAAGCTCAGTCAAGATGAAAGGAACAGCTGATCATAGTTGTATATGGATTTCCATTTTGAAATAAATTTAGTAGCAGAGCTATTGCAAGCGATTTTTTGAGCTGCAAATCCATTTATCCTTTGCTGAAATTTCCGCGTCTTCAAGGAGAGAGCACGTCATGGTTGCTTAGCAAAGGCAGACGCCTCAGGGGCGCTTCTGCGCGAGCGCTTTGGAAAGAAGGAGAAAGCGGCGCGCCTAGCGTTTTCCACGCGTTTTTAGGCGCGATTTGTGAACGGCCCCTAAGACTTTCATTTGTGCAGATTCTCCAGTACAATGTTGTTTGCAAATGTTTAGTCGTAAAAGCATGTTCTGTGATCAGTTTGTCGTTTACCAGTTCAAAATTCAGTCGTGCAGCCTAATTATGACTGAATGAGAGAGGTAAATGTAGATATTTGAAATGCACTTTTTTTTCTAAGTATTATTCACTGCTCTTTTTCACACAGCAGGTTTTTTGTGTGTGTCCTATTTTTTTTTCTGGACAACCTTCTGATGGATTTTACTTTAAATTGTGAGTTCCATTCAGGTTTCGTGCCATTGGCACTTTTTTTGAAGGATTGTTTACAATTTCACAGCAAAAGCTATATAGCTTTTTCCCAGTATATAATAAAATACAATGCACTGCAATTTTATTCTGTTTTATCCTTATTCTTCGTGAAAATATGTTCTGAAAGATTCCTTAATAAGCTTTGTTCGGGATGTTAAACTACTTTAGGAGCTCTAAGGACTGCCATGGTGAAAACATTATTTGAAATCTCCTTGTGAAATTTGCTAGAGTATGGGTCAGTGTTCTGATTGCAGAAGAGTTCGACAAAGGATTACTAACACAATAAAACAACTCCAGGTATATTTTTGATGAGGATATGACAGTGCAAAATGGTTAAAATCTCTTAAATCTATGCTGAATGATAAAGACCGTTTATTAATAATTTACTTGGGGAAAAAATGGAAAAAACTAAAATATAAGTACATAAACCGATTAATCGATTAATCGTAAAAATAATCGACAGATCAATCGATTATCAAAATAATCGTTAGTTGCAGCCCTAAAAATCTTTATAACATCTGCTTACTTGCCTTTAGGCTTGTTACAAAATTTAAATATAAAACAAAAATTTGACAATATTTTGGATCATATGTTCTTTACCTACGTTTTACTCTAGAACAAATCAACCCCACAAAAAGTCACTAAGCAGAGTGGAGTAATGCTTGAGCTGGCACTGCGTCTCCCTGCAGGCTTAGACAGAGCCCTTTAAAGAACAGAGCCCAATATCTTGCAAAGTATGAACTCAAAAGGGTTTAACATCCAGATGCTGTAAGAGAACACTTTGCTCAACAGAAAACATTTTACTCTCTAATTCTTTAGGAATTTAAAGCACTTTACAGAAACCAGAAACCATTCAGCTGATATGAAGAACCTATAATGAAACAAACAAGAATTTATGCTTCCCAAATATATTAAATTTAGAACTCATAAACACAAGAGACAGCAACAATGGATATTATTTCGTGTACATCTAAATCTACAAAATGAACGGAACCCAAACTTAAGGAATAAACTGCTTAAATGATCTCTGTGCAGCTGTAGTTAATGCATAAAAAGTGTTTGCGTGCATGTCACTACGTGTGGCTCTTGCGTCAGACCGTCAGCATGCGTCTTTTTCTTGTTGAAACAATTGGTGAGTTTTGCAAAAGATTGTGCAACACTGTTACATCCATTACGGTCATATAATATAACCACACAGTGCACTGGAAGAGCTGCTACCTTTGAATCAAGGAAATTAATTTGTAATAAAGGATAAAAGACATCACCCCTGCATAAAGTCACAATCATTAGACTTGACTTAGATGTCTTCTCACTGAAGAAAAAAAAACCCTGAAATGAATAACAAGCATCACTATTCACATGCATCTTTATAAATGAAGGCTACTACTCATCACATCATGCATAAATATGGCCATCAACACACAAAGGAGAGACAGAGGCAATGTAAGATATTTGTAACATAAAAAGACATGACACACTGAAAATATTTTACTGTTTGGACCGTTCGGATATCTTGAACCCATTCTAGCACTGTCATCATTCTGATGAAAAGAACAAACGGCATGTGAAATAAAGTATCACAGACAGGACAATGGTAGGATTGACATGCCAGCCTCAGCTCAGAGATGCACTGTGCTATTCCAGTCTGACTCAATAGACCGCTGACAACAGCTCAGGAGGATCTATTTGTCTGCTGGTTCATGAAATGAGCTTGGCGCGACCAAGCCATAAAGACAGCAATGTTGGAGAAGTGATAGTGTGTTGGTGGAGTAATATTGAGAACTGACATTGCCTATATGTGAAATAAGCAGCTAAATTGTGCCTAAATCTGTCTGTTTTCCCAGATGCTGTTTAAACATTAAGGATGCTTTAAAAGCCCTGTGCCTATAAACACTTCCCTATGGAACCACGACTTAGATGCCAGTAAAAAAGCTGCAAACAACATGGCATTATCAAAACCTCATTTCATACTGTGGAGGAAAATTTTATTTTCTGCATAATTTGCTTCTTTGTACGAAAGACTGTCTCCGAGTGCTTCGGTTTACTTCGGTATGCTTGAGTTTTTGATGAGCTGAGAGATAACAGGAAATCTATTTAATGTGTGTGGGTGTGTGTGACAAGAATGATACAGAAATGGATTTTTATTTTATTTTATTTTTTTGTGAAAAAAGAGAAAATGTGCATGAATATATAAATACAACATTAAATTAAATTCAACCAAAGCTAAAATGAAGAAGCTACCCTGGATGAAAATCTGAAGTGTGCATATAATGGACACTTTACTATCCCATGAGAGGATTTGTGAATTGCATTGAAGTGATGGAACTGACATTGTTAGATCACATGATAATGACAACATGGTGAATATAGCACATCCAGATTACATTCATAGTACACATTCATTCTATATAGAACATATTTCTCTTTATTTCAGAGGATAATTGATTAGATTCCGAAAACATCAGTGTTTTGAACAAATCTTCTGATTGAATGATTAATAACTCACTCATAAAGATTATCTCTTGTTCCATTCCAGTTGAAGCTATGCTTTTAAACAAAAGTCAATGATGCACTTGTCACCACCTACTGGTGGAATTATGTAACCAACAGTCACTGAAAAATGACTGGTCTAAACAGACTGACATTCTTTGTGGATTTGATCAATGTTGTGAACCTAAAAGGTAACTTTTAGAGGTGTTTTTCCCCCTTTATGCCCTTTATGCTTTTCTTAGTTCAGAATAAATGAAAAAAGCAAAGTTAATTTTGTGGTTTGGAAACAGAATCCAGGAAGGCTCTATCAAATCGACTGCTATTCTTGGTCTGACACACATTATCTCTCTCCCTCTCTCTCCCTCTCTCTCTCTCTCTCTCTCTCTCTCTCTCACACACACACACACACACACACACACACATGCACACAGAGATCGTTTAGTTATTGCAGATCTTGTAACTCTGTGTCAGCATCTTTACATCTTTACATCTTTACAATGAGCCACTGATTTTCTCATGTTTTTTCTTCGATCATGTATTACACAAACTCATTTAGAAAACAAGGATTTTACTGTAACTCCCAGAAAATTGACCATATTCACAGAGCACTATTTAGAACTTCCAGATAAAGATAAACCTACTCGTCATCTTCTGGTGAAGCTCATTTTACATGTGCTATTTATAGGTAGAGACTCTCACAGAGACCTCTCCTGCCTCATTCTTATCAGAAACTGAGAGACAAAATAAAGCAACACTGTATATGATAGCGGAATTATATGTATATAGTCAAATAAAATTTGGACAAGTTGGTATAACAATTAAATAATGCATTTGATACTGTCAATCAATGACTCACAGCATGATTTAACAAATTCACTCGCATAAATTTTACATTCACGTTTATCATTCCTGAAACTATATATGTGGACGTTTGGTCCTCATAATTAAACAAATCTTTTATCCAAATTGTGAATAAATGATGTAGAGAAACCGAGCAGTTGACCGGAAATGACTGAGCTGGCTTATCTAAAAACAGGAAGTAATGATGCCCGCTCACGGGGACCTGCGGGAACCTGGGGGTAGGACAGGCGAGGCAAGAGAAAAGGAGATGGAAGGAGGAGCGACAGAGACGAGAGAGGGGAGAGAGGAGAAAAAAAAAAAAAAAATCCGGTTCCCAGACGCACCGCTGCTCGGCCCTCCACCAGCTGGGCGATCTCCTCCGCGGTGCCTGGCGGTGGCACTGGACGGCCCTCGGCGGACGGCACGACACTCCTCCGCCGCCCGGTGGACGGCGACGGCTCCTCCGGTTTTGGGCAGCCGGCAGGAGTCCCCCGTTCCCTGCTCCTCCCCGTTCCGGCGGATGGCAGCAGGCTCCGGCCCCCTGGCGAACGGCGCAGACTCCTCCGCTCCCTCACGGACGGCAGCCGCCCCTCCATATCGTGGGCGGTCAGCAGCGAGCTCGCCCGTCCCCGGCAACTCGCTCCAGCCCACCGCCTCGAGCGTCCATGGCGGCACACTCCTCGCCAGCTCTGTGGCACCGCGGATTCACCACAGCGGCGAGGGATCTTCAGCAGCGCGTCCCTCCTTCTCCCGGGTTTCGGCACCACTGTAATGAATTAAACCTTGCTAATCTTCGGCAAGAAGGAGGCGGGAACCGGCGGACAATCAAAATACATTTTAATAAAGCAAAATAAACACAAAACAGCGCACCAGCCCCTCACGGACGACTGGTGCGCGCAAATAAAAACCAAAACACAACTAAAAGCCCAGGCCTGGTCCTCTCTCGTCCTTCACTGTCGTCGCTCCAGTTTTATATCCTTCCATCTCCTCCGTGGGCCTCGAGACCGGTGGGTCGAACAGGTGTAGCTCATCTCCAATCACTCCAAAGCAGATAGCATTTTTGTGACGCCCCACTCGTCACAATAGCATTTTTAAGTTGTTTAAAAATAAATGTCTTAAGTGTCAATTTTTGAATTGAGATTTATACATAACATGAAATAAATAAGCTTTCGATTGATGTATGTTTTGTTAGGATCAGACATGCTGTAGAATAAAATAGGAAGTTGTAAAAGTAATGTCAACCAATTAACCTTTTTTTTTTGTACTCATAAATCAAATCGTGCTATTCAACAATTCCTGTGAATTAACCTTTCATGTCAGCTCTCAATTTGACTTTTGTCATGAGTGAAAATCTTGACTGAGGCTATGTTTATCACCTTGGATGTGTGTGATATCGTGCGTTCACAGACTGCGGTAGAGAACAGCAGGACTGACAGGTAAATGACACATATCATAGTGCCCTCACTTGTAATGGGTATCATTCCAGGCTCAGTTCCAATTTATTCCCCTCTGGTGGGGAAGAGTAATTTATGGGAATCATGGGAGGTCAGTTGTGCAGAGATTTCATGCCTGATGTACAGTAGTTGCCACGGAAACAGACATACACTTACGCTCGATGTATGACAGGTACCATTTTTGCACTGCCATTATGATAAACCAATTCAGGTGTGGTTGGGTATATAGACTGCATTCTGATGCCTGTATCGCTATGGACAATTGATGAGGTGTTAAGAAGAATCCCACATTTCACACAAACACACTCCTAGACACTCCTGCTATTGCATTTGTCCTCTGGCATCAGACTCTCCGTGTCTTCAGCTTTGATTCTTATCATTTTGACTAATTCAGGCCATTATGAGGATGTTTGGGCAGGAAATGCGTTAGCTAGGTATCAGGCCCTTGGAGCTTGTTCAAATCCTATAACTCAACATACTCTCTACATTTGCCCCAGAGAGAAAACGCTTTAATCAAATAGTAGGTCAGAAAGCAGTTTGTAAGCCACAGAATTGATTGGGCCGTAACACAAACATTACCTTATTTATTTAGATGTAATATTCAAGTGTATCTTGAGAAGCACAAAGTAATCTTAAATTAATGCATTATTAATTTCATGTTCTGATCACGGCTTACTAAATGATGATAATAGTTCAAAATTGTATTTGCAACCCCCCATGGAGTGGCCGCTGAATATTTGAGCTCAATTCACCCACAGCCACAAGCAGAAACTGGGGGAAACACATTTTTATCCACACTTCTCTCTCTTCGAAAGCACAATCCATCCTCAGAGTGAAGCTCATCCCTTCTGATTTCTTAGGTCTATTTCACAAACTGCAATTCCCAGCGGAAGCAACAGCAGAAGCTAAAGGGGAAGAGAGGTGTAAAGATCTTTAATTTGCAATAAATAATGCAACATCACGCTCCCTAAGGATGTTAAAGCACACACAGATGTCCATTCACACAAAAAACACACACACAAATCAATGGTTTGCCGTAAAAGGGCACTAGAGGTCATTCATGACTGTGCTTAGATGTATTTTGTTAATTAGACCCCTAAATTAAGTAAGTGAAAGTGTATACATGAAAAGCTCAGCTGGTAATAGACTGAGAGCTCTGCTTTGCTTAGTGGCTCTCAAAAAATGTAGACTGCTAAAAGGAGTGACAGTCACAGAGGAAATGTAATTTCTCTTTGCTAAAAGGACACAAGCTTTAATTAAATCTGAAATGAGCTTCACGCAGACGTATTCATTTCTGAAAATTGAGTTTCAGGCACTGTTTAGTGCAATTTGTCTCCTTTCCCAAAGCCATTTTTATTTTCATATGTTTTGCTATAATCTTAACTTTTGTGAGGATCAGATGGTTTATATCAGCTATTGCAGTACACCTTATGCATCCGGGAATTACAGCTTCAGCAGTGTATGGAGGGTTATACTACAGTATATGTTGTCAGTCACACTACCTGCAAATGCTGATAATTCGCTAGATGGTGGATGCATTTCCGCTTTCATTCTTTCTTATCTTCTCTTTTCAACAGTAGGGGCCTGTGATCACATTAATAATCCATTTGTGTCCAAACAGCAGAAACCCAAAATCATTGTTTGCCAGAACAACTTTCCTAATCTCCCAAAGCTCATCTCACTTAGAGCACAATGTAATTCCCCATGCCATCCTCCACAAAATACATCTGACCTGTTTTTTCTCCAAAAATAAATGGGGAAAAGAAAATAATGTGAATATTTTCCAAAGAATGTGAAAAGCAGGAAGAATGATTCCTACAGTGTAAACGTGAGAAATAATATAAAAACAGGCACAAATGTATTTTAATTCTAAGTTTGAGTCTTCTCTTCTATGATTTAACATTTTTAACTTTATAATGCAAAATTAATTTGGAATATTTAAGATTCTGCCATATTTCTAGGACACAGATTTGTGACAGTGAGCATGTGAACTCTTTTGTACAATTTTGTTTTTTATTATTATTGTCTCCTCCATTAAAGACAAAGAAGCTTAAACATTTTCAATTATTTATGAAAAACTAGAAAAAATAAAAAATAAAAATTCTAAGTTGTAATTTAATAACATTTCATTTTTAATACATAGTTTATCATTTAAAATGTTGTTTAATAAAAAATGCTAAATATCACATAAAATTTGAATGAACAAAAATGTCTGCTTCTTAATTTTATTGCTGATGTCATTAAAGCAAAAGTGGAGAAAACCAAATGCAAAGACACAGATGTTTGGACCCCACTGTTAATTAATGTGAGCACACATATTTATGTAAACAACATTTGTACAAAAATGCGTTTTTGTTGCTCTCTTTTTTTTTCTTAAAAACAAACCACCTCAGTATGCCGTCTGACTCAAATGAAAAAGAAAATCCAACAAATCTCTTTCCCAACATATGTCTCAGCTTCTCAGACACCTTGTAGCCCTTTAAACTTTCTTTTTTTAAATCCTCTTTCCTCCTCACTTCATTCCTGTTTTTTTAAATTAGCTTCCTACTTCTCTGTTACTCTTACTGCTATCTAACTTCATCATCTCTTTATCTTCCATTCTCTCTCTCTAGCTGTCTCTATGTCTAATAATACCCTCCTCCCTGCTGAATGTCTTGCTGATGGTCTGCAGGGTCCACTTTTCTCACAGAAGTGCTACACTATTCATCTGCGTCCATGTCAAGATACGACTCCACATGAAACCAGGAACTGAAACAGAAATGCACTGTTCTGCACCTGGCATTGTTCATCATCTCAGCCATTCTTCTTCTGATAACAAGTTTCTTAAGCAGCCAGGAGACATTTGTTAGGTTGCTCACATTTTGTTACATCTGTTCAGATTTTATTGCTACTAAAATGCATGGGATGACAGCTGGAGGTTGGCCTTCATGGGCTATAATGACTAATGAATCTCTTTGCAGAGTGCGACACGATGGCTCTCGTGGCTCTGAACAAACAGTACGCCATATAAAGAGTGTCTGTTTTAAAGAGTGTCTAAGTAGATGATACCGAACACTTATGCAGAGTGTTCAATCACACAAATGCTTATTATTATAAAAAATAATAAGCAAATGCCACTGAAACTAATGGGGATGCTAACTAACAGCTATTGCCAGGTATGATAGACCTCCTTGGGTAAAACTGTATCAAATAAAATAGGGAAATGAGAAAAAAACATATAAAGCAGGTATTGCTCACAACCTTTTCCTGATGAAAGTGCATAGTTTAATGTGTTTATATGGTCTTGTACAAATAACTGCATTATTGTGCATGTAAACACATTCATTCAAAAACATACATTTGCTATTTCTGGTCTGCAGTCACATTTAAGCTCGATATTTGATTTTCATAAATGGACTGAGTGGGTGAGCATCTCCGTATCCTTGTTTGCATGTTACTGAGAGAGAAAAAGAAGAAGAGAGGAGTATTGTAAACGAGGCAACATTAAAGGAACAGACCTTAAGGTAATAATATTGCTTGGTGAATGGCACACGATAAATAAGCTCTGCATGATGACCTACAGGATCACTCACTCTTTTCCACTGTCTCTTTGTGCCACTGGGAAAAATACAGCCTACTCATAGACCCCCAGCCACAAATTATATGATTCTCAGAGATGAAGTGCGGTAATAGCCTCGAGAAACCGTGTCATCCGGCTTCCTGTTATGGACAGAATGAAGTGGAAAATTGGCCATTTAGAACAGAGCCCTGGCTGAATTTTAATTGACTGGGGTGAGAAAATTAAATCATATATAAATTCAAATACACAAAATGAATAAAATAAGAGAAATAAAAACAGCAACAAAAACATCTCCATTTGAATGTGAAATTTACAGTCAAGACATGCTTTTCATTTAATGTGATAAGGTAGAAAACAAGCTATGGTTACCTCACAGTTTTAAAAAGGAACTTCAAAGATGTGACATATGAGGCTGACTCTGACAATGCACTTAAAGTAATTGCACCAGCACTCTTTTCTATTCCTCACTGTTTTAGTTTAATAAAAATTCATCTTTCTCTTTTTTTAACTGCCAGCATTCTTGCTGAGGGACCATCTGCTGATATTTCTGGCTTTAAAAATCTAGGAGTGTGATGACAAGCTGCTCTCACTCTCTGTTCTCAGTTGGCAGCTCTTCAAGAGGTCATGCTCTTCACAGAGGCTTCACTTTCAAAAGCAGAAAAATGGAATTTGTAATTAAACAATCATTTATAGTCATTGCCACGTCAAATCATCATACTGACTCTTAATATCAGTCTCTATGGGAAAATACCCCATCTAGGAGAATTGCCAATGTTAGTTACTGTTTACAGATGAGTTGTCAAATGCGAAATAGAAGCAAAGTTGAACTGAATGTAAAATCACACAACCAAGAACACTGCAGTGGCAGAATATGAGCAACTTAGTGTTGCAGATATTGGCATCTGCGGGAAGACCAACAACACCATTGTGATATTGCTTTTATACAACAGTTCAATAAACAAGACATTAAAATTGAGCAACTTACATTTTAGAAGTAATTTTCGCTCGGTAAAAGAAACAAGGCCCAAACAAAACCAAAGCAGAGTTCACTGCCACGCGTCAAACACCAGTGTTTTTGTATTTCGCTCCTCAGTGAATCAGTGTTTGTGAACAAATCAGTTGAGTAATTGACAATGAGTCAATGACTCAATGACTCACTCGCATTACAAAGACCGCTGTTTTATTCCTGAAGTGTTTTTGAACAAATCGGTTGTTTATAAGTGAATGAATAAACTAAAAAAAAAACGTGTCACCACCTACTGGCCTAACAGTGTACTTATATGCCACTTTACAACAAGAACATGAACTAAAATGGCAGTAGGGATAGGGTCAACACTAACTCAAGATAACATTCGGTTTATTTTCAGTATGCAATGGCGTTATGTTTCCCACCTAAATAGCTTAAGCTTTTTAAAGTCGGATGGATTCTGATTGGCTGTCAATGTTTTTATCGATCTTCTCCTGGAAAAATATTGCTCTGTGATTCCAACAATATTGTTAGTTGTTAGATGGACTTTGCTTTCTTAAAGTTAGAATGATTAATACAACTTGTCCCACTTTGCAAAAATGGACAAGTAGAGTGATACAAACTGAGAGTTTCAGTGTCATTGTCTATATTGGTTTAGCCTATCAGATTCAAGGACCAGAACTAACTATTGTATATTAGATAAATTTGAGTAAAAATGGATCTACAATGGTATCACGCTGACCAATAAACAGCCATAAAGCAAATTACACCATGAACAACCAAAATATGTATTTTGTAAAGTGATGAGTATCTATCACTTGGTCACAAACACATTTGTTTTCTGTCATAATGGCATGATTTTAGGGTCTGTGTGAGCACCTGCAGGACTCCTTAGTGACATTTAAGAGTCGATCCATTACGGCATGATTCCCTCTTGAAAGTTGCTTTTAAAGACAGACATTCTGGGGGATGATTGATGTGAACAGGTCTTAAAGGGTGTCTTGACTAAGAAAACTGTAACAGAACCAGCTGGCATGAGTTTAATAATGTCAACTGCAGCTGTGTAAATCCCAGATGTTTGCTAAAGAATACCCAGCAGTGCGGACACTCTGAGTGGGTCATTAAAGTGAATAGGCAAATACTGCTGTTGGTAAAGTGCTGCTCTCAAACTGTGGACACAGCTAATGTTCCTTGGGGAGGACTGCAAACGAGAGAAACACACAAAGAGCTGCACATCTCTTTGTCTTCTTAATTACCACAGCACACCCTCAAAACCTTATGATCATGAACCTCAGAGATTTTAGGCATGCATGTGGATGATCAGGAGCTGGACACCAAATGGCTCAGCCATTAAAAAATCTACACAAAAGAGTCTCATTGGGATTGGCCTTGCGGTTAAAAAAGTGCTTACCACATCACATTTCTTTTCATACTCAATTCATGCCTTCTTAGGGTGCAAAGCAGCTTCAATGCTTGCGACATTCAAGGAGAATCAGAGGCATGTTCATGCCAAGAATGCGGTCAGGTTGAGTAAAATACATCTCAGATTTCTACTTCATTAAGCAGAACTAAATCAACTGAAAGGCATGTTAAAACAAGTGCACTTTCTTCCTAAGAATCAGTCTGGAAGGTGTTTACTGTTTCCTGAGAAAAGCTGGTCACTGGTAAGGTAAATGTTTAGACAGTGTGTTCAGTATTGACAAGGACTACAATTGTTTGGGTTTTATTAGTTAAAGCAAATTGTGTTTGTCCATTCTTGTCACATTGCAGAATATGATCAATGAATGCATAAGATTTAGGTAATAACAAAGGTTCACAAACATTTTCTTCCAGAACAAATTTTTTTATTGCCAAAGTATTTGCAACTTAATTGCATAAAAAAGAAAATGCAAAAGACTAAACATACAGTAAATAAAAATAATAAAAAATTAATAAAATATATATTTTTAATAGTAATCATTTAAATTTTACAAAAATATTTTTGTACATACTGTACACTGAAAAAAAATTGTGTAAAAACAGTTTTTAACTGAAATTGCTAGTGAATTTTACTATTAATTACACCATTTTTTACTGTGTAAAAACATGATTTAGGCTTTAGGTTTCATTTTGTGACCTCTCGCCCAGTAACGTCGCAAGGACTGTGTCAAGTGTGCGACCGCACAGGGCCTCGAGCCTGTAGAGGGACTTGCTCCTTGTCTGCATTTTATTTTGTTTATGTCTTTTATACTAGTTTTTCCACTCATTTTGTCCTTTGAAAGACTTAAATAGTCATAACTGATAGACAGTATAAGACTCTGTGTATAAGAATGAGTAAAGTTGTTTGTTGTTAGAATGACAAAAAGTTTTAAAAGTTAAACTTTTGAGGTGGCATGCCGCAATGGTCCAACAGCGCTCGTCAATGTCAAAATGATTGAGATGGCCAATCAAATCAAAGAAGGCGGTTCTTACTGTCACTGTCACAATGCAACGAGAGCAAAGCCACTGCAAGGCAAGCCTGCAACCATAGCCGAAAAAGCGTAATGGCTAAAGGAGACCAAAGCCTGATTTTTTTTTTTTTTTTTTTTTTTAATGGACGTCAATGGAGGAGTGGCATCACTTCATACAATAAACAGCTTTTTAGATGAAACGGCTTATGATTTAACTTTCTGCTAATCTAAAACATGTTTTATACTAAAAAATTATTTTGGATTAAACTATTTTTAGGGTTTACAAAAGTTCACTTCCCATTCATTCCAATGGTATCCGTAAACTGTGATTGAGTGTCTCACAACTCTGAATAAAATTCAGTGATGGCAAGGCTGTAATGTGATTGGTTATTAAAGTTAGCCATTATGCTTTCTCCAATAGTAAGTAATACAGACCCTTTCATCTCCATATAGTAAGACAATCTCTGACAAGATTTTGTAGAATGATGTAATAGAAAACTGTTTTATGATAGAAATGTTCAACGACTGACGGTAATAGACTATTTAATGATGCAAACTACTCAACTTTTTATGAAATCTTGCCGTTTTGAAAATATGGAATCATGATTCATGTAAATCATAAATGAAGGCGACATGATGTTTGCTTTTTAGACTATTAGGCATTTGAATAAATAAAATATTACTTTCAAATAGTGTTAATTGATTACTACTTCATATGAAGAGTTCAGATACAAAAGCCTCTAAGTGTCGTTTTAAATTTTCTTCTAAAATGAGCATTTTTATCAGGCTCCTATGTGTAGGTACAGTAATTTCACGGCCCTGCTCTTGCCTCTCATGTATGACCTATTAACCTTAACTCTTTAAGTACAAACAGTGTAACAGCTTTGATAAGAGCCAGTCAGATTTCAATTGTAATCAGACATACAAGACAAAACAAACACCCTTATCCCGAGAATCCACAGTCTGTTTGTTCGATTGTTTGTTGATTTTGTCCTCCCTTGAGTGGGATCCACTGATGTGGTTCTGCTCTGCTGGGGTTTTGACACAGTATTAGTGCCAGCACTACATCTGGAATTTCCAGCTTTTGCAATTGAACCTTCTCCTGTAGGACACAAAAGGGCAACAAAATATATTCAGTCATGTTATTAGTTTAATTCCAGGTATGGTTGGATATTTAGTTACTGCACAGCTGTGCACTGATCTATTGATATAATGCCCTATAGGACATTGGAGAATTGAAGAATCAGACAAAATGCAATGTCATGAAGCACTTGCATAACATATTCTCTTCTTGTGTGCTTTTTATTTTTAAATTTAACTACTTTTTTTTTTTTTAATCACTTTCTTAATTTATGTTTTGCATTGTTTCATCTGTATGCAGATCAGCTCCAAATAATGTTTCATTATGTATATATACAAATATTTTTCATGCAAAAAAGTACTTTAAAACTAGGATACTATTTAAAAAAACATGTGTATTCTTATAAGACTTACTTCATAACATAGGAATGTGGCATCTCTTTCGTCAGAATCGGCGGGATAAATCTCATGTCGTAATTCTGTATGCAAGAACGAATTCACCGCCCTTGATGGATTATTATGTCTCATATCTTTAGAGCAGACTAATATTACACACGAAACACTTGGGCACTGTAAGCCCCATTTTTATCCCGAGCGTCAACGTTAAATGCTCAGGCTGTCCCTCAGCCATTCTCAAGGAGGGAACCAAAATAGACAGCGCGGTGTTTGGGATGGTCTCTTTTCACCGGTGAAAGGAAAACGTAACCTTTTGTTTTGTTGACATTTCCAAGAATCTACACGGGTTAGTTGGACTTCTTTTGCTCCCAAAAGTGTTTTAAATTGCTAACAGGTCGAGTATGGGTGAGACAAAGAGCTCTACCCATCGACGGCTATTCTGGGGCACCGCATAGCTCACGAGAGTGCTGCGTGAGAACGACCCGCGCTCTGGACAATATCTGGTTCCACATATCCCAGGAACAAATATGGTGCGTCTTTTAATTTATCTCCCGACTCCCTGGACATCCAGAGAACTTTCTGACAGTTGTAGGTGACACTGATACATTTATTTGAACGATTTTGGGATGAATAAGTGGCGCGCGCATCTCTCGCATGAGTGCAGGTGGACCCAGTGAAGAGGCGCTATAGCAAACAAAAAGAAAACGCGAAAAACCCAGCGATATTTTCAGTTGAATATTTTGTAAGACACCTCTGTGGTTTTGAGGGGTTTATTCTTATCCCGTTCGTCCATTTCCAACTGTAAATAGGCATGTGTGGAATAAAGCTGATATTTTGAGGAGCAGCGTATTAACGGGGGGATTTTTCTCTGGACTACCAAGTTAATCAATTTACACATCACTTTCACTTGAAACCCCGTTGCCGTGTGGATATTAATCGTAGCCTACTATCGATTCCCGTCGAGAGAAAGAATGCCTGAGGACCTCTCCGCGGCCAAAGCCTTCTACATGGGCATGGAGGTGGTGATCGCCGTGTCATCCGTGATAGGAAACGTGATGGTGGTTTGGGCGGTAAAAATTAATAGATCGCTTAGAGATACTACGTTTTGCTTCATTGTTTCTCTGGCGCTCGCGGACATTGCAGTAGGAGCGCTGGTCATACCACTGGCGATAACTATAAGTATCGGACTCCAGACTCACTTCTACAGCTGTCTGCTGGTGGCGTGCACGGTGCTGGTTCTGACCCAAAGTTCCATCCTCGCCTTGCTCGCTATAGCCATCGACCGATACCTGAGGGTCAAGATCCCAACCAGGTAAAGTTATCATTCCCTCATTCCATCTGGTGTTCTTGTGCTGTAATGCTACTGTGCATTATGTTGTCATACAGCCTATCATATGTCACACATGAACATTTTTAATACTGAGCTAATGCTATTTTTATCCTTTATAAGCCTACCTAAAGGATAACCTTTTTGTATTTTTTTAGAGATTGTGGTGATTATTGACTGTCCTCCACAAAACATGACCCATTCACCAATCCTTATAAATCTTGTGTCTATACTGTCTCTGATCCAACTATATTGCCAAAAGTATTGGGACACTCCCTTCTAATGAACATGTTTGACTGGTAATTTCTATGAAATCTTAATATTTAAGCATATGATATTCTAGGGAATTGTGGGCTTCTAATTTTATAGATTTACTCATGGACTAATGTAGTCAAATAGTTCATCAGAATTGAGGTGTCCCAATACTTTGGGCAATATAGTTTATATAAAGTTAGATCCAATCACTTGAGACCAATTGCATAGAAAAAAAAAGTAATTTAAAATGTAAAATATTTAAAACAAAATAATAACAATAAGATATAATAAGGGTAATGAATGGAAATATGTAAAATATCAATAAAAATGATGAATAAATAATTTGAACACTATTGAATACTATTCTGTAAGTTCCATTTCCACATGCATAAAGATTTAAATTTTGAAGAAAAAAATAATAATAATAATTTTCACAATCAATCAAAGTCCTCCTGAACCATTAATTTATAATAAGAATGGCTACTGTCTGGCTAGACAAAGCAAAATGCGTTTTTGTTGCTCAAGGGATACAGATGGAAGAAACTACATGCACATGACCTAATGACATAATATGACTCATGCATTTCTGTACTACACCATTTGTGTGCACTATTTGCGGATAATAAATACCATAAATTTGACAGTATTTGGCACAAAGAATGTGTCTTTAAGTAAGCATTTTTTTATCACAGGTATTCTTCTGTGGTATGTGCTTAATTTTTTGTTTTTAACTTTTTGTTTCTTGAACTGCCTTTACTTCCTGCATATCACTTAATGTCTAGTTTCATGAGAAAAATCACATCACATATCACTTTATCACATCAGTACACTGTCCCAGTCATATTAAGATCTCCAACATGCACACACTATCTGCTTTTAAGTTCTAAGTACATCCTATTTGCAAGACTCTATGGCTAGGTTACTCTTTATCCCCAGAGGAGTTAAACATACTCGAACGCAGCTAAAAGGCATTCCATTTTTAAAGATGTTTTTTGTGTGGCCGATATAGCCACATCTGTGTTCTATGCTCTTAAGTCAATTTAATGCATCAAACACAGGAGTTCGAATCCCAGATGAGTTTATTCTATAATTTTGCATTTACTATTGTGATTTCACTGGTATGATTAATGATTACCATGACCAGTACTATATAAGCCAGAATTAACATAAAATTGGCCCATTTTAACACTTCTGTGAGGAGACTTAAGACCAGCAACAGTATGAGGGAAGTACCCAACTGATTTTGCAACACGGAAGTAAGCT
The DNA here is from genome assembly GCF_963082965.1 of Carassius carassius. Lineage (NCBI taxonomy): Eukaryota > Metazoa > Chordata > Actinopteri > Cypriniformes > Cyprinidae > Carassius > Carassius carassius. Next base: position 19,743,361 of record NC_081775.1, read on the forward strand.
AATTTCTTTGAAAGTGCAATTGAATGACACAGGAAACCTGGCAAATTTGAGCTGTGGTTGCTCTTAAGTCAAAAATTAAGTGGTTAGCACAGGGTGCTGCAAGGAAAAAGTTACCTCCTACAAAATGTATTTTCTAGAGTTAACGCAATCCCATGAAGCTGTTGATGTTGCGAATGAGCTATAGAGAACTGAAGTGTGTTTGAGAAGTGTATAGAGTAGCTGCCCTGAGTCACTACCTGTCAGCTCTGCCAGGATCAACCACTGCGCAATAGATGAGAACGCAATATACTGAGCGGAAATCCTACTACTGTGGAGTCCAAAGGTGTGAAAGGCAACGGCAGTTTTGCAGATTGCAAATCATATTGTCAGAATAATAATTTAAGTGAGAAGTTGAATACAGTATATTACCTTCTGAATAAATCATCTATCCTCTTATATATCATCAGTATATCTCACTGACATCAGTGCTTAATCTGTGGGAATTCTGTATAAATTCCATCCCTGTTATCCCAACATGATCCCAGAATAATGGAAGGTTGAGCTGAAATAAAACTGACAAAAGTTCTACGGTCCACATATTTTACTGATACTGAATGTAACGTTGCATTACTACCTACTGACAAAAAAAGGGACAAATGAATCCCCTTGAACTCCATTTTATTTTATTTGTTCCACTCTTCAATAATGCATATAGCTTTTATTTTGTATGAAGAGTAGTCAAGCATCACAGCTTTCCAAACACAACTATCTATTTTTGAACAATCTGGAAACTGTTAATTTAGTCTTAGCAACTTAAAAACAAAGCAAATATCACTTTTCTTGGACCTACAGTATGCTCTCATAAAAAGGTACAAAACCATCACTGGAACATTTTTTTTTCCTGAAAGTGTATGCATGAGTTAAAACGGAGTAATAGGCTGGGATGCACAGAAATCATGTAAAGACTATTAATATTGAGATGAAACAAACAATTTATCATTTAACATTTCTGTTTTTACTTTTTGCCGTTAATAAAGGCACATTAAAGCAATGATTCAAGCCAAAACTATCTACTGAATCCCTGAACAAACAGAGTCTATTGACTCAGAGCACCTTTGTGTGGAATTCAGTCAGTCAGCTCCAGAGACTTGAATGTCTGCCATTAAAATCACAAGTACCTTTGTTATAAACTCATTCACACAAAAGACAAGGAGTTTTTGGAGAGAGAACTACAAAAGACATCATCTCAGAGAAGATGCAAGGATGAGACAGAGTGGATGTGACTGAAACAAGCTTTCTGGTGGTGGTACTTTGTCACAATTTAGCTCTTAAGTTAAGTTAGACAGCAGGTAAAAGTAGCTGGCTTTGGTCATCCAAAGATACCAAGAAGTACTTTGCAAAGTGACCCTGATTCTGTACCGGTAGTAATTACATAGAATTTAGCCTTTTATTTGATTGTAAAATTGTATTTATTTATTTATTTTTTATTATTATTGTACAGTTTGGAGTCATAATATTACTTAAATCGCAGTATTAGTCATGTGTATCATAAGACATTGATTGAAATTGTTTTTCAAAATTACAGTGAAAAATTTACGTTTTTTTTTAACTTTATAAGTTTCACTCTTATTGTTTTTGTGTTTCAGTTATAAGCGAGTGGTCACTCCCAGACGAGCTGGAATTGCAGTATTCATGTGTTGGACGGTGGCCTTTATAGTCGGCTTGACTCCCATGCTTGGCTGGAATAATTTACACAACCTACAACATAATAACAATGGCTCAATCGGCCTTGACCTCATCGTCACCTGCCAGTTTGAGAATGTCATCAGCATGGAGTACATGGTCTACTTCAACTTTTTCAGTTGGGTGCTCCCCCCTCTGCTTTTCATGCTCATCATTTACTCTGAAATCTTCTACATGATCCACAAGCAGCTAAATACAAAGGTGTCCTGCCACTCTGAACCAAATAAGTATTACGACAAAGAACTGAAGCTGGCAAAGTCTCTGGCGCTAGTCCTTTTCTTGTTCGCTGTTAGCTGGCTTCCTCTCCACATTATGAACTGCATCACACTCTTCTGTCCGAACTGTGAGAAACCCATGTTTCTCATTTATATTGCAATTCTGCTGTCGCATGGCAATTCTGCTGTCAACCCTATTGTTTATGCTTTCCGCATCAACAAATTTCGTACTGCGTTCCATAGGATCTGGAAGCAGTACTTCTGCTGCAAGGAGGCTCCTCCCCCTGAGAGCCAGCAAAGCGAGAGACTGGATAACAACCACTACATCGCTGCCGCCATCGCTTTGGAACATAGCGTCTGACTGGCATTCCAGGATTCTCTAAGGAGGTCAAATAGCTTCTGCTGGCTGGACGTCCAAAGCTGTCATGTCCTGGTTTGTCTCTTTTGAATGTAAATCAGAGCTCACCACAGACTCTTGGATTACTGAGACAGCATTACTTTTAAAAGAACTGAATGAGTCAAAATCATTTTGAAGACGGGGAAACTACAGGTATAAGTATCCACCCAGACTGACCCAAAGACAGAATCCAATTGCTGGGCGGAGGTATAATTTGTGTAGGTGTTGTAATTGCGCTTCTGCAAAGTTCACTTAATTTATCAAGATTTCATTTAAATTTAGTCTATCTCCGTGTTCAATCTGACTCAAATTTAAAGTGGTCATTAAATTTAGGTGACATTTCTTATGAAAAACTGATCACAAACAATGATTGTTCATTTATTATTATTTCGATATTTGATTATTCTGGAAATCCCATACTTTCAATTATTAATTCATTAATGACCTGTAATCGCTTAGTAATTCACGGTGAACACACTTCACAAACTGGCCAGTTTTGAGGAAACAGGGCGATTAAATAGTTTTAAGTAGGCTGCACCCAGCTAGCACATAACAAAAAGTATAATTTTTCTCTATAATCATGAAAACTATAACTTGTTAAGTCAGTGACGGTCAGAAATGGATTTTGCCTCTTATACAGTAAATCTTGCTTTATGAATCAGCCTTGACAGATGTTTTTAAATCAAATTAGTTTAATAGTACTTGCAATTAAATTATAAAAACATAAGGTATAATGAATCAATAGAAATGCACACAATTGTGTTTTGTGCAGTTATACATATAAATATATATCACCAGTTATTTGTTCAAAATGAATGTATGCAGAACAGATATCATAGCGCTGTACACTCTCAGGTTCTTGGATATTCTTCTTGTATTCTGAACCTGTGTGCACAATGACAGGAAGAGGATGTCAGAAATACTGACAAGGAGGTGGACACAGGTTTTTCTTGTCCTATTATGGAGTGTCTCAGCACAGGTCTGTTATTGTGAAGGACAAAAAAAAGTACTGCAGGCAGCTGACGTAGGATTTTACTCACGGATGCAGTGAGCTTCTCTTGCCTTTTAGTAAAATATTGTGTGTGTGTGTGTGTGTGTGTGTGTGTGTTTGTGTGCGTGTGTAAGTGTATGTTTGGGTGCATATCATAACAAAACTGGAATTTTTTGAGGATATGAAGATACACTGAAGTCCCATTTATCCTTTTTTGGTGACCGGAAAAAAGAAGCAAAACTGTCAGTACCTAAGACTATATCTCCACTGTTTGAACAAATTCAGGGTTAATAAATGATCAAAACCAATACTGTATTACCTTTCAATATTATAGCAGAATTTAGCTACACTTGTTCCAAAATCATAATAATCAGTTTTAAAACAAAAGCATGCTACACTACTAAATTACATTTTGTCTTGATCTTTTTGGGTGAAGTAACCCCATTAAAGGTGAAGTGTGTAATTTTGGGGATGATAAAATGCTTTCTCCTGTACCAGATATAAGCCAAGCCATTTGTTGTTTGATTTCCCTGAAAAGTTTAAACACTGTGGCTCTGAGGTGCCATCAAACATTGCTCTGTTTGTTTGAGCATCATGACCAGCTTGACTCTGACATCCTGACTGTGAGTGCCAATTGCACATGGGGGAGTGTTTGGGAATTCTTTTTGCAATTCTGTTCTAGTGTCGTATGAATTACACACTTAGTTTGTCACACTAGTGTGAGGTTTTTGATCTCACATGGGGATGAAATACCAGGTCTATACTGACATCAAAGCTGAACGTGTATCTAATCTGTACATAGTACTCTGTCCAAGTACATTATGTTCATAATTGTAAAAAGACAGTTATGAAATTACAATCATTTGTACATTAAATATTTGAGTAAATGGGAACAATGGGCTAATTCATTTTGCCATCTTTTTTTACTTCACTGCAACAGACAGACACAGTATAAATGAGTGGTAATGCATTGCCTGAATGAGGAGGTGTGATCTTCCTGTCTCCGAACCCCATGCAGTTCTCAGTGTGATCGAAAACAGGAAATAATCACTTTACTATCAATGGAAATACTTCATCAACTTTTATAATCATCTTTCCTGTTGGCATATTTGTTGTACTCTAGCTGTTGGTATCAGCTTTTGCCTGTCTCATTCTAATGAAAGACAATAAAAAAAATCTAATACAAAATTACTCGTGCAAATAATATCTTGAGTGAAAAGTAGACATTTATCTCCAAATTAAGCCTCTATTATGCCATTGTTCCTCTAATGCATGAGCATAAAGCAGCCAAGAAAGCAGTGAAGATTCTTGGTAAAAGTAACACAGGTCCCAGGGGGCCATGTGGGTTGGTTGGCCCTTTTTTTTTTTTTTTTGAATATCTCAAGTGGAATAAATATTAACCCAATTTTGTGCAAACAAATTTATGTTAATTAACATATTATGGAAATGGTTGACAGTGTTAAACAGCTATAGCTTTGAAATCATAGCAACAGAGTCTATTCTATTATTGTAATATGTGTGTATGCGTCAGTATGTGCATGTAAATAATCATGCTATGAATGATTAAAAGGAAGTAATTACACTTGATAAATTATTTTAGCTATGCAACAGCATTTAGCACAGACCTCCAAATCTGGTTCCTATCTATATTAAATAACATGAATATTTTTTATATCCAATTTTAATTGCTGAGTAATATATTTTAGATATTTATCTGTAATCAGTGAGTGGTTCAGGAGATCAAATTTAAGATGCATTCAGTAATGAAACAAGTTAACACTATGCCAACCTACCGTTTCCCCAATTCTGTAGTAACCTGTATCTTTAATGTGCATAATCCTTGTATGCCTAGTCACAGTCCGCTGGTGATATTCCCTATTAAATATCTATTTTAAGAATTCCTCAAGCTTTATTGTGATGTGCTAAAAAGGAGTCAGGATACTCTGCGCTATTTCAGAGTTATAGTGACTTCTAGTGGACTTAATGGGCGCCGAATATAAAACAAAGCATGCTGTAAAGCAGGGGTTCTTAACCTTTTTGATGTCGGGGCCCAAATTTTACAGTACAAAGTGGCCCAGGGCCCAATCAAATATTAGCACTGTATTGGTTTATTGATCTCACCCTTGGTTTGATTTGTATTCAATAACTAAATGAAATCCACTTGCAGTTTAACAGTTCATTATTATTGTGTATATAAACCTGCACATACAACAAGATGCCAAACACACAACAGTTCAGGGAACAAATCAATCTGCATCAAGAACAAAATTAAAAGGCTCAAGTCAGGCATATTAACACACAAAATCAGTAAGATTTGACAGATTTTACTCACAAAAAAAATAAAAATTATATAAATAAAAATAAAATAAAAACAATAAAATGTTTTGCTAAAATAAATAAATTCAAAATAATATTTTTCAAACTTAATAAGTTGTAAATGAAAATTGAAATAAAGTGCAAATGAAGCTTTATAATCTCCTAAATATATATTAAAAAATATATATATCATTTCTTGCAACTGATGCTGTATGTCTGTGGCCAAGGCCACGATACGATTTGGTCTCCCCTTTTCCACTTAAAAATGTCTCCGCCTGTTTCACACATACTCCGTCTGCAGTGTTTATGCAGTCCGTGTGTGTTATGTGTGTGGAGCAGAAGCAGCACAGACTCAATGTGCTTTCACACAGGGCGCGTTTGCAGTCCCTACTGATCCACGGCTGTTTAGTCCACAAGCACAACATTTGTTCATTATTTTATATTTAAAATCATGTCAAAAAATAAATTCAAACAAAAAAAAAAAAAGCTTTTTCATGATTGTGATACTCTTATCACAGTACAGTAACAATCTTTCATAGACATTAGTATAAACTGAAATATAAACAACTTATTATTCATGCACTTGAAATTTACCACTGACAGAAACAGTTGTGCATTTAAATCTTTATTACAAGCAATCCCACAGGTCTTAATGAGCTTTGTTTTTCTGCCTCCATAAAAGTGCATATATTGCGTTTCCTTGTTTGCCTTGTGTTGTCTGCGAAACACAGTAGGCTTTAATTCTATAAATGTATTGTGAAATGACTGCATTTGCATGTCAATCCATGTTCATTTTTACTGTGAACAATGCGCTGTCACTTTTATTCAGCGCATGCAGCACAGCAAAAATAGACTCGGTACAGGTGGATCAGAAGCACAGCGGTAGGATTCGCGAGACCACGTGATTTGCCTGTTCAACAATACAGTCTATGGTCCAACATTGCTTTTCTTGATTTATTTTTGTTCTAACATGGTTGGCTAAATGTTAATGTTTTGTCCAGTTTAATTATGTTTATTCGAGTCATGCAACTCCTGCAATTAAACTCCACACCACTTCCCTTTTTTAATTGTCCTTGTAAAAGGGATCTGTGATGTCATATTATAATGTGAGGTTTTTCAACTTTAAGGATGAACCTTTTGTCATCTATTTCTGGCCTCCTAGAATGAATATTATAATGTGAAATATGATTGGGAGTCTGCACAGGAAGTTTATTTTGAAATGCACCTGATTTTTTGACTTCTATTTTGTATTTGCTGTGCGGTTTGGACGCGGGGTGCGTCAGAAATAGACTAGGCGCCTATCTTTAGCGAAGCAGCGCGGAGAGCTACTTCTGGGACGCTTTTGAAAAGTGCCGCAGAGCGTCTGGTGTAAACACAAGCATAGACTAGAGTGACCGCGATCAGCTCCGGTAGCCGCGTCCGAGCCGTAACGCGCCGTCGAGGAGTGCAGTGGCAATCAGGGGTGAAACCTTTCTTTTACTGTATATGGGTGAAACAAGCGTAACTTTTCCTACAGGCTACGGTTGACTGTGTGTCTTCTTCTGCTTATTAGCGCTTGTTAAACAACTGAGGCATTACTGCCACTAGTGGCTGGATAGAGTATTGTAACTGTCTCATGGATAACAGTTGTCATTGTAGTGTCTGTAACTTGTTTGGTCCCGCGGTCCTCGCGTCCCACGGGTGAAAAACGTAAAGTTTTTTGCGGCCCTCCAGGTGGCGTTCACGGCCCAAGCGTGGGCCGCGGCCCTATGGTTAAGAATAGGTGCTGTAAAGAATAGACCAATTTTGCCAGGTTAAAACATAAACCTCATCCAAAATGCGAAAAAAGCGAAAATAGTTTAGCTAACAACACCCTCCTGTGGTTAGCCATTCAATTTTAACCCGTTTAATCCCAATTTTGTTCCAGACATAAAGCCCAGCTATTTTAACTGTTTGATCACATTCTAGGGTTACTAATATGCATAAAAAATACTTATACAACACTGAAAGGAATACTGAGATAAAATACAACCATCAATGTATTTCAAAATTGTAACTTTATTGTAACATATATCACAAAATTGTTATATTAGTGCAGTATTACAACATCAATATTGTAGCTTATTTGTAACATTTGAACTTTTATTCTGGTGCAATATTTTGTCATTGCAACATTGTAGTGCAGCTTTCACTAACAAATGCAACTGGATTTATATGTATACACCTAAATTCACCGTTATCCAATAAGTCACAAATGTGACCATCAATATGTTTACTCATTCTATGACAACACTCAACAAAACTTTATAATTGTGAATTCATATATTAAACTCTAGACACCTTAAAGATAATGTAGACCAAAAATCTTTGTTATATCTTTATGTTAACATACTTTACTAGCCTTTTGTTTTGTAGCTTTGATGTAGTCATCATCTTCTCATGGTGCAAAAATAACCTGCTCCAGTCATGTGATAATTTGCACTAACCATGTGAAACTGCTCATATTTACCTGAGATCCTTTATTTTTTTCCATATTTGCAGGAAATGCACTAAAACATCAGTAAGATTTTTAGAGCTTTATAAATGAAAACCTTCTTGTGTCCAGTGGGATTAAATGGGTTTAAGTAAAAACATATCAGCCGCATTATATGTGAATTTATATCTTTCTAAAGCTGTCCACCAAAGTACAAACACGAAGAAAGAAAGAAAGAAAGAAGGAAGGAAGGAAGAAAGAAAGAAAGAAAAGAAAAAGACCACCATTAAAATAAATAAAGCAATATATCAAATGAACCTAAGCGGTACTTAATAAAAGCAAATTATTTTACGTTTGAATGGCACTTATCATCTACTGTGATCAATAGTGGGGAAAATATGAGCTGTTTAAGCAGCCGTTTCTATAGCAATTTCTGGGCTGAGCTCAAGCAAAAAAAACAAAAAAGAAAAAAAAACCGATACCTGCACATTTACGGAAGCCAGTGACGTCACATGAGCTCGTGCTCGACATGGAGGCGTGGACAGTAAACGTATTTTTTGGCGGACAAACGCGCCTCAAATGCCAGCGCTCAGTGCCTTTGTAAGCGCGCAGAAATCTTTTGAATTTGTAAACATACCGCGCCCCTCGTAAGCACAATGCGCGGATTCAACATGGCGCTCTTCTGCACAAATACACCTCTTCATCGCCTGCCCGGCTAACTGGCCTGCTAACACACTCGGATGAACCGTGACTGGCAAGCATGCATTTAACTTATCCTTTTTGACTGACACTGTGTGCCTTTAAAACAAAACGACATTCGTTTACTGCTAGCGCTGCTTGTTTGTAAGCTATCAGTTACATTGTTACAATACAAACCCTTGCTAGTGCATACTGGATATTGTGTTTATTAACATTAGTGACAGCTCTGCAACTGAAATGACGCTTTTCAATAAACATAAATTAATCCAGTGACACTAAAACAGATTTTGTTAAACAAATCCCTTTAAGAATAAGCAGTAGATGCCGTCTGAACTCTTCACCGCAGCTCAAAATGAACGGAAAAGTCCTACCAGACACTCCGATAGCTGTAGACTGCTGGCAGCTCCGTAAGTGCCATCACGTCCGTCTGTTCTTCTTGTCTCACATGCACGCGGATCACACCTCTGGCCTGTCATCCACCTGGAGTCACAGGCCCATATACTGCTCTCCTCTCACTGCCAGACTGCTCCAGCGCAAACTCAAGGTGAGGCCAAGCAAGCGGCTCTGACAAGGTTGTCCGCCGGGTAAATTTGAAAGAAATATAATTATTAATAACAATAACAACACTGTTGTATGCCTTCAGTGTGACTCTACAATTTTCATAGTCATGAAAATAAAGAAAACTCTTTGAATGAGAAGGTGTGTCCAAACTTTTGGTCTGTACTGTATATGTATATAAATCACTAAACTGGAATTATTTTTATAGTGAACAGTGCTTTACAAATAAATGTGATTCTAAATAAATAATAGTGGGTCAAAAAATATAGACTAAATAGTCAATATATTAAGCATGTGCTTTGGCTTAAGTACAGTCACCATATAAAAGGTTTATTTAATTAAAACAATAAACATTCATGTCTATAATATCACACTTTTTCTCACTTATTATAAATTGGTCTATACATATTTTGGGGGTTAGAGATTCAGACTCGTAACCCTAAGGTTGCGAGTTTGAGTATTGTACCACTAGGGATTGTAGGTGGGGGGAGTGAATGTACAGTGCTCTCTCTCCACCTTCGATACCACATCTGAGGTGCCCTTGAGCAAGGCACCAGACCCCCAACTGCTCCCCGGGCTGCCCACTGCTCCGGGTGTGTGTTCATGGTGTGTGTGTGGGATGGGATAAATGCAGAGCACTATTTCCAAGTATGGTTCACCATACTTGGTGTGTTATCATGGGGTCCAAGAGCGCAAATGTGGGTATTTGGACAGGGCAAAATTCCATTAATGTTTAATCCTCCCCGAGTCCTAAAATCAAGATGAATTCATAAATGCACACTTTTGTCTGCTATGTGGCTGAAACTTGAAGGAATTACAAACTGTGCCCTGTTGTTGTGTTCCACAGGTCAAAGAGAAATGGATTCATCCATTGGAGATTGGGGAAGCTCACATGTTGTTGCTGGATGATCTTGGAAAAGAACGACTGACCGTTACTCTTATAGATGCCAATCACTGTCCTGGGGCAGTTATGTTTCTCTTTGAGGGATACTTTGGCACCAGACTCTACACTGGTGTGTGTGGGGAGGAGAAAATGAATATTATGGAAATGTGCTTTAATCTCATAGTTTTTCTTAAGACAGAACGTTATTGAAATTCACTGTCACATACTGAGATCACATTTTAATTATACTCTTATTGTGTATCTTATCTCAGGTGATTTCCGTTACACACCATCTATGCTCAGAGAGCAATGTCTGAGGAATACCACTACCATTGATGTGCTGTATCTGGACAACACAAACTGTGACCCCACTCGAGCTGTACCTTCTCGTCAACGAGCCACTCAGCAAATTAAAGAGGTCATTAGGGCTCATCCTGGATATGCTGTGGTTATTGGTGAGACTCTCACACTTGCAAAACTTTCAGAGTATTTCATGTGATAGGATGTTTTATGTTCAGACAAAAAAAAATGAAACCGATTTAAATCAGTTCAGGCAATAAAGGCCTGTTTACATCAAGTAAGATAAGTAGGCTTTAATAATCATTCTAATTCCTTGACAATTGAGAAGTCCACACTACAGCTGTAATGATAACCATATAGAGGAATGATATGTTAGAATCAATTTGTTAAAATTAATTTCTGATTCAAACTAACTTTGTTCTTTTGAACTTTCTATTCGTCAAAGAAAAACTTTCAGTTCATTCTAAAAATAAATGCATCAAAAAATCACCAAATCAGCATATTAAAATTATTTCTGAAAGATTATGTGACACTGAAAGGATTATGTGACACTGAAGACTGAAGTTATGGCTGCTGAAAATTCAGTTTGCCATTTTGCCAATTCTTTGCCATCACAGGAATAAATTAATTACTTACCATGGTGAGCATAAGTATGGAAGCCTGTTTCCGCCACTGAATAAAAAATAAAAAAGGTAATGAATAGATAATGGCAAAAAAAAAATCTGAATTGCTAGTTTGTATCAGGGAATTCTGAGAAAAAAGGTCAAGAATTGTGAGATAAAAAGTCGCAATTACCTTTTTTAATCTTTTTATTCAGTGGCAGAAACGGGTTTCTGAAGTGACTGAATTAATCTCAATGAATCTACATTGCAATAATTATTAAGAGTCTGTTACCTGTTTTTAGGTCTTTACTCTCTGGGTAAAGAGTCTCTGCTCGTGGAGCTGGCTATGGAGTTTAAAACATGGGTGGAGGTGGATAAAGAGCGTCTGGAAACCTTGAGTGTTCTGGAGCTCCCTGACGTTTTCACCACTGACTCTGGTGCGGGCCGCATTCGTGTGGTCTCTCAGTCTATGATCAATGCTTCCAACCTGCAGGCGTGGAATAAAGTGCAGCCTACCATCGCTATATTGCCCACCAGCCGCCCCATGATCTCCTGTCACACTAATGTGTATGTGGTGCCATACTCTGACCATTCTTCCTACCAGGAGCTGGAGGACTTTGTGTCGGCCCTGCGTCCCATCTCACTGGTGCCCATCGTGGGCAACTGTCTACCATATTTTTCTTCTCTTCTAAACCCCTGCAGGAAAAAGCCCAAAGAGGTGGTGATTCCAGAGTCGGTCAAGCACTACATGATGACCAATTCTAATATTCAGTCCTCCATTAATGGCATTACAAATATGCTTCAAAAAACCTCGCGGCCAGAGTCTCGCGGGGTAGTGTTCGAATCTCCAGAGTCCAAAATAAGCCGACTTAGTCACGATGATGGGGATTCTGAGACGGATCAAGACTCCGACTGCATTCTTCTAGACATGAGCACCAACTCCTACTCTCGAGAGAACAGCCCACACAACAAACGTTTGAAACCCATCCAAGTTTTATCAGAAGATGTCGTCACAATTGGCAGCAGCCTTCCTTCAGATGACAATGAGTCTATTAGTACACTTACAGATGTAAGATCATCTGACCACAACACTGTGTACCAATTAGAGCACGAAAGTCAGACGAAGTCATCCAAGGGGAAGATTCCTCAAATGGGCTGCACCAATTCTAGAGAGAGGTGCTCTTCGATGGACAGCATCAGTGTTCACGACCAAACCTGTATTACTGCTGCACTCACACCCCCAGAAACACGATCGGTGACCGCTGCCTTGACCTTCACATTACAGCGAGAGCAGATTGAGCAGTTGCTCCTTGAGAACTTCATCATACCTGCTGAACAACTTAAAGGTGACCAGATGTTGTGGAGAGTTCATGAAGAGATTCGCCTTACTCCGGTTGATCTTCCTAAGCCAGCTGGTGATCCTCTTGAAGCAGCTATTAAGACATTCAAATCTAAATGTGATTAAGCAAGCACTTGAAGTATGTGTAATGTTTATGTGAAAGTTTAATTATCATGTATCATTGTAATTATGATTTCAACAGTATTGTGGTTAAATCTACAAATCATTAACACTGTGCCAAGTACTTACTCTTTTTCACATTGTTATTCTGCATTTCTTTTGAGCCAAAAACTGTTGGTGTTATTGTTAATCCTGATGGTATTATTTTCACAATGCTGAGGTTCAACATGTTTTGCATGCATTTGTTATGTAGCATCACAAAGCACCTTACTGTGTATTTGTTTTCAGATGAAGAAAAATCCTATTAAAAGTGTTTCTTGTTCTTCTGGGTCAAAATTGAATTATTTACATATCAGCTTTTTGCTTGTGATACATTTTATTTAGGTTTTACGTAAAGGATAAGAATTTTGTTGACCTTCTGAACAATAAACATTTCAGTTTTTGTGTAGAATAACATCCAAATAACCTTTTATTTAATGTGAGAAATATTTGGCAGAATGAAACCGATGGGCATGAGATGGAAAATTCTGTGCAGGTGACACTTAACAGACCAATCATTTCAAGGTTATTAAAGTAATAGCTCTTGTTGGTATTTCCAAATAAGCATCAAATTCTTTGGAATATTCTCTTTGAATTATACAGCCTATGATTTCTTTAGCTTCTCAAGGCATTAAACATTAATAGGATAAAATGCCCTTAAGTAATACTTTGATTAATCTGCCATCTATCTTCTTTAGGTCAGTGATTCTCAAAGAGATTTCACTTCTGCACCATTCAAATCAGACACATTGTTCACACTTTTCACAAGAACTAGTGAAGCTTGTGTGCAGTGTATTCTTATTTTAGTATTCTCTTTTATGTTTAATCTCTGAAGCAAAAAAAAAAAAAAAAACTAATGTATTGCTCCTCATATGTCTTTAAAAAACTTTTATGCTATGTGTTCCAGGGGATGTAAAGTCATGGGATGACATGAAGATGATTGATAAATATATTGTTTTCTTTTGGGACCGAGATAAAGAGAGAACTGTTTTAGGCTGTGTGAATTTGTTTAACCAGCAGGTGGCGGAGTAGTATAATACTCTAAGACACAGCCATATATTGTCTATAGTAATGTGGAATTAATGCAGGAAAATATACAGAATTAATCTGATTGATTTTACAGTTACCTAGAAAAGGCTGTCCTATTGACAGTCTGATTAGATTAGCAGACGAGAAGCTCATCCTTCTTCATGATGGAGTCTAAAAAACCTTCAACCAGTTACACAGAGAAAAAAAACACTATCAACTACACTGATGTCTGTGACAGATTCATCAGTTTTATCAGATATTTCTGTCTCCTCAGAAAAACGTTTATGTTCAAAGAAGAGACAGCCTATTGAAAATTTCACCTAAACAATTCCTGTGTGTGAACGGATTATCCTCGATGTCACTGATATCACTGCCTCATATTCAGAGAGCTGTGAATAGAATAAGAGCGGATCAATGTCTAATTTATTTCTATCATACCTCAGATTGAGAACTCAGAGGTCTGTGATTTAGTATTCACCAGCTTTTGACAATACCTGTAATACATATTGAGGTAGTCCAAACACTTCTGTTTACCATTTTATCCACGTACTGCAGGATTGCGTGTAAGTGATTGGGATTGCATTCTGCTGTGAGAGGAGATATACGACTACAGCCAGGCTGTCCTATAGTCGTGATGTTTAATTCACATCTGGTTTCTTCACACACTCATATGCTCATAAAGGATGAATGGTTTGATGCATCATGGGGACTCTCTGCATTCCAGATGAGGCTAAATCCACATAAAAAAATGTGCTCTCCAAACTGAGCTGATCCAGCACAGGCATCCTTACATCAGCATAACATCCTGGACTGACGGCCAACCAGTGGCTCAACCGCCACAGGGAAACAACAGACTGACTCACCAAAGCCAATGAGAGAATTATCGGTCTAAATGTGTAATTCAGTCGGTCCCTCTGAGCTACCACTGGATGGTAAAATGTTAGATTGGATAGTAATAACATTTTCAACATCAAATCCTGTTATTTTGTGATTCAAGTGAATTCTTTAGTATCTAACAAGTATTCAATAACTGACAAATCTGACTTTGTTATCTGGGGGGCTGCACCTTGAAGAGGAACAACTTTGCACAGCAGCAGTAGTGAGCGTTTATGATTTGACTGATGGCTGGTGTATAGAGTAAAAATAAGAACTAAATTTACAGTACTAGCAGCTTGCTTGCTATCCCTCACTTTTTATAAATGGAGACTCACTCGAGCTCACACACATTATTAACTTTTGATCACATTTACCACTGTTCCCAAAGCAGATTTTGTAACATGTTGGTTGCATGAACTTGCTGTGTTGACTAACAGAAAACTTCTGCGTTTGAACATGTCTTCTGTTTGAGCTGTGCTTTATTCATTGCAAGACTTCTGACAATATACAATGGCACTTTGTGCCCAGAAGATCCTGCTGGAATCGCACTAATATGACAGAACCTTTACGCAGTTTTCTCACACTGATGGAGCTGACTGACCTCGAGTCCACCAACCGTGCCGCAGAACCAATGAAAGCCTCTGACTTTTGTGTCTGTAGGAGAAGCAAAAGACATACAGAAATAAACAATGCATTTGCTTGCTCATGGTCTACAGAAGGGCAGCAGGACAGACCCAATAGCTTGTACATCCCATTAGTCCATGTTGGACACTGCCAGTTAAAGGAGTCAGACAAGGGCAGGGCATTTACACTGAGTGCCTTGAGGAGGGGGAAAAAAATTGTTAAAATGTCACTGACCCATCCTGCAGGAGTAGGATGGTATTTTCTGGATGGCGTACAATTTTGTTTTATTCTTTTATCGAATTTGACCTGTAGGTCTATCCACATAAACAGGTAACAAACAACAGTTTCGGTCCTCAAATCTGATTGGCCAAGTGCTGTTTAAATATCAGCACTGGGACTATTTATTGTTAGTATCCAGTGTTGGTTAATAACTAGTTTTATGTAGCGGTGTTGCGTAATTAAATTACAAAATAAATGCAACTGTAATCCTTTACAGTTAGTGAGAAAAGAAGAGCACATATAGTGTAATTAAATTAGACACTTATGAAAATGTTAATGGTTACGAAGGGGGTTACATCTGAATATATTCTGTGAAAAGCTAGGATATGTTGAATAATATGAATCTGTTGTTTTGCCTGTTTTTAATGTTAATGATGCCTCCTGCCATTTAAAGGCAGTTTAGTAAAGCAATCTTATTCTGATGCTTTTGACTGGTTCTCCTGTTTGAATTTGCTGCTTAAAACCTTTAGGCTACAACCTGTCTGAGAGTTGATTAACCGTTTAACAGTGGAAAACATTTATTACAATTTCGGAAAAGTAATCAAATGTAATCATTTACATTAATAAAGTACCTGAACTAGTTACAGTACTTATTTCATCTTAAATAGGCTGATCTGTAATCTGGGTTACACTTTATTTTAAGGTGTCCTTGTTTCAGTGTTATTATACATTTAAGCACTGAGTAATATTAATTAACTACATGTACTTACTATAGTGTTAGGGTTAGGATTAGGGTTTGGTTTAAGGCTACTTGCATTTAAGTATGCATAATTGATTGTTATTATAATAGTAAGTACATGTAATGTGTAACAAGGACACCATAAAATAAAGTGTCACCACGATCTGAAACCTATTAAATCTCAAAAGTAACCTTCCCAACACTGTTAGCATCACTCCACTTGTCTGTGTTTGTGTGCAATCCTGACTTCCTGCAAAAATGTTCAGGTTGGAATTTTCAGTGACTCTTACTATTACATTGTTACACGAGTAAGTGCATGATGACAAGTAACTGCCTTTTTGATTGAGTCATTAGAATAGCTTCTTTCGAAACAAGATTGATTCAGGAACCAAACAAATGATGATAAGCACCACTGAATCATTCATTCAGTCAACTGATTCAAATACAGCAATTCATTCAGAAAATAACTGCCAATGCTGGAGTTGTAGAATTGTTGATTCAGATTTTCTTTGGCAAAGCATATATAGACTAAAAAACTACTAATGTAAGCTAATCGATATTAACTTATTAAATTAAACAGTGGAATAAAATCACTGGTGTTTCATTCTTAAACGAATCTTTCAGAACGAATCAGTTGTCTGAACAATTCATTAATATTCAGAACAGCACTTTTGTTCATGTGATATTGCTTAAACATAACTTTTTTGAACTTTATTAAGGCAAAACCTTGAAAAGCTTGAGCCTGCAGAAGCTATATTTGAGTTTGTGAGACAGCAAATCTAGGGCTGAATGCAGCTGGAAATGTGTTTGATTTTGATACTCTTCTGAAAACTTCCCTTCTCAGTTTGATCTCAAATTGCATAATTACTTGTCTCTGATCAGCATCTGCAGCACAGGATATCATCATCACCCTAAGCAAAATACAGTTCTTCCCTCTCGAAGACAGAGTATTGGTATTGTCGAATCAAAGCCTCATGTGATTTGAGCCTGCTTCCTGAAGTAGGCCATCCATACAGTGACTTTTACTGGGATGTTTGAGACAAGTTCTGGTGGGGCTGCTGCTGGAGGTTTAAATTAGGCGTGGAGCATTTCATCAGCCCCTGTCGCTACTGCAAAAGCCTTTGATGTGCCCCAGACAGAGTGTCCCTCCCTTTACACTAAGTGCCAAGACAGCTTAATGAGAAAGAAAAAGAGGGAGAGGATGTAAAGTATAAGTGTGCTCGGGTATGCAATTGAGAGAGTAAAACAACTTTATTGGAAATGCCATTAAAGACCAAATCAGAGAAATGTCTCAAGTATTATGCTGAAGACATGCACAAAGTCACTAAATCACTCCAAAAATGTTCTATTACATCATGTTCTGTTTATTTCACTTGATATTGTTTTGCTGAACTTTTTCTGTTTCTGTTCGCCAATGTTATTATATTTAGAAATTCTAGGTGTCAGACTGGAGTTCAAGCAGACTTTAGGAATTAAAAACATTTGGTATTAATAAAACTATCAATAAAAATTAAAATAAAATGTTGGTCATTCATAAAGCACTGATTTGTGTGATTTGTTCTTTTCTAGCAGTCAATAAACTCAAACAATGTGCTGTAAAAAAAATAAAATAAAAAAAAAAGCTATTTCTTGGGTGTCAAACTCTAGGGACACCAACGTGTATTATATTCATGAAAAATGCCAGCTGTTGACAGTTTTATCAGCTTAGTTCATTTTATTTTAGGTTAGCCTGGCATAATTTCATTTATTTTCACAGCACAGAACCCCAATCCAATGATTAAGTGAGTCAGCTTATGATGATGCATGAGGTTATTCTGCTTTTCCTCAGAGTAAACTGAATGTGTTATGGCAAGTCTGTCAAATTTTCTGAGCAGCAAAACACATTTAACTGCTCGCTGCACTTGCAAATTAATTCTGTTGTTCGGCTAAAATATGCCTGAAATGAACACACAAGCTAGATGTTTACAAAAACTCCTCATTTGTGTATTTCTGATTGTGAATATGTAGATTTTATTCTATTTTATTCAGTTTCTACCATTCGGGGAGATTATTTTCATCAGCTCTGAATACACTGCTAAACGTGTTGTTACTCGTTTTGTTGAAATGTAGATAAGTGTCAAAACTGTACACTGCACACTTATTTAAAAATGTGTAACCTATTAGGTGCAATGAGATGTTTCTGAGGGCTAGATTTCTTCTAGACTTCTGATGCCCCAGATTTCAGATGACATTTGTGAAAATGTTCCCTGGTTTCTCTATTTCGGGCTCATGCTTTTCATTGGAGTGACTTTTTGTTTTGTGTTTTAAAAGGCAGGCTAGCTTACGGCATGTTGACAAAGAGCATTAGTGTTTACAGGATGTTGATGACCTGAGACCTGTCTTCCCTTGAGCCATGTGTCTCATAAAGAGACCGACATCTCTAATGAAATGGAGACAGACAACAGACAAAAGCCTGATACTTACAAATAAATCTAGAGATGCTCTCTAATAGCGCTGTTATCAGTACCACTGGCATTTTAACATAATTGGAGCTATGACTCATTATTTCTGCTAAGCCCTTTAACAGCCAAATGCTTAATTTACCAACAACATATTACTTTTTAACTTTAAATAAAACAAAAGACACATGATTGGGGAAAACAATTTCTTTTTGCCCTGACTCACCATTAAATGACTGAGTTCAGCAGCTGTTTTAAAATCTGGTTGTGTGTCAGACATAAAAGTTTTCAAATGAAGTTTGTTGGTGAAAATTATTATAGCCTATGTTCATATTTGAATATTTCTCGGGAGACCATAGCAGTGTCTCAAGCACCGCTTTTAAAGGAGCACTCCACTTGTTTTTGAAAGTAGGCTAATTTCCCAACTCCCCTAGAGTTAAACAGTTGTGTTTTACCGTTTTCGAATCCAGCTGATCTCCGGGTCTGGCGGTAGCACTTTTAGCTTAGCTAAGAGCATTGAATCTGATTAGACCGTTAGCATCTTGCTCAAAAATGACCAAAGAGTTTGTTATTTTCTAGGCCAATATGGCTAGGAACTATACTCTCATTCCGGCATAATAATCAAGGAACTTTGCTGCCACACAATGGGTGCAACAGGCGTAATGATATCACACAGAGCCTGAAAATAGCCCCTATGCCATTGCTGCAACTACACAAACTAGCTGGGGAAAATTTTTTTAGTTGCTGTGTAATATCACTGCACCTGTTGCACCCATGGTACGGCAGCAAAGATCCGTCGGTCTTAGTACACAATATAACTACAGAAGAGTTAAGTTTTAAATAGGAGCGAGATGCTAACGGTCTAATCAGATTCAATGATCTTAGCTAAGCTAAGCTAAAAGTGCTACCACCAGATCTGGAGAATAAAAAAAAATTAGCCTACTTTCAAAAAAAGTGGAGTGTTCCTTTAAAAGTGGTGCTGGAGACACTGCTATGGTCTCCGAGAAATATTCAAATATGAAAATAGGCTATAATAATTTTCACCAACAAACTTGTGTTTATTTGAAAACTTTTATGTCTAATCAGATTCTAATCAGATGCAATGATCTATGCTAAGCTGAGCTAAATGTGTTCTCATGAGGTGGTTCTTTAAATGAATCGTTCAAAATCAAAACAGTTGCCAATGGATTGCTTTTGCTGGTTCTTCACAGCAATTTAAGAAATTAATTTGGCATTAGCACTCAAAACCAATATAGTGGTCTTTGAAGGGACCATCAATCAGTCTGTCAGAATTGTGAGTCTCCATCTCCCCTTGTAACACTGAATAATAGCTTTTGATTTCAAAGGGTTCCACTTATTATAGAGCAGCTGAAGGCCCCAAGAAGCAGGATGGCAATTTAGCAAATGCATTTTTACTATAGAGAGAAAACAAATAAATTTTGTGCAGCAATACATCACCCCCGTCCTTCAATTCAGGTGATGCATCTGATGTATCAGAAGTGAATCTTATTAAATGCTGCAGGTGCTCTTGAGGAAGGAAACACACCAACCGGCTCCAGGGAGCCAACTGATTGGATGGCGAGTTCTCTTCTTGCCACTGTTCGGCAATGACAAAAAGACTTTGATTAAAAGACAAGTCTAAGCAATACTTGTGACTTAGTTAATTCTACCCATCTCTCAACTAGAGTTTATTTTCTATTTGCATCATGACAGTCTATTTTCAACTAAATAAAATGACTAAAATAAATAGCAATCGTTTAGCATTTAGCATCTAGAAAGTAAACGTAATGAACACTGCATAGATTGGAACTTCTGCAGTGTCGGCACACACACACACAAAAAAAAACTAGCTAATTACATTTCATGGTATTTTACCCTTTGAGAAGAGGAAACTCACCCATGTACATCATCTAAACACTGCGGTCAGAGGCTAGTGACTAATCGCTCACAATGAATGTGACATACCCAAAGGAACTAAAGGGAATAGACTTATGTAAATGCACACCTGTCTCTGGAGGGCCCAGTCGTGGCATCTAACATGAGTTAATGAGAAAATCTCTCTGCTCCCCCATTAAAGACTGCTTCAGTTTGTAATAGACTCCAACAGTAACTGATGGATTTATTCATGAAGAAGAAACTCATGCATACAAAAAAAAACTCTCTCTGATTTTCTCGAAAAACGTTGTCATTGTTTTATTCATTGTCATTTTTAAGGCAATCCATTACAAATTTCACACACACCACGGGAATGACAACAGCAATGTTCTATGTTCAGTTTGGAAATAGCTCATCATGCATATCGACTGAGATAAAGAGAGACAAAGAAGACAAAACGAGAGAAAGAAAAGGAATATAGCGAGGATGGGATGCGTCATGCTCTGGATTTCGATTATGAGATGAGCAACAGAGGCTTATAGGCCAGTTCGTCACTGAACCCATCGGCTATTTTGGCACAATCATGCATATCTCACAGAGGGAACGTTGGCACTGGACAAGGGCCACGTCTTTAACACATAATTTACACTTTTTCTTACTATTATCTCTTCGCAATGGTTTTGTAAACTGCTATATGACTTTTATTATAGTGGGATAAAAAAAAATAGTATTTGCAAAATTTACACCATGCCATAAAATTAACCTATTAACATTCTCTGGATCGTGATATACATGTGTTTCAGGATGCCTGTAATTTGTTCTTCGGATTTACAAGCCACCTAGCAGCAATGCACTCATAAATATTAAACAGGATTTAAAAAAAAATGGTTACATTTATGCTAGTAGAAATTTCAGGCTTACATTTGAGAAACAGAATTCAATATTAAAAAAAGCTAAATATAAAGGAGAAACATGAAAAATAATGTTCTTCTCAACAGTCAAAGGACTATTATCTTCTAGTTATTAACTATCCATTAACAATATAAAATGAAGAGTAAATAAGCCTTTAAAATCAATACACCTGTTAACACTCTCAAACAAACCCTTTCACCCAATGCTCCCTTTGTCAGACTTAATCTTCACCTCCTAATTGATTGATGGATCACTTCATTCTCAGTAACTCCAGGTGTGCTAATAACTCTGTAAAAGAAAGTGTGTTTAAACACATTGTCTTGTTATCCGGGAGCAGATTTTGTAGCATCACGACCAGTGGAGATTTGAAAATAAAACTGCAGTTCATCTTCACAGTTCATAATCTACACTAAAATAACAGATACATGTTCTAAAACTAAAACATTGGTACAAGTTTTGACAAACAAGCAAAGATATAAAAATTTAACCGGACAAGGAGAAAATGTATCAAAACTGTGGGTAAGAACAAGTATAAACGGCCCTGCTGTCCAAAAAAAGTCAGTCAGTATTTACTGATACAAACAGATTTGTCTGTGATAGTGATTATGTATTTTCAAAATGGACCTCAGACAAAAGAGGCTGTATGCTAGACAAGAATAAATCTTACAGCTAACATTGTTATGAGATTTAACTGAATATCTTAATCCTATTAAGGTTTTATGTTATCTACATGCGCTTCCTTAGTAATAATACTGCATATTAAATACTGTTTCTAATTTATGTTTGCTATCCATTATTAATGTAAACTTACTGTATGTAAGGCAAGTTTATGAAATTAATTGTGCTCGATGCTTGTTCTGTTATTACGCCAATGCAAAAAAATATTTACAGCTAGAAACAAAACGGCATTATGTTTGCACTGCGAGTAATGCAATTTCAGCTGCATGCAATAAGTCTTTCATCTTTTGAAACCAGTAAAATAATTCCTGTCATGGTGAAGAATAGAAAAGTGTTTTAAACACCAGAGAAAATCCCAGGAATGAGGGAGCTAAGGTTAAGCGTGACAGCAGGTGAGTCAGACAGTGCTATGAGAGAAACAGCAGACGCTGCCTCATCTCCAATCATCTTTAGCAGCGAGCAGCGAGGTATCTCTCATGTTTCCCCTGATGGCTCACATGCGTCTGAGGAGCTGCTGTACAATATCAAGATATTCCGGCTCTGGAGTATTTAGGAATTAGAGGGGCAAATTAAAGTAAATTTGGTGAGCTGATTGTTCCTGAAATTTCAGTCTGTGTACAGTAATGAATCTGAATCTGTGACTTCTGATTAACATTTACAAATGATACAGCTTTAAGAAAATATTTGTGCTTCTCTTAGACTTTTACAGTGGATTTCTCTTAACTAATTTCATCTAAAGTACGTAAATACATTTAATACAATGTATTAATGCCATGAACAATTGTTTTTACCTGGATTTCATGCTTTAGAATAGAAAATCTTGTTTATCATGGCTCTAAAAAGCTATAAATGGGACACTGCAATGGGAAATATAACTTTGTACTAAAAAGACTTTGCCCAAACCACCATAACACAACTATCTACAAATTCTAGAAACAAATCAAACAGTTTCACTAAATTGTAATACTACAGGGTATAATATTTCAAACAACCACCTATAGTTTCACTATTTTTTTTTTAAATCACACTTTCTAGGGGTGCTCTTGTTTGCCTCCTCTGGCAGATACAAGGGAGATTTTCTTAATATAACACACAGTCCCCCTCACATGCTATATGACACACAAGAGTGTTTTTATAGATGTTGAGATGTTAGAGATTTTAAATAAGCAGAAAATTGCATTGCTTGCTCAGATCTTCTCCATATATCCAGCAAAGTTGGACGTATGAATCTGAATGAGACTGATTCAAACTATAAATGTTGGCTAATTCGTGAAGAAATTATGAGGAGGACAGCAACTCACAGATCAATAAGTACTGTTCTCTTCAGTTCAACCTCCAGAACACAGATAGAGTTTTCAATTTCTCCTGTGTATGAGATCAAAAAACCGGGAATTGAAACCATCCGCTCTCCTAGACGCCTCCCACTGAATCAGTTGTATTGGATTTTAAACGAGATCCAAATTGGAGGTGACATAACATCGCCTGTTTTCTTTCAGCAGGCTGGGTAAACTCATACGGTGGGGGTTGGGCTGAGCCCAGGTGGGCTGTAGTCTGGTGGTGTCTGGTTGGGCTTGATGCCCCTTGACTTCATATATAAAATTAACTGATCCGGGATCTCGGCCAGGACATCCTTGGCAAGCCGTGCCATGCTCAGGACATGGTTTCCTGTCCTATCCATGTAGTCTCTGAATGGTACGAACTGCAGGCAGAGATAAGATTAAAAAGCAGTTAGCTATAGTGGTTTAATTTATTCCCTGAATAATTTTCATGTTTTTTTTTTCAAGTCTAAGTAACTGAAATACCCATGTAAACAATGTAACCCAGTTGTTCCTCACACACACACAAAAAAAATACTCTGGATTCTTTCATTATTTATAGGCTGTACAAGCGTTGTTGTTTTTGTTGTAAGCTTATTTTTTTCATGTGTGATGTTGCAGTGTACTTTGAATCTGAGATGTCTGTAAATGTAGGTCACCTAAAGTTATTCCTTAAGAAACTTCTCCAAAGAGTTATATTACTTTGACTCTGCTTTTGCTGAGAATTGCATATATTACATTCCCAACCGAAACAGTGATTATGAACGAATCAGAACTATCAGAACAATCCTGAATTACTGACCACTTTTCACCACCAAATATTGTGTGTGTGTGTGTGTGTGTGTGTAAACATATGAATTCCTACATATATAAATATATAGTACATATGTACCTGTACAATATCCCTCTCCGCCAGCTTTCCTCTTGAGGATATTCTTACATCATCGCCGTCCAGTTCAACCATGGCTAAAAAGTGAGATCATCATGTTATCTGCCCTCCAGCCAATAAAACAATCTGGAGCCTTTCGCCCCAGCATGACACCAACATTTACCTCTTTGCTGGAACATTATGAAAATCCAAACACAAATACTAATAGCAGATGGTGAGACATGCTAATTATATTGAACAGCTGTGAGATCTGCGTGTTGACATCTGTTTATCAGTCCAAAAACCTTACCAATTAGGTGACTTCTCATCAAGAAACTCTACTTTATGGGAATGCAAACTGTGGAGTTGCATTTATGCATTCAAGTTTTAAACCTCCATGTGGGAATACTATTATTAGCTGAGATAATAGTTAAAAAACAGTAAGGAAGATGCTGAGTACAAACAGGCAATAAAGGTTTATGTAGAACATTTTCTTCTTGTGTTTGCAATACATTAAATATAGTAAGAGTAAATAAAGAGAAAAGAAAATGGAGAATATAGTAGAAGAGATGTAAAGGTGAAACGAAATAACAATAGTTTCATGTCTTACCGTCAAACTCAGCTTGGCCAACTCCAACAATAATAATGG
Organism: Carassius carassius; assembly: GCF_963082965.1. NCBI lineage: Eukaryota > Metazoa > Chordata > Actinopteri > Cypriniformes > Cyprinidae > Carassius > Carassius carassius. The sequence goes on from NC_081775.1 coordinate 19,768,217, forward strand.
ACATAGGTAGTTTTGCTGCCTGAGAAAAGAAAACAGAGAAGATAAATTCTACTTCATGATGAACAGTTTACATACTCAGATACGATCCTAAAATTACTGTTTGATTATTCAGAATTCAAAATTTCTGTTAAGATCATTCAGATTTACTGTAATGTACTGACCTATTCGACACCGAACAGTACAGAAAAAAAAAAAAGAAGAAAAAACATCGGAACAACATTATATCTTGCACTTGTATTGGCTTAGTATCATTACAGTCATGGACAAAAATATCGGCACCCTTTGTAAATATGATCAAAGAGGGATATGAAAATTAATCTGCATTGTTAATCCTTTTGATCTTTTATTTAAAAAATGCACAAAAATGTATCCTTTCATTGGATAATAAGAATTTAAAATTGGGGAAATGTCATTATGAAATAAAGGTTTTTCTCAAATACTCGTTGGACATAATTATTGGCATCCCTAGAAATTCTTATGAGTAAAATATCTCTGAAGTATATTCCCATTCATATTCACAATTTTCAGCACTCCAGCATGATTATAAACATGAAATTATCCAGCCATGGCTTTCTGTTTCACAGAAATATAAGGAGGACGGAACACAAAGCCCAATTTCCCTTAATCATCCATCAAAATAAGAAAAACCAAAGAATATATTACTGATGTGCAGCAAAAGATAATTGAGCTTTACAAATTAGTGAAGAGGCTTTAAGAAAAGAGCTAGAGCAGTGAAAATTCCCATTTCCACCATCAGGTCAATAATTAAGAATGTTATGAAACTGCCTGAAAAAGGACATGTGTCTATATCATCCTAATGCAGAGTGAGGAGGAGAGTTTGAGTTGCTAAAGACTCTCCAAGGATCACAGTTGAAGAATTGCAGTCTCAGGTTCAGAAAACCTTAAAAGAATTGTCAAACAGAACCTACATCACCACATGTTGTTTGGGAGGGTTTCAAGAAAAATTCTCCTAGCTCATCCAAAAACAAACTAAAGCATATTCAGTTATCAGACATGACTGGAACTTCAAATAGGACTGGCTTCTATGGTGAGATGAAACTAAAAAAAATAGCTTTTTAGCAGCAAACACTCAAGATGGGTTTGGTGCACACAGAGATAAAAAGTACCCCTTGTGTACAATGAAATATACAATTGTATTTTTGATGTTGTTGGCCAATATTTCTGCTGGAGGTCCTGGACATCTTGTTTAGACACATGGCATCATGGATTCTATCAAATACCAACAGATAAAAAATCAGTAAGTGACTGACTCTGTTAGAAATCTTATAATGGGCCATGTTTGGATCTTCCAACTGTACAATAACCCAAACACAAACCTCAAAAACAACACAGAAATGGGTCACTGAGCTCAAAACCAAGCTTCTGCTATAGCCATTCCAGTCCTCTGACCTGAACCCTATAGAAAATGAGAGGAGTGAACTGAAGAGAAGAAGCACCAACATGGAGCTGGGAATCTAAAGGGTCTGGAGAGATTTTGGATAAAGGAATTGTCTCTGATCTCTTGTCAGGTGTTCTCTAACCTCATCAGGCATTATAGGAGAAAATTTAGACCTGTTAAACTGGCAAATGGAGGTTTCAAAAAGTATTGAATAAAAGGGTGCCGTTAATTGTGGCCAATGTGCATTAGAGAAAAACATTTATTTCATAATGATATTTCACCCCATTTTAAATTCTTATTATCGAATGAAAGGATCATTTTTTGTGAATTTCTTAAATAAAAGATCAAAAGGATTAACAATGCAGATGAATTTTCACAGCCTTCTTTGACCGTATTTACCAAGGGTGCCAATATTTTTGGCCACAATTGTATATTACAGTTATTTTACTGAATCATTTAGCTGTTTTACAGTCTAATAAGAATCTAATATTAATCAAAAAACAAAAACTCTCCTTATGTAAAATATAATAATTTTGGGGTCAAATACAGTTTTATACATTTAATACACAGCTTGTGATAGCAGTAACAAAAGAAAACGAGTTGTCTATTTCCGAACATGTTAAGCCAGTCAGGTTTGAAAGAGCGCTGGGACTTTGACTGTGATGGCTTGAAAAGAATATTTTGACAGCGTGATTTTTTTAACATACAGTGAGGTGAAAGCCATGCATTATTCAGAGCCCTCCTGGATCAACATTCTCTCTCCTTGCTAACTGTCCCTGTTCCTGATATGATGCCTGACTGACAGGTCGAATCCCATTTATCACAGAAGTAAAGAGTGAGCTAGCTCAGAGGCTGCTTACCAGTGACAGCGGATAACCAGAAAACCACAGGATATTCAGAGAAACAAAACTCACTTTCTCCCCAAAGAGACTTCCGGTGGTTTGAAATGAAAAATAATTGCATATAATGCATCACACATGATCCCAGCTGAAAAAGGCTAAATACAGGAAATACATACAAGAGGAAACATGATTTCTATGAAATGTAATCTGAATAGATTATAATGAAATATACCTTTAATATATCAAATATATAAAGAGAGAAATATTAAAGGCTCCTGAGGGTCTGAATTTTAAAAGAGCTCCCCCAGAGGGCCCGTGAAAGCCTGTTGAGAGGAATGAATAATTTGTCGAATAAAGCTGACTGGACACACACCCTCAGTCACACTGATAAGTTTGCGGGCTATAATGGAGTTAGAATTGGAATTTCACCGGGGGCCACACAAAAGCACATCACACTAGATGAAAAAGAGCCACACATACACACACACACACACACACACAGCACAAACAAACAAACCCTAAACTGTGGGACCTGGAAAACTACTCAAACCAAACGAGTGATTTAGATCATTAATTACCACGATTCACCGATCGATTTCTTCAATAACCCTTGAGCTTTATGTGGGAAACCAAAAGATGGACTCTATAAATTGTCAGGCAGAATCAGCTAACTACTTCTTTTAGAATTTCAAACCTATAATGGAGATTAATATGAATAAATGAAATATATTTATAGTAGTTTTCACTGTATGTTTCTTTGTTTCTGACTCTGCTTTACTAGCATTCAGTGAGGTTTTGTTTGTTTAAAGAATAACATATTAATTGGTACATGTTTGTGTGAACGTGCTGCGCTCCTTATGTGAAGTCTGTGAAGTCTAATAATCGCTGTCAACAAGCCTTTTTGCAAAATGGAAATACTTGCTTGACTTTTTAATATTTACAGATAAGGGAAAAAAAGACAAACGTAATGAGGTGAGGAAAACATGTCTCGAATTCATTAACAGCACACACAACTTACAGGAGGGAAAGTTGCTCTGAACTTTTCACGTGAGATTGTAACAGCAAGGTATATGAACATTAACAGCATTTTTCTATATTTCTTATACATGTTTAGTATGAATACCTTTATACCCATAATACATAAATGAATACAGGCAATAATTATTTTATCCACTTGTGTTGTGATGGGGATGGTATTGGTCCCAGGCAGTTTTTTGTCTACCAGTCAATCCCTGTCTGTGTGCATTGTGCAGACAGGACATTGAGTGCTTGGTGCCAATGGGCAAGGATTATAAAAACATATTTATGGGGTTGGAAGTAGGTCAGAATTTCCGGAAATGCTCAAGGGGGACAGAGGCGGTCATGTGTTAAAAGAAATAGAGCTGAGAAGATGTGTCTAAACAAACACATTTCACACACACTTCATGAATTCACTGCTCTATTTCCTGTAGGTCTTTCCTTCAAGTGCTTCTCTCGCAATCTCTCTTCCTCACTTGTTTGTTTACTTTCCCTCTCCCTCTTGTTTCTCCCTGTTTTCCTGACTTTTTTCATTTAACAAATACCTCTCTCAGCCATGAAATAAGTACGGATTACTGTGAATTATGTGATGTGACACATTTGCAGCTAGCCTATAATAAACACTGTGAATTACAGTGTTTTTTGTCTGCTGAGCCACATACCTTCTTTAGTGTATTCTAAAGTAGAATATATATAAAAATATATATATACTAAAATGTATTTGAAATACATTTATTTTATGCTAAGTGCTGAAGTCCAATTAAAGATATACTGGAGTAGATTTGATTGTGCTAAAATGGAACTATTGCAAGTACACTTCAGGTACACTTATATTATCCAAAGATTATACAATCTGCATTAATAATGACATTAAAACACATTTTAGGCTAAATTTTAAGAAATGTGTATTGTGCACAAGTAGCACTCCAGGTAAAGTTTAATTAAAATTTTTATACCATTAAGTCTTGAGCGATATTTCATTAAATATGTTAATAAATTTGAACTTCGTATGAAATAAAAGTATTTTGAATATATTCTTTTTTACTAGGGAAGCAACATATTAATTATGTAATAATAAAAAAATAATAAACATATTAATTAACATTAACACAAAAATGAAATTTTGAGGTAGAGACGCTGAAATAATATTTTTTCGTAAAACATACTCCAATAATCCTTGTTTTATTTACATGTTTAAAAAAATTATATATCGTATATACTGTAAACCAAGACAGAAATACTGATTAAAATATTTACAGTGTAGCTGTAGTATATTAGATTTTTGTTTATTAAAACATTTACCCTCAGTTGCTCTATAAGAATACAGATATAAGAGACTTATAAAAAGGTTAAAAAATACCTTTGCTTCTCAAGTTTATTTAAAGATGTTTAGATATTTTTACTGGGAAACGAGACTAAATAATAAATCAAAATGGTAATTTTAGAATTTAGAATTTTTGTTCGAAAAACACCAATGGTCAAAATTATTTCTAACAAAAACCAATGACCATTCAGTCCATGGAATTAACCTACATCTAATTTCAGCTACTTCAGCTAGAATATATATAAGAGGCCAAATCACTGTGAGTGCAGAGAATCAGCAGTCAGAGTGAGAGAGTGATACGAGAAACACTTCAAAATGCTCATTTGAATCTAATCAGTTTAAAAAGACCAACAGAAAAAAGCATAAGAGTGGACTTTCCATAGCGGACTTCAATAAAAATCACTCAAGTCATAAAAACGCATAACGCACATGAAGTGTTCAGTCATTCAAAGTGCATGAACCCGTATCAGTCAATGCAGAAATGTTCCCGTGTGACCGAGATCCAAAGCATCATGGGTAGAGGGTGAAGAAGAGACAGAGCAGCAGGCAAGATCTTAAAAGGAAGGTGTGGCTGTTTTAATAATGTGACTAAACAGTCGCAAATTCCCTTTAAATCCAGTCTGCTGGGTAACCATAGCAACGGAGACAGGCGAATCCCATTAGGTGCAGAGAGGACCTCCGGAAGAACCAAAAAGCACCTTAAGTCTTCTTTGACTTTGCCTGGGGGGCACTTGTGATGCAGTGTTGCACCAGAATATGATGATGTAAACAGTTTTTGAAGAGAGTAGGCGAGAGACAGAGAAAGGTCAAGGATAACTCACATTGACAATGGCTTCTTTAGTCTGAGCCATATCTGATATCACACCGTCAGTGATGATGAGAAGCACAAAGTACTGCGAGCCGTCTTGAACTGCTGCAGCATACCTGTGCACAGTCACAAACAAATACACACACAATCACATTTTCACATTAACAAACATATTAGCAGAAACCGTCATGATCCAAATCACCCAAATGAACCATAACCCAGATATGAAAATCTGTTAATGCTGGTACCGTTGATTGTTTGTTTTAACACTGCGGATGAATAATGAAAGAATGAGCATCCTCAGTGAACACTTAGAATTCAGCGCTGAGCCTCATGCATATATATATTTGCTCTGGGACGTCCCTGTGCTATTGACACAGCTCTTCTGCCTTCATCAAAATCCCATAATGCTCTTTGTGATGCAAAACACTTTACAGAAGCTATGACAGGAGATCTGGTCTCTCGGAGGTCTGCACACGGTCACAGCAACATGAAACAAATACTTTATGCTTGTTAAATCATCATTTTGACAATACGTACAATCACTATTACATAAGCTATAGTGTTCATGAGAACAAAAGCCTGTGTCTGCCTCAGAATACAAAACAGAAGAAGTCAAGTGCGACTTTTTGTAATTATTATTTTATACCTCAGCTACGCAATTGACACTTTATCCCCCGGTTTCACAGACAAGGCTTAAGCCTAGTCCTAGACTAAAATGCAAGTCTGAGTTGTTTCAAATGAAAGAAACTTGTACTGATTGATCTTAAAATATATCAGTGCCTTTGTTTTGTCTAGAGATGCACACCAGTAATGTTTTTTTCTAAGGCATGTTTATAAAAATTACTTAAATGTCCTAATTGAACTATGGCCTAATCCTGGTTTAGGCTAAGCCCTGTCTATGAAACCAGGCCTATAGTTCACAATTGTCACTTTGTTGCACATAATTGTGATATCTCACAATTGTGACTTTCTCAGTTTTCTCTCAATTTCAGCTGTTTCTCATAATCGGGACTTCATAACTCAAAATTTATCACTTTATATTTTATCTCTGTTTCTCAATAGTTTTTTCTCACAGTTGATACTGTTTCTGACAGTTTCAACTGTGTTACACAATTACAATGCTTATATCTCTCGTTACTTTGTTTCTCACAACAGTGACTAAATATTTAATTTGTTTCTCTTTCTCTGTGACATTTGACTATTTCTCACAGATGCGACTTCACATGTCACAATATGGTTTTATTTATTATTTTCATCTGACAGTTATTAGTTTTATTTTTTCCTCTAAGGTGAAAACTGTCCTTCATACATCAATACCCGGGACAACCTGAAGAATATTCAAACAGAAGCAGCACCCTAAACAGTGAGCTTAAATGTAAGGGCACATTAGTGACACTATTAGTAATTAGCATCAACACATTTGTGTGACCAGCATGAACACGATGTGAAATCTGTGTGGGAGAATCTTTCACCCTCAAGCCAAATTCCAGATTGTACAGATTCCTATTGAACTGACTATATTTGGCCTTAACATTCACCAAACAATAGTAAATGTGACTATGATAAAAGATCTCCAAAAGATCATCAGCTGTGTTCTATGAGCCCCTGTTTTTCTAATATTTAAGATGTCGACTCTGGCTATGAAGTTTTAGCCAACAAGTCCCAAAAAATAAACTGTCTGCACACTTGAAATCCTTTAAGCAAATTTAATCACCAAGCTTTCGGTCAAACAGGCATACCCTGAGGATGGTCGTTTGACCGAAAGCTTGGTGATAAAATTTGCTTAAAGGATTTCAAGTGTGCAGACAGTTTATTTTTTTTGATTTTCAGCCTTGTTTGTCTGGCACCTTGGTGATCGTGAGTGCGGTGTAACTCCTTCTTAGCCAACAAGTCCCAAAACATCAGATGAAAATGTCTTTTGTTTTTCCAAAACTGTAAAGGCAAAACTCAAAATAAAGTCTGTCATGACTAACATTTTTGCTTGACTGAGCAAAGAGCATTTAATAGGAGCATTTTCTATTCATTTGAGTGTAGAAATCAATCTCAGCACTGGTTTACACAGGATAAGTTTTCAACTCTGCCAGCATGCTCCTTTGACCAAATGCTGTTGCATTTTTCTTACCTTGCTACATGGTTGATGACAGGAGCAAAATTGGTGGGTCCGTAGAGCTGGACAGTCTTCAGGCTCTCGTGGTAAGCCTCTAGGATACCCTCCATCCCATTGCAGTATGGGTTATCTACATTACCATTCTTCAAAGAGAACACCAGAGATCAGTTAACACTATGCCTCTACTATCAAGGGCAACTCAGCAGACTTATCAGAATATTTTACATTTCTCAAGATATCCGTCATTATTCATTTGAATATAAAACTCTAGAGCATAGAGTATTCATCTGGGTGTCTATGCAATAGAATTTGTGCCACATCAATGAATTTTACTGCGAATCAATTGATTTAAATGGCGATTATGCGTCTCAGGCTGCATACTAAAAACCAATTTTGCACATTCATATTCTTTAAACGTACCATCAAAACTTTCTCTAGTGTGGCGGCCTTAGGGATCTCAGAATCTGTTCGGTATTTTATGATTCATCATTGGATAATTATTCATGCTCTAAGGACAGTGATACTTGAAAAGTGAAGCAGCAAGAATGAAAAGGAATAGTCATGATCCTAAGTTCCAGCACAGGGAAAAAGAGGTGGAAGGAGGAGTACAGTAGCCGACGGAGGACTAAAAGAGAAAGAGCGAGCGAAAACTAATTAGGAGACTCAAAATGCTCGACGAGATGAGGGTTTGGCACACACGCATCATGAATGCTTGGGTAACGTTAATGAGCAGGAGTGTCAGGAGAGCCTTATTTACACATTAAACAGATTTAACCGAGCATTACTAATTACAATATCACCAACATATGTGCAAACAACTAAATAAATACTTCAAAACAACCATACATACCCTCACACATTAAAATTCACAAACCAACATTATTCAGAGTGTCTACAAATCATGGCACGCATTTAGGATACAAACAGAAATGTGCACCAGCTAGCTGTGAAATCCACATAATCTATCATATATAGGTAACAGGTACCAGGGGAAATTCATGGGAAACCCGGCCATCAGGAGGAAGTTTGGCTCCAAAGCCCAATGCAGGAAACATCTTATCGCTGTCATAGTCCTGAATGATCTCGCCCACGGCCTTCAACGCCATGGCATACGCGTTCATCTGATAGGGGTTCATGTAATGCAGGGAGGTAGACTGAGAAGGGTTCCCTAGAGTTTAAAGAGAGAGACAAATCATAAATTAAGGCAAAATCAGATTCTGATCTGTTGGTCAACAGCATAGAGAACCAATCCAATCAACACTGAAAAAAGCAATCCTTACCATTGGATGCAGTGAAATCAATGGCCACTGTGAAATGGATCTGAGTGCTAGAGAGAGAGAAAGAGGAGAACATAAGAAATACAAATGAAAGAATTTCAATATAAGCCAACATTTTCACACATTACAGATGTGAGAACCTGACGGTGAGGCTTAACAAAGGTGATAGATCCTGATTCACCCCAAACTGTGGCACAGATCACATTTCCAGCTTGAAAACACTCCAATGTTTCCACTCCCGCTGTTCGAGAGGTTGGTGTAATTACCATCCCCAGCCCTGCACTGTCGTCTCTCTCACCTGACAGGCAGACAGCCAACCACCCGCTCAGCAGCCAGACGTTCCTCACAATCAACTCTGCCTTGTGGGCAGATCCAACATCTATATAAACCCACTTCTTGTTCCTCATTTTTTTAGGGCAACAGTGAAACTGGTCTCAGAACAGCAGTCGAGGAAGAATTCCACATACAAAACCGCCAAACATCACAGATTTGCTCACAGCTCCTATGTTCCTATACGGAAACCAGTGGGAACTCCAGTTTAGTTCTGGATTACTGATGCTTATCGTGCAGAGAGACTGGCTGGAGGACAGTACATTCACTAGACACAGTATGGAGCCAGTGATTACCCACTGATTCTGATAGCTAGGGTTCAATGGGCATCAGAGCACAGTGCATCTTTTAAATAACAGCCCTTTGGATTACAATTTCGTTCAAGCAATCCAAAGAAGAAATTTTATAATGTATATCAGTGTATTATATACAGTGGAGTCCAAAACCTACAAGTAAAAATGGCATATTTTTTACATTTTATTTGTCATTTAATAACTTATTAGTCACAAAATATTTATTAGTATTATTATTTTTCATTTTCACTTTTTCAGTTTATTCCAGGTTCAAGTTACTGTAAATTTCACTGGAATTAAAGCAATGCTCCCATGACACATAAATAAATAAACAAATAAGTAAAAATGTCCCAGTTCTGTTTTCCCTAAACTTTCCTGTTAGTTTTCTACTATCGTATCTCAATACAATGTAAAAAGAAATAATAAAAAATAAATGAATACAAATAAATAAGCATAAACACGTAAGCATACAAAGGTCCAAATATTTTGTCTCACTCAGAAAGCATTATTCTTTGTAAAACTGCTTTGGTACAATATCTATTGTGAAAATATGTGAAAATCTTGTTAATACTGGCATTTTTAAATGGCCATGACACATTGAATTGAATAACCAACATTTTTGTTTAGTTTGCTTTTGTTTTTCTCTTTATCTCCCTTTAAATGAACAGAAAGCACTGTGCTCACAGAAAACAATCTGAACACCTGCACAATGGAACTGATTATACGAGGACAAACACGTTTTTCTGCTGCTGATGGGAGTACAGAACCCTTGTACAGCTAACCTCTGAAGCACTGAAAAATATCATAATGACATCTAACCTCTGAATCTCAATGGCTTTCCCCTTTCAGCATGAACTCTGTGCTCTCAGTGCAAATGAGAAGTGAGCTCTGGACGAGAATGTCGGAAAGCATGGAGTCTGAAGTCAGTGAATATTTATGAAACATTTGGACACACACAAAGACACCATCCTCTGATGCGAGTGGGTAAAACGCAAAAACGAAATGGGGAAAAAAACATTTCAAAGAAGGCCCTGATCAACATGCGTCTACAGCTGTCATTCAAACACAACCCCTGCAGTGAGATGTTTTCCTAAGAGCTGATTCATCAGTGATGGGTCAGCAAAAAAATCCAATGATTCGGGCCAAATCATATTCATATGCAACACAGGGGTATTGTGTTTATGCAAAGACCTTGGTTGAGGACCAAAAAACTGAATCCTTTTTACAAGCCTTTATTATTATTATTATTTAACACAGCACAATATAAACAGGAAGGGGGGGGGGGGGGGTGCAGCACAATAGTGATTAACAAGCACTATTTATGCTCTTTTATCTTCATTTCTTTTTTCCAGTCTATCTCAAGTTTTGTTTTGTTTTTTGATTATCACTGATATCTCCGGGCACAAAGCTGGGGCTGGTGCATTAATCTGCATTATACCGGGAACCTCAACAGCTCCTTTAGTGGAGACAAGAAGCCTCCGAGAGCTTTTGGACCGGAGCTTTTATATGAAGAACATTTATCTTAATGCTGGAATTCTGAATGTCATCTATAGGAGTGAAAAAACCCTAGCTAGACTAGAATGATATAGAATGATGGGATTGTGACTGTCACATTAGCAACAGTGCAGACAGATGTGTTTTACATTTATGATAAATTAACACTTTTGATCCAATGAATGCAAAAAGCACTGACAGATTATTTTATATAAATATATTTTGTAAATGTACTAATGTGTAACTTGATCCATGAACTCGTACATCTCTGCAATGCGGTAGTTTTGTATTTCCTCGCTTTATGGTTATGAGTGTCTTGTGTCTTTCTAAAGCTAGATTCCCCTCATGAGTTCTTCAATGACATTTTACACAATACACTCTGGCCCAGGATGAAGTGCAATCTGATGACTTAAAGAGACCTCTAAAGATCTAATCACCTAAAAAAAAGTGCTTTGCTAAGATTAGTTGAAAAAAAAATTTTTTCATTTCATTTTCATTTCCATGAAAAGGTACTTGTGTCTCTTTCTACTGTATCTCCCACTGGAAATGAATCACAAATCTAATCTTAACGATTTCACTTCACTTCAATGGAGACTGTTTCTCAGGTTTCACTCCTAAGAAAAAGTCCCCATAATCGTTTCCTTTAAGGGTTTCAGAGGAGATCTCAACAATATCACAATGTTCAGTTTAACTGCTCAATAGTCAAAGATTTCTCAACAAATTCTTCCTAAACTAAATAATCTGAGCTATACTACTCTAAAATTGAATCTGTTTTACTTCTAAGTTTGTCAACAATCATCTCATTTGTGTCTAGATATAAAAATCTGTTTAATAAGACTGTTAAACATTCTTTTAAATATTTTTCTATGAATAAATGTTGAGCCTAATGTAAATGTGATTAACAAGTCCAGACAGAAGTTCTTCCATGCAGTCCGTTTCTTTTCAAAAACATGATTAAACATTTAATAAGGTCCTCAGAAAAAGGTTTTAAATTTTACATTAACTCTGAGAGCTACCTTTATGACCTGCACTATAATTAACTTCTCTCTTAAGACATGATTCTTTCACTCATTCGCAGCAGTAAAAAGAGAATCCATCTCACTCTCTGAACCAGGATATGATGATTTAAGAACGAAATAGGGTTATATATTCAGTAGTTCTCTTTGTAAAGAGGAAAGTGAATGAAACATGTAGCAATGGGAAATTCATACAAAGGTCTGCTTTCAGCGTCAATATTAAAGGTCAGAGTCTGATGGAGAAAAATAATAAAGGTGAAAACCTGACAGAAAGCAGTTTGAGTGTGGACAGAGTGATCGGTGTCGGTGTGAACTGAACGTGGCACACAGGGCGATATCAGAGAGATATAGATTACTCCAGTGTGAAAGGTCAGCCATGTCTTTGGATAGTCACAGATCATAGACTGTTTACGTTCTCACTTGCTTTAATATTCTGCATCTCTGTTTTTTTTTATTTTTAGGCCTTTGCCACATTTATTTTAATAAACCCCACACTCTCAGGTGCAAAAGCTGTCACTAGAGTGATACCTTTGAAAAAGCACACCTTTGTACCTTATTTATCCCCGAAGCATACATATTAGTGCATAAATGGTCCATTTTGAAAACATTTAGATTTTTGATTTTTTTTTTTTACTTTTCTTGAGAGTGTAGATACATGATAATAAAATATATTAAATCACCAACCTCTTTAACTGTAAAACACTTAATACTGAGGTTTAAACATTACAGTGGTCCCCGTGAGCGGTCCCCCCCGGAGGGAGGGGAGGGGGAGTAGAGCGCAGTCTCGAGGGTACCCCCTGGCCTGCGAGGGGCGATGGGGGTATGTGACGAGTGGGGCGGGGCCGAGGGATGTGGGAACACGAGTGAGGCCGGTGGAGTGATTGGGAAATCCACTACACCTGCGACCCACCACCGGTCTTGAGTCCCACAGAGGAGATGGAAGGATATAAAACTGGAGCGACGACAGGTAAATAAATCTAAACAGCCTTAAGATAGAGTACCATTCAAAATTTTGGGGACACCAAATTTTTTTTTTCATAAAGAAATAATACTAATATTCAGCAGGGATGCATTAATTTGATCACAAGTGAAAGTAAAGACATTTATAATGTTACAAAAGATTTTTTACTTCTGTTATTTTGACATTTCTATTCATCAAATGTATCAAAAATGTATCACAGTTTTTACAAATCTGCAAAACATGTTTCTTGAGCAGTAAATCAGCTTATTAGAATGATTTCTGAAGGATCATGTGACACTGAAGACTGGAGGAATGATGCTGAAATTTCAGCTTTGACATCCCAGGAATAAATTACATTATAAAATATATTAAAACAGAAAACAATTGTTTTTAATTGTTAAAATCTGACAGTTTTTAATGTTTATTTATCAAATAAATGCAGCTTTGGTGAGGTGTTTTACACGTAATCCTCACAACTGTTTGTTGGTTTTATGTTTAAAACAAGGGGAAAAAACTATTTGGCAATGCTTGCCAACAGGTAGCTGAACAATTGTGTTTTGAGGTACCACAGCACAAGATATTGAGACAAAAACAGTAAAACAGTAATTGTACTAACCACCCAGACCACAACACCAAAGTCAAGTCCAGAGCTAGAAACGTTGTTGCTCCCTCTCTCAATCTCTTAAACAGCACAGCCTGACTGACAGACAGAGTGAGAGATACTGGGTGATATCTGTCTCCAGCAGGATGAGACACACTAGTATCTTTAGCTGTGGGACAGGAACCATGGCAGGAACTTATCAATATTGGATCACAAAAGGGTGGAGAGAGCAGAACATTCAAGCCACTAAGCACAGTTATCGGATTAATTGCTTGCTGTTGCAGTCACACATTACAGCTGATAAAGCAGGTGAATCTGATTTTATGATGATTGTTGAATCTTATCCATGAACCATTCAAAGAGAGCCAGGCATCACTCACTCAAAACAACAGACAGGTTGCAAACCAGTTTTCTTACTTTAACCAACTACTGTCTAATAAGTCAATGAAGATATAAAATATGAAGATTCCTCCAACTGTATCACAATAATGATCTAGAACAAATTTAAGAAAGCTTTAGAAACATCACGGCAAATGCTTAATAAAAACAATCCTGGCTTCTCTGTAAACCCCTCCAAAAATTATATTATTTAACAATTAAAATGACTTTATTAATATAAATAGACGTACATGCTAGCACTCAAATGTTTATGGTTGATAGAAGTCTTATTCTCAACAAGGTTGCAATTATCTAAATACATGTTTATAAAAAAAAAAGGTTGCAATTATCTGATCAAAAGTACTGTTAAAACAGTAATATTAAAATGTAACAACTGAAAGTAGCTTATTTCTATTTTAACATTTTTGAAAATGTAATTTATTCCCGTGACAGCCAGGATGAATTATCAGCAGCCAATGTGTCTCATGATCTTGAAGAAATCATTCTGATACTCTGATTTGGTTCTCAAGAAACATGTTGAAAACCGTTGTGCTACTTTATATTTTAAGATTCTTTCATGAATAGAAAGTTGAAAAGAACATATAAAAAAATATATTTTAACCAGTTTAAACTGATTTGAATGAAGTATCTTAACAGGCAGGATTCGGAAATGCTCTGATGTCTTCCTACCTCCTGATACTGCCTGTCAGTGCAGCATTTTTCAGGTTTAGGAAGCAGGCTTTATGTCAGAGATAACAGACACAGAGTGGACAGCAGGTCATACTTCCTAATGCCAGACATATTAATGGATCACACCACAATATTAGGTCGACGGCTCGGAGATGTCTTCCACACTACTGGCATCCGTGCACAAGGCCAGCCTTTCATCAGTGTAAACTGAATGCTGATTACAGTAGCTGCGACAATAGCTGTGTTTGTTGTTCTAGTTTAACATTTAAGGGGTTACACAGGTCTTGTTTACCGGAGCTCCTTCCCAAAGCTGTTTGACGCCATTACTGTGATAACATCCTGATGGCTTCATCAAGATTCTGACCTTTACATCCGCTGAGAATGTTTACCAAAATTACATGTTGTGACACTGTGATTTCAGAAGAATTTTAGAAAAGTCTAAATACTGCTCAGTACATACGCTTACATGAGGGTGATAGTGTGTATATTCGTCCGTACCCTGCTTTGATGTAGTCCAGGAACGTGTGTTCGGCCTCCACCGAGAATGAAAGCAGTGTCACCTGGGTGATTGAGCAACAAAGAACAGCATATGATCACAAACCACATCTGCAACGAAACAATCCATCATGGCATTATGCAAAGACTCTTCTCTCAGCTGTCAAGGCCACACAGTCTTTTTCATTAGTACTGTCATTAGACAACCAGAATCTTTCCATGTTGGGAGGAAGACAGGTGATGGACTATTCATTTGAGTTTTGATTACAATTTCAAAGCCAATTCATGGCAGTCAATGCAGAGTGTCTTTGTGGATCATCAATCACTGTTATCAACCCGGACCTCCAATATTACTTCCTCACTGCTCACCTTATCAGAGGATGAAACAGAAAGCACTATTCAGTCAGGGGACTTGGATCTCAGATTCTCAAGTAATTTATCTGAATAATATCCAGACGTTCAGAGTCTTTGTGGAATACAGCTGGACAAAACTAATCTATGTAAGAATGCAGTGAATGCAATGCATAAAGCTCTTTGTTTTCAGTGTTTTTGTCTAGTTTTCTAGTAAAAAAGATATAAACATCCTGGAAACAGGACAAAATTCACTTGAGATGCAAAATTGTTCTGTTATTGTTAACTAAAACTGAGATCGACAATAATTCTGAAATAAAACAGATAAATTATATACATTAGATGGAAAATTTTAAACCACTGGCAACTAACTGAAATCTAAAGATTTACAAAAATTAGAGCTTGTGTGTGTGTGTGTGTGTGTGTGTGTGTATATATATATATATATATATAAAAACACTGAAAGCTAATTTTAAAATGTTAATAAATCTAGAAATAATACTGTGGCGAGTGGGGTGGGGCCGAGGGACGTGGGAACAAGGAGGGAGGCCGGCAATGATTGGGAAATCAGTGACAACTGCGACCCACTGCCGGTCTCGAGTCCCACGTAGGAGATGGAGGGATATAAAACTGGAGCGACGACAGTGAAGGACGAGAGAGGACCAGGCCTGGGCTTTTAGTTGTGTTTTGGTTTTTATTTGAGCGCACCAGTCATCCGTGAGGGGCTGGTGCGCTGTTTTGTGTTTATTTTGCATTATTAAAATGTTGTTTGATTGTCCGCCGGTTCCCGCCTCCTTCTTCCGGATGAATATTAAGGCTTAATCATTACAGTGGTCCCCGTGAGCGGTCCCCCCCGGAGGGAGGGGGGGGGGGGGAGTAGAGCGCAGTCTCGAGGGTACCCCCCCGGCCTGCGAGGGGCGATGGGGGTATGTGACAAGTGGGGCGGGGCCGAGGGATGTGGGAACACAAGTGAGGCCGGTGGAGTGATTGGGAAATCCGCTACACCTGCGACCCACCACTGGTCTTGAGTCCCACAGAGGAGATGGAAGGATATAAAACTGGAGCGACGACAGTGAAGGACGAGAGAGGACCAGGCCTGGGCTTTTAGTTGTGTTTATATTTTATGCGCGTCAGTCGCCGTGAGGGGCTGACGCGCTGTTTTGTCTTTAATTTGTATTATTAAAATGTCCTTTGATTGTCCGCCGGTTTCCCGCCTCCTTCTTCCGGATGAATACGAAGGTTTATTATTACAGTGGTGCCGAAGCCCGGGAGAAGGAGGGACGCGCTGCTGAAGATCCCTCGCCGCTGTGGTGAATCCGCGGTGCCACAGATCTGGTGAGGAGGATGCCGCCATGGACGCTCGAGGCGGTGGACTGGAGCGAGTTGCCGGGGACGGGCGAGCTTGCTGCTGACCGCCCACTATATGGAGGAGCGGCTGCCGTCCGTGAGGGAGGGGAGGAGTCGGCGCCGTCGCCAGGGGGCCGGAGCCTGCTGCCTCCATGAAGGTATCCGGAGGAGCAGGGAACGGGGGACTCCTGCCGGCTGCCCAAAACCGGAGGACCCGTTGCCGTCCACCGGGCGGCGGAGGGGTGTCGTGCCGTCCGCCGAGGGCCGTCCAGTGCCACCGCCAGGCACCGCGGAGGAGATCACCCAGCCGGTGGAGGGCCGAGCAGCAGTGCGTCTGGGAACCAGAAATTTTTTTTTCTCTCTCTCCCCTCTCTCGTCTCTGTCGCTCCTCCTTCCATCTCCTTTTCTCTCGCCTCGTCTGTCCTACCCCCAGGTTCCCGCAGGTCCCCGTGAGCGGTCCCCCCCGGAGGGAGGGGGGGGGGGGGGTAGAGCGCAGTCTCGAGGGTACCTCCCGGCCTGCGAGGGGCGATGGGGGTATGTGGCGAGTGGGGCGGGGCCGAGGGACGTGGGAACAAGGAGGGAAGCCGGCAATGATTGGGAAATCAGTGACACCTGCGACCCACTGCCGGTCTCGAGTCCCACGTAGGAGATGGAGGGATATAAAACTGGAGCGACGACAGTGAAGGACGAGAGAGGACCAGGCCTGGGCTTTTAGTTGTGTTTTGATTTTTATTTGAGCGCACCAGTCATCCGTGAGGGGCTGGTGCGCTGTTTTGTGTTTATTTTGTATTATTAAAATGTTATTTGATTGTCCGCCGGTTCCCGCCTCCTTCTTCCCGATGATTAGGAAGTTTTTATCATTACAAATACTTAAATAACAATGTTACTAAAGAGAGAGAACCATTGTTCTGAAAAACGAGAACTTTTTATTAGAGAACATCTCTTGAATTATTTTTATTGTTTTTGTTTAACAAATATTATTTTTTCTTGTTTTAGGCATAACTATGACATAATTTAGTTTAATTTTCTTGAAGCAAGAAAAAAATATTTGACAGCGTAATAAAAAATGTAAACTAAATTTAAAATATATATTGAAAATAAATCTTATTATGTTATGCAGTAGTACTTCTAAGGTAAGTTTAGCATGTTTAAATGTTTGTACTGGAAAACAAGACAAAAATACTGATTTTGTGCAGGATTTTAGGCAAGCAAATTCACTACTCACTGTGCCAGAGTTGATGTATCTCCTCTTTTTGAGTTTCTTTTTAGGGTTTACCACCTGAAATAGAAAATTTACAAATGACACATAATTTAGTGGGAGTGTGTGAGAGACAGAGAATGAGAGAAAATGGTTCTTATTAGACCCATTACTTGTCCAAAAGAAGAGATGTTTGAGAGCTCTGCTGTTGGATCATTCCCAGTCATTTCTGTCCCACGTGCTTTTAAAGACACAACTGATCTAAGTGTTCAGATGCTTTGAGAAATCCAGTTCAGGTCGGTTACATACGCAACCTTAGCTAACAGTTTGGAAACCAGGACACAGATGATTTGATTTGTATGGATTGGGGTTTAACTGAACCGACACCGCAGATTCTAGCGTTGTTTGTCCAACTCAATCCCCAGGAAACCCCAGATCCTTTCAGCACACCACTGGGACTGTCACACTCCTGCAGAACATCTCACCACCCCCTCACCCCACCACTGGGCTAATGCTAGGGTGAATACACACACACAACACATTATACACACTCCTCACCTCTACGTAACATCTGTTTCTCTCTCCTCCTTTCTCACATAAACACACGCTTTGTACCCTGTCATGCATTGGACGCATTGTTCTTTTTTTTCTTTTCTCTCTCTTCCATAAACCATCAAAAGCAATCTCTCACACTCATTTGCCATTGCTGTACTTGCTGGAAGACAAAGTGTAATAATCACAGAGAGCAAATAAGGGAGACTTGAAATTGTGCAATTTTTCATTGCTTGCTGAATCTCTCATGGAACAGATATTAAGAAAATCCAACTCAGTGCAAATGAAAACTCAGGTTCTTAGATAAAACATTAGATAATGCATGTACAACATATTATTTTGTTCATTATTAACTAAAACCATCTCCAACATGGCTGGTACAAGTTGTCGGTATGGTCAGCACAGCATTAAAACAGTATTATTACAGTATTATTAATATTATATAAAATAATATCAACATTATAATACAACATAATAATAATAATAATAATAATAATAGTAGTAGTAATAGTAGTAGTTGTCTAAAAAGTAGCCAGAATACATTACCTAAAATGAGTGGATTACATTACTAACAGTTTCATCATGTAATCATGTAACCCAGGTGTGTGTGTGTGTACTAGTATATATGGTTTATGAGGACACAAATGTGTAGGATACTACAAAGTAAACATGGTTTATGAGGACACTTCCTGTGTTCCCGTAAAACAAAAGGCTTGAAAAAAAATTCAGAAATTGCCAGTAATTTTCTGCAAGGGGTAGGTTTAGGTGTAGAGTTTGCAATGGAAAATACAGTTTGTACAGTATAAAAACTATTACGCCTATGGAGTGTGTGTGTGTGTGTGTGTGTGTGTGTGTCCCTGGACCACAAAACCAGTCATAAGTTGCATGGGTATATTTGTAGCAATAGACAACAATACATTGTATGGTTCAAAATGATACATTTTTATTTTATGCCAAAAATCAATAGGATGTTAAGTAAAGATCATGTTCCATGAAGATATTTTGTAAATTCCCCACTGTAAATATATCAAAACCTAATTTTTGTTTATCAATATGCATTGCTAAGAACTTCAACCTTAGGTAACAGTTTGGAAACCAGGACACAGATGATGTGATTTGTATGGATTGGGGTTTATCTGAACCGACACCGCAGATTCTAGTGTTGTTTGTCCAACTCAATCCCCAGGAAACCCCAGATCCTTTCAGCACACCACTGGGACTGTCACACTCCTGCAGAACATCTCACAAGTCACCACCCCCTCACCCCACCGCTGGGCTAATAAGTAATAAGTAACATGGGCTTTTTTAAAGCAATAGCCAAGAATATATTGTATGGTTGTATTTTATGCCAAAAAATTCAATATGGTATTTAAGTAAAGATCATGTTCCATGAAGATATTGTAAATTCCCAACTGTAAATATATATAAAAACTTATTTTTGATTATTAATATGCATTGCTAAGAACTTCATTTGGACAATTTTAAAGGTGATTTTTCTCAATATTTATCATTTTTTTGCACCCTCAGATTACAGATTTCCAAATAGTTGTATATCAACCAAATATTGTCCTATCCTAACAAGCCATACATCAATGGAAAGCTTATTTATTGATGAATCTTCATATATGAATCTTTCAATTTCATTTTGTGGGCCAGGGTCACACATATACACATACATATACAGTGCCGCTTGAAAGTTTGTGAACCTTTTTGTGTTTTTGATTTGCTAAATCTGTGAAAATTTGAGTAATTTTAACAAAATGAGAGAGATTATACAAAATGCATGTAATTTTTTATTTAGTACTGTCCTGAGTAAGATTTTTTTTTCATAAAATATGTTTACATTTAGTCCACAAGACAAAAAAATCGCTGAAATTATTCAAATAGCTCCGTTCAAAAGCTTGTGAACCCTTGGGTCTTAATACTGTGTGTGGTTACCTGGATGATCCATGACTGTTTTTTGTTTTGTGATGGTTGTTTATGAGTCCCTTGTTTGTTCTGAACAGTCAATTCTCCTCAGTGTGAAAAGATGGATTTCAAAAATCATACAGTCACTGCTGAAAAGGGTTCAAATATGCTAAAGAATCTGCAGAACATGGAGGATTTTTCTGAAGAAAGTGCTCAGTTTAACTGTTCAGAACAAACAAGGGACTCTTGTTTAGTGTCCACTGTTATGCTGATGATACTCAGCTATATATCTCAACAAGACCAGATGAAACTACAAAATTATCTAAGCTAACAGAGTGTGTTAAATATGTAAAAGATTGAATGACCAATAATGTTCTCCTATTAAATTCGGATAAAACAGTGATATTACTTATTGGACCAAAAAAAAACAGTACACAGAATCTCATAGATTACAATTTGCAACTAGACGGATGTATTGTTACTTCCTCTTCAACCAAAAATCTGGGTATTATATTAGACAGCAAATTGTTTTCTGAAAACCATATTTCCCATATTACAAAAACAGCATTCTTCCATCTTAGAAACAACGCCAAGCTACGAAACATTACTTGTTTCTGATGCAGAAAAGCTAGTTCATGCATTTATGAACTCTAGACTGCATTATTGTAATGCACTGCAAGGTGGTTGTCCTGCATCTTCAATAAACAAGCTACAGGTAGTCCAAAATGCAGCGGCTAGAGTCCTTACCAGGTCAAGAAAATATGATCATATTACCCCAATTCTACAGTCTCTGCACTGGCTACCTATTAAGTTCCATATCAGTTACAAATTATCATTACTTACCTATAAAGCCCTAAATGGTTTAGCTCCTGCATACCTAACTAGCCTTCTACCACGCTACAATCCATCACACTCCCTAAGGTCACAAAACTCTGGACATTTGGTAGTACCTATAGGATAGCAAAATCCACTAAAGGAGGTAGAGCTTTTTGACATTTGACTCCCAAACTCTGGAACAGCCTTCCTGATAATGTTTGGGGTTCAGAGACACTCTCTCTGTTTAAATCTAGATTAAAAACACATTTAATTGAATTTTTGTCTTGTGGACTAAATGTAAACATCTTTTATGTAAAATATCTTACTCAGGACAGTACTAAATTAAAAATAACATGCATTATGTACGATCTCTCTTATTTTGTTAAAATTACTCATTTTCACAGATTCTGCAAGGGGTTCACAAAGTGGTACTGTATACATATATATATACATACATATTATGTACAATTTTTACATAAACATATTATACACATTTTATATAATGCATGTATATTTTATAATTATAAAACAACAGCAACAAAAATTATAAAACTTATCGGTGAAAAAAACACTGAATATCAAGGTGATGTTTCCAAATTTAAGCTTACATACAGAAACATTTTTATTTCTTCTTTGACAACATAAATTCATGAATCTAGAATCACTCCTTTATCCGAATACAGCAAAGCCTCTGATGATCAATGGATCAGTATCTGCTTCAGTGAACTCACCTCGTACACGTTGAACTGACTCTGACCACGAGAGAGCTCTCTGTAGCTGGTGGTGAACTCCCCGATAAAATCATGACTGAAGCACAAAGAACAACAATGAGACTCTTACGGTCTGTGATGATGAAGATAGATGGATTTGAACTTTTTTTATAAGATCTGGAGTGAACAGTATCTGTTACTGCCAGGCATTTTACAGCAGAGCTGACAGCACCGCAGGAAGCTAAAGGGAAATTTTGCGGCTACGTTATCAAGTTAAAAATATGATTTGAAAAAAAAGTGCCTTGGTGTAGGGTGTACCAAATACATACATATAGGAGAATATATTACATAAATGTGTAGTGTGGAAAAAAAACTAATGTGATTGTTTCTCTACCTGCCATCTCTGTCCCAGTCATACACCTCCACTTTAATTGACCTGAAAAATTAAAAACAGAACATGGTTTGCGATATTTCTGACACTGAGCTGAACTGATGGATTCTTTCTGATTAAAACAGAGCTGAGAGACTCTCTCTGTGGTTTCATCTCCATGCTAAAACCAACCAATTACAGGCCATTATCCAGACATTGCACTCAGAATTAAACAGATGTCGGCAGGGACTGAACTCTCGGGCTTTGACACAGAGCAGCCGTGGAGCGTCACTTCACCTGACAGGACGCAGGCGAGTTTCATTTAAACAATAATTAAATCTGAAGTTTTGAATAATTATAAACTCATTCTGTTCAAAGCAAGTTAACACAATCAGTTACACGGGGCAGCTGAGATTTGTAGACTCGTTAATAAAAATGGCTTTTGAGGGTAATAGCTCTAAACGGTATTTGGCGCCAAGGCATGTAACACACTTGTTATTAAAAAATGCAGGGATGTGCTTGAATTTACGGTTACAATACAAATTAATGAACAAAAAACAGGCAACTGTAAAGATAACACAATTCAGCCGATCATTCTTCTTCACTGTTAATAACTAGCCTAATGTGTGTTGTGTTTTGGATGCAAAATCTGTATGACTTTCTTTCTTATCTAGAACATAAAATAAAATATTTTAAAGAATGTTTTAGCTTTTGTGTCCGCGGCGCAAATGACAAGACAACATTGGATTCTATTGACTTTCATTTTGTGGACAATTTAAAAAACCTGACACGTTCTTTCAAATATTATTTTATTTGCATAAATTTTAGAAAGAGTGGCATCATAATAAATGTTGACATTTTCTTTTATAGGTGAACTAGCCTTTTAACTACAAGCTTAAACAGAAAGCTTCCATTGGTCAACAAGCTTTACAAGAAAAACCATGCTGGTTGATTGTAATTCATGCCTGCCCTTCCTTGTCAGTACTTGTTTATTTTTTTACATGATTATGCTAGAAAAAGTGGAAATGTGATGGTAAATCAGAAAAACATATCCACCGTCATAGGATGCAAATGATGATTTTGTACAGTTGTTTGATTAGAATCATTTGCTTGTTGTTTACTCTGCAATGGTAGTAATGAAATCTCAAAGGCACAGAAGCATCATCTGAGTTGGAATGAAAGAACGGACCTTAACACAAAAGCCTCATCTGAGCTTTTCCATAGAGTGCATGGGGAAACTCTCCATCTGCTGGTAAAGCAGACTGGTTCAGCTCTGGGGTAAGAGAACAGATGCAGCAGATTCATCAGAGATCATATGGCCCACATCCTGTCTATCAGATCTCAGATTCCCTAAAGACAGGCAACCAGCAGTTTCACAGAATTTCAACTAAATAGCAAAAGGTCCAGTTCACAAAGAAGCATGTTCTAGCCAAGAGTCTGATTGATATGTAAGTGACCAACCACAGTTTATTTTATGTTTACTCTGAAATATATTTTTCCACAAAAATAAAATAGAGTGGAGAAAATGATTATATTATATACACTACTGTTCAATTTTGGAGGGTCAGTAAGATTTTTTTTAAGGAATGAATACTTTTATTCAGCAAAAAATTTTAGTATTATTTATATACTATTGTTATTTATATTTTGAACCCCCCCCCCCTTACTAAATTTGTCAAAAGTGGCAGTAAAGAATTTAAACTGTTACAAAAGATTTCTATTTCAAACAAATTATGTCTTTTTATTTTTTAAAGAACCCTGAAAAAAGATGATAGTTTCCACAAAAATATTAAGCAGAAACATTCTTAACATTGATAATAATAAAAAATATTTCTTGGACCCCAAATCAGCACATTTCAAAATATTAGTGTTTTTCTGTTTTTATCAAATAAATGCAGCGCTGGTTAGTATAAGACACCTCTTTCAAAGACAATCTTCAAATCCAAACATTTGAACAGTAGCGTATATTTTAATATAATAAAAAAATATTATAGAAAAACATTTTCTTCACAACTCAAAACAAACACTAGAAAAATATAGGAAAATGTGTAGTCTGATTAGAATTTCTACGCCCTTTTATACACTAAAAACTCCACTGCTGAACATATCTAGGACATTCTACAGAAAAACAACTTCCACAACTTTCTACCAACCACCCAGAGGTGCATGATACATCAGGAAGCCCTGCAGTATTTTTCTCTGTAAAGTCTGAGATGTTTCCCTCAGGAGCGTGGCTGATTGACAGGGTTAAGTGCTGTTCCTGTCTCTCCCCAAGATCACAGACAGATGCAGATCAGTTGTGACACTATGGGCAAATTATGGCTTCCCCTCATGTCAATCAAACCAAATTTGCTCTCATTTGTTTAAGACCCCTGAAGGAGACGCTACCCTCTTTGCTAACCTGATGCCACAAAAGCATTTGTCTCCGTGAAAAGAAAGAGATAAACACCCAGGAGATTCACACTGATGGTCACAGCTGTTGAAAACTAACTCAGCTTGAGCTTTTGGACCATATCAGCACAACCTAAGCTTATCATCAGTATAGTAGCACTCTTTCACATGTGATGTTTCTTAAATGAATCAAATAATGACAAAATATCATACGCTTAGCCTTTTCCCAGTCATTACATTCATTGCATTTAATATTTTGGCTTTCTTCTTCATGTATGTATTCCACCAGGAAAAAAATTGTCGAGTAATCCACTATTTTGTAATAGGGGGTCAAAATGACACTTTTCAACGGGAATTTTGAACCAGATTAAAGGGGGAAATTATGATAGGTCTATCAGTAAAACCTGTTGACTTTAGCAATCCTTTTTGCATTATATGCCAATGGTCACAGTTCAAAAATGGGGAAAAAACACTTCTGAGATATATTTAATACTTCTCGATTTGGGCTTCACTGAATGAGGCATGGAAACTGCATGAACTGTCACCATTGGCATTTAACGCAGCAAAGATTGCTAAAGTCAACAGATTTGACTCTCAGACCAACAAATCTCTGTGTAAAAATAATAATGATACTGCCATCTTTCTAAAGTCATTCCATATGTTTGGAAGTTTGAGCAATTTGACAGACTGACCCCATTCTGACTTAAATCCAATATATTAGGATCTGTATAACACATACAACTTTAAATACAGACATTTCCAACTGCAATATAAATACTCCTCTCTGCTGGCATCATTGCAGCAGGTAATAATTAGCACAGCACCACAACAGCTGGAGTTTCCCTTTCCTCTTTCCCTCTCTCTTTCGCTCATCTCTTTCACACGCACGGGTTCAGAGGCCAGGTGGGGACTGGGTGGCAGGTGGTTCTGTTCCCTGTGTCCTGATCGGCTATGACAGCTCTCAGACAACACACAGCTGCCAACATGTCTGCAAACCTCACCTGGGCCATGAAAATTAACAAAAACACACACACAAAAGTAAAGCCTACCAAATATTTATGAACACAACCAACTGATTGACACACACTGGATAGTACATAGACCTGTGGAGACCAACAAAGAGAGTGCAGTCCAAACACACAAATATCTGCTACACAGAAAGTACAAAGCAAAAATAATGTGTCCTTGTAGAGCACGTAAATCACAACAGTGCAGAACGGTGAACAGGGCTGTCTGTGATCAAATAATGGTGATGCAATGAGTACCAGCAGTCTGGTCTCAACGTGCAACCGAATCAAAGAACACATGGACACGATTCCTCTCAACACACACATCCACAGCGTCTCGTTCGGATACAACAGCCTTCTCACGGTAAATTTCTGAAGGATTCACAACACTGCATGCACATAAATGGGCACTTCTCCTCATTGTAATGTTAAATCCTTACTGCTACACTGATTCTAAATAAGGGAGCGTGTGCCCACAGGTTCATTAGCATAATATACGCCTAACCATCTACATATACTAAACATCTTCATATCGTCCTAGATTACACGTGATTGACTGCTTCACACACATTTGTTACTCTAAAAAGAAGGTATATTCTTTTTTATATGACAAACATAATATAATATAATATTTGTTACTATTATTAATTGTATCATTTTTTTCAATATCTATTTAATAAAAATTTTTGTCAAAATAAATAAAAATCACAAAAATATAATATATAACAATACAATATATAGACATTTCTGTGATTTATGTGTGAGTTTTATCAAAAAAAAAAATAAACACCTATTTTGAAAAATATATAGACAAATCCATTACTGTGTGAAAGCTTTTGCCCACAGGTTTTACGCACATGCACTGTTAGTGAACGAGAGCTGTTAACACTGGCGAAAGGCACACAAGCATCAGTACATACTGACATGTATGTCTGTGCGTGTATGTGTGAGTGCACCTGTCATAATCTCCATTGCACAACGCTCTGACAGGAATGGTGAACGGCTGCCAGACGGGGTTCAGTGTATTCTTTACCACTTCAGTTTTATGGCAGATAGTGAATCTAAGAAACAAAAAACAAAGATGTTAAACTCAAACAAAGCAGTAAACATTGCATGATTATATTTGATCACAGTTAGAAGTTTGCATATTGTAAGCCTTAAGTGAGTACTAAGAGAATTTTATTGGCTAGAAAATTTTTCTTAAGACATAACTTTTCCTTGGACATCAAAATAAAGAAGACATGCTTCCTGTCTGTGCATCAGAGTGAGAAAGACAGCTAACTCACGTTCCGTCCTCATTACTTCTGTAGAACACCATGAACGGGTCAGAGCGGCCGAAGAAGTCTTTCTTATCCAGCTTATTGGCACAGAACTGCATTGATGCACAGTCCTGAGGATGAGAGAAAGAACGAAAGAAACAAAGAACAAGGGGGAAAGGGAAGGAAAATGGAAGGTAAAAGATGGAAATAGAGCGGAGAGCAGCTAAATCTAGAGGCACGTTGCTTTTTCTTGTGCAGCTTAGATGAATGATAAGATTCTGGACCCTCAGGCACAATTCACCCCCCACCATGTCTACACAGCAACGCCATACACTGAACACATAATTTCATATACGTCATATGCTTCAGACTCATACTCCATTAAAAGCTTTAAAGGTAAAAATAACTTGTCTTAGAACTTAGAACTCTGAAATAAATAATTTGCTAATGAAAAGATTTCAGCCAGGTGAAGATAATACAGATATATTAAAAGGGGGGGGGGGTTCAAAATATAAATAACAATAGTATATAAATAATACTAAAATAACAGTCCACATGAATCATACATTTTTATTATTCCCTGGAATTTCTTGGGATACAAATGAAAATCCGCCTGTGGCCCCTAAATGGGTATTTTGTGACCCAAATGGTTAATCTGAGCCTGGCATCAACACGCATCAGTTCCATTTGAACCAATTAGCCGCTAAACACTATCTTGCATTTAGAGTGCCATTCAGAGAATGATGAAATTGTAGGCTGGAGTCAGTGAGGAGAGACGAAGAGTGAGTGAGAGAAGAGATTGAAGGAGATATAGAACATTTCCAAAGGAATCATTCACATGATGTGCAGTTGATACTGCAAATTACACTCCAGTAATGACTGACATCATTGTAAACCTGCTTGCTAGGGGCTTCTCAGGCCAGAGGGATGTTATCAACACAATGGAAACAACCCTCATTAGCCATAATGGTATGGTGTGAGGTCTGACTGATATAAAGTCATTAGTCTTAATGGTATATCCACTGATGAACATGGCCAGTGGTCTTTCCACTCGGTAGGGACAATTCACCTTACATTTAATGGCCGAGGGAGCACTGCCTTCAATTACACATTGCCTGAATTGTTTCTTGACTAAAACTAAACCACAGTGTGTGGAGGACTTTGCATATGATTAACAGCCCCATTCAAACCAAGCTTTCACAGTGATTATGATCCCATAAAAAAAACCTTATCGACAAGATTAATTTGAGCTCAAAACAATTTCGGCAGAGAAAAACGAAAAATATTAACCTATGCTAGTTTTCTATGAGCAATCGAGCACGAGCGTCAGTCTTCTCGGGGATGCAATTCTTTCTTCAGCAACAGTAAACAACTTAAATGACAGCATGGTTAGTTTTATAAATGACAGTCAGTCAAAGCGATTCACATCACAGCTAAAGCCTGTCTTTGGCCACAATTTCCTTCAGAGATGAAACATTTCATTCATAATTTTGGGTTTGCAGGTTTTATCTGGTTTCTGAATGGGAATCATCTATGTAACTTCTTGGAAAGAGACAGACTTTTGAAGATATTTGCAAACCTCATTCCTGCTATTAAGTGGAGGGTTCGTCTCCACACGGTGCATTTCCTCATAGCTGTTCTTTGCATGTACCTGATCAAAACCCAGACTTTCATAACATCCTGTAAAATCTTTTGATCTACCATGTGAAATATATATATAGATCAAGCAGATGTACCAATATATTACTCTCACAGAGGGGAAAAGCTTTTTGAGCATTTCAAATGAGCTTGAGTGAGGCTGCATGTGTGTGCAATAGATGGCTCAAATGAGCAGTCGTTTGTGTGTGTTTGAGCAACATAGCCATTTACAACTCGGAAAAGCTGTAATTTACTCTGCACTGCTATTTCAGTGATTTAATGAGTACTATCACCAGTGACAGAGTGAAAGTTACTAGACAGAGGGACGAAACTGACATGATAAAGAGATTAGGGAGGGAGATAGAAACTTTTTTGTCTGACCTCCTCTACTAACTTTGTATACGTCTTTATATGGCTTTATATGGTATATAAAATAATTATTCAGGAAATGATTTACAATTTATTGCTTATCATTGTTCCAAGCCATCGCTCCCATTTATAAGATCCCTCTCATCATATCCATAGAGTGCTATTCGCTGATACTATATCGGATCTTTTGGTCCAAGAGAAATCAAGACTGACGTCAGAACAGGTTTCAATGCATAAGCAGAATATTAAATGCTGGATACTTGGTCTTCTCCAGATGCTTGGGGCCAGACAATCAATGCAGATCTAACAAAACATGTTATGAGCACACAGGTCTTAGAAGGGGACTTCTAAGGGGGAGACGTCATCACTCTTGAACTGGTTCAGAGAGGCCACATAATCCATATGTCACTTTGATTTTTTTCAAAGCTATTTTAAGACTATTTACACTCAAGCTGTGATACCAGTTGCTGCAGCATTCCATTGTGTGATCATTACTCCTTGAAAACCTTGATGCCAATTTCATGACCCTTTGGTTTGGTTCAATAAGAGCGTGTCTTAAAATAGCAGCTAAAAGTATTCAGAAGAACAAGGGAGAGAAACAAAGCCTTCATTGTGTATTAGATCAAAAGCTCCAACAGTACCCAAAGGGCAATGCTGCAGTGATCTTCACTTCAGTAATTTTTCAGCTGCTTCTCCATCAAGCCTATGCTCTGGTCTTTATTTAGTTAAGCAGAATAATGTAAATGGCCAGTGTAAAAGATGGTTAATAATGAATATTAGAAGTATTAAATAATGATGCAAACGTGTGATTATAAAAACCATGGCTTCTGTTAGTCCATTATTTATGTTTTAATAACATTTTGTCAGTAAGATGGAAATAAAAGTATTTAAAGGTTGCTTTGGTGTTCAAATGTTGTTACCCTTTTATTTCAGACTTAGACACAATCCAGTTTATTCCTAATGTACAGTATTTGGCTGCCAGGCAGTGAATGGCAGTGAAGGGTACTCTAGAGATTAGAGATTAGAACTCTAATCTCAAGAGTATAACAGTCAGCTTTCTTATCAAAGTGAATCATTTCAGTAAAGTTTTTCATTGTTGAATAGTTGCAATAATTTTGAAGTGAAAAGGGGTTGAAAAAAAACATTTATTAGTAAAACTTTTCTTTGGAGGATAAAATAAAACTGCTGACTTACCCGACAGTTTCCGAGTTCCTCTGCGGTGAGAATAATGGTACCACAATTCTTCCCAGGGATGCCACTGAAAAGTGCACACAGTTTAGCATGAAAAGAAATCCTCTTAATAATGACCTGATTCCCATATAATTACAGTTATATATTAGAGTTATATATATATTATAGTTATATATATTGTGCTGACAAAAATGGGATATTTGAGTTCAGATCATTGTTTTGCCCTGAATACATCCTGTACAGTCAACAAACAGCAACCATCAAGTGTTAAAATAAACCTCTGCCTCCGGAAGTGTTCAGGATGTTGTAAGGCTTAAATCTTTGGTTGATTCATACCAGTTTCTTTCTATCACTCACACAAGATCCTAAATTTAGACATCAACTGGTGCACACTCAAGTAGAGGATTTAATGCTGACCCTTCTATGTGTTACCATGGTAACCAGGACACCTCGACCAGATCAGATAAACTTTACACCCTAAAAGTATGTTGAGAGAATCTTCCCCCCTACTTAATTCTCTCTAATACAGATTAGAGCTGTAATCGGGCCTTAAAAGTTAGGCCCGACAGGACCCGAGCCCGACAGGTTTCGGCCCGAGCCCGACAAGTACATTTTGATTGACAGCTTTTTAAAAGCCCGAACCCGTTTACAGCCCGACATTATTCAAATGTGCGCACGCACACAGCTCTTTTGCCTTTGTCAAAAATGAGTCATTTATTCATGTTTTAACATAATTTATTAATAACTAACGTAGACTACACCACTTGGAAGTTGGAATAAAGAAATAAAATAAGTCCTCTGTGACATCTTAACATCTCAGCACTCTAAATAGACATAGGCTCCTTTAGCCTATAAATAGACGCACCAATAAAAACGAGTCTTTTTTAACAAATTAAATTAAGATAAATTTTAAATTAAGATGAGTATTTGGCAATAACGAAATTAAGATAAAAGCTCCGGATTTGGTTCGCCACTAGCAGCTGAAATTTAATAAAAGAATAATGCCAAAATTAGCGTATATACTCTGTCCACATTATGCATTTAAGACTCCATGAATATAAAAAACTTTATTACTCACAGCGATTAGGCTAAGCCTACATGTTTTTGGAAAATGATTGAATCCACTGTAGATGGCTTCAGCGCGTTCCTGCGCTCACTGATGGTGAGTCATTATTCACTCATTATTCTCATTATAAACACGGTCAAAACTTTTCCAGACCTCAGACTTTGCTTTAGTTGCTGGTGCAACCAAAACGTAATCGCCACAGGCAAGCCTCCGTTAATTACACCTACTCAGCATCCATTTTCGCATCTTTCTCGCACTAATCGAAACACATCACATTACCGCTCGTTTACCTCGCAAACCGGAGCACAAACCGGAGCGCAAACCCGAGCCCGACCTGAGCCCGCGTAAGATGATATAAATTAAGCCCGAACCCGACGGGACCCGATGGGACCGGACGGGTTCGGTCGGGTTCGGGCAAAGATCTTAAGCTCTAATACAGATACATTCTGACTTCTTTCATTAATTCATAGACACATTTTTCTATGACTTTCCTATATCATGTATATCCCCAGGTCATTGTGAATGATTACTACCTTCTTGAATGCTTATGATTGATCACTAGTTAATATAGCCTCACCTATACCATGTTTTGTCTTTTTGAATTCATATTTTGATGTTCTAAATGAGAGTGTATATTGTATGGTGATACCCATGCCACATGTTAGTGATCAAAGAAACTTTAACAGTTTTGGCATCAACATCCAATCCAATTACATATGCAAAATTCCATGCTCTTAGGCAAAGAATCATAAACTTTCCCTCCAAAAGTGCAAGTCACTATTGGCTCTTTGACCCCAAAGAGGTGTGACCTCCACAGAACTTAAAAAGCCTCACATCAGTGACCCGCCTCGCTTTTTAGTCTCTTCACGCTTCTCTCATCACCTTCCTGTCCTCTGGTCACAGAGCTGATGCAGCCATCCTGGCAGGCCTCAACACTGCCAGTCTGTGTTTTTTTTAGATGAGGAAGATGAGCTAGAACTGGTCTTGATCCTTGGATCTCAGCTGATGGCTCTCTTAGCTCTTCTTCACTTTCCACCTTGCATGAAACTCCCAATCACCACGTGTCAGAATAACACCTTTGGAGTTCATCACCCCTCAAAGAAGAAGAACGTCATTTCAACTCCAACACCACCAAACCTTAAAACCATCAAGACTTTCATCTGAGACTGCATCTGGACACTCATCAAAAGCCAAGGCAATGCAAGTATGATACATTTAACTAAACAAAACAGAGGTTTAGTATAAGCTGTAGACCCCATTGTAAAACTGCACTGATGGTTTTACTCAAGTGGTTAACTGACTCTTTTCATAGCTTCATGCCCTGTTGCTCTAATGCTTTCATGTTTTCAGTCTCTTTTGACCTTCCCCCAATGTACGAGTGATTGTATGTTTGTTTAGACTAGTTATGTGTTAGTGTTTAGTTAATAAATCTTGTGTGGACAAATTACACAAATTTCTGATTCTGTCACTGCTTATAATAGTAATGTCCCTTTTACGATCCGATCTAGCTACATGCTCTAATGCATTAGTAATGTAAGAAAGTTATTTTCTGTGGCCACAAATTTTCTAGCCTTGATAAAAAGTTCAAAAGAACAGCATTTCTTTGAAATAGAAATCTTTTTTAACATTATATATTTAATTTAAATGTTGATGCATCCTTGTTAAATATTATATTATATTATATTATATTATATTATATTATATTATATTATATTATATTATATTATATTATATTATATTATATTATATTATATTATATTATATTATATTATATTATATTATATTATATTATATTATATTGCTATTTTTGAATAGCTTTGTGTTCTAAGGGCTAGTGGAAAACACATTCACAATCTAAAGCTAAGACAATTAAGAGCAGGCCAGTTCCACTGAAAAGTGTAAAATGAGCTTTTGGCCTCAGGACAAGTGAGGGAGCAATTTACCCTCTGCCTTTATAGGAGACACTTCAGTAAAAAAATAAATTACACTTGGTGAATAATTCAGATAGACAATGGATTTCAGGCCAATTTCCCCATTAACCTTCTGAAGATGCTGGATCACCGTAGTTGTCTTGAACTGCCTCAGTCTCACCTCCTCAATGTAGGTTAGAAAGGTCAGAGTTTGCTGCTGCTCATGTTTTCCCTCAGGTATTAGAGAGGACTTGTTAGATGAAACCTATTGTTTTAGAAACTACTTCTTTACTAAAGAAAAAAAATATATGTTTTTTTTTTTTATTATGAGTTCTCCAGTGACTTTTCTGTAGCGTCTGTAATTTACCTCTGAATCAATGGCAGAGTGTCAAGATGTTGAGCCAAACTAATTCTTTGATCCAATTCTTGGACTTGAACCAAGTAAACAGGGTTAACTGATGGAGTTCAACTCATTTTCTAGGGTCATACCCTGATTGGTGCTCTCAGAGACAGCTTTCCAAATCACCACAAAGATGAAAGTGAACAACTGACAGTTATATTAAAACATGTTGCACTATAATTGCAAATACATGAACAAACTGACAACTGTTAGTGGAGCCGTCTTTTAACACCATATTCATTCACAGGTTGCTGTACATACAGTACAACCACTCACTGCAACAGGAGAATAAAAAATGATGAAACTGTTTGAAATGTGGTTCTGTGTGACGTGTTTCATGTTACAAACCACAATGGCGTGGCCATTTGTTTTTTTGGAAAGTGGCTTTTAAAGGGGACATCGGATGAAAAATTTGTATATAATTGTGTCTTAGCAGCGTGTGGATAAATTCAATCCTTTTTTTAATCCCCCAAAAAACGAAACAGACTCAATTGTCAAATCGTTTTGAGTTTCTGAGCACAATGACGTCATACTGCTCAGGCCCCTCCCACGTCCACTAACAGACTGTCCCATATTAGCATATTTCCTCCTTTAGCCCACTGTACGCTGTCCACCATTTTCTCTGTGCTTGAGCTGCTAAAGCGACAATAATGTCCCGTAAGCAATCCGGATGTTTTGTAGTTTGATGTAAACAGAAGAGAGGGGTGGGGTGAGCAGTAGCACATTATCATTTAAAGTGCTATGCGCCGAAATGGCTTTTTGTGAACATAGCTGTTTTTGACAAGGTAAAAAGGGTGTTATTTTACACAACCAATGAGGAATTTTTAACCAAAGTATTTTGCAGACATTTCATTAAGAATCATACCAACTTGTGGAAAATAGGCATCCTATGTCCCCTTTAACACTGTGTGTTAGCTGTGCTCTGCAGAAGGGCAAAATCAATGGCGCTCACGCCTCTCCCTGCTGCATTCCCAATTGATTAGCGTCTGATCAAACATCTGAACCCCTTGGTGCTTTCATCTGACACTGAACACAGCACACTGTTATTCTTATTAATGCAAACTCACCAGAGTTTAATTTTCCTTTCATCTAGCTTAAATTGAAAAAGCTATAAAAATAAATAAAATTGATCTGCATACAGTAGTGCCATTGAAGCTATATCATGGCCTGGAACCAAGCCAAATCATCTAAACTTGTTAGGGTTCACATTGGCAGAAAATGAAGATTTCTCAGCCGTCAAATGCAATGTGGAATGATTAGAATACAGACACTGTCAGTTCAGACTGACTTCTCTCATGTGCGGAGAGTGTTAATAAGGATTCTTGGTATAGAAATTACAACAATATTAAACATTAATATTGTGAAATATAATTACAATTAAAAAAAATTAACATGTAATTTATGTTGGTGATGGAAAGCTGGATTTACAGAATCATAACAACAGTCTTTAGTGTCACATGATTCTTCAGAAATCATTCTAATATACTGATTTACTGCTCAAGAAACATTTCTTGTTATTGTCAGTATTTAAAACAGCCTAATGTTTTTGTGAAAACCATGATACATTTTTAAAGTTGCTGAAGAAATACGTTTTTTTGAATTGCTTTTATTTGAAATTGTTACTGATTTTTAAAGTCTTTCCTCTCACTTATAATCAATTTAATGCATTCTTTCTGAATAAAAGTAAAAGTTCTTTAAAAAATGACTGACCCCAAACTTTTGAAAGTTATTTTGCTACATAAATTTAAATAGCAAGTTACTGTGATAATAAACTATTTCCACTAACTCTTGATTTTCATAGCTGTCAATTTTTTTGACATTTAAACAATACACAAGACAAACCTTTCTCATTTTTATTCATATTTAGTATGCAATAATTAAGTATACATAAGACACAAACTGATCTGACTATTGACAGAAGTCTGTTGGCATTTACAGCATTGCACCTGCCAAGGGAAAGCTCGATAATGTTGACATAAGCAATAACAATGATCTAGAGCGCACACCAGCATGAGGAAGCAGATCAAGGCATCTTTTTGCACATAACCGAGAGCTTGAAATCAACTTTCTAACCTTTAACTGGAGCCAGTGGAGATCCAGAGGATCAA
This sequence comes from Carassius carassius, assembly GCF_963082965.1. Taxonomy (NCBI): domain Eukaryota; kingdom Metazoa; phylum Chordata; class Actinopteri; order Cypriniformes; family Cyprinidae; genus Carassius; species Carassius carassius. The sequence goes on from NC_081775.1 coordinate 19,803,843, forward strand.
TGATACTGTCCCAAATCCGCCATTCAAAGCCAAATGATTTATAAGTCAACATCACACAGCCCGACCTGTTCGCTATGCTCAAACAGTCCTTTAACAAAGTATGTGCACCAAGTCCTGTCCTTAAGGAACAGGGGGAATATTTTTACATACTGATAACAGATGAAAGAAAGTCGGCCGAGGGAGAGGAGTTAGTTGGTTTTACACTGAATATTTTCAGACTTTGTTGCAGCCTTTACTTCATCATGGTATTCGTAGCTGCTCCGCATCTCATTCCACACAGGCAGGCCTGATTTGATCAATTCATGTGAGAAGAGGAGGTGATTTATGGAGCAACTCGTCACCCTAACAAATTGCTTGCTACTTGCAGATTGTGAGGTAGTTCTACATGCTATATCAGAAGCTATTCATCAAAGTGTTGACAAAGAGTCCAGGGTTTACAATAAAGGGAGATTTCTCTTCATATCCATTGTCTAATTAGTCAGGGAACGTTGTATATTGTACCAAAGAATAAAATAAACTGCACTGTAATTAAAAGTGGTGTCCCATGATGTCTTAAACCTGCCAAAAGCCCTCTGGGTAATCAAAAATGCTTAAATGTCGCCCCACATGACTGAGGAAGATGTATAACAGTATTTAACACTAGCCAGCATTATCATTCTGCACAGCAGGTAGTGAGGTTTGTGGAGATGTTTGCACATTTCATCATTAGGATGAAGAATTATGTTGGTATTTAAGCAGACAATGGGTTGACAGGTGAGAGAGTGGCAAAAAGAAATGGAAGAGATTCAGTGAAGGAGAGAAACAGACAGACCTGTCGTACTATGGTACTCATCAGGCCTTACAATGAGTGGCCATCTAATGTCCTCTATGGCAGGGGTTTTCAAACATGTGTTGTGCAAAAGAGTTGAAATATATAAAATAATATGTCTTGAACATGTAAAAGAAAATAGAATTAGGGAAAACAGAGAAAGGCAGATTAAATTATTCACGTGTCTCTGAGTATGTGAGCGCGTATGTAAGCAGAGTACCTGAAATAAACAGTCCTGTTTGAGAGCGATAAGCTGTGCATTCACAGACCATTGGGCTGTTAGGAACATTTACATTCATCTGTCTAACAAAGAGATTAAGTGAATAAGTTTATCCAGACTCATTTCATGTGAAACTAAGTCAAACGGAGTTGAAACATGACGGACCCCTGATTCACTGCAGCGAGCGAGTTGCAGTCAAGCTGCATTAACATAAAGCTCCAGAACTCCACAAGGGGATGGAATAAGATTATAACTTAAATCCAATTGCTTTTCATACTTAGACAGGCATCCATAATCCTTAAATACACCTGGATTTGAATTAAGATTGAGGCACCGTTCTCCAGCACTTGTGGATTTTAGTGTTTCAATGGCCTAAACACAGCAACAGAGAAACACCTGCAAAATGGCTTCAACCAAAGAAAGCTGAAGTTCTGCATATGATTTGCACATGGCTGTGTAATCCATAATTAATTTGAAACCTCCAGGCTAACCGACCATGTCTTTACCTTAATGAAGGCTCATTTTCAGCATCCAGAGCTATTTAAGACGCAGTCGAACAAGCTTCAAATGAACTATTATTGTTTGTTGTGCAAGAATGCATGCATGTCTGCAATTAAATGTTATTCATAAAACATCTCGGATCTCGGATATGGAAATTGATTCAACATAATGATGGAGCACAGAGTCTACCTCTGCTAAATGTAAGCCATTCATCCAGTAGGAGAGAAGAGGATGTTTGTTACAGACCTGAAATTGTGCTTACTCTGGGTATCTGAATATCCTTGAATGAGATATTCTTCAGTGAGTCATTTACGCTATGCATTTTCTTCTACCTAGTATTGCTACCTGACCGTGCATAGTGATTGATAGCATTCATATCGATAATACTGACGGCTTCTGTCCTTATGGTTATGCCGCCATCTATAATGGAGTCTGTTTAACAGTATGGCACTGTAAGCATGTCAGAGTAGTCCGAAGAGGGAAGTCAGAGGTCGCTAAGATGGTCTTGCCCTTGTGTTGACCGCTAAGGGAACAAATCAGATACTATCAAAATGACAACAGGAGGAATGTCCATAAGGTAAAAATTGCTTCTGGCTCTGGCCTGTCAGCTGTTTAAAACTCCAGCCGAGCACTCAATGTATACATTATTATAACAACTGCCTTTCATAAACGACCCTAGCCCAGAGTGCCGCACTAGATGGAATGGAAAACCATTTCCTGTCCTGAGTTCTCTGAATGTGTCAGAATGGCTTAAATTTTCATTTTGTGATGGGGACCTATAAAAAAAAAAAAAAGTAAAACCCACACTGAAAAGCCGCATCCTTCAGTGTTAATGTTTGTGTATTTGCATAAAATGGACTGGCTTAGACCATTACAGATTCCTGTGCTTAATGTGTGAACTCCAATTTAATTCATCCATGGTGATGGATTAACACTAGATTTCATATTCAATATGAATATTTAGATGGGACATGTATTTAAATATTCTACCATATTCGATTCCTTCCGTTGGCTCAAACTATAGAGCAAGGCAATAGAGATGCCAAGGTCATGGGTCTGACTCCCAGTGAAAGCAAGAACTGAGAAACTGTGTACCTTCAAGAAAATGTCTGTCGACTTGGATAAAAGCGTCTACCAATTTCATAAATGTAAGTGAACATTTCTACTACTCCTTTACAGTTTTGCTGACCATGCTGTTGTTTCCATACTGTGCTATGATTTGTGATTGTAAAAGCAATAAAAAGAATACATAAAATAACATATTTAAATAATTACTTGAACAAAACTAGTTTATTTTTTATGAATATTTATTATGTATTAATATTTAATAAGTCTCAAAGTGTCATATGCTCACAAAGGCCTCATTTATTTGATCAAAAATACAGTAAAAACAAATACTGTGAAATATTATTGGTTTAAAATATTCTATTTGAATATATTTTAAAATGTAATTTATTAGTATTATTATTATTAAGTTTTGATATATTTATGGTAGGAAATTGACGAAATATCATCATGGATCATGATCTTTACTTACTGTAACATCCTAATGATTTTTGGCATAAAAGAAAAATCGATAATTTTGACCCATACTTTTTTTTACTCAGATTTTTTGGTCTCTTGTTACCATTTAAATCTGAAATACTTTTTCTTCAGTAAAAAGCTCAAACTGCCCGCAGTCAGAAACACATGGCTGTGATGTCCCACCAGAGTATCGAATCTGAGGCCTAGATAAGACTCGCTGGCCCATATTTCTCTCTCCCTTTTTCTTTCCCCACCCCCTTCCTCTCTATTTGTCAATGCAGCTCAGCATAATGCATTTCCAGAGTCAAAGCATACAAGTTCTGTTTAATGCTGATATAAAGCACAGACTCAATCCATCAGTATGGCATAAAATCCTAATGCCACAGGCCAGAAGCATCATGACCATTCATACTGAGTGGGGCACAAAGAACCAAGCGTCAAAGCTACCCTTTACCATACAATGTAAATGCAAAATAGTCTTTTTTCTTATTAAATGCAAATAAATCATTTTATATATAACGTATATATACATGTTTACATGTATATATAGTTTTAAATAACTAATAAGCCAAATTGCCTTACAATGGGGTCAATCCGATTAAACCAGCATCACTAAAGGCACAGCTTTTAAAGCACAGATGGGCCAAATGTACTGTATTCAATAAGGCTTATGTTACTTCCCTTCCTATATCCCCTATATGAACAGTAGAAAACTCTAATTGAATCTAAAGCTAGGCAATGTTTTGTGTTCTTTCGGCACACAGCCAGTGAAGGGGAGATGATGAATTAACATCGCTGAAATTCAAATCCAATAAGACTAGTTTTGTAGTGTGTTTTAAAGCAGTTCAGCCTGTGGCTAAATTCTCCTTACACCTTGTTTATCGCCAAACATACAATTCTCTGTATTCAGCTGCCAAGTGTGTAGTCTCTGATTTACTTATTTCAACACAACGGAGGGCTACATTTCAAGAGATGACTTCAGCTATATCAGTTGCACAGGACGGGTGGAGGGAAAGCTATAGTCTATTTCCTGCAATAGATACACAAAGGCAGCTTTGTGGCTATGGGGAATTATATAGGTGTAGAAAGAGTTTGTGTGTGTGTGTAATACAGGTCACCCTGCACTCAGGCATTTTACACAATTTTTGTATTTTTTGATTCCTCAATTGCACACAAAGTACAAAGTTACTTTGCTTCAGTTGCTCTCTCCTTTCTTACAGTTTGCTCTCTATTCAAATAAATAAAAGCCAAAGTCGAGTGATGCATCCCAGTACACCTACTTAACTTAAGCCATTAAAGAAAGTGTAATATACCACTCTGTTGCACAGTTAATAAATTTATCACAGTTAATATCCTCTTATACACACTCTACATTTCAGTTCATCTAATTTAGTCAACTATTCTTACCAGATAGAAAATAGCAGCATGTTGATCTACCAGTTGGGGTTCCTACATGCAAATAACTTTCCTCATGTTTTTGCAAAATAATGCAGTTGGAAGTTAATGGCCCAGCATACACTTCCAGTCAAAACTTTAAAGTAACAGTAAGATTTTCAATGTTTTTAAGTAAGTCTCTTCTGCTCACCAATCCTGTATTTATTAGATTTTTACTATTAAAAATATGTTTCTTGAATATATTTTAAAATGTAATTTATTCCTGTGATTTCAAAGCTGAATTTCTAGCACCATTACATGATCTTTCTTTGTGTATCTTTATAAAAGTTCACAATATTTTTGCAGATGAAATATAACATGGATCCCATTAAATAATTATTTTTCATAAAGTTAAATACTATTAATCACTTAGTTCACTTCACCTAAAACTCCCTCTCAATCATTGGACATTCACATCTGCCATGTTTGATGTTTTTTGCTTGTGTTAGTAGTTCTGAACCACATTGTCCAGTTTTCAAAAGTACAGTGGGTTGTGAGCAATATTAGCCATTAGAGCTATCTGCACTTTGAATCTCCAAAAATATATTTAAGGGATATTCATTTCAACATTATTTGAGATACACTAATTCTAATTTCTAATATAATTTAGGAGAACAATAATCTTGAGAAAGCCAGAAATAATGCCTATAACCACAGCGAAAGATAACTAAAGATTTTGCATTACTCATTTATTTTTTATTAACATTAACATTATCTAACATTATCAGATCCAGAGCAGTGTACAGTATGTGTGCCTCATGTCATATGTACAATACTGAGCAAAAGTGTAGCCACATATGAAATAATGCCATTAATTTTTTTTTTTTTATTAAGTTGCTAGGAACTAATCAAATCAATATTTTGTGAGAGACCCTTTGCCTTTCACAGGTTTTACACAAGGAAGTTACAAAAGGAACATTTGGTACACTAAAAATTCAGATTTTCTACTAAGGTTTTCTACTGACTTTGTGACACTTATCAGAAGAAAATAAATATTTCCGTGAAACTTCTACACTTGCACAGTATTGTATGTCAGTGTCACTGCAGAAAGCAGTACCTGCAGTACCGTTCATTCTATCCAACAAACATGCTGACAGACTGCGTTTGCAAAATTTAAGACAGTCACTTCATCGTAGAAACCAGTTGTTACTCTGACAACTAACTGAATTCTGAGCGAACACAGCCATATTTAGCTCTCTAAAACAGGACTGACAAGCGCTTTCGGCTGCTGTGTGAAAGCAGCCTCTCTGTGTTCCAGCCCTCACCCTTCTTTGTCCGTCTCCATCTAGTTTAACACAGTCTGGGAAAACTGTACAGAGATCAGGGGCTCAAATTCACCCCTAAAGCTTTTAAACTCCCTCAGATTTTGAGGAGAACAGTTCATCATTACTTGCCGATCTCTTCTCCACAACCAAATACCTCCAATCCAACCCTTCTTTCTGCACAGATAATGCCCATAAATGAAAGCAATTGAGTGGGTGTTTGAGGATGATCAATGGGGTCTGCTCCACCCCAGCACTCACTCAGTTGTGTACTGTATATACAGGCTAACCAAACCCTGCAATCATTACATCTTCCTTCTAAACTTCAGCTTCTTCAACTTCTTTTGTATGCTCTTAGCATTGTGTCCAAGCAGCACCGATTTAAAACAGTTCCAGCTCACAGGGGGGAAATGTCTCTTAAATGTAGACTAAACAAGTTTCTTCAACTGGAAGTACTTTATTGGTGGATTTTAATAAAAAATAAGAAATTCAAGTAATACACAATATACACAGTATTAAATATTCGAACTAAAAATGCTTCATTTTGCCATTTTTACACAAATCACAACTGTCTCTCTGTTTACTTAACAAATATCTCAAATCACTTCTGAATCAATCTGTGATTGTCAAATTATGCAAGAAGTGTAAAAATATAACTTAATTGGACATATTTAGGGTATATTTATATCTATCCATGAAATTAGATGCAAGTGTTTTCACTGTATGACACTATTGATGATTGTTTAAATAAACAAGTGTTTTTACATTTTAAAGAGATAATGTTAAGAAATACCATGGCCAGTAGCTAAAGAAATGTCCACCTCTACGGTTGCATGACTATGATATACTTTAGTAATAAAGGCAGAATGGAAGTCTCTTGTTGTGCTCCATTAACGCTTGCAATCTGCACTGACAAGCCTAATCTGCTACACTGACATAAGACACAGATGGTGAGGGATAGATGGGAGTATCCATCATCATTCCACAGCCATAATGCTCTAAACAACAGCAGAACACCAGGCTCATTTGAGCAAGATCTGAACTGAAAGACAGGTTAAACTGATCAACTAAAGAGCACGATAGCTTTTTGGCCAAGGTTAAATATACAAGGGCCGTGTGCTTCATACAGCTATAAAGTTAATTAAGAAAAAATGTATCACATGTTTATGACCTAATTAGCAAAAGATGACTCATTAGTCAAACAAGCTTTGGCACTGGGTGCACACACACTGTAGCTAAGCACTAAATCAATGAAAACAATTACTTGAGTGCTGAGTGAAAAGGGGCGGACACAATAAAACTGTACAAAATAAATCAAAAAGCGTCTTAGTGCCCCAAACACATCAATATTCACCAATGTGCTGCATAAAATGTAATTCCCCATTTTTCCATAGGCATTGAAGGTGATCTACTTAAGAACTTTTGCAGTCATTTCTCTGTTTCCTATGGCCAGTAATCTATCTGAGATGGCTTCAGGCACAGTTGCTGAGCCTATACAGCTTTTTTTAACTTTGAATACATCCCAATATGATTGAGTATGTGAGCCTGGCTTATAGAACAGTGCATTAGCTTCTTACCCCAGAGGCTTTTCCAGATGACTGCCTGGTGAACCCACTATCTCACCCAGAGTGCAGAAGGTCTGACCCAGGAAGTCCTACAAAAGGGTGGCCCAAACAAAAGAAGGCCCACAGAAGGCCAAATAGGATGATAGGAAGTAAAAAGAGGGAGTAGAATGAGTCAGGTTGGTTCTGGGTAGAAATGAGTTGTACAGGTAAAGAGAAAAGTCAAGGAGTGCAAGGCAGAGACGTACGTTGAAATCGGAGGGCTTCCAGTAGGGAGATGAGGCCGCAAATATAACAATAACAACAGAACATATCATGTAACCAAAAAGACACACAAAAAAAAGAAATAAAAACGATTTGAAGAAGTCAGGCCGAAGAGGATAGAAGATAAAAAACAAGAGTTAGAGAATAGTGAGAAAAGATCTTGGAGAAGAGAGAAAAGGAAAAACACCCACGATGATCACTGATTACAAAAGAAAGGGAGAATACCAAATCATAACAGACACACACACAAAACATTCGGGTGGTTATATACAAAATCATAATTCATCATTTGCCCCTACTGAGAGTTGTTTATCTTCACACTGTCTGCCTGGTACCTGTTTTACTGAATATAATTATGCAAATCAAGTAATGATGCAATTTATTATTTTATAACACTTACATAACTTTTATATACAGTAAGAACAAGTTCTGTATAAAATTCTGTATAAAATTATTTCATTCATATATTTGATATATTTCATTAATTGCACCAAGCAAATGTCTAATTTGAAGACTAATTTGCATACAAAGAAAGACAATGACTGTTTTTAAGCTGAAAAATGTGGCACAATTGTTTAGTGAAAACATCTCTCAATATCTTGTCATTATCAATTTTTAGCTTGCATTTCATCAGTTTAATAGGAAACAAATTGTCTGTATGTCCAAAGATATTCAAGCACACTGCAGGATACATTTAGAACCTTCAGACATCAAAGAGAGAGTTGAACTTCACATCTTCAGTTTTGCACAATTTTGGTAATGATACAAAATGTATTTTTTCTGTCTTTTTAGATTGCATAAAACCAACCGCAGAATGAAGTGCATGCATGTCAAAATGTGAGTGCAATTGCCAATGAACACAAAGAACTTTCATATACATCCAAGCAAACACACATGCACATATGAATAAAAAGCATATACATAGTGGTTCTATACACTCACGTGTTTGGCCAGATCAGGACTTTTGGAGTCAATGTCATATCTGAAATCCAACAAAACAGCTTCAGTTAGTATGATTATATGATGGCATGTTTCATATTCTCTTGGATGAATGATAAAAATGATACATTTCCCTTTAAATCAGATCCCCCTTAGTGTGCATTTAAATTCTTGATGCTGTTCAAATTTGAGTGGAAGTGCTATTCAGGGGCACAGCTGGTTGGCTCTGTGAATATTTGAATTGGTTTGAGCAGGAAGGTTGTGGAAGGTTTCTCGCTGACAGCATTCTGAACTCTCCAATTAAGTCTAACCTGCAGTGCTGCAGGCCTTTTTCAACTCAGCAGAGCCCATTTAAGATGGTGAATGAGAGTGAGTTGGACAGTCAGGCACGGGAAGGGAAGAAAACATTGTAAATCATCCGGGATCCCACGTCACACATTTGCGTTTGAACAGCTGCGTGAAGATTGAGGATAAAACTCATCTGAAAGATTTATCACCCTTTCACTGATCCAGCCCCTTACACATGACAGTCAAGAGAGAGGCAGCATCAATAATTACCAAAGAGGACGCACTGGGAGAGAGGGAGACAAACAGAGCGAAAGCAGAAAGACCAGAGTGGGACAGCTCATCGGAGAGCGAGGCAGATTCCTGTGTGTCAGCATCAAAGGGAATAACTCACATGTCAAAGCGCAGATTCTGCTTCTCCTCGAAGAAATAGTCCAGGATGTACTTTCTCACAAAGTCTGGGTTCAGGGTGTTGTCAATGACTTCAGTTCTCCCAAACTACACAAAAAGAGAGAGAACAACTGCATGGGAATGAAAAAGTTGACACCGTGCGGCCAAAGACAAATCCATATCTCTGTTCAGTCCATTGACTGCCCTGTTCCTATGTCTCTGCAGCCTTAGGGAAAACTGGAACAGCAAGAGGTGATTTTTTAAGAGGTGAAGTATATCTTCTACTAATGAACAACCGAACCCCCCGCTCAGAATCAGTAATGTGTATATATGTGTGGCACATACATGTGTGTGTGAGTGTTGGCATGCAAATTAAGTAATAAATATTCAAGAATATTCATGAGTTCTGAGCTCATGCTTGGGATGCCACTTTAATGACAGTCTATTCATCTAGCACAACACATGCAGTGCCATAAACAACTGTGATTTCTATGTTAATGTACAAATAATACTTTGGCTCCAGCTTTCTATGCTATATCTGAATTACTGTGCAACCATAAACATTGACATTTCAATACATTCCTTGTGTAACATCCTCGGAAAATGCAAAAGGCCTTCGATCCACTAATGATAAAAGCTCCTCTTCGTCTTCTACTGTTTCTGTAAGGATGTCTGCCTTGCTGGTTTTATATAATAAACATAAATCAGAGTTTGGATTTAAAGAGGGTGGATGAACATTTTAGAATCCTCTGCAAATAGAAAAGAAAATGAAGAAGGCAAAGAAAACAAGAAGAAGGAAAAGAAGGAAGAGAAGAGAAGAGAAGAGAAGAGAAGAGAAGAGAAGAGAAGAGAAGAGAAGAGAAGAGAAGAGAAGAGAAGAGAAGAGAAGAGAAGAGAAGCCTGTCGTCTTTCACTGTATTCTTGAAGGATGCTCCTGCTGTCGGTTCCCTCAGCTAATTGTGTTTTCCATGAATAATTAAATAAGATGAAGCAGATGAGAAATGCATAAATAAATGAATCACCAGAAGGGTGTTACAACACCCTGGCCATGCAGAAATTAAGGAGACGGCATATGAGGGATAAGGGAATGATAAGGTGATTTAAACGTACAGTAAAGACCAACCCACAGAGCTCTTGTTAGTGATGAAGACAGACAGTGTAATATACAATTACAGATTGAGGCATGTCTGATGTTATCTGCAGTAGTTTAAAGATGCATAAACTTTCGAATTAAAAGACAATTTCCAAATCACGAAGCCTGAACCACAAAAAAAAAAAAATTAGGATGAATTTGTATTTCAATGCCAGAAACATTGATAATTGCACAGGCTAGGAATGACTGAACATTCTCAAGCAAAGCTCTGTGAAGTAGCTCTGTGAAAAAGCTCTGTTTGTAGAAGAACAAATATCATTAGGATTCATAACATAATGCTTTATGGACTGCTAATACAACCTCACAGTCCGACTTTACATCTTCTATAAATCATATAGAATATAGAAAATACAAGAAAACAAGAATGTGATATACTGTAGCCAAACCATGGACACAATCCTCTTGTCAAAGTAAGGCGCTTATGCTGTGTTAGTAATAAAGAAACAGACACACATACTCCCAAATCTCCTTCTGAGAACGGAAAAACACACAAAGACAACTCCATCCTTATCAATCCCTTACAGCTTGACTTGAGGCATGGAGTTAGCAGCCTGCTCTGTGTTATGTATGCCGTCATCTTTCATCATAAAAGAAAGGTGTTCCAACAAAACCATCTGTGAAGAAGGAAAATCGACACCGGTACCAGTTTTATTTTGGGTCAAAAAGTTGTTACAGCTCCTCATGCGCACATCCTGACATTTACAACTGCTTTGACACATTCACATCAGCCTTGAGAAGACCTGCTAGAACAGCTGTCATCCGCTAATAGGGGATTCAATTAAAAGAGTCTGAAACACAAACCAAGACTTGCAAAAGAGAACCGCAATACAATTTTTCATACTCAAGGTCTTTTTTGCTAGCTCAGTGATGAATATGATAGCCTGAGGATGTCCGATTTTCAGCTGATTGCAATGACCTGCCAAATCCAAGGGTCGGGTCCTCTAGCTCAATGCAATTTAGGTGTGAAAAATCACGTTTAGTGAGCTGGGAAGCATTACACATGCATTGGCCCATAACTTTAGAGCCACATCGACTTTAATGCTAATCGCTAACAGAAAGTGTACAATCATCTTAACAGTCAATCACTGCCATGGGAACAGATTCATGAATATTCAACAGGAGAATCAATGGGCAGTGATGGGCACCAGAGGGTTGCGGAGACACTGAAGGGGGCGGAGATATAGAGAGGATATGCAGAGCAGATTAGGGCAAATGAGGGAGCCTCTGTCAGAGCTGATTGTAGGTTTGTTCCTGAACGTGGACACTTACCTCACGCCACTGCTTAGACTCCACTCCCTGAGTGTAAAGAACACACACTGAGAAGTTGAGAGAGAGAGAGAGAGAGAGAGAGAGAGAAATCAGCATCTATTTCATTTTGAAGAAAAAGCTTTTATGTTACAGTTACTGTAGATGCATCTCTAATGAACAGCTGAACAATGAGAAGCTTAGAAGCCCACAGAAAAGAAACATCACAAACGAGGTCTTTTGTTAATGTCTCAATTTTTCTTATTGACAATAATGAAATCAAACAGAGAATAAAGTTGAATAAAATGAGTTTCCTGCTTACATTCTTCTCCTGAGAAACAGACTTAATTTCCTATAATTTGTGTATAGAATTTTGAAGAAATCACAAGCCAAATTATACAATATTTATAAATTATTTTATACAATGTAGCATTCTAATAATGATTATTATAGAATGATTAATTGACTAACCATTAAACATTTCACTGATTAATCAGTAGGCTTTGATTAATTTAATTTTAGGCTTTGATTTATTAATCTTTTGCACCTACAAACAATTACATTACTATTACAATATAAATAAATAAATGTGGCACTCAAAATGAATGACAGACAGAGAGACATTTTCATTCACCATTCAAATGAGTGAAAAATTTACTGACTGACACATCATTTTGCCTAACATCTCCTTTTGTAAGACGTGGATATGGAACAAAAAAGTGATAAAGCAATTTTTTTTAAGTGAACTATATTATTCACAATATTATCTGTAAAAAATATTAACTCTAAAATAAAATAAAAAACGTATTCTGAATAACTTGCATTCACAAATAAAAAGATACAAGTAACATTACATAGCTTCAAAGTTCAAACTGAGCGTGATACTGACACTTTAGTACTGTAAAACTGCTTTAAAAAAAAGTGTAATTAAAAAAAATAATACGACTGGACTTTACTGGAGTGCCAAATTGCAGAGCTTGAGCAAACACCTACATCGTTATGATAAGATGCTTTCTTAACTGATCTTTTTTTTGTTTTTGTTGTGTTAGATTTGTGTCTGAGAAGGAAATGCAGCACATATTTATTGGCATGGTTTGTGTATATCAAACTTCATTTTATCCATAAATGAATAATGGACAAGAAATTCACTGTGAGTTTTTTTTGTAGCCAAATGTTCACACCTGCTTTGGGATTCAACATACGGGTAAAGAGCCAATATCTACCTACTGGGTTTTTATTGGGTCAATACAAAAATATTTGAAAGGAACATAAAAAGGTTCATTTCAAACTTATTAGTTTTACACATACAACAATTTGGAGCATGATGAAGATTAACAGAAGTATACATGTCCTTGATGAAAGAGCAATGCCTAAGCAATAAATGTTCTTGCAAAGATTAGAATTGCAAAGGTGGCCAGACTATTTGACCCATTGCTCTCTATTTCATAATCTCATGTCTTCAGCAAGAGATTTACTGTACACATGTCTAAATGTCCTCATGACTCAAGGAGCATTTGTATTCAGGGGGCTGAGCTCATGCTCTGCATATATTAAGCACTTCTGCATTTCTGTTGATAGTGAAGAAAAGCTGTCACATTGTGATGCAAATTCTATGCATGCATTTTAGGCAACTTGGAGAAATAGCAGAGTAGACAATTTTACAGGCAAAGTGTGGAAAGCAGAAGAAAGACGAAAAGGTGACGAAGAGACCGAACTGGAGAACAATATGTCAGTGGGGTACGAAGCCTGGGGACTGGGTTTAAAAAAATAGATTTTAAAATTATTTTAGGTTCAAAAACAAGTGCTTCAGCTAAGAAAAAAAGAGAAGTACTTACAAGGATCAGACTTGGAGAACGTGTCCCGATCTAACAGGTTTCTGGGGAAACAGGAAGAAAAAGATAGTCAATTAAGGACTGATAAACTAGGTCACTTTGGTCAAACAGTTCCAGCATAAAATAATACAAAGGCCTCACAAATAACCGTAATGGAGCTCTCATTTACATGTAATTTCAGAAACCATCCATCGCCTTCCATTAGTAGCCACAAAAACATCTCTTGACATTAAATTTTTTGTCATTTTCTCTGTGTTTTGAAGCAAGATACACTTCCATCATTATTCTCCAGTCACTCCAAAAATTCAGTGATCCATTCGAAAGCATAAGGAACAGCATATGGCTACAAAAACATTAGCAGAGCAACAACACAAAATAGAAGCATCTCTACCATCATTGCTTCAGAAAAATTATGCAGACAAATTATGCAGATGCTGGAAACACAGCTTTATCTGCATTATAAATACACAAACTATCTATAATTATTATTTTTAACCTGTTTATCATCTTAAAGGAATATCATATTACTTCATCTCTCACAATCATATCTCTCTTATGTAGTGAACAACAGTCATATTGGCATTCCAAGGACCAGATTATGACAGGGCCCCTCTCTAACTGTTGTGGAGGGAGATTTAACACAGTAATGGGATCTTGGTGTAGAAACATAAACAAAAGTACAGAACCATCAGATAAGATGCCAAGACAACTGCCAGACACCTTGAGCAGGACAAGAAGGGAGACCTTCTGCACTCACAACCACCTAAAAGAGGACTTCTCATTGGACTACGGGTTGACCCTCACCATCTCACCCATCCTAAGGTTTAGGAAATGACTGCAATAAAAAATCCTTCAGATCTCTGGATGTAACAGCAGTGGCCGAAACAAAGGAAGGCCCCAAAGATCTATCCAAATCAATTGGCACCCATGTTTAGAGACCTTAAATGGACATAAAGCGCAAGGGATTCACTCCTCAGATGAAGTACAGTGTATGTTGATGGCCATTGACACTGTTAACATAAAAGTTAACGGAAGCAGGCCTATTAAAGGTGTCAAATGACGCGATTTCAAGTTTTCCTTTCTGTTTGGAGTGTTACAAGCTGTTTGTGAATAGATAAGATCCCTAAAGTTGCAAAGACTGAAGTCTCAAACCCAAAAAGATATTCTTTGTAAAATTTAAGACTTTTCCACGCCCTCCTAAAATGTCTCGTTTAAACATTCCCCCACATTTCTACTTCATGATGTGGTAAGATTTGCATGATGCCGCCCAAATGTTCACGCAAAGAAAGAAGGCATAACTTTGATTCTCGCTGTTGTTCTTCTGGAATGGAGAGGCGCAAGATTCCAGTCTCCTCCTCATCAGAAGTAGATAAAGGTTACTTCCCAAAAGACACTTCTTGTTCTGTGTTTCCAACCTGTGTGGAAGGAGACAATAACAGATACACTGTTCTGAGTCTCCGGTACATCCAAACAGACAGTAGCAGATACAGCGTTCTGAGTTTCTGGCCTGACGAGGAAAGAGATTGTTGATGATCCAAGTCTCTACTAGCAATCTAAACTAACAATCTTTCTGATAAATCAGTTGACCAACTCCTCCAGTTTGTGAATCTCAATGAACAGCTTGTGGGAAGCACTCCCATACTGCCAAATTAACAGTCCTTGACTGATGCACTGAACTAAGCGAGGTGGCAACTGATCTGATATACAGTACTCATAAGCTCACCTGGGGTGACGTGTGTCCCAAAAATCACAACATCATTGGTGAAGTGAGTCTCATTTACTACACATAGATTGCTGTGGCATACTGATTTTTAATTGGGTTTTCCTGCACAAAATCATGAACTGGGTTTTGGCAAACGAGCTGTTCATGATTTTGGACCATGGTTTTTATAGAAGTCTTGTGGTTGGGACTTTCTAGGGGATTTATTTAAGAGATACCACTTAGATTCCAGGTAGGGGGTCCATCATGAACGGGGAAGTTAGTCTGATCATCTCCAGTGTCTACTTGATTAATGAACCTGGGTTCAAAAGTGAGCTGAAATGTCAGATTCTCAGTGCGCCGCTGTGGTTTCAGTTGACTGCTCATTTGAGTGCTCTTTGGAAACTGCTAAATTAAGCAGTCAGCTAAATTACAACATGTACATGACAAGTCATGATTCATAACATAAAGACACTATATTTACACCTATTACATGATAACATAAAAGTAATGTACAATTTATTCTCAAAAATTGTATCTTTAGCAGAATTTAACAGTTCTGCATCCCATTCAGTGTTTGACATCTATTTAATGAACTGGATTGTTGAATCATAGCAGATTGATTCAGAAAGTTATTCTGGCATGCAGTTTAAACAAACTCTCTGAGAGTCTGAAAGGACTATAAATAGAGCATTGTACACCTAGAAAATTGAGACGGGCTCAATGAAAACAATAAAAAAAAACTTTGATTTCATTCAATAGTATTGAAAAATATCGAATTTCTGTCACAATATCTTAATTAAATTTATATGTGGCTCTGGACTGTATAATGGCTGTTTGAAAATCCAGAAAGTGTTCTCTAACACCGATGAGTGTCAGCTACACATTCTTAATGCATGCTGTCGTATCAAACAGACACAGAAAAAAAACAGTCAATTCTCTTATTAAACATTCCTGCAATTGAAAACATTTTAAATTAGTCTCACAATCCTTTACCGGTTCAATAGAGACCCATGAGAACCCAATGACCAAAAAGTTAATTTATAGGGACAGAAGCTGCCGCTCAATGCAAGAAGCAAACATTTAACTGCACACAGACAATGTTTTATAAAACAGGATGAACTCATATAAAAAACTGACTTGAAGACACGTGATTTTTTTCTGTTATGTCTGTATTCTAAAAAGGCATGTCATAAATTATACAGCCCTTAGAAAGTTTGAAAAGCTGAAAATTTGCAGTACTAAGGGCATTTCAACAGTGTTTTATGATTAATGACCTACTGTTAAAACTGTTGAAATAAAGGCTTCTGGAGAGCAATAACGCTATAGTCTTAAAAATGGGCTTAACTGTCTGAACATATAGAGGCTCTGACAGATCTCTGATGTTCAAACACATACCGTATGTTCAAATTAACTCCTCTGGGCTTTGAGGCACGACTACATCTTATGAGGAATCCTAGAAAACTGAATTTTCAATGTGAGAAGTGTGTAAGAAAGGTTTTAAATTTAGCCATAAAAGACAGGACATTAATCATACATTTAAACAAAAATAATTATTTAATTTATCAACCATTAATCAATAACTTGCTTGTCATGCCATGCTTTCTTTCAGAGGGTTAACATATATACCACTAAGAAGAGTATATCTATCTATCTATCTATCTATCTTGATTGCATTCCATTGTGTTTTTTGGAAACCAAAGCCACTGCACTCGTTTACCAAGAAATGTTGGAGCACTGCATGCTTCCTTCTGCTGACCAGCTTTTTGTAGATGCTGATTTTATATTCCGGCAGGATTTGGCACCTGAATTGAGGCAGTAATTAGAGCAAAAGGAGCCCTTACCAAGTATTGAGTACATGTACAGTAAATGAACCTACTTTCCAGAAGGCCAACAATTCACTAAAAAATTTTTTTTTTTATTGGTCTTATGAAGTATTCTAATTTGTTGAGATAAATTGGTGGGGTTTTGTTAAATGTGTGCCAGAATCATCACAATTAAATCAACCAAAGACTTAAACTACTTCAGTCTGTGTGCATTAATTTTTTTTAATATATAAGTTTCACAATTTGAGTTGAATTACTGAAATAAATGAACTTTTCCATGACAATCTAATTTATTGAAATTCACCTGTATACACACACACACATAATGTACATTCTGTTATTGGACTTTCATGGTATGGGCAACAGTTAAAACTTTCTTCAAAACAAAAACAAAAACAAAAAAGAATGAAAGAGGAGGCAAGAGAGGCAGGATCATCTTGGAAATTAAAGTAACAATGAAAATAAGTTTTATTAGTATATCAATTAATGTGCATAATTCACATACATAAAAAGTTCTGTCATGAAACTCTAGATTGCACAGGCTGATGAGTCATTAATGCAAACTGATATTCACAGCACTAATCTACTTGGCACAAGCAGATTGGAACATTGCATACACAGCCAATAAGCTTGCTGTTTTACATTTAAATGGCTGGTTTGCCATAGAGCATTTCACAGCATGCTTTCAGTTCCTCTGAAACCCTCAACCTTCCCCAGCTCCACCTGTATAGACCTGCTATTATACATGAATACACACACACACACACACACACACACACACACACACACACACACACACACACTTATATATATATATATATGCTATTTGTGCAGCAGCGGTATATCTTAGGTACTCACAGCACCGTATATATATTGGCAGTAGCAATAATAAATAAATAAATAATAATAATAATAATAATAATAATAATAATAATATATATATATATATATATATATATATATATATATATATATATATATATATATATATATATATATATATATATATATATACAGTTAAAATAATACAAATGAAAATGCAAACAAAAGTTTCTTAACTCAGAACAGATGATTAAATGTGGCTACATATACTTGTAAACATGGTTTCTGCAGCTTAATGTTAATAACTGTTCTTTCTTCAGTGAGAAGGTAGTTTTGAGTTACAGTAGTTTTAATAGTACAATGAACTATTACAGCGTAAATGATCTCTTGTAAAAGATCATTTGATTCAGTTCCTTATGATTTGGCCCTTTTCTGTGTTTATCTTTGACCTATAAACATTCATAGTAAACACTATCCTGAATGCTTACACTGAATCATAGAGTTCTGTGTTGTTGTTTGTAATGCTATAACACATCTCACTTTGGTGATATTAGCACCACAGATCAGTTCTTTCTCTTTGCTAAGGAAGTGGTCTGACACTATTGGACTTGTGATCCAGTCCCCTCCTCGCCCATGCTCTCCCAGAACCCAGTGGCACTGTAATTGGCACCCTCATGCAGGAGAAGCTATTTCAGCCTGAGGGAGCAAAATAGATTCTAAACTCCTCAGCCAGCCAATGAATCCTCATTGGTTCAAAGAAGCAGAAAAAAAGTAATTCAACTTGCTATCTGGTTAAGAGGGGCAAAGAGAAAATTCAGAGTGCATCTCAGCCCAAAGCCACAGACCTTGAGGTGGAGGAGAGGAAAGGATCATATCACTCATCATGTTGTCTGGAATGAAAACTGTTGTAGTTTGGCCACCCTGACAGGGAGCAGGACTGAGTATGAACACACCAGGCGAAACATTTCCCATGAGTCAAAACAAAAGATGTCCAGCAGGGTGTAATTTACCGTATTAGGGCTCTATCTAACTGTCACCTAAAGGCACACTGGGCACTGGCAAATAAACAGAACATTAGAATGTCTCTCAAAGGTCCTGTGCCACTTCTAAGACCTAGGAAGTCCTGTTATAGTGTTTCATTAAATGCAATATGATCTACAATCCCTCTGTCTTCTCAAGGAGTAATTACAGAAGAATAGGGGTGTCAGCATTTTTCCATCTCATAAACAAGAATTAAACAGTGTAATTAAATCTTGGCAAATGCAATTCATAAACCATGCATAAATCTCCCAAAAAAACTTTAGTGAAGTCACAATCCAGAGGGCCAACAATCTTGTTCTGCATGTCTCTCGCTCAATAGCTTATAAATGCAACTAATGTGACAGTTAATCATAAATACTGATCTATGGTGCTCATTTAAGTTGAGTTACCTCTTTATATGATAGATATATTGAGTATTTGATTACAGAGGACAGTACAAATAATAACACATAAATAAAATAAATAAAAAACTAATTAAAAAAACACTAAAGTGTTAGTGATTGTGTGATTAGAGTAGCAAGACATTAGTTTTCAGCCTACACCACTTGTAAGGACTATATGACTCATTTTAACAGATGGTAACACTGAATAACCAACAGCTCTGATGCAATATTTATGCATATTTATGCACTGGGGTCAATACAATTTTTTGCAAGAATTTTATACTTTTATTCAGCATTAAATTGGGATGCATTAAATTGATCAAAAGTGACAGTAATAACACAATAATGTTACAAAAGGTTTTCAAAAATACATTTTGTATTAAGTTTGTTTTAATTAAAAAACACTCATCTATAACTGATGATAATAAGAAATGTTTCCACCAAATCAGCATTTTAAAAATTCTGAAATGATCATGTGACAGACAGTACTGGAGCAATGGCTGTTGAAAATTCTGCTGTTT
Source organism: Carassius carassius (assembly GCF_963082965.1). Lineage (NCBI taxonomy): Eukaryota > Metazoa > Chordata > Actinopteri > Cypriniformes > Cyprinidae > Carassius > Carassius carassius. The sequence continues at coordinate 19,823,554 of NC_081775.1, forward strand.
AAACTGTTATTTTAAGTGTAATAATATTTCACAATATTACTGCTTTTACTGTCTTTTGAACAACAACAAAAAAAAAGCTTTGGTGAGCTTAAGACATTTTTAAGAACATTATAAAAAAATCTGTACCGTTAAAAACTTGTGATGCACAATGAATTATGTGAGAGTAAATTAATATGAAAACAGAGAAAGCATTGTGTTGTTTCGTATGTAAATAATGTTATTTTTTTACACAAAGAGGTAGAGGAATGCAAAATTATAATTACCACAAAAATTCTTTATCAGATAATATTTATTGAAAAACTTATTGAGAAATGTATCCGAGCAAACCCAGGTCAAAGAAAGAAAGTAAGTAATGCAAGTCACGCAGGAAAAAAGCCAAAAACTGACCTTCCTCTCATCTCTGTTTGCTACGCTGAATAGTGTTTGCTCTGGTGGTCCACCTGTCAGTGCCTTCATGAAGATATCAGTATTTTGGAGCAAGTAATTATATTTTGATTAAAGAAAACAAAAACAAAAACATGTTGCTTTTAAGCAATAGTGATGTTACACACCCAACCAACCAAGAACATTACAATAACAACCAAGAACAAATTGGTGGTAATAAACAGCTAGGCTACTAGTAGTGATGTAAAAGCATCAATGCTGATATTAATCAGACGAGTCAGTTGTTGTTTTGACAACAGGAGTTCAAAACTTTAATGCAATCAATGTGTTTTCATTTCAACAAAGGGTCAGCTGCACTTGACTGAATAAGCCCAATAATGATCAGAGTTGAATTGCAAGTGTAGACAAGCCTCTTGTTATTCCCAGTATCTTTGTCACATCACACAACGCTCGCGAACAGCACACAAGAGAATTCTGGGTTTGTGAGACAGCCGTTTTGAGTTCTTTGATTCGACACCATCCTCTGTCAAAACACAGGCATACCCACACTTGCTCTACTGACACATTTATATGCTTAATAAATCAGCCAGCTCAATTAACAACTGGCCAAGCTCTCACCCAGCCCATCCATCCATTCAGCAGCTGTGTTTTTTTCCTCAACCATCTGTTTGACTATTCACCATATTAAGCGCTTCCCTCAGTGACACGCAGAGGTCAGACACTCAGTCCCTCCTCCTAAAACCTGTTATCTACCAACCTATGATTTAATTTTAATCACATACTGGCCATATCACAGACTTTCTATTCCTAAAGGTTTAAAATTGAGGCATTGTAATATTGGTAGATTCCTCTAGATGTCAATTATGGCAATCAAATCTACAGACAAAATTCACTGCAAAAACAGGACAAAAAGATGTGAATAGAGACTAGATGAAAATGCATAAACTAGGACACTCACACAACCACTTCTGCAGTAGATTACAGTGTGAATACATAATGACTGTAAATCTCTGCGCCTCATTTGGCATCTCACATCTATTGGCATTGATTCTGCATCTTTATCACACACTGAAGACCTCACCATCCATCCATCTATCCAGTCAATTAATTCATCCATCCATCTTTCACATTTCTCTTTCTCTCAGTCTCACTTTGGATACTTGCTTCATCACCAGTTAAAGTTCAAGTAGCATCTGCAAAATCAGCCCTGATTGTTTTTCATTTGGTGGCATTTAGAGAAATAGTTATTCCAAAAATGAATATTTTCTGAAGGTTTACTCACCTTCAGATATTCAAGATGCAGTTGAGTTTGCGTCATCAGAACAGATTTGGAAATTTTAGCAGTACATCACTTGCGTATGAATGGATCCTCTCAAAATGAGAGTTCAAACAGCTGATTAACATATCACAAGTAATCCACACAACTACAGTCCATAAAATAATGTCTTGTGAAGCTAAAACTGTGTTTGTAATAAATAAATGTATTAAGATGTTTTAACTTAAAAAAAATCTTCCAGGTAAAATACAAAAGTACTGTATCCATAATATTGTTTACTCCACTGAGAAAGTAATCTTGTCTAAAGCAGGGGTGAAATATGCACAGGTCAAGCACTGTTTAGAAGAGAAAACAGTCAAATATATTGGTGGATTTTCACAGCGGAGGATCCTTTGGTGAACAAGTGATATAATTTTTTCTAATCTGTTCAGATAAAGAAACAAATTCATCTAGGTACACCTTCAGTCACCTTAGGGTCAGCAAATTTTCTTGGAAGGAAGATATGTTGGAAGCAGGACACAAAGGAGTATGTAAATGTCTGTTCTAATATTCACAGCTCTGGGACTAAAGGTGCTCCATTTTTCAAGCATATATAATCAGATGAGGAAATCCAGCAATAAAAGGCACTGGAGCTGAACGAATAGCAAAAGAACAATAACAGCTTACAACAAACCACAGCTCCATTTGGAATCAATTCACTTGGTGAGAATAGAGCAAAACCCCAACTGTAAATCATCTCCAGGATTGCAAAAACCCACCAGACAGAGCCCTTCTCAGCAGAGCAGAGCCCAGAGAGGCTAGCAGCAGAGGGGTGCAGAGTGAATGTAGATGTAGTCCATGATCTGGTTCCTCACCTGCAAGGTCAACTAAGAGGAGGATGTGGATCTGCATTGAAACTGAAGCTTGCCAAAAACAGCAACTTTATTCTTCCACTTTTACAACACAGAGAGCTACTCAAGAAGGATAGTAACAACAGGGGCACATCGTTTTTGGCAAGGACAACCTTGCTAAAACCATATTTCCCAGCAGCAAGGAGCTTTGTTGATGTCCAGTATGTTTAGGATTAAATGGTTTTAGGTGAAGAAACATCTGTGATTTTAAAGAGCCATTTCAACCATATCTAATAGCTCAATGCAGCAGTATCCAAAAAGGTTTTGCTAGTTAAAATGCACATTTGTTATTTGAAGCATTATCAGAATTTCACAAAGCTGATTTTGGGGAGTTAAGAGTACAAAGAAAGGGTGAATAGAAATACAACACAAACAAAGTATGTGGTGATTTTTAGCCTTAACGCTCGTTTCAAAAGTTAACAGCCGTAACTACAGTACACATTGTGTGTATATGTACATATTTGAGTTATGAGTAAAATTATCAGATTCAGAGAAAATGAAGTGTAAAACTGATTTCAAATCAATGAAAATTCAATAAAAATCTCTGAAAAGCATTATCAGTTCCTGCTAACTTTTAAACAGTAGTGTATAACTAAAACACAAGTATCTTTCTAATGCTTAAGACCCACTGAGTATATCCAAAAACTTTATTTCTGCCATTTGACTATATTACCAATCAAAAACCCCCAAACCAAATAATTGCCAGTCAACTGGATCAATCGCGTATCTCTCACTCACAGGACAGCATTTGTTTGTGTGTTTGTGATGAGGATTATCACAAAGACTCTGGTATGTCCGACCAAAACTTTCTGCTCTCTAGTATCATCAGCAGGTTATAAGGGAATCTGGATTGGGAAGTAAAGGATTCAATTTCATGTCTGCCACAATCCCCTAAAAATCAGCCCAAACTAAATCAATTACAGAGAACAAATGTGGGTGATGATTTCAACCACCACTACACAAGAGTCTCATCACAGACCTGGAGAGAATGTTCTGCGCTGACAGAGAAGGCCATAATGGTTCAGGCTCAATAGATTTACTTATTCATTGATTTAATCACAGCAGCAATTAGGGTGGCAAAAATCTAATTCAATTAAAAATAACAATAAAAGCATTTTTTTAATCCATAATTTGACCACATATTTGAGAACACTAATGGGTTTTTTGTTTGTTTGTTTGTTTTTTATCTGTGATGTAGAAGCAGGAAGAGTGAAAAAAATCCAATAAGGCAAAGCAAATGGAATTTTATAATTAGAATTAGGAACCTAAACCAAACAAGAATCTTCTAAAAATTATTTTAGAATCACGTGAGATCCTACTGAACAACCTCATATTAGTTAAACTACAGATATTTTTCTGGTCCATTAGAATCTTATTTGAACCAATTACCTACAGTATATAGATATACAATATGACAGAAATCCCTTTATAATGGAAATGACCCCATTAGCATTCCCTTTTTGTTATATAAGAGAAAGTGAAGAAACGTGTAGAAAAAAAATGCAAAATTATGCTCTTAAACTTCAATGATAATTGTCAAATATATATCATGTCAAGTTCAAATTGAAATACAATTTCTTACTAAAGACTGTAGAGTTTTGTGTAATGTGTAATTGGCACTATTGCTTGTATTTTTATATAATAATTTAGTTGCAAATGTACTACAGTTTTAAAAAGCAATTTATATCTAGCTCATTAAAAACAGTTAAGATCCCATTTAGCTAATGCTATGAAGTCTTGGTCTTTAAGAGAGAAATTTATTCAGCTAACAATCATACCAAATTACACCCATAATCAGTATTATTTCTTTCTTTATGAAGACAGCAGGCAATATTAACTTGAAGTTGAGAAGTTTGCAAGCTTATGGTTATTAGCTACTTGCACAGGAAATTGCTCTCATTAAATAGATGGTCTGACTGTCAAGTTGAGAAATTCTGTAAAATAATTTTGTCTAAATTGGATTGAAGCATGTATAATTGACTATAAATGACTATTAAAAACATAGCAGATGTTGAGTATGCCAGCCGTATCCATTACTCCTCAAGATGATTGAAAACCCAAAGCAATAGCCCCCCTATCAGTCTGAGCAATGAACCGGCTGTGGTCTTGGCTGCAGAGCCCTATGACTCAAATTAATTTTCACTACATCTCAAAACCTGTTTTTCCAGCAGCAGCGTTTTAGTGATTCATTCTTAATAAGAGCAATGTTATCTGCCCTAAAAGCAAAGATGATGATATAAGCATCTTCCAAAAAAACTTTCACCCAGATACAACAGGAATTATATTGCAAGCAACATAAAAAAAAATTCTGCATTGACGTGAGGACATCTGGGTGGGGTCTTTATGCTCCTTCTAATGAATACTGACTTTTCTTCAGTACTACAATGCTATGATTTGGCAGCTAGTAGTAATATCACATTTTAAAAGCTAAAAAAAAGGAAGAATTACTTAAGAAATTGAAGATGCATTTCTTCTAACAAGCAGTTCATGTAACTAAATATGACAAATATGACATTTATTATTGATGGAAAGCAAAGATTATGTTTTTCTTCACTGTCCTTGATGTTCACAGAATATGACAACTTATGGCATCTCTGAAACAGCTGAGCAGCAACATCAAGTGCTTTGGGCAAAGAGCCTATGTAGATGCATCTCTGGATATATTAGATATTTATGCTCATATCAATACTGTACAGCCAAAAAGTCTGGAATCAAATTTTTGCCTGTGAACTGCTACTTCTAAAGCTTAATTTTCTTAAAATTCCTGGCAGCTCATAGCCAAAAATGGTTACACTTTATTTAATCTGTCCTTGTTACACTTTACATGTAGTTACTTTTATAATAATTATAAATTATGCATAATTACATGCAAGTAAACCTAAACCAACTCTGAAATAAACTGAAAAATTAAGCTAAAAATAGGCTAAAGCCTGATCCAGAAGGAGAACATTTTACGATTCTTTAGACCAAAACCATCTACATACTGATGTAGTGAAGAACATGTCAGTGAAGAACATGTATGCTAGTCGGAATTACCCTATATAGAAAGAAGAAAAAAATAATTTTTCTCTAAAGAAAAAAATATTCAACTTAAGACCACACAGTTTTTTGTTTATTTGTTTTTAAATAAGAAAAAAATTATTTGCTGAACATGAAAAAAAAATCGAATTTTTAATCGAATCAACTGACATTATGCGGCCAACATGAAGTACACACAGCATAAAAATCTAAGTAATTTTAACTTGAGCGAGTCAGTGTTCAGTAAAGTGATTCTTCCTCATACCTGCACGATACGGTGATCTCCACTTTGGTGGCGGGAATATCCCCCGTGATAGGGTCGAACTCGCACACTGAGGCCATGTCCTCCAGTTTATCCATAACGCCGCCTTCCATGGGCGCGCTGGACAAGAGGAAGCTCTCTACTTCGAACAGTTTTACAGTTCTGGGTCCTGCGGTGCTTACTGAAATCTCACAGCTCCAGCGAGGACCGCAGCAGGACGACAGAGAATCAGCGTCTGTGCTGGAGGAGCGCTGGAGACCGCGGGTGCTCTGTGATGGGCTCAAATTAAGAAACCAGCAATGTTACAAGAAAAAAACGTAAAGCGTTTGCTTTGCTAAATGAAAAACTCAAGAAAAAGAACAAGTGCGCGACTCTTCTGACAGCGGTGAGATTTCTGCGTCTGCACTGTGTGCAGTGGAAAGTAAAAGAGCAGAACTCCACCCCTCGCGCATTCTTTCACACATTCGCTCGGCGCAGCATCAGCTATTGATCCACAGATACGGCTCATTACTGCCTGAGCTATTTCTCACAGCGGTTAACTTCCGAAATACAACCCTCAACGCACACTGTAAAAATAAAGAGAGGAAATTAACGTACAAATGCTACAGTAAAAACCTGTATATTTGGTTAACTGTCAAGTCAAAGTCACATATAGCGTTTTATAAAATACGACTGATTCAAAGTAGCTCACATGAATAAACGGGAAAATATAAGTGTAAAAAAGCAGCTTTACAACAGTGTCGTTATTCAGCTCCATTTAGTTCCGTGTTGCCTCACTTCAGTTAAATGCCAATGTTGTAAATGTCATCAGTTACAAAACTCTACAGAAGTAAATAGCGTCATTATTCAGCTCAGGTCAGTTCAATGTTAATTCAATTCAGCTTGAATAACAGTGTCAGTGTAAGTGTCACCATCCAGCTCAATTCAGTTCAAATTTTGTGAATTTTCTGATAGCAGGGCAGTTAACTCGAACTATAAGTTACCTTACCGTATACGCTGAAAAAAAATGTGTAGAAACAACTTTCACTCTGAAGCTGCACTGCAAAAAAAAATTACATTGCATTCAATTAAATGTGAAATTTTGAAGCGAAAAAGACTTAAAGTTGTTTGAATTAGCTAGAACAAATAAACAATTTTCTAGGCAACTGAGGGTTCTGTTGAGACAACATTTCAGAGTTATATTGTGATGCTGAAAATAAGTGGATTGTTATCAACAAATACTTTGAAAGGGCTAGAATAATTATAACATAAAATCCATTTACGTCTGGTAGATGACAGGAATCTGAGTTAGAGCTGATAAAAAGCACAGCATGAGATGGCTCACCCAGAGATGTTCATGCTGCAACTGCATTTCAGCACCACATTACTGGACAGCTCCGTCATCCCTTTTTCTGCCATCCAGCAACACTAATTGAAATATATATATATATATATATATATATATATATATATATATATATATATATATATATATATATATATATATATATATATATATATATATATACTGTATATGTATATATTAAACAGAAAAATTCCCCCCAAAGTTTCTTAGAATCAAAGTTAATCACTTGTCAGATTTAAATACAGCTGCTGCTGTCTATCCTGAACCCAAAGGCCCTGCTGACCCATTTCAGGGTTTTTTTTCCCCACACCCAAACCACCCAGTGAGTAATTATAGATGTTACTAGTGGAGGGCTGAAGGTGACAGCATGGCCTGCATTCTGACAGGACGGCATCCTGGAATACTAGTCCCACTGTCACAGAGATCCATGCTCCAGCTGGAGGCCTGACTGACACAATGGTGTTGCACTGGTTTAGAGGCTTGTTTAGAATGTGTGTGAAAAAGAAAACAGAAACCCTCTCAAACTCTTGAATTACTCTGCTGCTCAGAATGCGAATTTCCTATCAACTGCATCTGCTATTGTTCCTCTTGAGCTGAGAGTGAAAATGGAGAGACACTTCATTCAGAGGCTTTCCTCTTGGTTTAGATCCAATTCCTCAGAGGACTTCACAGGTTGACATACAGCCCTGCTTTTCCGTCACACACATCGGCGGTTCAGACACAGGCTCTTTTCTCACTGTCTCCATTAAATTCCATCTCCAAAAATCACAATAAAGCAGAAACCAAATGGAAAACAAGGAACCGTCACTGAATTAGCCATTGCTTAGTAATTTCATGGCTTCATGCATGGTGGAAACCATTAGTCAAGTGGCTTTCCTTAACATGACATGTATCCACAGGCCAGCCCGCCTGGACAGTGTGTCATAGATTCGTTGCTTTCTCAAGCTGAAAATTCCTGTAGTATCTGTCTATAGACATCCCTAGCAGGTCATCCCTGTCATATTTGCTGACAGACCCTCTATGCAACCCAATCCATCATTTTATCCATCACTTCCTAAAGAAATAAAGCCCACATATACTTTAAATGCAACAAGAGAGTAGGGAGCAGTGCACACTGTGTAGGGACCATGTCAAGTGGAACAGAGTTCATGCACGGAGCTCATTTCTAATAAGCTGATTACCTGCCAAATATGCAGAGCTGGGGGGCACGAGGACTGGAATTTGTGAACTGCTGGAATTGTCATTATAATCTGTCCACACTGGATGCAACAAATGCCTCGTTTATAATGGGTTTTAATGTTTTTGTCTTGACGCTCCAGAACACACGTCATCACAATATACTAAGGGCTGTTACATTTCCGTCACACGTGTGAGATATTTTACCAATCACAATGCACTGGATAGCTGGCCAATTAAAGCATACCTCGCTTTTCATAACGATGAGCTTTGTAAAAATCGATGTGTTCCAGAAAATTGGGGGATTAAGGAGAAACAATATTGTACAGTGTGTGGAAAATAATGTGTGTTTTTTTTTTTTTTACTTAAACCGCATAAACCCACTTCATTACACCAAATACACAAAATTATGTTTTTAGCAACATCATATGAGCCCTTTAAATTGACCAAATTTCCAAAGCTACACATAAGTTAATTTTGATTTGAAAAAAGAAAATGTAAAAAATAAAAAAAAATCTCCCAGTTTGTGATGTAAAGGAAGAAACAACTGAATTTTGTTCTATATTGTGACAGATATCCAAGACTTTCAAAAAAAGAAGAAAAATGTAGGTCGGGACTTTTTATGCATTTATGTTTTGTAGGCCAACCCAGAAGTTAGCATCACCCTTGTTCCATAGACAAAAAAAAAAACCAGCAGCATTTTTCTATTGGATTACTGCAATGCATAACACAAAATTTCTCTCCATACTTACTTTTATAGTACTCCAGTGAAAATATAGCCTGATCGAAGTTAAAATCATTATTTGAGCTGATAACAACATGCACAGTACAGTTGGGCCAAAAGTTTTGAGAATTACATAAATATTGGAAATTGGAAAAGTTGCTGCTTAAGTTTTTATAATAGCAATTTGCATATACTCCAGAATGTAATGAAGAGTGATCAGATGAATTGCATAGTCCTTCTTTGCCATGAAAATTAACTTAATCCCAAAAAACCTGCTGAGATCATTTCAGTAATCGTCTTGTTAACTCAGGTGAGAATGTTGACGAGCACAAGGCTGGAGATCATTATGTCAGGCTGATTGGGTTAGAATGGCAGACTTGACATGTTAAAAGGAGGGTGATGCTTGAAATCATTGTTCTTCCATTGTTAACCATGGTGACCTGCAAAGAAACGCGTGCAGCCATCATTGCGTTGCATAAAAATGGCTTCACAGGCAAGGATATTGTGGCTACTAAGATTGCACCTAAATCAACAATTTATAGGATCATCAAGAACTTCAAGGAAAGAGGTTCAATTCTTGTAAAGAAGGCTTCAGGGCGTCCAAGAAAGTCCAGCAAGCGCCAGGATCGTCTCCTAAAGAGGATTCAGCTGCGGGATCGGAGTGCCACCAGTGCAGAGCTTGCTCAGGAATGGCAGCAGGCAGGTGTGAGCGCATCTGCACGCACAGTGAGGCCAAGACTTTTGGAAGATGGCCTGGTGTCAAGAAGGGCAGCAAAGAAGCCACTTCTCTCCAAAAAAAACATCAGGGACAGATTGATCTTCTGCAGAAAGTATAGTGAATGGACTGCTGAGGACTGGGGCAAAGTCATATTCTCCGATGAAGCCCCTTTCCGATTGTTTGGGGCATCTGGAAAAAGGCTTGTCCGGAGAAGAAAAGGTGAGCGCTACCATCAGTCCTGTGTCATGCCAACAGTAAAGCATCCTGACACCATTCATGTGGGGTTGCTTCTCATCCAAGGGAGTGGGCTCACTCACAATTCTGCCCAAAAACACAGCCATGAATAAAAAATGGTACCAAAACACCCTCCAACAGCAACTTCTTCCAACAATCCAACAACAGTTTGGTGAAGAACAATGCATTTTCCAGCACGATGGAGCACCGTGCCATAAGGCAAAAGTGGTAACTAAGTGGCTCGGGGACCAGAATGTTGAAATTTTGGGTCCATGGCCTGGAAACTCCCCAGATCTTCCCATCCCATTGAGAACTTGTGGTCAATCCTCAAGAGGCAGGTGGACAAACAAAAACTCCAAGAAGTGATTATGAATGAATGGGTTGCTATCAGTCGGGATTTGGCCCAGAAGTTGATTGAGAGCATGCCCAGTCGAATTGCAGAGGTCCTGAAAAAGAAGGGCCAACACTGCGTCAGTATTTGCAGTGTTGGCCCTTCTTTTTCAGGACCTCTGCAATTCGACTGGGCATGCTCTCAATCAACTTCTGTGCATAAATGTCATGTAATTGTCGATAAAAGCCTTTGAAACGTATGAAGTGCTTGTAATTATATTTCAGTACATCATAGAAACAACTGAAACAAAGATCTAAAAGCAGTTTAGCAGCAAACTTTTTGAAAACTAATATTTATGTAATTCTCAAAACTTTTGGCCACGACTGTATATTCCGAAATGCTAAAGTGTTTTTTGTTTTTAGCAGTTCATCTGTCTGTTATTTTGCCACAAGCTGATGAAAGCAGCTGTGAGAATGTGGTCTATCTCCTCTGCACAGATGATTCCCTCTCTGGATTCCTTCTGGGTTTGGCCACATGTTGCTTCAATTCAATGAGGTGGATTCTGTCACTGCCTGCTCTAATGGATACACAACGGCTTATTTGTTGGTAGTCAAATTGAACTCAGTACTCCTGAGGCAGGAGTCTGTTAAAGAGTTAAATCTTCTCTAAAGCTTTTGACAAATGCCATTTTTCGTTCCAGAAAGAAGCAATGCATTCAGTGTTTCAGCAAAAGCGCAATATCAGACAGCTTGTCTGAAGCCATTGGTTTCTAGGTCAAAAATAAGTTCTCAGAGAAACAGATTTCAGTAAGCCTACAAACTGCAATGCAATTTAAGTTTGAAAGGTAAAGTAAGTGTTAAATAAAAGTGTGGTCAGTGAAAGCTTTTAGATGGCAAAGTTATATCTTTGTAAAGATCATTCATTGTCCACAGTGCTCTGGCTGTCACCCTGTATGGGATCTAAAAAAAGTTCAATATAAAAGCCAGTGAGAAAGCTAGTTCTCTCATGGACAATAGATATGGTGACACATGCCATAGTAACAAGTAGGTTTGGGGGTCAGGTGATTTGTTATGTGACAGGAGGGCTGTCTCTTTCTCCAGTGTTCTTATGTAAATTCATTTTCCCACAGTTATGATAACTTAATTAAATCTCTAAGCACAAGATGGTCGACTGAAGCCCACGCCATTTACTCACCCACCCATTATACTGTACTTACTCTTTTATTGTTCCAAATCTGCATGACTTTCTTTCTTCTGTGGACCAAAAACAGAGATTTAATAAGTATCCACTTGTGTGAATTCAATGCAAACACAGTAACCTGTGGCTCACTTTAGCACATAATACAATATCAAACATGTCAGCAAAATGTACATGTAGCGCCATGATAATTGTGCATGTGTACCAGCCACAACACAAAATTGAAGCATTTTAACAGTAAAATTGTGGTGTCCAGCAACTTGCAATTAGCACTCTAGTCAAGTATATTGTCATGTATATTGTTCACTTGGCAGGCCTTCTGATATTTTAATAGCAAATATAAAATGTGCAAATGTTGACATTTTGGAGATTAACTGTTTCTTTAAAATTCATTCTGTGAGGAAAACGAAGAATACAAATTCCTTAGCAGCATTGAGTGGTCTAACCAATCACAATCATGTTAAGCAACCAATGGCAAATCAAAGGCATTTACCTTAGGAGCTGGTGTATTATGAAAACCACTCAATTCCACTTAAAATGGCAAAATTTTAAATTTAATGATTATAACTGAACTGAAGTGATTGACAAAGGAGGAGGAAAACTGCAAAAATAACTGAAATATAAATATACAAATAAAAAATGAATAAAGAATCTTAAATTTTGTGCATAAATAAATACATTTGCAAGAATATCTATAAATAGAAAAATAAATAAGATAATAAAACAAATAAGTAAAAAATAGATTAAGATTACTTAATCACAGACAATAAAAAAAAAAGATTTGTTAAAATCTTGCTGCTTTAAGATGCATTTAAAAGGGACTAATTGAGGTTGATACGGTACATTCAGTTATTAAAAAGTAAATGCAGGACACAATAAGGAAGAATCTGTAAACCGGGAAGGTGTATTCCATAAATATGAAAAAGGCTGGTGTCTTTTGACAAGATTCTAGTAGCCAATTTTAAGTCAGAAGGATTCTGTCAAGTTTCGATGAACCTTCTAGAACACAGTGTTCTTTAGTAAGGAAGGTTAAAGGTATTATGACGGTTTAAATTGTCAGAGAGTGCAGCTATGCTTCGCTCATAGCACCAGAACAGAATATCACACCATTATGACCCAATTCAACCTCTTCTCTCAGCGCACATATACATATTCATGAACTCACTAATTATAGACCAACCATATGCATGAGCGAAAGAGGAGATGTTAATTATTACCAGCCAGCTCAAAGAGCACTGAGTGCTCATTAAGGGTTGGGTGCAAAATAAAGAGATGTACATGTACCACAATGACACAGTGTTGGAACTATGTTTTTCTTTTTCTTTTTTTCTTTTTTTCTTTTTTTCTTTTTTTAATTAGAGGGAGATACCTGGAGAGATAGAGAGGATACTGAAAAAGCTACTGGGAAACACCAAGAAAAGAAAGGCACAGTGCCATAAATTGCATTTTAAATACCCTATTAGTGACTTCAAAAGAAATATTGAAATATTGAATAAAGATGACATCGATAATTTAAAAATATTCAGAATATTAACCAAAATGTAACATGGAAGACACACACACACACACAAATAAGCTTCATGTTGTGTTCAGGTCACTTTGACCTGGGCAGGATTTTCTTTTCCCCGAAAGTGTTAGTTAATATTAATGCACTGGACTAAAACTTTACAGATTTTGCTCACACTGGTTATAAAAAATAATCTATTGTATAACTAATTTTTGCATTTTTTTTTTTAGGATTTTTCTCCACCTTGTTACACTTGCGATGTTCCCAGTCAAAAATGACTAGTCTATAAAAATGGCTTCTAAATGTCATATGATTACCAAATACTGTATTTAAACTAATGAGAGATTTACAAACCATTTTTAAAAAGCCAGAAACACCATATTAGAAAAAAGATTTTCAGTACAGCACAAGTGTTAATACACGCTGAAGTGAAATGTTAGGTATGATTTCAAGGCAACCAAGCAGAATTATATTCACTTTCTGTTGCAATTAATTTTCTTTTTCTGTTCCATGAGATGCCAAACACACACAAACATTCACACAATCATAACTTGTTTCCAATTCAATGCCAGCTACCATTCTCTAGCAGATATGTCATCTGCTATGAAAAAGGGCAATGGCAGGAAATAGACAGGCGAGTTGGAAGCTTTCAAAAATTACCGGTTTCCTCGAAAGCATTATGTGAACTCCTACACAGAGTCAGAAATGTCAGATGTTCCCTCATGTTAACAAACATCCAACCTCCAAAGACGCTTTCAAGACTGTAAACACACTGAACCATATATGCAAACTGTGGCCTTATTCCAATCTTTCATTAAATCAGTAATGTTTTACGTTCTCTTTTGCATTCTAATGTTTTGTATTTCAATGTCATGGAATTACTATTAAATGTTAAGTCATTTAATTCCTCTACAAGCCTGCTGCTGTCAACAACGCACTGAGCTGCTATGATAGAGGAATTATCCCACAGACAACAGCGAATGCTAATCCTGTTACTCTAGGATACCAGCCGATGCTAATATGGTTTGATCTAAACACAGCGGCAACTCCTTCCCACAAAATTCTTCAAAAAATATTCATGAAAATATATGAAGCAATTTAAGAGACTATATTTTGTTATTGATTGACGAAGGAACATTTTTTGAATAACTTTTAAATTCATGTGTGGAACAAAATTAAGTTTAAGGCCAAGGGGAATTGATAATTCATTGAGAGAGGCTGGAGTAGTATATCTTTTAAAGTTGTATAGAAATGTTTGGTCTCAGCTCCACAACAAAACCCCCCACAAATATTACAAATTAACACAGGGCTAGTTGTCATATAAATGCAAGTGGAAATTTTAAACCATATGTATGACAACATTTCATTTGTACATTTGTTTACCCATATCAAAACTGCAATAATATTAATAATAAAATAATGCACAAAAAAAATTCTAAACATTTTAAATATGCACTACAGTTAAAATGTTGGGGTCTAAGCTATGTTTCTTAATGTCTAGAATGAAAACATTAAGTGTAGCTTTTTGTAAAACCATGAGAAGCAATAAACTACATCATCACTCACTGTTCCCTTTGAGGGATGAATTACACTCTTCTTATAATAGACTAAAAGGTCAGATACATTTATATGCCCAATTCCACTTAAACCTCGATGACAGTGTGGACAAGGATGTGAGATCTGATTTCAAGTGAGCATGATATCATAAAAACCCCAGGCGCAAACACACACATAGTCCTAGGCTATATGAGCATATAGCATTATGATTTCACATGACTGCATATGAGTAAACATCACAGTACATCCATGCACATGTGCCTAGGGACATCATTAGAAGAAAAGACTGAGTGAGCGAATGTGTGTATCCATACACCTCACAGAGGTGTGAACTAAAGAGTTCAACTCACAAAGCTCTGCTAACTTCAGATCCAGTTCCATCCAATCAGGTGATGAGTAGCCATAACCTCAGGGAGGCTGAGCACCGATGGTATCATCTTCACTGCAACCTTAAAGAATTGGAATCGGTTAAACAGCATCAGTCACTGCCAAATCCTTTACTTTTCCCCCTAAGGAAATTCACAACAGTGATCAATAGCGACCGAGTGGTGGGTCAGGTCTATAACAGGCATTAGCTGAAAATGATAGATGAATCTGAAGATGAAAGTACCGTTTCACTGCTCTTATTATGGGTGGGAGGGGGTTGTGTATGATTCTTGCCTCTTCTCCAGCTCAATCAATGCCATTACAGAAATTACTCATTTTTTGGCCCTATTGACTGCTCCACTGACAGGGAACAAATAATAAAAAGCCCTCCAGGGAATTGACCGCTAAATAACGACTTATCTTGACATCAATATCTGAACCAAACACGTTTCAATCTGAGGTCCACACAATGGAAAATGCATGGGTGTTACAGCAAGGGTATAATGACAGAGTTAAATAGAATACAGGTTGCTGCAGAATGTTGTTTCTGAGAAACGATTCTTCTGTTTTTGCTCTGCAGTCAATAACTCTTGTTAAACAAACTCATACATTACTCATAATATAGACAGTGCAAAGATGCCCTTTGGTGTGGCACGTAATTCAAACTAACATCATGAGTGATAGTGTAAAGGATGTAACAGAGTTAAAAGTTGTTGACTTTGCGTCTTCAGTTATCAAATACCTAAAAAGCAAATTTGAAAAACAGAGTGGGTTAAATGTGTCACCATCTAGCACTTAGAGAAGCACTTTTGGAAAAGTGTTAAGAACTTTTTTTATTCTCTATTCATTAGACAATTAAGCAGCACATCTGTCTTGATAGTAATAAAGGTTTAAGCATCAAATCAGCAAATTAGAATTACTTCTGAAAGATCATGTGACACTGATCAAATCAATGCAGCCTTGGTGAGCATAAAAGATGTCTTTCAAAAATATTTTAATAAGTATTTTGCCACTTTATATTCAGTGGCCTTAACTACTATGTACCTGCTTAAAAATAAAAATAAAAAAACTTTTAAAAGTATAATGTACTTATTGTGTTTATATGGTATTTTAAAACACTTTTGCTGCTATTTAGGTGGGATATGGGTAAGGTTAGGGACAGGTTTGGAGGGTCAGATATGTTTAAGGTTGGGTTAACAGTGTAATTATAAATGTAATTACAGAAATTATTTACAGATGTAATTACATGCAGGTATTTTTTAAAATATAAATACAATGCAAAAACAATTATGTTTACAATAAGTGTATTGTACCAAATTATTAATTTAAATGTAAGTACTTAGTTAAAGCCACTTACTGTAATACAAAGTGGGAACATAAGTTTTACCAACCCCAATCTTTTGACTGGCAGAGTATATGCTGCATTGTCTTTTGTTTTGGCTACAGATTAGACATGAATTATTCAATAATGCATTTTTGCTTAACTGGTATCTGTGGGGTACAGCCTGCCAGATCCTTCAGGGTAAGTGGTTCCACTAGTGAGCTATGCATCCAAATTCAGCAAATGTGAAATATTATACAATTATGAAAACTATCAAAAATATTGAAAAATATGAAATCTTTTCAGGCTGGTTTATAAAAATCTGAATAATGTTCAGTAAAATAACACTTTACATAAATGAGAATGTACATGTAGCGTAGACTTTTATCCAAAGTGGCTTACAAGTGATAAATAATAGCGGCTGAAGCAAGTAGAAGCATTTTTTTATAGTTTTATTGTCATCTAGTTTCTCTGTAGCTAAAAGGCAACTTAAAACATAAAAATAAATAAAAAAATACTCTAAAATGATTTATTGTAAAATGATCTTTTCAGAATTACATTGTTTCATATGGTTAAGTACTTCTTAAATTTTCATGAAAAACACTTTATAAGCTTCCATTCACAAATTGCCTAAAAAGCTGTGCAATTTCATAAGGCTGGGAATGACTGTGCTGTCAATATAAGAAACATCAGGGACAATCACCAAAGATGGCACATTTCAATGCCACACTATGAATAATGCGTCTGTAACATTTGAACTTGTCTTACCTCAATTGCATTCATTGCCATTCACTGACATTCACTGCAGTTCACCAGAGTTAAGAAGATATAAAGATGGAGCTTACTGGTGGGTTTTAAAGCACAATATTCAGTGGAAGCATTAGAAAACAGTTTAATTATTTAATCCCTCATAACTAATCATAATCACTTCAGTCAAAACAAATTAACTAAACCTTACAGGACACAATTACCACGACTGCCTACATAAGAATAACAAATGCAGAGTAATGTTTTTTGCCATTGCATGCAGTGCATCAATCATCAGTCAGAAAGGTTTGGTTTCTAGGTTTGTTTGATGGCACGGAATAGAGGGGAAACACTAAATAAATAAATTAATTATATATGCGTGTGTGCATTTATATGCAGAAAATTAAAAATGTATCCCCAAATCTCAAACTATCTGTGACAGTGACTTTAGTAAATGGTAGTGATATGACCTAAACAAATCTAAAAATGGTATTAGATTGTATACTGCAAAGGGCCAAGTATGGCAAAGGGAAGCAGTAAAGCAGGTGAACAGCATATATGATAATGACTGTTTACTTTAATGATAGCAGTGCCCTGCACTGCCCTGACAAAGCCCTCCACTTAATACCCATCAGCAATTATGATAAATTGCTCTATTCTCAACACCAGCAGCTGTCCATAAAGAGGATGGGCTGCTGTTTCCCAAGGACCTGCTGTAGAGGAGGTGAGGGAAGTCTGGGCACCAAGCCCACACTCAAACAAAGCCATTAGCACATACAAAAGAGTTACACATGCCATTAAAGAAACCAACAGTAATGGACAACAAAAGCGTAGCAAACCATTTTCTATTAACTTTTCCTATTATCTCTATTAAGCCAGAAATAAAGTCAAACAAAAGAATGAAATTATCACTAATGTGTTCTTAATTACTTTCCCATATTTGTGACTAAATACTCTGGACATAGCCTCAACCTACATGCTAATTTATAATATAATATAATATAATATAATATAATATAATATAATATAATATAATATAATATAATATAATATAATATAATATAATATAATATAATATAATATAATATAATATAATATAATATAATATAATATAATATAATATAAATTGCAGACTTGAAGGTAAAGACCTTCTAATGACCAAGTATTTAAAAATAGGATAAATTTAATAAAGGAATATATTATGTCAATATGTTCTCTTAATGAATATGTCGAGGTAGCAGGGATTCATAGTCTAGGGACAATGAACTGTATTAGCAACATTTCAAAGTTTAAATATATAACTTCCAACCAATCTCTAGTACCTTTTAATTATTTTTTTGCAAAAATAATAATAAAAATTAAATATATATATATATATATATATATATATATATATATATATATATATATGTATATATATATATATATATATAAAATGCTTAAGACTATAATAACTCTGCTCCCAAATGCTAGAATATGGAACTTTTACTGTACTGATCAGTGACTCTGACCAGTGTACTGCTTCCTCAGTATTTCCATCTTGTTTTCTGGTGCAAATGTCAAAATATTCTAAAGCGGAGATATATTTACTTGAGATGCAAAAAGATAAGATAAGAAGTCTAGTTTTCAACATTTAATGCAATTAATTTAACACTTAAGACTAATTTATGATTTTTGAAGGCCTTAATTAGAGTAAGACTTTTTATGACCTTATACTTTTTAAGACCCACAGAAACCCTGAAAATGTAACTGATAAAATATCTACAGTCCTAAAATGAAAAATGAGTTATATACTTCGTTATTTGCAAAAACAAATGGTTCAGAATAAACAAGTTGCTTCTGAATGTGCATCAATCAGCATGGGATAAGTCATGCTAAACCAGCCAAACCTTGACCCATTTATCCCTCAAAACAAGGAGCTTTATCATCATCTCTGAATTTCCTGGTGTGGGTTTGATGAAGAGAGGCGTGCAAGTTCGCTCACCTCCTGTAAGGTGAGAGAAAATCGTTCGGCGCTGGGCATGGCTTTGAGGGAACAATGCTGCAATCACACCACAGAGAGCTGCAACAGGTCAAAGGTCAGAACAGATGATGAGAGGCAACAGACCGTTGACATGAGTGAGGAATAAATTCCTTTAAAATACTCCTTTGAAGACCTTGATATGATCAAGAGCAAGATTTAAAAAAGCACTTGGTTTGCAATAAATATAAGGAAGCACACAAATATAATTTCCCCAAAAAGTATTTGACTTGAATGGCAATGCGTTATATATAAAAACATCAAACCATATTTTCAAAGAGACACACATTTCAAGCAAAACATTTAAGAATAATAATAATATGTTGGACTGGATTAAATTCACACTACACACTTTTATATTTTGCAGAATGCACTTTTTTAATGGTTGCAAAGTAATGACTTATTCAAAAGAAGTGCCTTCCTGCAGAATGTGTGATTTCAGATACTGCCATGATCTTAAAATAACTAAAATGGTTATGAAAAAAGTTACTTTTAAGAAAAGGTCATCATTTGTTTTGATATTTGGTTTGATATTTCATAACTAACACAATGGCATTCATTAATTTTTTGTGTGTGTGACTAAAGTGTCCAAACACTTTTATGGGGACACAGTATATCTACTGAGAAGACCAAAAATATCCAGACTTCACTGTTAATGAACAGACTGAAAGTGCTCACACTGATCAGGGCCGTCGCAAGTGGGGTGAAAGGTGGTGACGATTATAGGGGCCCACGGCCGAGGGGGGGCCCCTGGTGATCTCAACTGTCTGGCTGATTCTAGCCTAAAAAGACGATCAGGACAGTGGACAGGCCACTGCTGCGTGTCGTCACGAAAGCTTATCGTTTTCATGTGTTTTTAAACCTGACCACTCCATTTTAAACATTCAAAAGAGTTTAATCATTCAAACACAAGATGCAGAAAATCTCAACTCGCGCGCTGTGTTCGGTGCGCATGCATCTCACAGTCTCAGAGCCGTGTCTGCAGGTTGGACAACGACACTAAACCGAGCTCTTCTTTGCGAAGTTCTCCTCGAACTTCCTCCTGCATCTGAACGAACAAATACAAATCGCAGTTTAAACAAACAGAAAAGGATGTGAAAAAGCCCATTTCAGCACCAAGGTGTTCTGGCATTTAGGGCTCACAAAGAGAGAGGCGTCTCATACAAAATATGTCAAAATATCCGTCTTGGAAAGTATGTTCGAAAAAACTGTCGGTTATGTCTTAAGTGAAAGTAAACACTTAAGAAAAATATTGGATGTGTATTATATTGGTGTGACGATTGCTATCCAGTGAAACACAGGGAGAGAGATCCAAGTGCAGGTATGTCTTTATTAGGGTAATCCAAAACAAGCCAGGGTCAAAACCAGAATGCAGTCCAAAAACAAACAAACAAAGAGGGAACAGGAACGGGAACTCGGAATACAAGGAACTCGGGAGACGAGAAAACTGGATACGAAAGGAAAGGACTCCATACAGACAACATGAAAAGACTGGTAAATATAGGGAGGCTAATGACAATTAAGTTAAGGCACCTGGTGCAATTAGCAGGAGTGCAGAAGACCACCACATCCGTGCGGCCGAATAAACAGGAGGACAAGTCTGGTTGGGCAAGTCTGAAACAGAAAACATGAACAAGTTAAGGGTAGCCTCCGTGGCCACAACAGGATCAGTCGGGTGCTCAGAGAGTTCGACTGAGACGTGACGAGACTCTGGAAGTTCTGCAGAGGCAAGGAGAGACTCTGGTAGATCAGCCGAGCCGAGGAGAGACTCTAGTAGTTCAGCAGAGACGTGGAACGGCTCTGGTAGTTCAGCAGAGACGTGGAGAGGCTCTGGTAGTTCATCAGAGACGTGGAGAGGCTCTGATAGTTCCGCAGAGATGTGGGGAGGCTCTGGTAGTCCCTCAGAGACGTGACGAGACTCTGGTAATCCCATGGTGTTTATACTGGATTCCAGAAGATCAATGCTGACTTGACTCTGCTCATGAAGATTATTGGTGACTTGTTTTTGTTCATGAAGATCATTGGTGACTTGCCTCTGTTCATGAAGATCAATGGTGACTTGCCTCTGTTCATGAAGATCAATGGGGACTTGACTCTGTTCATGAAGACCACCAGTGACTTGACTATGTCCTTGAAGATCACCAGTGACTTGACTCTGTCCTTGAAGATCACCAGTGACTTGACTTGACTCTGGAAGGTCAACGGAGACTAGCCCTGACTCTGGAGGGTCAACGGTGACTAGCCCTGACTCTGGAGGGTCCACGGTGACTAGCCCTGACTCTGGAAGGTCCACGGTGACTAGCCCGGACTCTGGAAGGTCAACGGTGACTAGCCCGGACTCTGGAAGGTCAACGGTGACTAACCCTGACTCTGGAAGGTCGACGGTGACTAAGCCTGACTCAGGAGGGTCCAAGAGCACCTGACTCAACTCTGGAGGGTCCACGAGCACCTGACTCGACTCTGGAGGGTCAACCGGAACCTGACTCAACTCTGGAAGGTCAACGGGCACCTGCCTCGACTCTGGAAGGTCAACAGGAACCTGACTCGACTCTGGAGGGTCCACAGGAATCTGACTCGACTCTGGAGGATCAACTGGAACCTGACTCAACTCTGGAGGGTCAACGGGAACCTGACTCAACTCTGGAGGGTCAACGGGAACCTGACTCGACTCAGGACTGGCGGCCATCTTGGGCAGTGGCGTTGGACCAGCAGTCATCTTGGGCAGTGGCGATGGGTCGGCGACCATCTTGGGCAGTGATGATGAGCTGGCGGCCATCTTGGGCAGTGGCGTTGGGCCGGCAGCCATCTTGGGCAGTGGCGATGAGCTGACGGCCATCTTGGGCAGTAGTGCTGGGCTGGCGGCCATCTTGTGCTGTGGCACTGGGCTGGCGGCCATCTTGCGTCGTGACGCTGGGCTGGCGGCCATCTTGTGCTGTGGCACTGGGCTGGCGGCCATCTTGCATCATGGCGCTAGGTTGGTGACCACCTTGTGCTGTGGCGCTGGGCTGGCGGCCATCTTGGGCAGTGGCTCTGGGCTGGCGGCCATCCCACCGGAAGAGACAGGAGTGGCTGGGGCATCCCACGGAAGCCGATGCTGTAAGTAACACACGAATTCCCAGAAACCATATGTGTCCAGCTGAGCCAGTTCCTCTTGTGGAACCGGGTCATCCAGCCCGCTATTAAAATAGTCCTTTAAGGCCGCCTCATTATAACCCATGCCCTCAGCCAGGGACCAGAACACCTGTGCCATGGCCCCCACATCATTACCCTTCTGGCGGAGGGAGGTTAACTTTAAATATTTAGCCCTCCGCTCCACCATACTGGCTGGGGAAGAGACATGAAAGGACATACCGCTGGATCTGTATGGATGGAGTCCTTCTCTGACGATCGCTATCCAGTGATACACAGGGATAGAGATCCAAGTGCAGGTATGTCTTTATTAGGGTAATCCAAAACGTAATCCAAAACAAGCCAGGGTCAAAACCAGAATGCAGTCCAAAAATAAACAAACAAAGAGGGAACAGGAATGGGAACTCGGAATACGAGGAACTCGGGAGACGAGAAAACTGGATACGAAAGGAAAGGACTCCATACAGACAACATGAAAAGACTGGTAAATATAGGGAGGCTAATGACAATTAAGTGAAGGCACCTGGTGCAATTAGCAGGAGTGCAATTACTGTGATGAAAGGACAAGACTAGTGGAATTCTAGTGCCTACGGTGAGGTGCCTAAGGGGAAGTGAGCCCACTAGTGGACACCCAGGGAAACAGAGACTAGACAGCGTGACAATTGGATGCTTCATCGTCTCTTAAAGTGACCACGCCTAATTTAGCTACTAGCTGCTGTAATGTTAATCCAAGAAAATTAAAGAAATATATATATTTTTAAGTTTTAATAGTAGGTGCAGGACACTATAATTAATTTAGGTAAGAGAGTATACCAAAATAAAGCGAGCTGTGATATATTATACCCAAAAAAATCTTCATACATTGGACTACTAGTGAAATTGATAGAAAAATAAATTGGACCAAAAATTATTCAGACACTTTGACCTTACCGTGTTTTGCTTACGTGTTTTTTTTCCTGAATTGCTAATGCAACCTTTTCACACCACAGACTGAACAAAATTAAGCATTGCTTGGTAATTGTTCAACAAAGTATTGATACCGTATTTTCCGGACTATAAGTCACACTTTTTTTCATAGTTTGGCTGGTCCTGCGACTTATAGTCAGGTGCGACTTATTTATAAAAATTAATTTGACATGATCCGAGAGAAATGAACCAAGAGAAAAGATTACCGTCTACAGCGACGAGAGGGCGCTCTATGCTGCTCAGTGCTCCTGTAGTCTACACTGAAAACATAGATCGCCCTCTCGCGGCTGTAGACGGTAATGTTTTCTCTTGGTTCTTGGTTCTAAATAAATGCGACTTATAGTCCAGTGCGACTTATATATGTTTTTTTCCTCATCATGGCGTATTTTTGGACTGATGCGACTTATACTCAGGTGCGACTTATAGTCCAAAAAATACGGTAGTTGTGCAAATATTGTCATACTAACAGTTGTCTGAAGTTTTGGTTGATTGTAATCCATTACATATCTTTCTATCAAAGTTATCTGACATTATCAAGATGAATTTGGTCTGACAGTTCAACTCTGAGTTCTTGTCATATTTTATTACCATTTTATAAACTAGAGCAAATAAACTGTGATAATGTAAGAAATGTTGAAGGTGTCTGAATACATTTTGGTTTGACTGTTAATTTAATTTTTACAGTGAAGACTATGCAGTGCTATTTTATATTTCATTATTTGTTTTCTGTACCTGGACACCTACAAACATGAAACAACTTAAACATTGTGCAATTAGCACAAATAAATAAATAGAATGAACATATAAATTAAACAATTTCAAACAGGGCCTGCACCGGGGCCCCGCTTACCCCAGCTATGGCCCTGACACTGATCCAATAAGAAAGTCCGCAAATGAGATGTGGCTGTACAATCACATTAAAGTAAGGAAATCAAAAATACGCCACAAGATAAAATACACATTTCTTAACTGGGACAGTACACAGGAAAATTTAATGTGAAGTGAGCAATGGGAAATCTCAAATTTACTGCTCAAAACTAATTATGTTTAACATGTGTCAAATATGACATATGCCATTAATACAGTCCAATAAAAAAACAATAAAATGAAGCAGAAAAAATGAAATAATGGCTGCAATGAAGATTTAAACTGGTCTTAAAATCAATAACAGTCCCTGGCCTCAGGTTTTTTTTTCTTTTGTGCTGTTACTGTGCAAGGTTACTTTACACTCCAACATAATATTAACAGCACTCCCCAGAGTCAGTGTGCTACCCATTAGTTCATTAGCCTTGTATGGTAGCAATTTGCTAATAGTGATGGGAAGTTCGGATCATTTTACCGACTCGGACTTTTGAGTCTCGTTCAGCAAAATGAACGAATCTTTTTTCGAGTCATTTCATTCATTTCGTTCATCTTAGCAAAATGTAAGGAAAATGTTATGTGTTACTTCCCCAACACATCTAGTACTTACGCAAACGTTGATCACACTAAAAACAATACAAAACTAAAATGCTATAAGATACAGAAAAAAAAATTCCTTCTTTACCTGGGTCTTCAGTCTGTGATTAGCTCACCTCACCTCTTATCTGACAAGAAGTCCTCGGGTTTAAGTCATTCCTTAATCATGTGACAGCCCCATACGCAAAACTAACGCAGTCTTGAGCCGGAAAGAGAATTGATTAGTTCATCTCATGAGTCTTTCGGGTCTCGGGTCGAGTTTGACTCGTTCCTTAATCACGTGACAGCCCCATACGCTATTTCTGACATTTTCTGTCACTGTGTTTTTGTTACTGTTTGTTGAGGATCTGTGGTTTGTTATTATTTTATAAATAAATAAAACCCTGTTATAAATAAAATATTGATTAATTTGTCTTTTTGACTGTCTATCGGTAAATAAACACTAGGCTATATAATAATATAATAATTCAAGCTTACAATAAAAAGTATTTATACTAGTTTGTTCATTTTTACTCCAATTTTGAGTTTGCTGGTATAATAATTGCTTTTCCTAGGCAGACTTGACATATTGGTGTAATATATGTATAAGAAGATGGCTCAAAAAAGGACATAATGACATATACATTAAAAGCAAATAAAATTTTGAATTTGAATTATTAATGTTAGTTTAAAACATTAAGTTTATGATAACTTCAGCTTTAACAGTTTTAACCCAGCTCAGAGTGAGGAGGATACTTCAGATCCTGGTGCTACTGCCAGTGCAGGGGCCATGTTTTGGGAAGACTTTGACGAGAGGGTAGCAAGCTTGAGGCCTTCTGCTACCTCTTCTAAGACCTCAGATGCTATAAAGGTGCAGGCCTACCTTGCAGAGCCACTCTTACCCCGCACATCAGACCCTCTGGCCTGGTGGAGGAGATGTTCACCAGTATACAAAAGCCTTTCTGAAGTCACAAAGACAAGACTTTGCATTGTGGCCACATCTGTGCCATCTGAAAGATTTTTTTCTAAAACTGGGCAGATTATCTCAGATAGAAGAAACAGACTCAGCCCATCCAAGGTCAGGGAGCTTGTTTTTTTTTAATGCAAACATGCCCTGCAAGTCCTAAAAATATAGCCACAGTGTGTTATTTATTTTAAAGCTTAATTATTTTTATTTATTTAGAAAAAGACTAGCTTGTTGTGCAATATTTTTGTTGTTGTTGTGATTTTAAAGGTAATTTGTTATTGTTATAAGGCTCCGTAGCTTTAGTATCTCTTAATTTTCATTTATTTTTATTTAAATGGTTTAAAATTATTTGGGGAATAGTTATCCTCTTTGATATAAAGTTTTTATTTTGGCACAAAAGTGTTATTTATTTTAAAATGTATTCATTTTAAATTATTATATAAAAAAAGCAAAGCTTGTTGTGCAATATTTAGTTTTTCTTTTTTTTTCTTTTTTTTATATTGTACTTTTAAAGTTCATTTGTTAAGGTTATTAGACCCTGTGGCTTTATTATCTTTTAATTTTAATTTTATTTTTAATTATTTACTTTTTTATTATTTTGGAATAGTTGTCCTCTTTGTTACAAAGCTTTTCTGGCACAAAAATAAACAATAAACAACAATTCAAAAGTATGTACACAGTGTTTTTTAATGTTTATAAAGTGTCATATGTTACAAAAGTATGGTTTATACAGACAATCTGATTTAATAATTACTCTAGCCAATGTTGTCACATCACGAGACAAAAGAACGAACAACCCGAGGAACCGAAAGATTAACTAATCAATTCTCTTTCCGGCTCAATACTGCATTCTTTTACTGTCTATGGTTTTAGCGTATGGGGCTGTCACGTAATTAAGGAATGACTCGACTCGACCCGACCTGAAGACTCATGAGATGAACTAATCAATTCTCTTTCCGGCTCATATTGCATTGGTTTTAGCGTATGTGGCTGTCACGTGATTAAGGAACGAGTCAAAAACCCGATAGACCCGAACTATGAACTAATCAATTCTCTTTCCGGCTCAGACTGCATTGGGTAAGCGTATGGGGCTGTCACGTGATTAAGGAACGAGTTAAAAACCCGATAGACCCGAACTGTGAACTAATCAATTCTCTTTCCGGCTCAAGACTGCATTGACTGACAGGTGAATCACTACTACTAGAACAGAACCTATAGAATAATGCGCATGCGCGACTGAACGAATCACTCCCCGAGACGACTCGTTCTTCCCGAGTCACATTAAAGATTCGTTCAAAATGAACGAATCGTTCAAGAACGACACATCACTATTTGCTAATCAATGTTCTCAATCTCAATCAATCTCTTTCCTTATTCAGGGAACCAAGGTTACATACGTAACCGAGATGTTCCCTTTCATAGGTCACTTCGATGCTGCGGTGACGTCACCATGTATGGGAACGCTATACCATCACGCCTGACGTACCTGATAGCTTGGATCCAAGGAAGCATCTGCTCAAACGGAGAGAACCCGGGAGCCAGGAGCCATCCTCACATCCAGACTGTAAGACCTGATAAAAGTGCTCTGTGAGGACCAGCCTGCCGCAGCACAGATATCATCCAAAGAAGATCCACTGAGAAAGGCTTGAGAAGAAGACACTGCTCTCGTGGAATGACCTTTTACTCCTAAGGGCGAAGCGAGCCCGCGCGCCTCATAGGCCAAGGAAATAGCCTCCACCAGCCAATGGGACATGCGCTGTTTCGTATCTGCATGGCCTTTATTCTTATGTCCAAAACAGACAAACAGCTGGTCAGACTCACGCCATGGGGCAGTACGCTCCTCATAAGTCTTTAACGCTCTCACAGGGCAAAGACTTAGATCTCCAGACTCTGCCGCAGCAGGAGAAAAAGCCTCCAGGACCACCTGCTGAAAATGAAAAGGATTAGATGCGACCTTAGGAACATAATTAGGCCTAGGTCGCAACAACACTTTCACAGAGCCTGGTGCAAACTCCATGCACGAGGGTGAGACAGAGAGAGCCTGTAAATCCCCAACTCTCTTAAGGGAGGATAAAGCCATGAGAAGAAGTGTTTTCAGAGTCAGGAGCTTATCCGATACAGTTTCCAGGGGCTCAAACGGATGCCCTGACAAACCCAGTAACACAATGGATAAATCTCATGAAGGAACTCGCACAGGGCGGAAAGGTCTCAACCGTCGCGCACCCTGTATAA
This sequence comes from Carassius carassius, assembly GCF_963082965.1. Classification (NCBI taxonomy): domain Eukaryota; kingdom Metazoa; phylum Chordata; class Actinopteri; order Cypriniformes; family Cyprinidae; genus Carassius; species Carassius carassius. The sequence continues at coordinate 19,851,358 of NC_081775.1, forward strand.
AGCGAGAAACCAGTGGATGACGACCCACTGAAACACCACCTATATGCTCATGGTGAGCTGAGATAGCTGCCACATAAACCTTCAGGGTGGCTGGTGTCAATCCATCCGAAAAACGGTCCTGAAGAAACTCCAGTACTGAAGCCACAGGGCAGTAAACTGGATCCACATCATGAGTTTCACACCATGTCATAAACAGTTTCCACTTGAAAGCATATAAGCGTCTCGTAGAAACTGCTCTAGAGTTCAGTATGGTCTCGGTAGTTTCAAAGACGCATCTGTCGTGACAGTCTCTCGGGAAGCACAAATTCCCAGCCGAACCCCAGTGAGGAGAAATTCGGCTGACGTCCATTGTCTTAACGACATCACACACCTCCGCGTCACCGAGATCGTTCAATGCGGAGGACAACGGGGTGAAATATTCTGTCGTTTCGTCCACCACTGAAACGGGCGCATGTAAAGCAAACCCAGATGAATCACGGGAAGCGCCGCCGCCATTAGACCTAACAGTCTGAGGCACAGTCTCACCGTCACTGTGTGACCCGCCCTGAAGTGCTGAACGCATGACGTAATAGACTGAGCGCGCGGGACAGAAAGCTTTGCTGTCATCGCGCGAGAGTCCAATTCTATTCCCAGAAAAGTAATCCGTTGAGAGGGGACTAACACACTTTTCTGGAAGTTTGTGCGTAAGCCCAGGCTGTGTAAATGATTCAGCACAATATCTCGATGAGAGTGTGCTTGAGTCTGAGATTGCGCTAACACCAGCCAATCGTCCAAATAGTTCAACACACGGACGCCCCGGAGCCGCAACGGGGCCAGAGCTGCGTCCATGCATTTTGAGAACGTACGGGGAGCTAGCGCTAAGCCAAAGGGAAGAACGCGGTACTGATACGCTTTGCCCTCTAAAGCGAATCTGAGAAACTTCCGGTGTCTCTCGATGATCTGAATATGAAAATAAGCATCCTTCAGATCGATCGTGACAAACCAGTCGTTTGGTTGAATCTGAGACAAAATAGACTTTACCGTCAACATCTTGAATTTGCTCGACCTGAGTGCAAGATTCAGACGGCGTAAATCCAGAATGGGTCGTAATCCGCCGTCCTTTTTTGGTACCACAAAATAACGGCTGTAAAACCCTGACTCCATCTGAGAGGGGTGTACTTCTTCTATAGCCCCTTTGCTCAGTAGAGCTAACATTTCCTGTCTCAGCACCGCCATGTCCATCGGTTTCATCACCGTGGAGAGAATTCCGCGGAAAGGGGGCGGGCCTTTCTGAAACTGAATGGTGTATCCGTGACAAATTGTGCGTAACACCCATTGAGAAATGCCGGGCAAGCGTTCCCACGCGGCCCGAAACAATATTAACGGTTTCAAAATGTTCGTTTCCTGCAATGCTGTTGCACACATAGAGATGTCCGGGCACGAAAGACTCACGGTGTCCGTGCACAGGGGAAGTATATGCATAGCAGCCGTTGCATCTCGTTGTACATAATCCTGAAACGTGTCCACGGCAGGAATATAGCCATGCCGTATAGCCATGGCCCGCCATGTCCGAAATGGTGGCGAAATCCGCAGCCGCAGCGTTCGTAATGCGCGCCGCAAACGGCTGTTTCCAGGACCTCGAAACCTCCTGGTGGAGATCCGGGAAAAAGGGTAAAGGCCTCCGGGGCTGCGCAGGTGTCCGACTAGTTAGGAAATGGTCGTCCAACTTCGAAGAAGGTTGGGCCTCTGCCTTCTCAACCTCCCATTCCAGCCCCAATGTACCCACTGCACAGGAAACCACCTCCAACAGCTCACTGTAGGAGGGGGAAACATGCCTCTCCTGTCCACTAGGAGGGAGAGGGCTGGTGTCGGCCGCGAAGTCCTCGGACCCCGAGGCCGCAGTGGAAAGAACGTCGTCATCATGACGGTCACAACCGAAGGAGATGGCACTACATTCCCCCGGTGTGGGCCGTAAATCCTCACAGGAAAAGACGACAGGTTCAAAAGTTTTTCTGTGTATTAGGGTAGGGGAGAGCAAGCGATGTGGAGAATAATTTTCCATCGCTGAACTGTCCTCAAACTCCATGTCACACGTGTCACCCCAAGCTATCACCTTGTGCGGTGCCTCTGCAGTCGCAGAAGTGGTGTGGCGGGGGTTAGACACGGCGACATCGGAGAACACATCTACCCTAGAGCGAAGCACCCTGAGCTGCAGGCCATCGCAATGGGGGCATGAAGAAAGGCCGCTAAGCGCCTCCTGTGCGTGGTGTAAGCCTAAGCAAACTACGCACCTGTCATGAGTGTCCCCCTTAACGATGTACCTGGTACACGGGTCTTTGCACTTTCTGAAGCTCATCGCGTCCGCGGAGAGGAGTATACTGCTCGTAGATGATCGCTGAGAACGCGAGACAATAGGGCACAGAAGATTCGCTTCGTACTGAAGGAATGAAATCTGAGGTAAATGGCGCGCGGCACCAGGTATATATATGCTTACGCATGCTGGGCGGTGCCACGCGCTATTTGGCCAATAGGATTGGCGGGATGGTATAGGGCTTCAGACATTCGTCACACCGAAGGTGTTCCCATACGTGGTGACGTCACCGCAGCATCGAAGTGACCTATGAAAGGGAAACCCGATAGACCCGAACTATGAACTAATCAATTCTCTTTCCGGCTCAGACTGCATTGGGTAAGCGTATGGGGCTGTCACGTGATTAAGGAACGAGTCAAAAACCCGATAGACCCGAAATGTGAACTAATCAATTCTCTTTCCGGCTCAAGACTGCATTGACTGACAGGTGAATCACTACTACTAGAACAGAACCTATAGAATAATGCGCATGCGCGACTGAACGAATCACTCCCCAAGACGGTTCTTCCCGAGTCACATTAAAGATTCGTTCAAAATGAACGAATCGTTCAAGAACGACACATCACTATTTGCTAATCAATGTTCGATATAGGTGGTTAACATTTTCCCGTTATACACACTTTTCTTGAGATGACAACTAGATGGTACTTGCTGGATTAAACATGCAACAAAATGAGGTCACAGCATACTGCCAAGTCTACACTTCATACTTTGCGGTATGCAATACAGTACTATTCCATTCTCACAAAGCCATTATTTTGTGGAGGAATGAACTTGAAAATGCTATAGGTCTGTTACATTTAGTAATCATTAGATTCGATCATTTGGTTAGGGTGATTACATTTTGACTAAAATGTTAGTGATGTTATGCATAAATGTTGCAAATGTTCTCTGTGAATAAAAACTTAATTAAATATACCAATGAGTTTTCTTGCTGCTTCTATGTACATCAATTCCCACTAAAACCCAAAGAAGGAGAACCAGGACTTCTTAATATTTGGCTAGGCTATACCCCTTAAAATTAAAATTTTAGATTAGATTAGATGTAAACCACCATTAACCTACAATAAAAATATATCCGATCTGAACTATATTTTAATGCTCGTTTCAGAAAATCTGTCCAAATCGAGGCTTTTTTTGACGCGCTTATTTATATTCGACACCACTTACAAAACGAATTAAATAAGTGAATTTTAGCAGATGGTGGAGATGTTGGACGTTACCTAATTTGTTATACAGCTTTCTCAAACGGTAATCAAACATTCCATATTATTTGTGTGTGTGTGTGTGTGTGTGTGTGTGTGTGTGTGTGTGTGTGTGTGTGTGTTTGAAGACAAACTGAAGAGCGCAGAGGAGCGGCTACAAAGTAAACAAGATCAATCATGTTGCATATTCAAAACGACAAAGCCCAGGGATCATATTTATCAAATACCATTACAGCACACTGCTGTGTCTGAGTAATGTAGTCCATCCATTACTTCACACGTCAGGTCTGGCCAATAAACGACATACAATAAGTCAATGGACTATTCTGATAAAAATGCAAATGCACATGTCGCGGATTACCTGCGTGAAAAATGCGTTACTTCAAGGAGCGTACCGTTAAATCGCGAGATTTCTAGAGGTCCATACGATGCACGACCAAAGCTACAATGCAACTGACATTTACTACACCACAGTAAAGCTTGTGCCTGATATGTATGCAAGTTTTAGTTCAGGCCTGTGAAGCACAGACATTATCACATGCTAGAAAACATCATTATATTCCAGAACAATTGAAGTGTACAAGTGGAAGTTGGTTTCTTCCATGCCTGTTGTGAACACACATTCTCACTGAATTCTCCTCTGGTGTGTTTTGACGATTCTGTGCTCATGGGGAAAACTCATCTGCCTTGTTTACAGCTGCTGTGCAATTTTATCTATAGGCATCCTACAGTATGATTTCCGATGGGAGGTAGCCATCTGGTGGTGGAGGTCCTCACTGCATACTAAATAAGGGCGCTTGATTAATGATACAAAAACAGCCTCCATGTAGGTATATGAGTGTTTAGCTTTGGCAGGTTTTCTTTAAAGCCCCAGTATAATGGCTTGACGTGTGCTATGTAGGGCAGGCCTATCTATTATTGGACCAGAGACGTTCGTGGTGAGAAAAATCCTTTTTTTTATCAAGTTTGTCACAACCGACCTTCGTTGCTGCATTTCTATATGCTTTAAGATGATCCTGTTCCTTTCCTCCACTTTGATTCTGATGTTTCACAGTAGCAGAAGCCTGTGTGTCACACTAATCATAGATATGGCACATTCTGGTGGACACCCAAGGCAGAAATGGCATGTGGCTTGTTTGGTCTTTTTGATAAACACATGAAATCTTATTTTAGCGTTAATAGCCATGTTTTGAAATGCATACTTTGTTCTGAAAGGCTTACTTTACAGAGGTATATAATAGAAACTCAGTTTGTCGGGCAAAGGTGCTTTAGTGCAAAATGTATTGTGCATTGTGAAAGGTTTTGTTACATAATTGAGGAAAGGCTTATAACAAGTCTTCAAAGCAATTATAGCTGTCAAACTAAGTTAATATATCTTTGTGCATTATCAGATCTATTGCAGATGAACAGATGTTGCATTGCTGTTGCAGTATTGTGTGATGCTCAAGGGTTCTGTTTACATATCAGGCTCGCAGCTCCTTTGATATCTTTGTAATTCTTGACCTACAAAGCAAAGGCTTCACATCACGCCCAAGAGGAACGCAAACATCAGAGTGCAGTCTTTGTTCTTGACTGTCTTGTCTAACAAATTCTCTTTCGAGAAATAAATTCTTGACAAAGATACATTTGTTGATTTATATCACTATACTAACCTCATTCGCAATGATCTCTCTTTTATTCTCTCTGTTCTGGTGGACACTGTTGTTTTTAGAATGTAAACTAAAACTTAAAAGTAAAAACTAAAGTAAAAAGTAAAACGAAAAAGTATACAACCAAACCAATAAATGAATAAATAAAAGATGTGTCTATTTACTTTCCTATCCTATTTATTCACCATTATACACTACCACTGTTCAAAAGTTGGGGGTCAGTAAGATTTCTTTCAAAGAAATTAATACTTTGATTTAGCAAAGATGATTTAAATTAATCAATGTGAACACTGAAGACTGGCATAATGACTGGTGAAAATTCAGCTTTGCCATCACATAAATTATCATTTAAAACAGTTATTTTACATTACACAATAGTACTGTTTTCACTGGGTTTTTGGTCAGTGCATACCACATCAATGCAGCCTGGTTGAGCATAAGATACTATCAAAAATATCAAAACATTTATAAAAAAGATTTTAGCAGTTGCATTAAGCATGTTCTTTCATTGCTGTCTGACGTTTACTGTCGTACTGTCCGTGGCATTGGATTCTGAACTAGCTTTTCATGTGGTCTGGTTTCTTCTTGAAAAATATCTACAGACATCTAATCTAGCTGGATAAGTGAAAGTCTATAATAATGGTGAATGAGAAGATGCTTCCAGCTCAAGAGGCTGCCAAAATCTACCACACCAATAATGTGAGAAATGCCAGGGCCATTGGCGTCCTGTGGGCCGTTTTCACCATATTCCTACATTATTACGGTGGTGGTCTTCATTCAGCCCTACTGGACTGGTGACAGTGTTAACACACCGCAGGCTGGATACTTTGGTCTTTTTACTACTCTATTTGTATTTGATTTTGGTTCGATCCCCTCTGGGGCTTTCAGGACAGCCATTCAGGTGTCTACCCTTAATACATAAATTAATAAACAACATTTTATATATATATGTTGTTTATTAATTTATGTATTAAGGGTAGACACCTGAATGGCTGTGAGGGACAGTCACACAGTCTTTTCAATAACATGTTGAAGGGAAAGGGGAAAAATCTTTATTATTTATTTACTAACTTTTTTTCTTTCTGCAGAAATAAAATCATATCTTTGGACAGAACTGTAACATAATTTACTTTTTTGACCTTAATCCATTTAAACTTTTAGATTAATTTCACAACATGTTTTCTGGCTCCAGGGAATATTTTGGAAAGACATAATTGAAGACACACAAGTCTCTTCTGCTCACCAAGCCTGCATTTATTTGATCCAAAGTACAGCAAAAACTGTAAAAATGTAGAACATTTTTACTATTAAAAAAAAAAAGTTTTCGATTTTCTATATGTAGCCTACTTTATTCCTGTGATTTCAAAGCTGAATTTTTTGCATCATTACTCCAGTCACATGATCCTTCAGAAATGATTCTAATATTCTGATTTGCTGCTCAAAAAAACATTTATTATTATTATTATGTTTAAAACAGCCGAGTAGAATATTTCAGGTTTCTTTGATGAATAGAATGTTCAGTAGAAAAGCATTTATCTGAAATAGAAATCTTTTGTAAAATTATAAATGTCTTTATCATCGCTTTTGATCAATTTAAATCATCCTTAATAAAAGTATTACATAGTTAAAAACCCCTTAACTGTCACTCACTTTTTTGAAGATAGACTTGAATGTGCATGATACAAACCAGAAAACATTTTGTAACATGATATTGATGTACCATTTACATGGTAATAAGTTTTCAGTTGATATATAATTTCTGATGATTTCTAAAATGTGACGGAGAAAAAGGAAACGAAGAAGTCATTTTTTTAAACAAAGGTCAAAACTCCTGTTATAATGTAGATTTTTGAGGGTGCACTTTTTTCATAAATTAATCCATTTTCCTACATAATTTTTAACAAAAAACATTGGTAAAATATATATTTGGGAGTCTTAGACCTTTCCAACGTTATATAGTTTGTCAAGATTAGATTAGATTAGATTTTAATATAGTGACGTGAACGTAGGCGTCCGTTGACAGTTAACAGCAAATCGGCATGTTAGAATGATTTCTGAAGGATCATGTGACACTCAAGACTGGCGTAATAATGCTGAAAATTAACTTATCACAGGAATAAATTACACTTTAAAATAAGAAGTCAAAAAATGTCATCTTTGCACTTGATGTTGTAGCTGTGTTGATGTGGCCGGGTTGTGTGATTTATCCGGAGGTAAAGCGGATGTGTGGCGAGCGGACGGACAAGTACACGCTGGTGAACTGCACCGTTCGCTGGGTTTATATTCTTGGCATTATCAGCGTCCTGGACGCAGCGTTACTGGCACTGCTTGCTTTCACTCTGGGCAACCGGCAAGACAAACTGCTGCCAGACGACTTTGAGGTGGAGAATAACTGTAAGAGAATCACTGCTTAAGGAATGATTTGGAGATTTATCAGAATGTATTCATTACTCTTAATTCAGAGCAGAACATGAAGTTACACTGACTTTGAGCTAGATAGATTCTAACTTTGAAAACACAGCCAGAATGTGCCGATGAATGTATTATTAATGTAAGATTAATAATAGAATTATCCATAAATAATATGGAAAAATAATACGTTTCTATACTAAATTATTTTTCATGACTATATTTAGGATGCACTATAACCTGTAAAAATACAAAATGCATGATTTTAGTGATGTTGTTTCCATTTGTTTATAGATAAAGCCTGAATCCAACAGATCTGAACTGCAGTAGGCATGGAACTGGAGATTCTTTAGTTAGTTAAAGGAAATGTATATATAAAAAATATTAATAAACCTGAATAAACTATAGTTTATTAATATTTTTATATATATAATTTCCTACAGAATTGGTGCAAATTGCCGTCCCACAAACAAAACTTTTTTTTAAAAAGCCTAATGCTAAACCTAAGTATTCAAATCTTAGAATTTATTGAAACCCACAATAATATTTAAAATATTAGTAAACTTAATATATATACAATCATCATTTATTGGGTACTTTCAACTGCGAGGTGGCTGTCTGAACCCTAACCCCTAAATTTCAATTCATTAAAAAATGATAGTAATATTTTTTATTACATTTTTTCCATTGTTGTTTTTAAAAGCATCTCTTAAGATTATTTTGAAAAGTTCAGTTTAAAAAGTATTTTATAATTTCTGTCAATTATAAAATGTATTAAAAAAATTTTTTAAAAAGTGATGTCACTTCCAAGACAGTATATGTTTCAGTCAATTGGACTGAGACTGATTTTAACCACAACCCTAAATTTATGATCAAAAAATATTTATACATCCCCCTCTCTCATAGCTACAAGTTGTATGTCCCATCATTTTGAGGTAAATGTGTTCAATGTAACACAATTTGAAAATCTGAATAGCAAGGTTTAAAATTATCCAAAACATCTAAACTTTCTGAAAATACAATATGAGAATGAACTGCACAATTACTAGAAATGTGTACCTTGGATATTATAAAATGTACATACATTCATACCTAAGGTTATAAAGTAAAATTGTCAATCCAGATTGACAACCACCGGTTCCGATGCATTTCATGTACTAAAATGTTAGCAAATAACAAAACATACACATTTGTTTTTGTGCACTCTTTACCTAATTTTTTTAGCAACAATTTAGCAACACAATTTTTTAATCTTAACTTTTAGCTGTACAAAAGATCAGTGCACATTACAATGAAAAGTAATCTGCTTATCACCTCCATTTTATAACATTTTAGGAAAACAGCAAATCAGACCCACATGTGCACCCATCTTCCAAATGCTTTATTAAAACACTTCTATCTATCTAAATAATCTTAGCTTAGATGCAATAGTAGGATTTATTTTAAAAACTGTACATGGCTGTAATATACAGATCAAAGCAAACTCTTTGGTACACATATATACAGACACACACGCATGCACATGCGTGCACACATAAATCATACATACAACACACTCACAAATGTTTCCCCCCCCCCCCCCCAAAATATCACTTTTTTTGGTGGCCCAGTTAGTCACTTTATGTGGACGCTTCTTGTACACAAAATGCACTGACCATGAGTGAGAAGACTTCAGCTCTTTAAAATCTAATCTGAGACAGACAAGATCAAAACCTACTGAACTAATAAACACACACACACACACACAGAGAAGACACTTGTATAGTAGAGAGAGAAACACAGAGTTGCGAATCTTAAAGCAAAACAGAAACATCTTAATTTATACTCTACAGTCATAAAGGTAAACTAAACAATTCCCTTTCCATAAACCACCATTCCTTTCCCACTCAAAAAACTATGAGTAACAAAATGATCTCTTGTGCATCGCACTGCAGTACGAGACGTCAGTTATCGGGAGGACTGGACTGCATCTCATGCTAGTACTGCAAAAAAAAAAAAAAAAAAACAGACCTCCATCTTCATTTTTTAAGAATTCAGAAAATACCTAAACAGGCTCCTCCTAGGTCTAAAATTCATCCTTTGCCAAAATAAAAGGGACGGCAGTGGGATCAAGATGGGTGTGATCCTCACCACTAAAAACCTCTCAACTCTGAAATAAATAATAATAATAAAAAGTAGAATTAAGCAGCTAGAACAAAAACAGACAGATTTACTATTCCTCTGGTGAGCCAAGTAAATGAAATCACTCAGATTAACATAAGAAAAATACTGGAAAGTGATCTGTTGCAGTTTCTTGAGTTCAGGGAGAGATGGCGCAGTGGCAGCTAGAGGCCCCTAGAGGGCAAGCCAAGGGTGTCGCAGACAGTCGGCAGCAGTGGCTCTTTTCTCTGGCAGGAGCTCCAGCATTGGAATCAGGAAATCAGTGAAGATCTCTGCCTCCTCCTGAGGCCACTCGTATTTATCCATTAGAACATCCATCAAACCCCACGGCTTCAGTTTAGTGATGTGCTTCAGCTCACCTACAGAAATCACACAATTAAGAGTCTAGGCTTCTCATTCCATGCAGTAGTATAGTACTGTTTTTTACCCCTTCTAACTTTCTGGCATTAACATGTTGCCCCACAAAGCCACATAAAATCAACATTAAACTTCATTTTAAAGTGATTAAAAAAATAAATTAAAAAAAACCTTTTCATTACAAAGACAAACTTTTTGGGAATAATAGGCACTGGTAAATTGTGTAGAAATGTGCATTAAATTCAAAATTCTGATTGCATGTTAACTGTAAAAAGTACGGAAATCTAAACGTTAAAAAAAAAACATCCATCAATGAGGCTTTGCTTAGAATTAGTTTGGGGTCGGGGCATTTTTTAAAATAATTTTCAGCAAACACATTAAATTGATCTAAAAGACTTTTACATTGTTCCATAGGATTTCCATTTAAAATAAATGCAGTTCTTTTTAACCATCATGGTTTCCACAAAACACTGAGCAGCATAACCATTTTCAACATTGACAAAAAATGCAGGCCTTGCAAAATGGCTAGCCTGATGTCCCGGGGCTACTGTGTTTTCCAGTCAGGTCACCAAAATGTATCACTGCTCTATCTTGAATAGTGAAATAAAATCCCACTGTATCTTTACATTAGATTGTCAGGTCTTAAAGGGCCAGCAGCTTATAAATACCTGCTGATGTCCGTGTCAGTAATGTTAATCAAACAACAAAACACTGCTTAGGCAAATATTAATCTCTATTTAATTTATACAGTAAACACTAGGCAGTGTTATTTTACACTTCTTACATTTCAGTGCCTGAAAACAAATGTTAGACGTAACTTTATTTGTAGCTTGGTTATATATTATTCATCTATGTTCTTATTTTAATACTGAGCATTCACTTGTCTTTAATACTGTTAGACTTTTTTTAGTTATGCTATTAGCTTTTTCTGTGGTATTGAAGAAATACTTTAAGTGTCCTTTAAATAAAAAAGAATACAAATTTGCTCACCAAAAGAATCTGATCTGTGACTCAAAACCTGTAATGTGATCCGAACCATGACATTTGTAATCTGTTGCACCCCTATAGTCTTGACTTGTTAATGAAGAAAAATACTTTCCAAACAAGTTAATTGAGTTGAAAATGATTCATGGGCACCAAAACAGCATATTAAATGATTTCTGAAGAATCATGTGACACTGTAGACTGGAGTAATGACTGCTGACAATTCACCTTTGCCATCACAGGAATAAATTATAATTTAAAATATAATGTAAAATATATTTTAAATTTTAATATTTCACAATATTATAGCTTTCACTGTCTTTTTAATCAAATAAATGCTGCCTTGGTGAAAAAAATGTTATCAACCCCAAACATTTGAACAGGAGTGTACATACTTGTTTTTAATAAAAGCATTATGGGTATAGGTATAAAATGCATTGCATTCATAATTGCCACATTACCTTTCTTGGTGAAAAACTCCTTGGAATATTTTCCAGTCAATATGAGTTTGCGTGGGACGGCCCCCAGCAGTTCAATGATCAAAGCAATGTGGTCTACCATCACACACAGAGAGTGTCGAGCAGGGAGGGGGTGGTGAGATAGAGGGGAGGACCACACATTGGACAACTTGATCAGATAGTGTTAATACAGTCATTCACCCATCCTGAGAGCAGAGAGACGAGAGGGAAAACAAGGAGACGCAACCATGTCCTGACAGCACAGACGGCAGTCACATAGTGATCTATTTTCACATCAGAGGTTCAGATGAAAGATTTCATGAAGAATTGGACTTGTGTAATGCAGAAGTGTTTTTGAGATTCTCCTGCCTCTGGTGGAGCTTCAAGCTAATTCAGTCATGCTGCAATTCAGTGGCTTTGAAGCTACAACAATTCATCTATTGTGATTAGGGCTGCCTCCGACTCGTAAGAAAGCATTCTTGTGAACAACTGGACATTTGCTGAAGATTTGAGCAAAACCTTCGGAAAAATGTTTTCAAAAAAAGTGTGACATGGCTGTGCTGTCAATGGAGCTGCTGGATCTCCTCTTTTCCCTTCAAATCCCTGACTGACAGGCGTACCTTTACAGCTGAAATATTCCTGTGAAAATTTCCCACTCAGAGCATAGTGGCGGGGGATATGCCCCAAAAGCTCAATAATCAGAGCTAGGTGGTCTGAGAGAGAGAGAGAGAGAGAGAGAGAGAGAGAGAGAGGGGAAAGACAGAGACAGAAAGAGAACATGATCATGGAATGGGGAAAGCAGAAAGAACATGGAGAGGATCCAAAAAGAAAAAAGGACAAACTCAAGGCAAATGACAGTGGGCCAGAATGAGAAATTACAAGCTGAACAGGGTGTTTTACATCAGTGTCTCCAGTCAGCATATACATATTTGATTCAGATGGAAATCCAGTTATATTTTTGCATTATGACCACTAAACCTTTGGGACACACCAACTATAAAGGGAACATTAAATATTACAATTCAGGTTAATACCACAGAACCGACAAAAAAAGATGACTGACTGACAGACAGAGACTAATTGTCGACCAATATGGATTTTTTTTTGATGGCAGGTACAGATAAATAAAATTTTAATTTTTTTAATTTTAAATTTTAATTTAGATAAAAGTAGATAATTTATTTATTTATTTATATATATATATATATATATATATATATATATACATATATATATATATATATATATATATATATACATATATATATACATATATATATATATATATATATATATATATATACATATATATATATATATATATATATATATACATATATACATATATATATATATATATATATACATATACATATATATATATATATATATATATATATATATTAGACCTTTGAATTTAATTTGAACTTTTTATATCATTCAACTTATAAAATATAGAAAAATAATAATTGTAAATGCTATTATAAAGACTAAACAATATAATAAATACATAAAAAACCCAACCCGACCACAGAGGCATGACTTGAAGGACACGAAGGATGGGATGGTGACAAAAAAAAAACATGGGACTCACAGACAGGCAATGTTCTCTATGCCAATAGGAAAATTCAATAGCTACCTTCCTCTTTGAGATGACTTAAACTGGAAGTAGTGTGATCTAATTCTGCTCACTCCATATTTAGGAAAATGACATCAGGTTATTCCAATGCAATGTGGTGTACCACAAGAGTCAGAACACAGCATGTTCTAAGCAGGAGCATAATGAATCATTACTGGTTTATAGCGGTCTCTCCAGTTTGACTTCTTGTCTGACCAGATTCTGCTAAATAACTTGCAGATATACAAATACAGTAAATTTAAGCACCACAATGCACAGTTTACAACCAGATGCTTAATCTATGGAACCTTTATACTTGTCAAATGCCATGCAATGATTCGCCTTTTAAATCAATAGAATAATCTGAAATTTTACTTGATAAGTAATGAGTAAATATAAAACCATCACATAGTGGCTCAAAACATGCCAATTCTGATCATGACTAACATAACTCCCAAATAATCTGTTAAAACAGCATTTACACTCCAGTGTAAACACAATTAGATCACAGATGACAAAATGCCTTAGAAACTGATAACACAGCTTGACTGACTGGTAATAAATTAGGTTTTAAGTTTACAAATTCTTCCTACACGCAATCAGTTTCTAAGGCATGCAAACTATGCATCTGTCTGTTTTTAGTCCATTTAGTTACAGAATCAACTAAGAATAAAAGACTAGGAGGAACAAAGAAACATGGGTCAATGAAAGAGTCAGAAGTAGTGGGCGAAAGGTGGAGGAGGAAGTGAATATGAAGAGGAAGTTTATAGAAGAGATAGGGTCTCCATGTGTTTTAACAGCAGGCTCTGATTGTTAGCAGGGAAATAACCACAGGATTACAAAACTCTTAAAGCACTGACATTTCACTACATATTAGAATTAAAGAAAAACAACATACACATATTAGAAATAAAGAAAACAACATACAATAAATAATTAATTAGGTATTTCAATTTAACTACATAGTGTCTGTAGTGAGATATTAATATGGCAATGTAAATTGTCAGTGACATTAAAACTGAAATCATTAGGTATTTCCTTTACTGTAGGTATGTACATGCATCTGTAATCCGGATGAATAATCTCTGTACCATCTTTCCTCAAATGTAATGCATGAAACATTCCGCATTTTTGTAATTTAGGCAGAGACAAAATATTGCATTACCTTCATCTCTGGAGTAATCTTCACCAGAGTGGGGCTCAAACAAATAATCACCAGTGGCCAATTCAAATGCCTGAAAAGAGAAAAAGTATCCGATATCAGGTCTGAATCATTACCAATTTGATTTACCTGATCTCACAACGGTGCCTGTCGATTTATGTACAGCAGTTCAGAGTATGAAAAGACAATGCAGAAAAGCTGAGTAGATTTGGCGGAAAACAAAACTTGAAATGCACTATAGCATCAATAAATATAGCCTTCGTGCTTTTTTAAATGTGGAACTAGCCACAGCTAGACAGACCTTTTTCTCATACCTCATAAACAGTAACTTAAACAGCACTCTTTTTTGCTACTGTTGAGAGACTGACAAACAAACGGAAAAAAAAAAAAAAAACTTAACTTCTGATTCTGGCAAAATATCAGTGATGGTACTACTGAATCTCAGTGCTGCATTTGCCACTGTCGATCATAACATACTTCTACAGAGACTTGAAAACTGGGTCAGGCTTTCTGGGATGGTACTCAAATGGTTCAGGCCATACTCAGAAGGGAGAGGTTACTATGTGAATATAGAAGAGCATAAGTCCAAGTGAACGTCCATGACATGTGGGGTCCCACAAGGCTCAATTCTTGCACCGCTCTTGTTTAGCCTGTATATGCTCCCACTAAAGTCAAATAATGAGAGAGAACAAATTGGCTATATGCTGATGATACCCAGAATCTTAATCGCCAAATGACTACACTCCCATTGTACTGATGAAATTGTACATGTACTGATGAAATTAACAGTTGGATGTGCCAAGTCATTGCATTTGGAAACAAAGATGAAGTGCTCAAGGTGAATGCATACTTTCACTCTAGGGGTCTAACAACTAAAAATCAAGTCAGGAATCTTGGTGAGATTCTGGAGACAGACCTTAGTTTCAGTAGTCATGTCAAAGCAGTAACTAAATCAGCATACTATCATCTAAAAAACATTAGATGTTTTGTTTCCAGTCAAGACTTGGAGAAACTTGTTCATGCCTTTATCACAAGCAGAGTAGACTATTGTAATGGTCTCCTCACCGGCCTTCCAAAGAAGACCATTAGACAGCTGCAACTCATCCAGAATGCTGCTGCCAGAAATCTGAGTATATTACACCAGTCCTCAGGACACTGGCTTCCAGTTAAATTTAGAATTGATTTTAAAGTACTTTTACTTGTTTATAAATCACTCAATGACCTAGGACCAAAATACATAGCAGATATGTTTAATGAATATAAACCTAACACACCACTCAGATCATAACGGATCGAGTCAGTTAGAAATACCAAGGGTTCACACAAAACAAAGGGAGTCTGCTTCTAGTTATTATGCCACCCGCAGTTGGAGACAGCTTCCAGAAGATATCAAATATGCTAAAACATTACTCAGATTTAAAATGCAGACTCAAAACTCATCTGTTTAACTGCATTTATTGAATGAGCACTGTGCAATGTCCGAACTGATTGCACTCTATTTTATGTACAATCTTTTTCTATTCTTAATGGTTTCAAATTCATTTTTAACCTTTTAAATCCTTTTCAAAGGTTTTAAATTCCTTGTTTGATTGTTGTGATTTTTTTTTCTTCTCTTTTACGTAAAGCACTTTTAATTACCAATGTGTATTAAATGTGCTATATAAATAAACCTGCCTTGCCTAGAAGTAATGCAAATTTAACAAACTGATCAGATCATGTGTTGCTTCTCACCATGCAGGCTGTGCTCCATATGTCAGCGGGTGTGCTGTACCCCGATCCCAGCAGCACCTCCAGAGATCGGTACTGCCGGGTCTGAATGTCTTCAGTAAAGTGCTTGTGCTGAAAAGCAGAAAAATCATAGCAATACTCAGCTCTGGACAAAGTCAGATTATTCAATTTATTAAAAGATGAAATCAACTTCTAGATTTAATAAACGTCTGTGCACCATTTATCAGTCCACCAAATAAACTTACACTAACATTCAACCCA
This sequence comes from Carassius carassius, assembly GCF_963082965.1. Taxonomy (NCBI): domain Eukaryota; kingdom Metazoa; phylum Chordata; class Actinopteri; order Cypriniformes; family Cyprinidae; genus Carassius; species Carassius carassius. The sequence goes on from NC_081775.1 coordinate 19,867,699, forward strand.
TGGGTGCTGGTAAGATTGTTTTAAGGTTTTGATATATATACATATATATACATACATACATACATATATATATATATATATATATATATATATATATATATATATATATATGATACAATTATATATACAGTAAAACCAGTAATATTGTGAAATATTACGATTTCAAATAACTTTATTTTATTCCTGTGATGGCTAAACATAATTTTCATCATTCATTACTCATATTACTTTAGTATTAGGTATTCCTTCAAAAATCTTTCTTATTTGCGTTTTACAGATAAATGACTACAATTAAGATTCTTACCACCCAGCAGGCATTGCCAAGGTCAGCAATCTTGACCTTGATTTTGTCTGCATTAATTGGCTCCAGTGGATTGACCAATAGGCTTCCAGATGACAACTTATCTGGAAGAGGAAGAAAAAGCTCAACAAAAACAGACATGTGGTCACTATAAACTTTCATTGTAAAATTACTCAAAAATTCTGTGTTTACCTGAAAATAATAGAATTGCAGTTTAGAAACGACACGAGGATAAACAAATAATGACACTTTTTACATTTTTTATGTGAACTATCCCTTTAATGTAAAAATCCTATTAATTTTAATCCTCTTAAAAGCCATAGAAAATTCACTAACCGTCCTTTAGCTTATCCTTGTTCTGTTCCCTGGCTCTAGTTCTAGTCTTTTGCTGATCTTTCTCTCCGGGTGTCAGCTCTCCCTCCTCTGGCTGCTCTCGTCCTGAGGTGCCATTACTGTAGCAGGCCTGGTCCAGTTCAGGGGACTCTGCCCCATTGCAGTACTCGTACATGCTTTGAGCAGTGTCTTCTGGGCCTGTGTTTGCATTATGGTCGTCCTCCTGTTGCAGCTGGCCATGTCGCTGGTCTCCTTGATCATCCTCCTCAGGTTGTGTTTGACTGGAGTGCATACAGCCGTTACAGTTGACCTCAAGTGAAGCATCAGAGGTTAGTCTCTCTCTAGGCCCCACTGTTACACGAGATTCAGAGAAATAGAAATATGTTTGCGAAGTGTTAATAGCAGCTGATTTGTATGGAATCACAAATAATAGCAAATTCTAAACAACTTTAATTAACACTAGCACTATAAAATATTATTGATACAAATAGAAGCTAACTTATTGTGTCCTCAGTAGCAATGTCCTGCAGTGACGCTTGTCTGAGTGGGGCACAGGAGGGGGATTTGGGGGATTCTGGGTCATCCTCCTCTTCCTCTCTGCCTTCAGGCCCAATCTCCATTTCCTCCAAGTCCATAATGCACTTCTCCAGGAGCTCCGCTTGACGCTTCTGCTTCTTCTTTAGTTTCTTTTTTTTGTTTTTTGACATTTTTGGTGCCTGAGGAAGAGCAAGATGGGTAATCATCTTAATGCTAAAAAGCAAAAGCATTTTGTTGACAGCTGAAATATTCCAGGTTATTTGACAATTATGCATACACTACCATGCAAACACTTGTTTTTTTCCAAGATGTTTTTGAAACATGACTCTCAGTCTTAACACGGAAGCATTTATGTGGTTAAAAACAGTGATATTGAGAAATAATACTACTACTTAAAAGAGGCGTTTTCGATTTTAAAACATTTTCAAAAGTAATTAATTCTTATAATGGCAAAGTTGAATTTTCAGCAGCCTATACCCCAGTCTTCAGAGTCACAAGATTCTTCAGAAATAATTATAATATGCTCATTTGCTGCTCAAGAAAAATGTATTACTATAAATGCTGAAAACATGTAATGCTTTATATTTTTGTGGAAACTATGACATTTTTTGATTTGTTTTTTTGTATTCTTTGATGAACACTTTTTTTTTTATTTATTTAAATCATTTGTAACATTATAAATGCCTTCCTAGTCACGTGGGCAAAATATTAAGTTGCAAATACCCCAGAACATTCCTGGAATTGGGAACGACAGCTCAAGATTATATTCCGAGAACTACAGAAAGAATGATAATAACTGAATAGTTTTCTTCAGGACATTAAGGTTAATATAAGGTGATATAAATATAAGGTATTAAGGTGAAAATAAAACAATTAAATTTTTCAAAAATGAAAGGCATAAAAACATTTGCTAAAGAAGGAAAATATACCTGTTTAGGCGCTGGGGCAGTGCTCACTGGAAGATAAAGAACAACACAACAATTTTAAGAGAAGTATGCTAGAGGGTAAGAAAGCTAACCAACAAGTTGTATTAATGAGAGAATGTGGACTGGCTAAACAAAAACTAGTGGGGAAAAGTTGACATAATCATTCGAAACTGACTGAAGCCATGTAATAAGTATCCTTCATCATGAGTGAGTGAGTTAGCAGAGCTGCTGTACCTGCTGACCCAGATGGAGGGGGAGCACCAGCTTTCTGCCACTCAGTGGCTTCTGCAGCCAACCGCCTGATATACAGCTCATCCACATTCATGAGAATGTTCTCTGGTTTAATATCTGTGTGGATGATTTGACACTTGGTGTGCAGGTAATCCAGACCTTGAAGAACCTGAGAGATTTCAAAAACAGAGACAGAAATGTCATAATTACATTGTTAATATTATTAATGTTTTTTCACAGTTCTCTAAAACAGGTAATCCTGATTGCTTCTGATTCTAACTTTGTTTTTAAAAGAAGTCTCTTAAGCCAGTGTTATAATTTCCACGTCTGCGAGTCCGCTATGGTAGGCGTGACGGAAAAAATGTGATCGGAGAGTGTGTGTGGAGGCTCTGAGTGCACGACTGTGTGCCTTCCATTTTTTGTCAGTAGGTTTCAAAAGCACCATTGCACATGGCGAAGGCTGTTTGAAGAAGCCCATTGCTACTCGAACTAGTACAATCTGTCAATAAAACAATATAAAGACAGCCAGATGTGCAATAATTCTGGGCTATTTTTTGTCCTCATGTATATTGCAAAGCGGACCATCAGCATACGTTTTCGGTAGTATAAATACAAATAGTCAGTGCTGTCCACGTACGGGTCCAGATTGCTCATGCGGAAAGTATAAGACAGGCTTTATGCTCACTAAGGCTGCATTTATTTGATTAAAAATACAGCAAAACAGTACTATTTTGAAATATTACCACAATTTAAAAGAACTTATTCTTTTAACCTGTTAACTGTCACCCCGTCCTGTATACGGGACGCCTACGTTGACTATACTATATTACAATCAAATCTAATCTAATCTTGACAAACTATATATCGTTGGAATGGTCTAAGACTCCCAAATATATATTTTACCAATATTTTTTGTTAAAAATTATATAGGAAAAGTAATAGATTAATTTATGACAAGAGTGCACCCTCAGAAATCTACATTACAAAAGGAGTTTTGACCTTTGTTTAAAAAAAAAACTTCCTCGTTGCCTTTTTCTCTATCACATTTTAGAAATCATCAGAAGTTATATATCACTTGAAAACATAAAATCTCAAAATTTATCCTTTAAAACCCATTTTAAAATCAGACATTGCATTACCATGTAAATGGCACATCAAAATCATGTTACAAAATGTTTTCAGTCATGAATTATAAAAATTTAGGCTTGTATCATGCACATTCAAGTCTATCTTCAAAAACGTGAGTGACAGTTAACAGGTTAAGAACTTAAGACTTTTTTGACAGTCATGTACATCATCCCTTATAAACATGTCTGTTCTCATGGTTTTATTAAAAAAAAAAAAAGATGATGTGATAGATGTGACAGAAACTAAACATGCTTTTGTTATCAAATCATTCTGAATTTTTAATACAACAAAAATGTTCAGCAAGACTGTAAACCCAAAATAAATTATCTGTAACTGATCCACTGAATCCAGGACAGCAGTTAATTAGTCAAACCATAATTACGTGAACACCGATCTGGTTTTGCGGTGACGAGCTGTGTTACCTGTCGAATGATGCTCTTGACACAGGGCAGAGGTAAGCCTTGATAGTTGGACTTGATAATCCATTTAAGCAAGTGGTGTCCTAAAACCTCAAACACCATGCAGACATCTGAAAGGTCAAGTAAAGGTTCAACGCTTTTAAAACAGAAAAAGCTGTTGATAGAAATAAGTGTAGAAGTTCTAACAAACATGAAAACCATAATACCAGGATAGCTTCTCTCAGTATAATCACTACAACGCAACAACTGTTTCAATGTGCCTTTGTAAAAGAATTTGGGGTATCTTAAAATAGCATGGGACACCTGCTTGAAGACTTCTTAACCCATTTTCTTTCTCACACACAGACACACTTAACATTCTTCATATTCAAGGATACGAGTCCCATTGACCCCTGAGATCTTGAAGTCATCCAGTAGCTGCACAACCATCTCTCTGTTCGGATCATCAGGGTCTGTATTTCTGACCTGGAAACAAAACAAAACAATATAATATCAATAATATCTGGATTTAGATTCAAATTAATTAAAATAACTGATTAAAAATTATTAGGATTCGATTAGAATTAGTCTACATTTCACTGTTTCATTGTTTTTGCCTTTTCTTTTTCTGAAATGATTATTTAAAGCGTTTAATTTTTAGTGGTTTCTTGATACTTACAGATCTGAGTAGCTTTATTTCATCCAGAGCTGTTTCAGTGTAATGCTCTGCACTCTTTACCACCTTCATTGCAACAAACCGCTTCCCTCTGCAGAGAAGGAAAGAATGAAGAGGAAAAACTGTATAATGCACATGTGATTCTAGCATATTATAGTGTTGTGTTATTCAAAATGACAAAGCTCTTACTGGATGTCCCAGGCCAGCCACACAGTGGAGAAATGCCCCCATCCCAGCTTCCGGATCACATGGTATTTACTATTGAATAGGTCCCCTATTTTCACATGGTGATATCCTCCTAACCAAAGAAGAACAGCAATTCAGACAGCTCATCGATTGTCCTTTAGGGCTGGTTTGATTGTCATTTTGTTAGGGACTGATTTTAAGCAATCAATTTAAAGGATGTTTAAACCAAAAATATAAATTTTTATACACTTCCCTTTTAAAATCACATAGATATTTGAAACATACAGTGATAGGGGTATAAACAGAGGATGATGACATTCCTGTATTTACAGTACAAAATATCCATTACTTTTGCAGTTTACAGTAGTTATGTGTAGCACTTCTAAGAAGAAATTGTAGCTTCATCAACAGAAAAAACAACAACTGTGAAACAAGGAAGTGCTTCTAGTCCTTTTAGTTTTCTCAGACTGAGCTTGTCATTTCAGCAATTTTAAGTCTAGTCTATAATAATCAAGCTGTAACTTCTGCTGTCAAAAATAACTTCTAGAGCTTTGTCTCCAACCTTTGCAATAGTCATTAGGATCTTCTTGCTCTTCATCATCAGAGCCGAGGATTTCCTCATCGGGCTCCTGTATCTGGGTCTCTGTAGGGGGCTGCTGTAGTGATGCCCCGCGTGGAGGATGTGCTGGCCTGAGGGATGACAGTACATTTCATTTAGGTCAATGGACACACATTAAAGTATAGTCTATATAGGGCGGTCCTCTAACAGTATAAACACTCACAGAGCCAAACATCTTACATAATTCTCTTTGATGCTGATTTCACATAATATTTTCTGACAACCGTCTCATGCGATTGAGATTTTTCACACGCTACAGTCACATAGACTAAATTTTACTACATAAAAACACCTTCAATGAGCTCACAGAATAACCAAACTCGACTGACCTGAATAAAGCAGCTAATAATCTTAGAATAAATGAAACCGATGTTGCAATTATAACTAAAATTTTGGTATCCTGATTTGTAAAAAATTGGCATTGTTGGTTCCAAGAAACTTTCCATTCCACAAAATGTTCTTTATAGTGAAAAAAATGGGGGGGTTTTTTAGATCATTCAAATATTCTTTACACTAAAAAAAAAGATTCTTTTAATAACTTTTGAACTGAGAGGTCGATTGGGGAACCAAAAATTATTAATCTATGGCCAAATCTCCTTTTGGTACCATATGTATTAAGAGTGTAAATAAACTTGACATGTTAAAAAATAAATAAAACAAAATGTAAAAATCTTTTTTTAAACTTCATCTGAATTTAAATTAAAAAAAAAAACACAATGTGCACACAGCTAGTGTTTCGGTTTCTACCGCATAAGACCCTTTGTTAAATACAATGCTGACAAATAAAAAAGAAAAGTTTCAATGCATTTCACAGACTGCATGTATGCATGCTTGGTTTAACTAATGCAAGAAAAACACCTGTGTCTTACATCACAAAAACTAAGTGAAAGAAAGTGCAACTTGATACTCTGCATGCCAAAAAGATAACTTAATTTACAGAAATGTTAAGAGATATTATCAAATGAACATGGTTCAACAACTAAAACTTAATAATCAGAGTAAACTCAAGATAACTCATTCTGTACACATCAAAACAGTGGCACCTAACAGAGACAGCATTTAACATCCTTCTTAGCAACTTCCAGAACATCATAAATAAAAGCCAACAGACAGAATCCCATATTATGATTCCTTACCCAGAAAACAGTTTAACTATGCACAACCCAGTATACATTTAGGCAGTCCTTCTTAGGTCTAGTCTAACACTGTCATTTTGTTAATTAAAACGAACACCCAAATAAATAGAAACTAGCAAGAAAAAAAAACCAAGAGAATAAAGCACAAACTCACTTCTTGGTCGACTTCTTGGCTTTGGCCCTTTTCTTCCTCGCCTGAAGTGCCAGAACTGGTGTGACAAATGAAGTGCAACATACGACAATGAAACTATTAATTTAAGAAAATACCACTTAAACTCAGTTATTCAAAAACAGCCAAACATAGCCTGAAATAATACAGGACACACACATACCGGAGATAGTAATCTTATGTAATGCACATAAACAATACACAGCTGGGTGTTTACAATAGTGTGACAGGAACTGAGCCCTTTACATGAGTGCAGACGTGGCTCTTTAATAACATGCATTTTTCATCTGTTTTTATAACGCCAAAAACGAGGCTGTAGGAAATGAATTCCTGAAGTTTCCACGACAGCAAAGAGGAAAGCAGACGATTTCCACTCTCATCCAGCTGATACGTGCACGCGCCTACTCATAAGATTAACGTCTAACATTATCTATCAAAAGAAAAGCGAAATCGCTTAAAGTGAAGACGATACAAACCGACAGTAAAACATGCCTCTGGGGCGTGATGAAAGTAAATTTAGATCACTTCATCTGCAGACTGACTGGCTACATGCTAACGCTAAAGACACCAGCCCATGCGTCCCAGTACAAGGCAAAATGTGCCTTTATGCTTTAATATTACACTACTCGTTTGAGTCAGAACGTACGTTAGTCACCTTGCCTAATGTATAAACGTTATAGCTTCAAAACAGGCAAATAATAAAGTCAAAGAAGAGATTACCTTTTCTCTCCATGTTGGCCCCTTATTTGGCGGCTTGGCTGGCCCTGCGCATGCGCGCACCTGCGGGCACGCGCGACTTGACTTGCGCGTTCACAGTGCAAAATGTCATATATTTTTTCTTTTTTCGTCACAGCACATTTTTAAAATGTATGTGCTTTTCGCAATTATTCATCGAAAGGTGTGACAGAAATAGCCAGACGATCGCATCTTAACACGAAAACAAAGAATGCGTCATGGTAGCCATAGTTACAGCGGTTACTATTGTAAATTATGTTTTCTGTGGTAATTTTTTTTATAAGAGATTAAAGAAATTCTTGAAGGCGCATTGGTCATAAAATACATTTTTAAATGAAATCCAGACCTAGGGTGGAGAAGGTCAATGACCTCACTCTCTATTGATAAACATAAAACGATCAAAACAAAGAAGCAGAAGTTTCAGAAAAATATCGGCCTTTATTTTCCGTAAACAATGGTGTGTTTGATTCATTGTGTTCTATGTCAGGTGTTTTTCAGGTTAATAAATACCACCTCAACAGTATATAAATATTTTACTCTACTTTCATATTTGAACATTCAATTAATAGCATTTTAAAAACAGCTATTGGAGGCATTATCATGTCGCATACAGTTCATAGTAGTAACCTCAGACAGAAAGACAAACAGACACTTTCCCTCCCTAGGAAACACACACAAACAATGTGAAAAAGATCAGTAATAAAACCGCTACAGATTCGAAAAGGTTTATAGAACGTATATTTACAATCAGCCTAAATGTATCACCAATACCCAATGCAACAATTTACATTTCTCATCCTAGCTCTATCAAAGTACACGCCAATAAATCCCATCTTTATGAAAACTGATTAAGGAGCAACATACTTTCATTCTTTAAATACAATGCTCATTATATCATTGGAAAAATATATGAACAGAAACTAAATGAACAATGTTTTCTGAACATTTTAAAAGTACTGCAAATGTAATGCACTGTACACAAAGAACATTATGACAGCACAACTAAGACATTTCAGGGAGATGTTACATTTACAAATGGATTAGCATGAATAAAATTGTTGACAGTATTACTATCAGAATCTTTTGAAGAGATTCTATGTGTGAAATAAGGATTTTCCATGACATCTATTCCTTCTGTCTGGCCCAGCAGACATCATAAAAAAGAAAAGAAACAGTCAAACAACCTACTGCCTGGCTGATTACAATACTGCAAAATGACAGCATTTACTCTAAAAGTAGTACAGTTGGTTTGATTGCCATCCAGAAGAGAAGGTCAAGATTCCATTTCATCTCCTTCAAAGACTGGCGGCTCAAAACTTATCACCTCTTCATATGTCTGACCTGAACAGGAACAGAAACCAACATTTAAGGTTGTGACTGCAATATAAATTAAAACATAAATCTAGATTATCCGAACTGATACATATTTATATTAGATGAAAAACAACTTTACAAATAGAAATAGTGCCTAGGCTACTGTCGAAGCAATAAAAATACTGATATTAATAAAACCTAAAATGATCTAAAACAAAAATGAAAATACCTCAATATTAACTCAATGCCTCAAGTGAACAAACCTGCTAAAATTGCTTACTAAAATTGCTTAAAGCACTTTTTCTTATAAATGGAGCAAAAACTTTTGACTCACGTTTCCACTCTTCAATATCAAGCTCTTGGCTCTCAAAGCTCTGGTCGAAAGGCTCTGCCTCGGGTTCATCATCTGGGTCATGGTACTGAGCAAAGTACGGGTGAGCTAGAGCCTCCGCTGCCGTGATGCGCTTATCCGTGTCCAAGACCAGCATCTTTTCTAGAAGGTCCACAGCTAAAACAAAAATAATTAAATATTTAATCAAAAACAAATACCTTCAGCTTTTTTTCTCTAAATATTTCATTGCTCTGTTTGTGTACACTTACACTAAATATACCAACACTCTATTTGCACATGCACAACCATTAAAAATAATTTTGTTAGGGTTTTTTTTGGTATTCAGCAAGGATGCATTACATTTATCAAATGTGACAGTAAGGACAATTAGAATGTTTCAAATTCTGTTTTCTGAACTTTCTGTTCATCAAGAACAGAAACATGTATCACTACATGTATCACTTTTTCCACAAAAATAATAAGCAGCACATCTGCCACTTTTACCTAGTGGATTAGCTCCGATAAACACGTCAGCAAAACTCCTCTTGGGCATCTGAGGAAGTGAGTTGATGTAAGTACGAGCCTGTGGAAATAACCAGGTGAACCATGAGCAGTCAGGTAATGAAATAACATTGATTACAGTCATCATCAAGGTAGTAGCTATACTCATTTAAAGTTAATTATTAATATTACAATTCTTGACTTGATCACCATGACAACTGCTTGTGTTTCGCACATTGCTAACCCTGTGAATCATAACATTGTGGTGTTAGTATGCAGTGCTATTTGAATAATGCAGCAAACACACAGCTTCAGAAGGGAGAGGGGTCTGTGATGTGCTGGTGATGACAGACAGTGATTTCAGCTCGCATGGATCAGTGAATAACTGCATGACAGCTCAGCCGCAAGCAGTGAGCAAAGGAGAAAGTGGAGAAGATAAAGGAACTCTATTGGGTTGCCTTTATTACCACTATTACTTTTGCTTGTATTCTTCAAATAAAATAATGGTTTAACTGGACTTGAAAAATGTTCTAATGAATATTCTATCAGCTTGCTCTGTTCCCCTAATCTGATTGGCTGAGTGCGTTTTCAGTCCAACATCACTATTTGTATGTTTGGAAGTGGAGTGATTATAGAAAGCATGGCTGTGCTTATCTGGGACATACAAAATTCTCTCTTGATCGTGGGATATCGCTTTATTATATGTTAATAGTACTTTTTAAATACTTCTTAATGCAGTCCCTATTTCCAAAATGAGGTCTGCTAATTAAAGGGCATGATGGGTATTCTGCAAACAAGGGGCTGGGCAACATCGAGCTCACCTCATGGCTAGGCATCCTGCTTATTAGAGAGGCAGGCGGAGTTCCTGTAAGTCGCATTATCTGTTGAAGCTGGTTTATATCTTTGAAGGCTGGGTCAAGGAGCTCACGGTCAACAAGTTTAGTAAAAATGCTAATTTGTCAAATGCTATGTAGACATTATATATTGTGTTTCTCCACTGCTCTAAGGAGAGAAACATGATCAAAGAAGGAGAGAGCAGAAATTGGCATGCAAAATGTGTTCATATACAGCAGAGAAGCATGTCATGCTTGAGAGATTTTGAAAGGATTCAAATCAGTTTAGAAATACATCAGCAGAGCAAGAAGACAAAACTCAGGCTTGTTATTTTCAGAATGATTCAGTCCCAAACAGAACCTCAAATCAGTCTTTTATCTAAAAGTGAAGCCAAAAGGTCAACGTTTAGTTAGAGAACACTGGAGAAGCATACTTTTCAATTAGCGACAACCAACACACATTCCCTGTAGGAAAATCCAGCTTATAGTGTTAACTGTATTTTGATTTCTCACTGGTCCAAGCAGATCATTAGCTGGTCATCCAGCCAACATGTCTCAAAAACTAGCTTTCTCACTTTAAGATCTGGTAACTAGTCTTGTAGATGGTCTTTTTTTTAATGGGGGGGAGGGGTCAGTATTTATTTACTTATTTAAGAAATGAGTACTTTTATTCAGAAATTATTCATAAAATGACACATATACATATATATATAAAATAGTACAAAATTATTATTGCAATAAATACTGTTCTTTTGAACTTCCTATTCAAAGAATCTTCATCCAGCCTGGACCAGAGAAAAGCTATTACAGCTGCAAGCTTCAAATGGATTTTCCACTTTGAAAATCAACACAGACAGGTGCTTTTAGCAAGTACACACTTCCTAAATATATCAAACTCACAGACTCAGATGAAATTTTCATTAACAGCTCAGGACCTGGAGTTCCAACCAGAAGCATAATAAGCTTCAACTGATCGATGTCTAATAAAGTGAGATGAAGGAAAACTAGTGTGGCCACAGGCAACAAAAACAAAGCTGGAAACGCTTATTCTGCTTTCCTGTGTACTTAAAGAACAGGAAAGCATAGACGCTTCAGTCACATCTGTGGAAAGACGAGCAAGCTGAATATTATCAGCCTGCCCAGCAAAAGCAAGACAGAAGAAGCTGCACAGGTGCGCTTTTGACTGTAAGAGGGGGAAAATATTTGGCAAGTATTTCTGTTCCCAGATGCATTTAGAGTGGCAGCCGTTCAAGATACAGTGTGTCAAATATGCAAAGCCAGAGGCGAAAACACACTGCAAAAGCCGAAACCTGAAAACATTTGTCATTGGAAATTAGAATTGAGAAAGAGGCATGTAATTTCCTGCAGGGCAGTTTATTGCATTCTCATAATGATGGATGATATATCCTTCCAATCACTGTTGTGTCTTGGGCCGCAGCTTTAGTTTAAAGGCAGAGCTTAAGCAGAAAGGACAAAAGTTCAGTTTAAGACAAGAGCTTCTGCCGTAGCACAAATACACACTGCAAGGACAAAACAAAAAAATTGGGAGAAACATAGAAAACAAATTATAATGTGGTGTTGAAAAAACATTTATCCATAATTTGTATACATTAAATCAGCATGAGAGCTAATGCGCACTTAAAAGTACTAAATCACGCATTGGAGCCATGGTGCAATTTACAGAGAATTCTTTGCAGGTCAGCGAGGGGGGAAATGAGAGGAAAAGGATACGATCTGTGCCAGGAAACAGAGTCCTGCCTGTCAACAGCTCAGCCATGATGCAGCCCACTGACCAAATGTCCACTGAAAAGAAATCAAGAAACAACATTACTGGAGAGGCAGCAAGCACATGTTCACTCTCTTGTGTCCTGACCCAGTTATGACGCATAGAGCTGTACAAATGGCACGGATCAACAGCCACAATCCTCATTTAGGCAGAACCATCAAGATTTGGCCAGTCAGTTTGCTTGGTATTTGTCATAACTACACTCCCACTCAAGCATTTGGGGTCAGTAAAATTATTTTTAATCTTGCTTCTTTTAGCAAGGATGAATGACAGTGAAGACATTTACATTATAGAAATGTAAATTATATTTCAAATAAATGCTGTTCTTTAACATTTATATTTAAAGAAACCTAAAAAAATGCATTAAGCAGCATAACTGTTTTCAACATTGATATTATAGAAAAAATATTTCTTGAGCACCAAATCAGCATTTTAGAATGACTTCTGAAGGATCATGTGACAATGGAGTCTGGAGTAATGCCTGTTGAAAATTCAGCTTTAATAATTGCATTTAAAAATATACTTGTGCATAAGAGATCGACACCGATTTTGAAAAGCAGTTTTCTCCACTGATTCAAAATGAGTTGAATTGTATTGCATCAGATGTGGGTGTAGCTGTGTTACCTGTCATGTTGTAGTGCATCCAGTTAAGCATGATCTCTGGAGCACGGTACCACCTTGTGGCCACATACCCTGTCATCTCATCATCTGTGTGTCGAGCCAGACCGAAGTCAAGGATCTGATATACAAAAAAGAGAGGCGGCGGCTATTTATGTTTACAGGCAAGCAAAAGTATAACTAAAATAATAATAATAAAAAAAAGACACTCACCTTAAGTTCACAGTCTTCATTTACTGCCAGATTACTGGGTTTCAAATCCTAAGAAACAATTAGTTTACAGTTTCTTTATACCACAACAACCAACTGTTTTAAATGAATATTTGCATCAATTTATGAATTACATGTATAGATTAAATTTCAAGTTCATTAAAACAAATAAAACTGTATATTTTTAAAAAGCAATGTGTGAACACATTGAATTAAACGAATACATTTTAAAACAAAAACATTATCTGAGCTGTAATGCTGTCAAAATCTTTTAAATTACCTATGTTACTTCTGTGGAGCAGAAACTAATTAAAAAAAATGAAATCACAATTATCTTCTGTGGTAATCGACAGTGAAAATAACACATACTATTCCTTTAAGACAGAACTAATTTCTAGCAATTTCTAGCTTTAGTCTTTGCACAACAGCAGGCCTGAGCATGCAGCAATGGTGATGCCAGGGAGAATTTGCTCCACACGGCAACAAACACAACATTTTTTAAGGTGGAAAAAGCCTGCAGGCCATTTCTTAAATGCCTGAGCGAACACTTACCCTGTGAATTATATCAGCCGAATGGATGTACTGGTAAAATTAAAAGAAAAATAGGGGGGAAAAGGCTAAGTTAAGTGAGAGAATCAAGTTCCAGATTAAGTCTTATTTACATTAGATTTAAGAGCTTCCTGTTTGTGTTTGTTACAGGATTGAAAATGTGCAGTTTCACCTTAAGCCCTCGCAGGATCTGGTAAATAAGGAACTGAACATGATCATCGGTCAGCTTCTGACACTTCACAATATTGTTCAGGTCAGCACCCATTAGATGAGTCACCAGGTACCTGCCAAACAGAACACAGGAATGTTAGTCTCCTGCCAACTGTTGAACCTGGTGTTGGGAGTGACAGCATAGACTGAAAGGTAGGGAACATTTAGTTCTGTTAATAATCTTGTTTTTCTTGAAGGCCGACTGTGCTTCCAAAGTGAAGCAACAACTTGACACAAATGTTGGCCATGGAGGAATTTCTAACTACGGTCAACATCAAGATGTGCGACTGGATCAGTTTTCATGTAAATATCCAAGGGTAGCTGCTCACACATATTTTAATGATTATTTTGTGACTGCGAGAGAAGAAACAGGAAACCACAGGGAGAAACTAGAGCTGTGCTGATACAATCATATAATCAATATTTCACAATACTGCTTTCCTTACAATAGTGATTAAATACTTTATATTTATTATTTATTGATATGGGCAGTAATATAATGACCTTCTAAATAAAATTACACGACCATTACAGTTTGAGGCCAGCGATATTTTTTGTTTAAATAAACGATTGCTTTCATTTATCAAGGATGCACTAAAATGAGCAACAGTGATAGTAAAAACTTTCACTTTGTTAAATTATTATTTCTTAAGGATCACGTGACGCTAGCAACTGGAGTAACAGCTGCTGAAAATTCAGTTTGCCATCACAGGAATAAATAACATTTTAAAATAGGTTATAGGGCTGCAACAACTAATCAATAAAATCGATTATTATCGATAATGAAAATCATAGACAACGATTCTGATTATCGATTAGTCGGGTCTGCCCACAGTGTACATACAACTTCAGCCGGTCACATCAATTTATCTACAATTATTGGAGGAAACCAAATGAGCTCCTGCTGGAAACAGACATGGTCCAAGCTGCCCAAAACAAGATTAATCTTTATTTTAAGCTTCAAGCTGATGCATTAGCGTAATGGCTTGCACTGTTAGTCGCTTTTACAGATATGTGTGTGCATAATCGGAACAAAAAAAACTGTGTTAACGGTCATATCCTTATCAGTAAATGTCACAAATTCATGTCAGCCTTTCCAATTTTGCATAAAGGCGCGCACTGACTGCATTAAGTTCAAATCTTACAGAAAGAGGGCAGCGTGCGCGTTAAACAGACAGAACACAGAGGCGTGGGAGACAAACAGAACAAAACATTAGTTGTGCTGAAATATCTGTTGTTTAACATTTATATTTAGGTTTAAAAGTCAACATGCAGAGTAGAAACTGTGAAGGGACAGCAGCATGTAATTGTCTGAATATAAATATCAGACACTTTTATTGAATAAAGAAATTACAATAAGAGGAGACTGACTGTAATCAAAGTTGACGCGACGCGTGTTCCTGCATCGCATTACTGTGATTTTATTCGTCTTTGTTATCTTTATTATTGTAATTTTGGATCTAGAGATTTAAACTGTATTCACTGTGTAGCCTACTGTGATTAACAAATTTATTTTAAAAATGTAAGGATTGTGCCACTGCTGCTCTTAACTTACAGTATGGGTAATTAAAAGAAATAACTTTTTAGCTTTCTGTATTGGTTAGACCTCCTATATGCATAAGCTTTTTAGTAATAATAGTAAGCTATTTTTAATGCTATAATATAATTATTGCTGTTATATGTGAAAGGCAAAAATTGTTGTCAAGTGATTTATTTATTTTGTTTTTTTATTTATTTATTTATTTTGTTCAGCTCAGCTTGTCTAACAGACATTTCTTCCTGGATGATGGACCATCACCTTCAACTCAACCTTAACTCAAAGACAGAACTGCTTGTGATTCCAGCAAACCCATCGTTTCATCACATCAAGTTAGGCACATCAACCATAACTCCTTCAAAAACAGCTAGAAGCCTTGGAGTTATGATTGATGATCAGCTGACTTTCTCAGACCACATTGCTAAAACTGTCCGATCCTGCAGATTTTCTTTATTCAACATTAAGAAGATCAAGCCCTTTCTTTCGGATCATGCTGCACAACTCCTTGTTCAAGCTCTTGTTCTGTCCAGGCTGGACTATTGCAATGCCCTCTTGGCAGGTCTTCCAGCCAATTCTATCAAACCTTTACAATTAATTCAGAACGCAGCAGCAAGATTAATTTTTAATGGGCCAAAAAGAATACACGTAACACCTCTGTTTATCAATTTGCACTGGCTTCCAATAGCTGCTCGTATAAAATTCAAGGCATTGATGTTTGCCTACAAAACTACCACTGGCTCTGCACCCATTTACCTAAATTTGTTACTTCAGACTTATGTGCCCTCTAGAAGCTTGCGTTCTGGAAGTGAACGTCGCTTGATTGTGCCATCCCAAAGAAGCACAGTCACTTTTACGGACTTTTAAATTAAATGTTCCCTCCTGGTGGAATGACCTCCCCAACTCAATCCGAGCAGCTGAGTCCTTAGCCATCTTCAAGAATCGGCTTAAAACACATCTCTTCCATCTTTATTTGACCCTCTAACTTTAACACTCACTATTCTTATTCTATTCTTAAAAAAATCTAACTACCTTTCTAATCTTTTTATATTCTATTTTCTTTTCATTTATTATGCAATTGTGTGTGTGTGTGTGTGTGTGTGTGTGTGTGTGTGTGTGTGTGTGTGTGTGTGTGTGTGTGTAAAGACCTCTAACTAGCTTGCTCTATTCTTTTTTTATTCTATCTGTTTTCTTTATATTATATAATTTAAAATCCCATGCTAGGTGTACTGTGTTAACCTAACTGAGACTTGTTATAGCACTTATATATCATTGCTCTTTTTGTTGTTTTTGATTGCTTCCACTGTCCTCATCTGTAAGTCGCTTTGGATAAAAGCGTCTGCTAAATGAATAAATGTAAATGTATTTTTATTTAGATACCCATTTTTGTTATTATGTGAATAAATACTATTTAGTTGTTTCAGACTGTTATTTGTCAAAAAATTACAACAACATTTTTTGAATTAAATTTCTTTGACATTCCTAAAATATGTGTGTTTTGTCTTATGACAGCATTAGTGTTTTTACAGTTTTTACTGTAAATAAATGCAGCCTTGGGCAGCATAACATTCAGCCAAAAAATATGTTTTAAATGGTTGTGCACATATAATAAATTAATAAATATATTATTACTTAAGAAAGACTGTTCTATTCAAGTGGTCCCTTAAAGGTAGAACTGAAAGAACAGATGCAAAGGTTAATTTAAATAAGTCCTTTGATTTTGCCAATGTGCAACTGTACTGACCATTGAACCTGGCTCACAGTATATTTAGACACATTAACAATCAGATTTTATTCTAGTCTTCAACCTATCAAACAAACACTTCATAGTAACCAACAGTATAGTCTAAATAAGCACTGACTCTTGGCAGGAGGGTGGAGCTACAGGTCAAACAGAGCCACTATGGTATGACACAGCAGAGCTTAAAATAAGCGCTACTTAATCCCAGAAACACTCTCCATCCAATAGACACACTCAGCATTAGAGATAATCAACAAATACATCCAACCCCCACAAAGATTTGGGGGTGGGGGGGGGGGGGCAGATCCGAGACAGTAAACAAACATACATCATTTCTACTTGGACAGACAGATGAAAAACTGAAGCAAAGTGCGGATGCCCTTCATCCATCATTGTGCGTCAGGTCTATTTTTGGCAGCAGAATCGATGCTAAATCACCACAGCATCTGGTTTTACAACCTGGCTGTATCCTTAGCATTCCCCACCAACCCACGGCTGCTAGGCTGGAGCCAGACAGCACAAAAAGCTCAGTCTCTGTGGAAACCTGAAGCTCCATAAAACCACGAGAGCCTGAAAACATGCTTCTAGTCATGTAACAAATAGTACAAGATAAATAATGCAGTATTCTGTATGAGAAATAAACGCTAAACACCTAGTGGTATATTAAGCTATACCAGCGGTTCTCAATTCCAGTCCTCGCGCCCCACTGCTCTGCACATTTTGTACGTTTCTCTTATTGCTTCAGACGTTTGTTCTATTTGAACATAAGTGCCCTGCGAAGTGGACATCACAGGATATTCCGCCACGATTCCAGTTCGAAGCGAACATATATGTTCCATTAAAATTTAAATTAGGGGTGCACCGAAATGTCGGTCGCCGAAAATTTCTGCCGAAAATGGCATTATCGTTTTCGGGCCAAAAAAAAAAATCAGGCCAAAATGTCAACCGAAAATGAATGTCAACCTCGCCCCTCCCATCTGTGCGCTAGCGCTTGGGTTTCACTCATGGTCAAGCTGTTATCAGCTTGCTCCCCTCCGTGCTCAAGCAGGTTTCACTCACGGTCGAGCTGTTTGCACGCGTCTGCAAAGATTAAGCATGTCAGCGGTATGGAAGTATTTTAAAGTTTCAGATGAGGACAACAAACTTGCAATATGTAACGTTTGTTCTGCAAAAGTCTCAAGAGGGGGTACAGTGCCAAATAACTTTTCGACAACAGGTTTGATACACCACCTGAAAACAAAAAGCTGAGCAACTTTTGTTCTTAAAGAGAAACCTGACACGTTTCCTTAAATAAACAGAAGTCAAATTTTCTGTTTATATAGTTACATTAAAATTTGCGTAGCACTGCACAACTGTGTTCCCTAAGGCTACATAGGCTTAAATGTTGTTTACAGTTTGAGTTTGGATTAAGTTCTATTGCTGTTTTTGCACTGTTGTTTTGCATTGTTTTGCACAAATTTAAAATGCAATTAAAATTTAAAAGGCCCACTGCCATTCTGTGATTTTTGTGTGCAGTTATTGAGATAATTGTGGATTGTTTTTTCCCCCACAAATGTTAAACTATTTTATTCAATGGATGAAAACTTAAAGAATAATATTATTTATTTATTGTTAAAAAATATTTTAGGTTTTGTTATGTAACTGTAAATGTTAATAAAAGTTTGATGATTATTCTATTGGTTTGTGATTTTTCATTTCAGATCCATTAAAAGTTAAGCAATACATTTTTAAAAGAAGCCATTTTCGGCTTCAGTTTCGGTTTTCGGCCAAGTGCATCCTAAATTTTCGGCCCAGAATTTTCATTTCGTTGCATCACTACTTTAAATCATAATTTATTCCTGTGATGGAAAAGCTGAATTTTCAGTCATTACTCCAGTATTCAGTGACACATTCTAAAATGCTGATCTGGCCCTTAAGAAATATTTATTATTATTATTATTATTATTATTATTAATAATTTGCTTAAGTTTTGTAAATAAATGTAAATACATTTTCTGGATTCTTTCAGGATTCTATACATTTTATTTGAAAAAAATGTTCTATAACATTATAAATGTCTTTACTGTCACTTTTAAATTATTTAAAGTGCCCTTGTTGAATAAAGGAATAATTTTACTGACCCCAAATGTTTGAGTGGACTATTTCCTCTAGTTTAATTAACACTTACATGAAGTCATATTCAAGAAAAAAAAAATCAATCAAGTCCAGTGAAAAGATCTCTTAGGGTGGAAGTAATTGTCTGACTCACACATCATTAAACTCCTCCAGGCTGGTGGCAGGTGTAAAAACATCCAGCAAGCCGATCACCTGCAAGCACAAAGTGCAAAGAACATGAATCAGGATAATTTAGTACAGCATGCAGTCTTGCATCAAGATTTAATTGCATAACTTGGCAAGGAAAATCTAAAATTAAGCGAATTAAGAATTCCCTGTATAACCCAACATGACAGTATTACTATGTTTTAATACCAGATTGATTCTGACAGACAAAATAATGGCTGGAAAATGTCAGAGGAGAGCTGCTCAGAATTTGCTGCCGTTATCAAGGATACAGTGAGAAAAATGATGTTCCAGAGCCCTTAGAGCAAACAAAAAGCTCAATGACAGGGTTTGATTTAAAGGTATAACAACCCACATTTCAAATTGAAAATCACTGGTATTTTACAGTAAAAAATGCAATAATTTACCTATTTTATTTTATGATTTCCAACAATAATTATTTACTGTGAATTATGTTGGGGACCCAACAGAAAAAAGGACTTTTGTCTTGTGCAGTAACTAGTTAACATCCTCTTAATTTAGAAATTCTAGTTTGCCAGCTCACTCGTGGTCATTGTGTTGCCCCATTGACCTTAAGCTTAGAAGACATACTGAAATTTCTGCAAATGAAAAACAAGGCTGTGAGGGATAGACTTTACAATGGCATGTGTGGCATATTTTTTCATTTTAAAAATTAAATTTGCCACTTCCCTGACCAGCTCGGTCTTCCTAATTAAGAAATTAATGGAAATCAGCAATAGATCTTCTTTTCTTGAGGAGAGAAAAACGTAAAAGTATATAATGACAGAATTTTAAATATTTGGATGAACTAAGCATTTAACCTGGGATTACCATACACCACTGTGCATATTAGCCTTGTCAGTTTGATCATTAATACCTGTGATCCAAACTCACATTCTCATGTTTCATATGCTTGAGTAGCCGCAATTCCCTGTAGGTTCGCTTGGCATGGATAATGGACTGAAACGGCCTTGACAGCTTCTTCACAGCGATCTTCAATCCGGTCTTTTCATCATATGCAGAGCTGAAACACACATGATTCAAACATGCCGTCACTTTGTTGCACAACTGAAACTCCAACATGCTACAACAGGACCAAGTTCAAGACAGTTGCAAGCAGGAGTCAGCATATGAAAGGCACTGAATACTTATTGCAACCAATCACAAACAAGCTTTTCAAGGAAAAATTGTTTAATAATTTGTCACACATTAACCACCACAACAATGAAGTATTCTTAGAGAGGGTCATGATACAACTAGTGGTCGACCGATATATCGTAAAGGCCGATATATCGGCCAATATTTGGCATTTTTCATATATCGACATCGAGCGATATGTTTTTATGCTTGGCCGATGTGCTCGAGGTGGGACTTTTGTTTTTATGGCGCTGAGAAAGGCTGCACCTGAGAACACAGTGCTCACGTTCTCTCTATTGTTTATGGTCATTGTAAACAGTTCTGTCTAACACTGACAGAAGTCTGTGTAATAATCAGATAGTACGGTTAAACAAAGTAATTAATGTATACAGAGAGTATTATAACTATTTATTTTATATTAGGCCTGTTAGTAATAGAAAGGTAAACATTCTAATACTTTCTTGTTTGCCGTCAGCATTAAGCAAGTACGCATTTTTTATAATTGAAACAAATGTTTTAATGACTAATGAACATTTAATTTCACAAACTTGCAAGAGTTCTTGCAAACTCTTGTGAAATGTGCATTTTGTGTGCATTTTTATCCAGCATGATCATGTGTTCTCTACGTTATGCTCAGTCTGTGTGAATTAAATGCTTTAAACTATAATCTTGTGATTTCAAATTATGCTGCACTTTATGCATGTGCCCACTGTCATATTCATGTCATTTTTACTGTGTGCCTTATGTAAAATGAGGGTTACCCTGGTTTTACTTGAAAAATATGATTCCCAATGCACAAAAACTTCCAAGAATACCAAGTGCCCTGTTGGTTACAGTGTTTACTTATATATATATATATATAATTTTATAAAATATTTATTTATTTGTGAAAAATACTGTCATCTAAAGTATAAGCATGTTTCTTTTACAAATTAATTTTTAATCCATTGTGAAATGATTTCAAATTTCTTAAATATTAATAATAATTTTTAAAAATCACATTGGCTTTACATTGGCAATTACCCCCCTGCTTTCCGAGATATCGGCAGTCAAAAAACATATCGGTCGACCACAAGATACAACTTTTCAAGAACCACAGGATTTTTTTACATGTAAGCTATGACTTGACTGAGAGAACTAAAAGATCTTATCAAAGGAAATCTCAGTGCTTCTCTTTTTTTAAAACCACTGCATAAGCTGAAAGATAAGCCTGGCACTTCAAACCCAGTGCAATCTGTTCATCAGATATTCAATTACACAGACACAATAAGGGAGCCCATGAAATATAATCTAGATAGCATGGTTGCCTAGCATTTCGACTTCTAACAGTCACTTTGGTGCATAAACAACCTGTCTGCCCGGAGTAGGAGTAATTTAGAAAATGAGCCTGGCCTTCAAACACCTGTTTGTTTAATATCACAGATACCTTTTTGAAAATCATTCGCCAACATTAAAGACTGAGGTAACACTTGTTTTGAGTTTAAGAAAGCAACCAAAGAAGTCTCTCGATGTGCACAAACATGACTGGTTAAAAAAAAGGTCACATCTCCTCAGAAACACATTATGTCGTTACAAGTGTGTTTGCTGATCACAACAATACAGAAGCTGAAATGTGCAATTTTACAATGTAAAATGTCTTCCTCTTTAATATACAACAACAATTTGAAGAATGTTTCCTTGAAAACAGTATGTTGCTTTTGAGTGCTTCTTTGAGCATCTGTCGCCACAATGATAGTGAATTTGGGAAAAGGTCATTTTGCCAATTCTGTTTGGTGGCACAAAAAAATAAAGGTTAGGTCTATCTTTACAGTTGCAAGAAGTTTTTGTTTATATTTCACTCTTTTTTCATTTCAATATTACAGTCTTGCACTTCATAACCAAAAGCCAATCGGTTTATGCATCTTTTGTTTAGTCTTTTAAATTCTTTGTTATCTTAAGTGCTGACTGAAAGTGCTATATAACGTTAAAGTAACTGATTGCATGGCAGACTACTCACGTGATGTAAACATCATGATGGGGCGACCCGTTCCGTGTAGAATAAAAAAAGCTTTTTTATACTGTTATTGTACATTGTAATTATTTTTCTCAAACGTGTGGTTCATTTATTTACCTGTGAGTTTTTGTTATTAGCAACAAATTACTGAGTGCACTTTTAAGTGAGTCATAAATCCAACTGTCAGAAAACCACCGACAAACTTCCTCATCGCAGCTAAACACACCAAACAAGCTATCCAGGGGAATAAATAGATATTAAGACAATAACATCAGACAAACCCAGTGCTGCACCTCATCCAGGGTTTTACTACTAGAAAATTAAGTGCTATGACTCATTGACAACAGCTCTGACTCAACACTGGCTGCGTTTCAAAACCTATCGAGTTACCTACGAAGACAGCAACTTGGCGCATAGCAAGCGCACTTAAGCAGCCCAAAGCGGCAGCTCCCTTGTTTCTGGAGACAGTCACGATGCTTCATCTGTGGGATGACCTCATTCAGGACAGACCCCACCAGATGTCCGCTTTAAGACCACACTACACCATTAAGTAGGACAACTGAAGAAACGTGTAATTCTGGATCAACAAACATCGCAGTTCACATGGAAAACAACTTTACAGTGTACCGCGTTCATATCTTCGACTATTTTAACGTGTACATCTCGTTGCTCATCCAACGCAAAATATTTAACGTTATCACTTTGCAACTGAAGTGGCATGCGTGCGTGCACGCGAGGTGGCATTTGCAACATACGTGATTTTAAATGTTTATAAACCATATACCACACACGTTAAAAACACTTTGCAGCACTACAAGCACTGTTAACCCGATTTTTGTAACTAGCAATCCCTCTTGCGTAACAAACAACAGACTTTGGTCTTATTAGCAAGTTTGCTAACGCATTGCAATGCTGTGCGGGCCCGTAAGAATGAATGGGGCACATCGTTCCGCCATCGAAACAACAGATACATATTTACCAAACAGATCCGTATGCACCAGAGCCGACGGGAGATAAGTTCTGATATCGCACAGGGACCTCCCATATCGTCTTGTTGACCTCTTGTCGATAAAAAGTTGGTCTTTCTTTCTGCGACATGCCTGCAGAACGAGCGCCCGAGGCGAGTTGAGACTTCTGCTTTCCCTGCCTGTGATTCAAGGTGGTCAAGTCTTCTTGCAAAAATCAAAAGTGGAAAGTAAACGACCAATACTCAAGAGCGAACCACTTCGTTGTGTTTAATTCATGCCAGCGGCTCCAAATATTCTTGGAATGTGAGTGTTGAGAAGTTGCTCGATTCCGGGTCGCGGTGATCTCGAGCACTATCCCGTCTGCGTCTCTCCCTGCTGCTACAAATGAAAGTCACACACAGTGTAAAAAACATGCAAAGTGATTTCCCAAGCGCGCCCCCTGCAACACATTTACACGTACACACACACCGAGGTTGTTGGTGTACTACAACGTTTCTCCTGCATTTTTTCAACATCTCTCTGAATTCGACATTTATACCACACTAAAACGATTTAGGTTGTTTTAACTTTACACTGCATAATAACATCAGAGAAGATACTGCTGTACCTGTACATAATGGAATATGGTGTAAAAATATAGTGTATAGTTATAATATTATTATTTATAGTTTTATTTGACATGAATACATACAATATATGTATACAAAAAACATTAACTCAAATTCACTTTATAAGAACAAAGAAAATAAGAATTGTTATACATCATCATGATTGACATAAAAAGAGAAAGAACAATATAGCTATAGAATGCAGTAATGAGCAAAGAAAAAAAATCTAATATTAACACTGCAGACTAAACCTAATAGAACAATAACAAAATAAATCAGTGGATAGAGAAGGAAGTGGAAGATATTTGTCTGAAGATGGATGAAATACATTTTAAAGATTTTACTTCAGGGAATTGCAGTCTTGTTCTATATATTTTTTAAATGAAATATTTGACTATAACACAATATGAAAAGTTTTACAGTCAGGTGCTTTTAAGGGCTGGTAGAGCACAGGAGTCAGAGGTCATACTGGGCATCTGAGTTATAAAGGTCAGGCTACGTTTTTCTTCAGTAAATCTATGAAGGAAAAATGGTTTGACTTAGCACATATAAGACCACAAAAAACTTTAAATTGTAAAATAACATCATAAGTGTTATCCATTACCCTGCATTACTGCTAAACTGGATCTTCTCAGAGGTAGATGTTGATAGAGATGGAAGATGGGTTGGTTTCCTGTCAGGGAGTAAAAAATAAAATAAAATGTTTCATTGTAGAGTTGAGGTGGGCCATGAAAACTATTTGGCACTGTGTTGTCTGTCACTACAGAAACAAGAACACTTTCACACAAGGATGAAACAATGCGTCCTAAACGCATCCAATCCTAAACCGTCTTAAGGAATTTTTAAAATGCAAAGAAATCCAGGCAAAATAGAATCTAAATCTGATTTCTGGATTCTTTTGAGTGACGTTATGCCAATGCTAACAACAAATGGTGCAGTGTTGTTGATTAATTTTCTTCTCTTTTACTTGGTATTGTCATTTGAAATGTCTTCCATACAGATCAGCAATTCGATATCCAAATTCCTTTTTACTCATTCGGATCCAGCAAAAATTCCAATGGACATCATTTGCATTAAATTAAAAATAAATACTGAAATAAATAAAATCAACAAAGATTTTGCATTAACTTATTTATTTGAATGAATGTAGATAATGTCTGTGTTTGTGTGTGCGTTTATACAGTAGTCAACATTTGAAATGGATAAAAAAAAGTAAAAACGCAAGAACGCATTTTGGTTTTAGGATAACTTTTATGAAAGGTTTTGATCCACTTCAAATGTTGTCTTGTGCATAAACAAATACAATTATAAATCTATTTACCTTGTTTTTTGCCTGTTCAATTTAGCAAAAAGCAGATTGATTAGTCTCTCTTTCTGCTCCCATGTTAGATCAGAAATATCCACACTGGAGCTTTTCAAGTTGCTCCTAAAATACACCAGACCATTTTCATCATCATAGTCATCTTGATTAGTGATGCACGTTAAGAGCAATTAGTAATTCTGCACTTAAAGCTCTCACACCATTTGTCAGCTTCTTCCAGGTCAGTCAGAACATCATTGGTGCTGTGTGGGGCATTAGAGAAGGTCCGTATACGAGGATACTCCAACCTTCCAGCCCAAGCCTCATTCATTCTCCAGCGATAGGCCTTCAGAGCCTCCTGTCTACATACAAGATCATCTTCAAATATGTGAAGCACTCCCAAATGTGAAGCTCAATCTTCAAGATGGCCTATTAAAGGATATTTCACAGAGCAGTGTTTAGTTTTCATAACTTGTGCAAACCTGTAGAGGTGTTGCTGTGTTCCTATTTCCTTCCTCACATGGTCAAGAGCTTCATGAAAGAAGAGTTCAAGTTCTTTGCGCTGCTCAATGATGCTTTGAGCCAGCCGTTTCACTTGGCCCAGCTCCTTCTCGCGGGCAGCTAGAAGCATTTCCAATCTCTCAAGGTCTGCGCTGTCAGCCTGTATACTGACCATGGCACGCTGCTCCACCTCTTCTCTCTCCTGCTGAAACTCCCCAGACATGATGCCCAGAGCTTGCTCAAGTGTGACCAATTTAGCCCTCAGCTCGGAGATCTCATTTTGTTGGGACTTATTCTGGGAATCAACTTCTTTTCTTATCAGTTCATTCGTCTCCTGCAGAATGAATCAGTTTGAGAGTCAGTCTACATCGCTGGAGAGATTTAATGTGCTGAACACAATGGAAAACATGAGCATCTCTGAAAGAAAGCCTAGTTAACTCCATAAAGCCTAGTCTATCATACTGATGCACACATTTAAGTTAAAAAGTAAGTATCAAATATGATACATCAGGCTTTTAAGGAATGTTTGTACTTCTTTCAGTCATAATTCTATGTCATTATATCTTTTGCCTCCACATTAACTACAGAATCTAGGCATTTAAAAATAATTTTACTAAGAAATATTGTTGGGATATAAAGAGTGACAACTGATATTTATACGCTTTTTATGTGAGAAGTATAGTGTATTGTTTAAGCTATTAGAATTTCAAAATAATACTTTTTGTCCATATAAATAACAATATCTTCACCCATGGATATTTTGGGCAGTTCTGGCCTCTTAATAAAACTTCTATGTTCTCTTCCTACTTGAGTGTGAATAAACTGTTCAATAAACTGTTCCATTTCTAAAAATTAGATTTACTAGACAATTTTTTCAAATGTCAGGTTTTACAAGGTTAAATTGTACTTCGATTTCATTAAACGTATGCTTAAATTAAGACAGAGAAACTGTCTCTTAAAATTCCTGATAGTCTGTTGGGGTAGCACCTTTAAGAGAGCAAGGGAAGCATTCTTCTCTGTCAAGGTTATATTTGTCCTCTTCAGTTCCTCCGCCTCTTTCACATAATAGTTCAGTGCCTCATTCAATCGTACATTCTCATTGAAAACAGTATGTGACGCTGTACCGAGCTGCCTGTTGGAAGCAAAAACTGAAGATTTGACTCCAATAAACACAAATGATAGACATGCAAAAATCATATATGAATGGGGATGAGTAAATCCTAACAAGTAATGTATTCAATAATAAAATTAAAAGAATAGCTGCTCACGCAATAGCTTCATGATGTGCTTGCTCTGCAAGATGAGTGATCTTTTGCTCTGCTTCCTTCTCAAGATGAATCTATATAGAAGAAGATATTACCAACTGTTCTAGCATGTATTTTAATGGCACATATGGTCGTAATAAAGTATCTAAAAATCTGTAACAAATGGATTTTTAAATATGATGCTAAATGCACTTTCTGAAACGTTTCTATGCATTATGTCTTTCTTATCAATGGATGCATAATATATTTTGCATCTGGGTTTTCTCACTCGTGCTGTGTAGAACTTGTACTCTGTTCTTGTCAGACTCTCTTGGTGTCCACGATCAGCAATATACATTTTTTCTCTCATCTAGAAGCACAAGAAATACATTATATATTACATGTCTGGAGTTTTCATGCATCTACATTGCTTATTGCATAAAATAGTTATTAGTAATGACTGTGCAGTACACTGATCAGGTCCTCTTCCAGATTGGCCTTTATTTTGCGAAAATGCTTAATAGTTTTGAGCTCGCCCTGCATCCTCTGGAAGTCGCTTGACCTCTGCTTAAACCTCTCTTCTAAAGCATCAATCTTCTGCATGTATTCAGCCACCTGTAACAGCCAGTCAGTTCAAACGAATGAGGGGTGAAATTCAAGTCTAGCATGATAACAGCTCTTTGAATTTCAGTTGTAACATCTTAACACAATGCCAATTAATTTGGAAAATAACTCAAATTAAATCAGTGCTTACCAGAAGATCTTTCTCCTGTAAAGCCTTCTCTTTTTCTCTTTTTAGTTGTTGTTCTAATGCAGCAATCTTGTAGTAGACAAATTAGTAGAAAATTAACAGCACTGGTGGATAAACTGATTTTTATGATTAAAATATAAAATGGCAAAAGCAGACTAACCGTTGCTGTCTTTTCACGGTCTTCTCTCTTCAGAAAAGTAATGATATCGTTTTTGTCTTTCTCGGCTCTGTATTGCTGGTTCGCGAGCTCCTCGTTGGCTTTGGCGAGCGCGCGAGTAGCTTCGCGATACTCGACACGCGAAATTTCCGTGATATTAAACTTCGCCTCCCATAAATCAGCGTTTGATTTGAACTTTTCGATC
This sequence comes from Carassius carassius, assembly GCF_963082965.1. Classification (NCBI taxonomy): domain Eukaryota; kingdom Metazoa; phylum Chordata; class Actinopteri; order Cypriniformes; family Cyprinidae; genus Carassius; species Carassius carassius. The sequence goes on from NC_081775.1 coordinate 19,895,845, forward strand.
TCTGAATTCTTGTCGGCTTTAGACTCATGTTTGCCTTCTTTCTTACCTTTTCTGTAAAGACGTGACGTGTAAAGACAATTAGAGAAACAAGTACCTCAAATGCTTACTGTATATATCAAACCTAAACCCAGACCTTTCATGCTTACCCTTTTCCCTTGCCCTTGTTTCCTTTCTTTTTCGGCATCTTTCGGCGCTTCAGATGACTAACGTTAACTATCAGATGATTTTGAAGCTGCACGGGCTCATTGTTTAATTGTTTACATTCGTTACTATGGAAACGGTCACCGTCTGAGCCACTGGATTGAACAAATTGACGCAACATAAAACACATTATTTAAATAGCAAATAAAAGATAGACATTTGCTTTTTTATTTTTTGTACATATCGATATTATTTCTTGCTGTAGCTTTGTGTAATTATAGTTAATATCAAGATTTAATAAGAATAGACACATTAGCTTTATCAAGTAGGCTATATTTAGAAAAACCTTACAAAATTCAAATAAGATAACAAAAGAGGTCCACAAAACATAAATGCTAGTATGCCAAAACATTTGAAAAAAAAAGAAAAGAAAAAGAAAATGGTCTGCAACATAGTGTAACCACTTGTAAGGCAGGTTTAGCTCTCAACTCTCACTGACCCAAGTTAAGAGAAGAAAGAGAACATATTTGATATATCACATGATAACTTCAAACAAATGCAATGTAAATTTTTCAGAATTATCTTTCACAAGCATACAGGTTTGGTATAAAATGTTATAGACCTATATATACAGTGATATAGGTCTTTAAAAAAAACTAACATCATTTAAAAAAAAAAAAAAAACTTTTTTAAATTCCTCTTTAGCCAGTTTTGAAATCACATCATATGTTTATGAGGTGACTTGAATAAGGCAGACATGTTTATCAATATTTTTTTTCTTTGCTCAGTGTCTCTTTTGGGAATAAAAGTATTGATTTTATATTGTCAGGTCTAGCATCAAAGATGGCTTGTGACAGGCCAAACATTTCTTGCTGGCTCTCCCTGTGTCTCAGAAGTTCTAGGTCATCTCCATCTCCTGTGCAGCTGATGATTTTAGAGGAACAGAATCAAAGCCATCTGACGTTCTCTGTAAAATAACAGCAGTTTGTCAAGAAAATGTCTGTATCTGCCGGTTAATGCTAATATATCTGTAACATTAAAAACATGTATAGCATCCATCAAGAATATAGCTATAGAGTTTCTAGTACGGCCAAACTGAAGTCTGTCTTGTCTGTCCTTACCTCTCTGGAAAATGACTTGATCTTAGTGAAGAAAGATTTCTTGGAGAGGTAGATGAGGTCATCCTCTGCATCTTCTCCCTCCATGATGGCACAGCTATCTGCAGCTGGAAGTTCACACTCCTTATCTCCTGCAGTCATCATTAGCTTTGAGTACTTATACTGCAGCCTAAAGAAAGGGTATGAATACTTTTATACATACAGCAGCCTACATTTATCCCCAATTTATCTACAGTTGGGCTTATAGAGATAAAAGAACACATTCACATCCATCTTTGTGGCAGTATGAAGTTGTATGTTCTTTTTGTCTTAATTTCACAAAGTCAGTGTTGTACAGTACAGTTATCAACTATGAATTTACACTTAAATTCATTGAATAATGAGACTGAGCACTACACTTTACTTTCGAGTGGCAATGAATAGATCAAAATTTGTAATCTATGAATATATATGAATATATGTTTATGAAAGAAAGTACAAAGTAAAGTTTTTGGTCCCATTTTTAAGGATGACTTTCAGTAATGTACTCTCACTTGCGAGTCCTTTTCCAGAAGTAGCAGCTGATGGTAATGAGAAATAAAGCAGCTACAGTTCCGATGGAGACACCAAACTTCAGCCAGAAGTCAAGCGTCACACAGGCACTGATCTTCTGAGGAGGCAGTGACACCCCACCTGTGCACCTCAGAGGTTGTTGCCACACATAGGTAGTCCTCTGAGAAACATAAACACATTTAAGCTACTTAACCACATCAACTCTGGGGACCCACCGGTGGGTCCAATATTGCATATGCCTAATTCTCAAAAAATCAAAATAACAGCTGAAGTGGTTAAGTCATCTAATAAATGGTCAAATAAAAACATTCAGCGCCAGAAAAAAAGAGCCTTTTTCACAAACTGTGTGGTCTATCATTATGTGAATTGACATGTACCTGAATTCCTTGGATACAAGCGCTCACAATCTCCTTATAGTTCCTCTCAGAGCAGAGAGGACAGGCATACTGGGACCGCCACAGGAAATGGAAGGAGCAGCCATCACAGGTGCCCTCTGAACAGTTGCTATATTAAGTGCACACACATAAATAAAACTAGCAATAAACAGCAATATTCTTCCATTGTCTGAATGAATTAAGATATTTTTGATTAAATCAAAGAGCTTTCTGACCCTGCATAGACAGCAAGGCAACTAGCATGTTCAAGGCCCAGAAATGTAGTAAGGACATTATCAAAATAGTCAACCTTAGTGGTTGAACCACTAATGCAAAATATGAATACGCAGCTTGTCAGTGAACAACGGCTCTATGTAGTTAATGTTGCTCCATGTGAACACGCAGGTGATGGAGATTTACAGATGATTAAAGAACCGGCTTAACTGACAAGATGCACATTAAATATTGCATGTGATTTATCGTGCAGCCCTACGTAAGAGTTTGGAACGACAAGAGGGTGAGTAATGTATGACTGAATTTTCATTTTTGGCTGAACCATCACTTTAATGAAATCACAGCCTTTGTGATTTCATAATCACACTAAGCAGTTTTGGTGTTGTGTTGAATAATGGGGCAACCCTACCCAAAAGGAAAACATATTTTCATGTTGTACCTTGGTAGGGAAACATGGTTCTTCAGTGCTACAGTGGGAGCACATCGGAGCCTAATGGAGGCTGATCTTCCAGTTTTACATGCTTGTGTCCTTTCTCTAGATCTGTTGACACCATAATGGGAAGAACATCATTGCAGATCAGTCTGAACTAAATCAACTGAGATTCTGAGTTGAGGTCAACAAAAAATTTTGTGAACATGATTAGAATGAACTTAACATTAGAATAAACTTAACAGAGATCACTGCAAGTAATTACACTCACCTGTAATAGAATATGACATCAGGCAGCTCTGATTCATCAGGAAAGTTGCCATCCAATGACAAGATGTCATCAAATTTGAAGTCAGTTGTCACTCCTAGTATAAAAAGTTTGCATCTGATAAATCCACAGGACCAAGTGGGATAGGTCTGTTTGATAGAGATTTCAAAGCTGTGGTAGCACTCACCGATTAAAGTTTCTCCAATACTGAAGGGCTGAGAGGACACAACACTCTGACCCCTGACCTCAGAAGGTACTACGGTAGACTGACAGATGTAGCCTTTTACATCCCTCTTGCTTTCAGTTACATTTTCCACACAGGATGCAAGAGCTCTCTTCTAAATGAGAGAAAGACACACTTTAATGTTTCATGCTGAGCTTTTATAACTCAGACATCAGTGCATACTTTACACTTTAGTCATTCATAAAAACTGAATCTGGTTTTTTCTCTTACTTCTGTCCCACACAGCGCCACATTGAAATGGTGGAAATACTGCAGCCCTTTACTGGTGAAACGTGGGCTGCTCTGGAAGCCAGTGACATTTGCCAGCAGAGAGAAATCATAATTCAGCATTTCTCCTTTATAATGCAGTGCTAATGTACAGTCACTCATGCACGCAGAACGGCCCTGTGAACAGAGAGGACAAACATGTGCAACAGAAGTGAATAGATATATAAAATAGTTGGAATGTGCATGATTTGTGAAAATCAATATAAAGAAAGTAACTTACAATATGCATACACAATAATAAAATATACTAATGTAATCATTATTAAAAATAAGAATATTCTTTAATTTAATTTAATAAATCATTTATATATATATATATATATATATATATATATATATATATATATAATTATTTATTATTTATATATATATATATATATATATATATATATATATATATATATATAATTTGTATATGCTAAGTTATGTTGTAATGTAATAAAAAAAAAATTATAAGTATTAATCATTTCACTTTACCAAGTATGCAGGAGGGAATTAAATTTTCATTTTATGACAGAAATTCTTATATATGACCAGAACTTTTATACAAGCGGCAAAAATTATAGTGTATGGCTAATATGCATTGCAATTATATAATTATGCCAGGGATGTTTAACAATCATTAAAACACAAGGTCTAAAATATTTTGCTACCATTGTCTTATTTGTTTGACTATTTGTGCATACAGTGCATTGCAAAATTATTATTTCTATCGCCAGAAAATAAAAACAAATATGATATGAATGATCATATATTTTATAATCTATACCAATGCATTCAAGATGCATTTATTGCTATTTTTTTTTTTAATTTAACCCAAAACTACACATTTACAAGGTTACATTGTAAACTGTGCACAATTTATTTAGCACAGAAGTTATACATAAGTTCTCAAGCTTGCTGAACACTTTTATTATTAGCTCCTGAATGTTTACTGAAACCCGTCAACTGACAACAGTTCCACCTACTGGCAGGAACAGATACTGTTACTGATACTGTAAAAGCTGGCTATATCAATGCCTTAGACTACAGCGTTTGTGTTATGGAAAAGAGCACATGGTCTAGAGACCAGTTTTGAAAGTTGTACTTCTTTTGTTTTAATAAATCATGCTTACTTCATTACTGTAAGTATTGGGTCCGCAAGGTATGCAGGCTTGCTTTCCGATTGGCTGCTCGGGCCTGATGATGGTATTTGAGGGACAGCTTTTACACACTCCTGTGCCGTTCAGCATGTAGTGTCCTGGAGGGCAGGGGACGCATGCAGACTCAGAGTCAACGGCAGCCAGAGCACACTGACGACATTCTGACGCCACACCCCCAATCACATTAGTGATGTGAACAGAGTAGATCTTAGCATAGTCAGAGCTGTATTCATTTTTCTGTAAGACAAACACACAGCCATAGATCATCAAAAGAGTTTAAATTCTCTGTTTAACAGTTAAAACAAAACGAAAAAGTGAAAGATTCTAGTTTAATCATACCATACTGAAGATCCCAGTGCGTTGAAAACCCCAGGTGAAGCTAACAGTGTTATTGCTTTTAATAATATAAGAGTAGGACTGCTTCCCTATAGTGCCAGACCAGCTCTCCACAATATTACTCCATTCCTTTTGCCCCTGCAAAGACAAATCTCAGACGATTTATACCCTGCAAATTAAGGAATTAAGAAATTATAATAATTGTACCATTTAAAAGTTTGTGATAAGATTAAAAAAGAAGAAGAATACTTGTACTTATTAATGATGCATTACATTGATCAAAAGTGACAGTAAGTGACAGTCATTTATAATATTAGAAAATTATTATATTTAAAATAAATGCTGTTCTTTTTAACATTCCATTCAAACATATTCCACAAAAATGTTAACCAGCAAAAACTGTTTTCGATATTGAAATTGAAAAAAACAAAATAAAACACTTAAGCACCAAGCAAGATATAAATAGAACATCAATTATTTTAAATTATAATAATATTTCACAATGTTACTAATTGTATTGTTTTGATCAAATAAATGTAGTGTTGGTGAACATAAGACATGAAGCTGTAATTGTAAATGTCATATATACAATGCTATAAAATACAGTCAAACTCACTGCCATGAAATAGAGTTTACAATCAGCTGTACACTTTGTTTCAAAAACAAATGTTATTCTGGAAAGCTGAACTCTCTCATTGTCTTCACTGAGGGAATGAGGCAGGCTGCAAAAAGGAAAAACAAAATATATTGAGTAAATTATCAGCCCGTGTTTATGTCTCTTGTATTAGCTTTAATGTTGTCTTCATAATGATATACTGAGACCATTAATAAAATTCTGCAGCTAATTGTTATCACATGTATGTGCTCACCTGTATCCAGGTACTGTGAGTGTCAGCATCATGTAGTCAGAGTCCTGATTGCTTGGTGTGGTGTAGATGTACTCGCCTGCAACCTCCCAGCCTGTTCCAACAAAACCCCAATAACTCACATACATCTATGAAAGAATGACTCTCTCTACAAAAACTTCAGCATGTGCCTTAATCAATGTCTACATTTTTTTTTATTGAATTATAAGATTATATAAAATTTACATCAAATTGTGTGGAGAGCTACTGAGGAGATATACCTGTGCTCCTCTCCATGCTTCTGTATTCTGAGCTGAAGACTGAACTCTTCATATTGCTGGGCATTTTGTTCCACCATTTATATTCAAAACCCACGACTGGTTCCGTTCCAGCAGGACACTCTGAGCATTCTGAACACATGTAACATGATTGTTTATAATAGTGGGTTCTGTTATTAAGGCACTACAATATTGTACTAAACCATACATTTAGTGTTATATACACATGTAGTTTTGCCATCAAGAGATAGAACAGAGATGCATATGCTGCCATAGGTGAGCGAAATCGTTAATTTTTGGCTGTTGGCTCTCTCTCTACCTGTCCCATTTGAATAGAAGCCATGTGGGCAGGGTTCACAGGTGGAGGTGATGTTGGAGAAGAATCCTGGATTGCAGGGAGGGCAGGCCATCATCTCCCCTGAAGCCGGAAGCTGCACTGCCCCCTCCACACTCTCACTACAGATCTTAGGCTCGATCCACTTATACATTAGTTGTGTCTAAATATATACATAAACAGTCACTTGTCATCTTGAGATGTTATACAAATAAAATAAAATAAATCTCTAGATTTGTTGGATTTTTTGTGGTACCTGACCACTGGAGTCACATGGTGTGTGAGTATAGAAGTAATCAGTAGTTGTGCAAGGCGGTCGCTGTAGACAGGTTCCAGATCCAGTTCCTGGAGTAACACACACAGAGGAAAATGCCCGTGGCATTAGGAAAAACACACACTCATTTAGATTAAGTGATAAAACACAGTAGGCAAATCCCATAGAGTACATGCACTGGTGAGTGCAGGTCATTTACATGAACATTTACTTTCATGAGCTTACATTTACATGCTTGCTCACATCTATGCAGATATAACGTTTAAATACTTTTACAAGGCATTTGTTTGGTGACCACCAGTCATTTAAAATAACTATGCTTACATGCATTATGATTTTCTAGTATATGACTGATGTATTTGTTAGTTTAACCACAAATAATTCAATATCTTTTCATGTTTTTATATAATTGTTTTAATCAGTATGTTTAATGTAATGTTTATATATATTTTCTTCTTTCAATTGAAAGACTTCATTAGGATCATTTATGCACCTACATAAGGAGTATAAATATGTTGTAAGTACTCCAATATTCGACTTACACAAAACATCCTGTAAACATTCATGTACTTGTCTAAGTACACAGGTAGAAAATAACACAACTATGAGCAATAATGAATGTGAAATGATAACAATAGCAGCTGATGACTGACCTGAATTAACATGAACAGTGCTTTAAAAATGCTAAGACACATACCTGAATATTTGTCTGCCTCACAGGATTGGCACGCAGTGGCTCCCTTATTAGAGTATGAATTAGCAGGGCATGGCACACAGCGGGCAGCCCCTGGTTTATCACTAAAGGTACCAGGCTTACAGTGAAAACACTCAGATGTATACGAGACACCTGAAGAAAAGGTTGATTGTTATTTAATTAGTCAGTCTTTTTGAAGGTAGTGCACAATGAATTGTGATGGATAAATACCTGAGATGGCAATGTTCTTCAGTAGAACCGGTTTGGCAGTGTTGGCAGCCAGAGAGAAACCTGTTGTTCTCCAGTACAAGACATTGTTACCACTACTCAGCTGCACCTGGTTAGATAGAAGAAGAAAAAATGTCCCCACAAGGACAAGGATTTTATGAGAAATTTTGTTCCCATAATGTAGGGTTTACCAGGACCACACACACACACACAGACTCACATAATGGTAATCCCAATCACTTTCTGATATCTTCATCCAGCGACCCTGAGAGTCTGTAGACTGACACTGGTCATTCTGAACCTGTTAGCACATGCATATCATATCCCATATCAATGCAGTATCTAAGACTGTCAAATTTGTGGTTGTTATTAAACCAATTTTTTTTTCTGTATATGTTTGGGGAAATATATATAAAAATATAGCCAGAGTACTTACATAAAACTCAAAAAACATGTGGTTGTCTGGATAGAAGTATTGGAAGGACACAGATCCAGGCTTCTTTAGACTCACAGCATATGAAAGAGTTGAAGTGCACTCATCTGTGTTAGATGCAATATAATCACCTTTAGGGATCCACGTTGAGCTGCACAGATGCAAGAGACATATGCAATGGGTCCCCATTAAAGCAAATTTCCACAAATGTCCATTCTTCAGTTTCATTTTTATTCCAAAAAATTCAAGGTCCTGACTCGTCAAGCACTTTGGCATAAACATTCTGTGCATGCAATTACGGTTAAGTGAATGTTAAATGGCTCCGCCATCCACTTGATCTTGAATTTTAAGCACTAGCACCTGTTTGCATGTCCTGAAATGCTGTAGCTCTTATTTTTTCATACATGTATGAGTCACTCACTTGGAGCAATTTGTGTGAGTGTCTCCTAAGTTCATACTGATGCCATGGCTGACAAAGCCAGAGGGCAAAGTGTCCCACTCGTCGAAAGCAACACCCGTCCCAAGAGAATAGGTCCCTGCAACGCATTTCTGACACTCTTGAGTCCTCATGTCCAGAAATTCACCTTCATTACAACTAAACGCTGACAAAAGAAAAAAACAACAACAAAGATTAAAGTATCTTAATGCCTTTCTAGCTTTAAAAACCTTTCACCTGGTAACATAGCATGCTAGAGAGCGTTATCTAGTAGTGACGGTGTGTATGTGTTGCAGTTACTCACTGCAATGGGTTCCTTTGACTGGATCAGGAAGACCAGTGCAGGTCTCAGGCTTGTTGGGTATTGCTACTCTCCATCGAGAGCCCAAAACATCACAGTCTGTGTACTCAAAATGATAATCGGACTGCAAAATAATGAAACATACAAAAACAACTGCATTGAAATGTCATTCATTTTGAAAACAAGACAAAATGACCACTGCAAAATTGAGTTTTGTGCAGGGTAGTACATTTGCTGGCATAACTGGAGATATCAACCACATAAACCTTATTCAGTAATGATTCATTTAGTGTTTAAGAAAATTATATTGTACAGTTATCCAATGAATGTAGAAAAAACAGATTAAATGATAAACAAGCTGACGTGGAGTGTTTAACGGGTAACTACTCCCCAAATAAATAAATACAAGGAAATTAAATATTAATTTAAGTTGAAATAATTTTATATTTTGTAATTTATACTAGCATAAAGCTTCTGCTAAGAAAAAAGCTTTCATTGCAATACTATATTTCAGCAATATTAAAACTGCAGTGGTCCAAAGTGTGTCTCTGAGTGCTTTTAAGAAATGTTCTCTACAGCTGATAGCTAAGATGCACAAATTGTCATTTTGTGCTTCACAGACATAATATAAAATTGTAGTTTCCAACATCTTGTTTATAATGTTCTTCTGGATTATATCTCCTTTTAAAATACTGTGTCAGATCAATATTTGCACAGTAGGCGGATCCACTGGAGATCAACTTCATGGAAGTCTCCAAATCCTTGTCTAAACAAACAGTCTTTAGCAGATATTATTTACTCACCATTATGCAAATCGAGAGAGTCTGAAAAAATAAAATCTTGAATATATATTAACATCTCCAAACATCCTGTTTATCAGTTTATCCTAATTTATCTAAGGACATAATAATCTGTAACAAGATACTTAAATGCTTAAAGGTGTGGTTGAAATGAAACAATTATTTAGACTCAAATTAAAAGTGGTTTGTAAATGTCGACAGCTAACTCCCCCAAAGAACAGACAGCTCGCAAGAAACAAGAACCAAATTAAGCTGATAGAATGGCACCTGAGGTAACAGCAGACACCTCACTTTCACAGAGCAAATCAGAATGACCCATGTGGAATGAAACAAGATTAATAGTTAACAAGACCTCAATGTGATGAATGGACGTGCTTCCTAAGTGCTTTGTGTTAGTGCAGCAACATAAGCAACGTTTAGTGAGAAAGAAAGAAAGAAAGAAAGAAAGAAAGAAAGAAAGAAAGAAAGAAAGAAAGAAAGAAAGAATGTTGTTCTGAGCAACCAGTCCACATAATAATCCCCACATCCATATAAATGATGAAACTGAGAAACCAAGGCAACAGAACAGACTGACATTTGTTTCTATGGTGTCTCTTAGGGGTCAGATTAACTGATGAATGCACAGAAAACAAGTTTGTTTTTGTTTTTTCTCACAAGGTCAAAGGCAATTTTCACTTGGTCTATTTTCAATTATATTTGCAATAATAAAATGTTATAAAATTATATTATTATTATTATAAGCCGCTATATCAGTTTAAGTATACCAACAACAATGCAGCCGTTTGTCGGCTGATCAAAACAGCAGATGCCCCATTCACACAGCTCTCTATGGCCAACGGACAAGCTTATCTATAAATGATAAAGTAAGTGTGTCAACCATTTCCATGATTATGTTCACTCTTATTCAAACATTATTCTTTTCTTGAGGGAAAAAAGGACAGGGAGCTAAAACATACATATCGCAGAAAGGAATCAAGTTTACTGAAAGCTAATGCTGATGATGCATGTGAGCTTTTTATTAACTAAGACAACATCCAGTCCACATCCTTTATTTGCTTTATTAACTGATATGAGCTGTCAAGCTTCTTTTTTTTTTTTTTGTTCCTGGATGAAATTTTTTATGGTTTCTTATTTGTAAAGGGGCAGCATCACTGTGTATGATGATGTATACAATACGATTTTCTCAGCATGTAATCAATGGGGAGAAATTATGTTTTCTGTTACTGTTAATGGACCGTACATTATATATATTTTATAAAATGTACTGGCCCAGTCCTCCAGGATAATGTTGTGTGTTTATAATGATCAGTATTCCATGAGCAGCAGAATCAGTTCAGAAATGTGTTAATCTGTTATTGTGTGTTTAGATGGTACAGTCTGTCAGCCAATCATTTCAGTGCATTATGTAGTTCTAGCAGCTGTCAGAAATAAACAGCATATAATAAATAGTTCAAACTACTTGAAATCACGTTATTTTAAAAGACTGTTGTAGTATATCAAGTTACAGTCTCAGAAAATCTGTAAAATGCACAGTAAAGTACCACCTACCTCTTTGCAGCTGGGTAATTCCGTTGCCCCCGTTAAAGGTAAGTGAAGCAGAAAAACAACAAAAACGCTTTCCGTTCCAAGACTGAAAATCGCATGGCTTGAATACATTTCTTTTCCCAAAAGATCCGTTCATTTAGGAAAGGCGTGTGACAGTAACAGACGTGCTGTAAATATTGCAGGGCTTTTATCCAGACACTGTTTGCACATACTACGCGTGTAACGCGCTCAGCTCTCCTATTGGTCAGCCTCTTTGGGATTGAGATCCAACTGCAGACGTGTCCCTCTTGTATAGATACAAGTCAAGACATTAATTTCCGTAAATAATCAAAAATTACATTAAATACCAATAACACGGCTGAATAAAAAACATTATAGTATGCTAATTATATGAGGTCTACATTTGGGGGTAACACATTTTAGTACGTAGCAGCAAATTCTGGGGAAACTAAAAGTTTTTTTTGGCTGTTCTAAAAAACAACAACACGGTTAACAGCCACCCAATCAACTGTTAATATAAAGGTTTACACTAAAATGCACTTGTCTGTAAGGTTAGTTACGTCTGGAGCTGTGTGGTGCTGCAGACCCATAGACTGACGCTCACTAAATTGGACTCTAGGCAACGGTAGGAGAGACAACAAAAAAAGTTGCAAGATCTCAAACCATCGATCTTTTACATTCCACCAGACTCATTTGGAAATATTGTGAAAATATGCCACAAGAACGAGATCCTTTTCCATTCCCGCGATATGAGAACGATTAAGTATACATTTACAGGGAGTAAGGAAATGCAGGTAATTCAAACATTATGATGGCACTCTTTTCTATTCACACATCTAACGTTAATTCGTACACTTTTTGATTGTAGCCTACATTTGTGTTTACATATTTCTTACTTTTAACCTTGCTTGATCAGATACTGCCATACGACAAGCCAACCCACCTCGCGCAAAATGACGAACCCTGGAGGAGACTCCATAACAGGATGACACAGGCCAGCTCTCGCCGAAATGTCTTTCATTATGAAATGAAAGTGAGTTGATGTAACCTACCTCGAAGGAAGATTTTAATTTGCTTACTATTAACTTACTTAAAAATTAACATAGGCAGCCTTAAGTCAATCCAAACACGTTCTGATTTTTAAAGCTGTGTTTTTGAAATGTACTGACTGCTAAAATGTTGTCACAAGGCACCAAAGGACAGTCTGGACATTAATCTAAAGTCCACATACGATCATCATCTAGGATTATTTCAAAACAAAAATCAAATCGTGACGCAGAAGGAAACGGTTGCGTTGGATAATGGGTAAGACCTCCAAATAATTTATACTGAATATATGAAATAGATTTATTTGCAAAAACGCATAACTTTTATTTTTGTCTTAGTTAGCTGTATTTTTTTAGTCATTATTTTTTTCAAAAGAACCCTACTGCAGTTTGATTGATATTAATTGGAATGCTGAATTAAAAAAACATAATTTCTAACCATTAAAACGAAGTTATCCGTTTTTTGCAAATAAACTCTTAATATATTTTATATTAACATATAATAATATACAATGATTAAAACTTTACTTTTTTTCCTTTTATTGGAACTTCAGTACAATAAAAAAAGACACCTAAACAGCAGTGTTTGTTTTGGAGGCTCAGTAGGCCTAAGGCTAAAACTCTCAGCCAATTTGATTTTTTTTTTACACAGGACACTGAAAAACGAAGAATCGTTGTGTGAGACTGAAAACACACGAATGAAAGTGTGGGTCGACCGCCAGAAGGCTTCTATATACAGTATTAAAGGATCCATAGGTAAGATTTAATACTCAGCCCTAGAGAAAGATATTCTTTTAAAAATGCTACAGAATTTAACCACGGTGTTTTGTGTGTGTTGTTCTTTATTTACAGAGTCTCATCACACCGCCTCTACAAACCGAGGTTACTCTCGTAAGCACGATGGCGGCTTTTACTCGGCACAACACAATGCACATGATATACAATTTAAGATGGGTTACCCGTACACCCACCAGTCGGTTGTTAAACAAAGGGTATCAGCCTTGAGGGGGTGGGGGCCGGGGGGTAATAAAAGAACCGTAGAAATGCCCGTGAGGTCTCTTCTTTAAATTAATACAATAAGTTACATTTGTAATGCTCACTGACTTCAAGGACTCGCACACTGTTAGAAGTAATGGTGAGATCAGAATCGCAGTTATACTCAGTGAACAAACAGAGCATACTGGACCGAGATCCAGCACCATGCCTGTTCTAGTATATCTGATAAGATTCATCACTTCTTACCACAGTTTCAACTGTGAATGCCCCGAGTTTAGTGAAAAGCCTCACGATCATCGCTACAGAAGCTCCCGGGTCGGTTATTATCATCTCTGTATCCGAGCGGGGCAACAACACGGACCAGATCAAATAAGATCATGGTGTAGATTTTTAAAATTATCTAATTCTCACTCACTCACTCACTCACTCACTCACTCACTCATAAAACACAAATATTCAAAAACACAAACAGCCAGTATCATACTCACTCCACACACACACGCGAACACACATTTACTCAATGAGCTCACATCCTGGTTGACGTCAATAAGTAAGCACTCATGGGAAGCGTTTAAACAACCCTTAAAAAAAATCACACTGCCCTCTTGTGACTGCTTAAGGTAAGACTTTATCAATTGAGGAACATGGGCAATATTTATATAGTGTTCAATTAATTATATTATAAAATTATAATTCTTATAAATGAGTGATTGTTAGTTGATGTAACTTAAATGTAGAGTAATAAACCAAGCGTATTACTACATAATTTGGACAAGATTTTATATTGATAGAACAATAACCCCATTGGTTCAGAAAACAAATAGTCTACCTCTTAACAGACATTTGCTTATTTAACTAGCAGAGACGGATGTCTGTCGGTCTTTTCATTTGTCTTGCTGGGGAAAATATAAAGAGATCAAGAGTTATTTTTTTTCCCAAGGAAGGGATACAGTTAAAATCAACACGGTAATTAGTTAATCTGACATCCTACGTGCCTCGTATAGGTTCAGGTTAATCTGCAATGGCGTAATGAGCTTAAACGTAATGTCTGCAACAAGCATCACTGAACATAAACAGAGCAAACGCTGACCGAAGGCTGTAGCCTCGACACTGGTCAAACAATGCTGGACCTGAACACAACAAAAAAACAATCAACTGTATGCGTGGAGGTGAGTGGTCTAAGAATAAATAAATATGTAGTTAATTTTCTTCGACGAGTCGTATGTGAGTGATTGCTGGTGTTTGAAGTCACTATCTTTTAATAAATGAGTTTAGTGTGTGTGTGTGTGTGTGTGTGTGTGTGTGTGTGGGGTGTTTTTTTTTTTTTTTTTTTTTTTTTTTTTTAAATGGGGGAAAAATTATGATCCGGGCAATTAAACGTGTTTAATTAATAAATTAAACGTTGAATACAACCCTAAGTCTGTCTTCCGGATATAAAATGTTTCTGGAGTTATTCATTGTGTTGGTTTAACAATGCACAGTCTTCACAGTAAATTTTGTTCCCATTTAATGGTGTCACTACCAGCAAGTAGTTTTTATGACTCTCACAAACCTTTCTACAATATGATCATAACTTGCATGAGTCATGTACTTCAGTAAATAGACTGTCATGTTGGTTTAGGAGTGTGGAGATGGGACCGGGGTGTGTTTGGTGTGGCTGAAGCACAAATGGCCCTTGAGCGTGGCACTGTTGGACCAGAATAAGCTGGTTTAACCCAGTCTTGGTTATAAACTCTATACTCTGGCAGGATGCCCAGAAGATTAACCTCTCATTAAGAGGTGGACTCGTCAAGGTTCCTAAAATGTTCCTGTAGACCAAACAGTCGAGTTTAGCGCTAACAATGCCAAAATCATAGGTTCACGTGGAATGCATGTCCTGAGAGTATAATGCAAGTGGATTTGGATTAAACCATTTAGTTACAAAAAAAGAGTCTTAAACGCAGCTTAAGTAAATGGTTATTGTCTTGATCCACATAATGGTTTATATAATAAGGGTGCTGGTGTTAGAAGTAATTTTGCAAGTCTATGTATATTTAAGTTTGTAAATTTTAATGCTTGCTAAGAAATCCAATTTTGAACCTCTTTCCTCTGTCCTGTTGTCTATAATCATCATTTTGGAGCCTGTGTTTCAGAGGTCAGGAGGTCAAAAATAACTTAAGAGAGCCTCAGTGTTGAGCTATAAATGGCCCTCTTTGCTTCATTCATTCTGTTGGTAAATGAAGCCAACATGCATTAGGAGGCAGAGCATGTCATCTCAGTCCACTGAGCTGATTTGATTCTGCGCTTTCATCAGCAGGTGCACATGCTGGCACATTACACTATTTTAATTGCATGCTAGAAGTAACTCATTCATTTGGGTAAATGTATTTACTTATACTTTATTAATGTGTATCAGTATTTTAATTTAACTTGTTTTTTTTTTTTCTTCTCTCTAGCGGCCAGGATTCAGACATCACCGAAAAGGTACAGGCACTGACTATGCTCCGTTTAATCTGTTGTCATAAACCTGTCTACATAATTTTAGACCTCTTACAATTTGCCTCTCAAACAAATGTCAAGTCATAACTGGAGATTTGGTGTTCATGTCTAAAATGTTTGCTATCTTTTCAGAGAATTATGAGTGTCATTCTCCTGTGTCCCAGCAAAGCACAGACAGTGGAGATGAGTTCACTCCGCTCCGGAAACTAAATGGCTCACCCGGCGAGTGTCCCAGTCGCCAGAATCTCCATAAGGAGCTTCTGCTCAGCCACAAGAGGTAAAGAAGAGTAACATCAGACATGTTTACTTTGCAAATGAAGTAAACCAACATAACCCACAAAGAATAAAAGCCTACACTAGCCTGCACTTATCCATGCAAACTGTGGCCCTTTTTTTTTTTTTCTAAGAGGCCTGTTGTTGGAGGAGAAACCCGAACTGCAGCGTGTGTTGCAGCAGAGGCGGCTTGACCTGCACCGAGAGGAAGAACTTGCCCTCCGACCTCCTTCTGACCTGGAACAAGAGCTCCGTAAGAGACAGCAGAAACTGCAAGAGGTACTGGCCAATCTCTGTCTGCTTGATGTTCCTCATTACTGAAATGGAGGTCAAGAGGTTTGCCAGAGACAAGACCATACCCCTTTTTTTTTTTTTTTTAAGAAATGTGTGTGTATGTATGTATGTATGTATGTATATATATATATATATATATGTATATATATATATGTATGAAGTGAATTTATTGTGGCTATGTATTGTTTTATGGAATTGCGCATGTCATATTTTAGTGTCTTGTAAAATTGTTTTTCCTCCACAGTATGAGATAGAGGAACAGAGGCGCATAGAGGATGAGAAGAATGTTCCAGAATTTGTCCGAGTGAAAGAAAATCTGCGTCGCATACAGTTGACCGAATAAAACCACTGAAAGGACATATGGAGAAGAGATCCGCCTTGTAATTTTTACTGATTTCATATAAAAGAGAATGTTATGAAGTGAAGTTTCATACAGCTATAATGTAGTTTAGTAATTAAGCCCTCTGTTTAAATGTCCTATATTGTTCTGTAAACTTGAGTCAAATTAAAGCCATTAATGTCTTGTATAACATTACGGGCCTTTTTTTTTTTTTTTTTTTTTTTTTCCACCATTAATAGCCCAATACTTTTAATACTATGACTTCAATAACCTGTTTGACATACAACTTTTGTCATACTTAAAATGAAACTTTCATGTTGGAAAAATCTTTCTAGCAATCAAATGACAACCTCCAGTCACATCTCATTCGTAATATAACATGGTCTTTTCCTTTTAATAATAAAAAAAAATCCTTATACAATCTGAAGACGATTCTGTCTCGCTGCCTTTGCATTTACAGGTGCCACTTCTGCACCTCGCCAGTGCGGATAGAATTCTCCACGGACTCTTCCTTTCACATGGAAATGTCCCGGTTTAATTAGCTGATCTTTAAATTCAGAGAGAGGCACGAGGATAGAAAGTCTGACCATCTGCCATAGCCCGCCTTTATCAGGAAGGTACAAGAGGCAAATGAGAATCAAATCGACAAAGAAACGTTTGTAGGAAGAAACTTGAGTCATGTTGTGCTCTCAGAATGTATATCTTTATAAGCTGACGAGAGTTACTACAAATAACTCTTTCAGCAAATTATTTTGAACATTATCTGTCATGTCGCCATGCAGGAAAACAATCAAGTTGTGGCCGGGTGCCATTCCAGACACCATTCATACAGTCCAGAGGACTATTCGCCAGCTGTCCTCTTGTTTTACTCCTATTGTCTCGATTTTCTCTCTATAGACTGTGGGTTTTCTCCCGCTGGCTCTTTTAGACACGCCTATGGCAGAAGAAGCGTGTGCTGCTTCATTCGCGATAGGGTGCAGTTTCAGTGGTATCGACCGGTTTTGTACCTCTAAACTTCTTTCTTCCTTCTTTTTTAAAGTTCTTAAAAAGCACAGTTGGAAAAAAAATCCTCATTAACATGTAAAATAGGCATCTATCAATGTTAATATGTATGTTATTTTAAATAAAAATTGGAGACTATTTCAGCTACAAGGTGAGCCGACCCCCCGCCCATATACGGTTGGTATAGTCCAGTGGCTTTTGGCTGGCTTGAGCAGACTCCACATCCAGCTGCACTGTGGAGTCACCGGCACGCGCGCATCTGCGGGAATGGAGTGAACGGAGGGTGTGTATTGGGCTGGATACTGCAAAGAAAGGTATGGTAAAAAATATTTATATTAAGAAATGACATTTGTGTTATCTTTTTTGTGGCATAAATTGATTTTATATGTAAAATTGTTTTATTAAAGCTTTGCACAAAGACTCCATTAAATCATTCATTCGAAGGCATGCGCCAGATCTTTGATTAGCTCTGTATTCTTGTTCTTAAGTATGTTTTGAGTGCATTTATGTTTTTGGGACTTAAACCTACATTTACAACAGACTATGGACTAGTGCTGTTTATAAGGTCATCCAACCCTTTCAAGGCATGCAGATTATTATAGACGGTCACTAGTAAAATTAAATCTGGATTGCATGATATTTATGGGGCCCGAGTTGGTTTAGATGCTGGTGGCATAACTGCATTATGATTGATTAAATGTAATACCTACTAAAATAATTATCTTCACAAGCTCCATGCATTTAAAAGACATGTTTCTTAGTGCTTGTGAGTGTTGTTTACCATTGAGCCAGATCCACTGGTATTGGTATAGCCATTCTAGACATTAGGTCTGTTAAAAATTAACTAAAATGAACATTTTACCTACAGTTCAAGCCATTATTATTTGTATAACGGCATACAGGGTTGATCCTTTCTCCAGAAATCCATGGTATATCTTAATTAACTTTATAGTGGAATACAGATTGAAGTGGATTTCCATTCATAAAGGAGAATGAGTCTGTGTTTACACTGGCTGAGAAACTTTCTTTAATCTACTAGGCAAAGGTGCTTTCATCTTTGAGAGGGTTTTGTCATGCATTCTGATTAATCGCTTCATTTTCATTGAGTGGCACAATGAAGGGAGAGAAGTGGAATTACAAAAACTCACTCTTTCTCTCTCTCTTCTCGCTCTCTGCCATGTTTTGCATGGCTTCATTAACAATCAACTGGTTTTTGGCTTTGCACCAGCTTTGGAAATAAGTCACACACTAAATTCTGTCACTCCCATAACATCTGAATCCACACGATTCAGCATCTCTATAATAACAGGCTCTGCATACAATCTGGGTCGTGTTCAAGTCTCCCGTCATACTTTCCAAGCTCTGGCCCTCTCTGGGAATTCCAGACCTGGCCGCAGTGGTAATGAAATTGGCCGAGTAGGCATTCCAATAGATCACAGCCCCACAGACTCATGGGAAAGGGTGTTTGGGAATCTGGCAGAGGTGACATGAGAATTGAAAATAGGCTTATTCGCTGATGTCTCATCTTTACGCTCGACTGCAAGAGAGGATGGGTGGATCTGTTGTGTTATTCTTCTGCTGCTGAGATCGCTGTCAAGAAGACTACATCCTGTCTGCTCTTCTGGGCTTAATGTGCTTTGTAATCAAGACAAACCTATGGTGTTTTTAGGGTGGAGGGCATTGCGAGTGCAGTTTGTGGGTTTGAAGGAGTAGGTCAACCAAAAATGAAAATCTGTCATGATTTACTCATCCCATCCCCTTATGATTTCCTTTCTTATGTGGAACACAAAAAAAGAGAAATTCTGAAGATTGTGCTGATTGCTCTTTTTAACACATTTTCAACAGTCACTTTCAAGGAAAGTCACTTAGTGGCCATTTGGGAAATTTTAGGCATGTAGTGACATCTACTTGAATGGTGGATCTCAAAAACTGCTTGCCGAGCTCATATTTAAATCACATTTCAAATCAAGAATAAAATCAAACATGAACTGTTCCCACAAATTTGTGTGTGAATAAATGTTTTCATGAATAATTGATGATTTACTAATTATGTACTAAAATGTATCCTGAAATTGTGGCAATGTGTCACTTAGCTCTTTTATTTAGAAGGCTATATTGTGCATTGCAGTTTTTCCCATTTATAGTAATACAAGTAAACTGTCCTGGTGCATATATAGTCTAGTCTTCATTAATGGAAAGTGAAGATTTCAAGCTTCAAAAATGATGCAAAAGCACCATAAATTGATCATAAACATTGACCCATGTGCTTTATATACATGGCATGTTTACATTATTATTAGATAAAATACTTATTGCAGTGGAAACACAAGTGTTATTGTTTGTCTTTACTCTTTACAAGTTCCATGCATTACAAAAACATGTTAATCTTCTTTGTGTGAGAAACAAGACCAATTCAAGACACTTATTTGAATAACTGCTTTGAAATGGCAAGGAAAAGAGCAGCCAGCACAGTTCTCAATATTTCTTTGCATTTGTTCCATGGCAGAAAGTCATACAGGTTTTCAAAGATCTGGGGGATAGTCAATGTTGGCAGAATTATAATTTAACTAAAGTGCTTGCAACTAAAATTGGGAGTTGCTTTTTGTTTAATAAAGCACCGTTTGTCACAGTGACCTAATTCCTGCTGCAGTATCATCAGCCTTTCTTTTGCCCTCTGTAAGTCTTGTTGTATCAGCAGATACTGTCCTCTTAGCAAACTGGCCACTCGGGCTTGTTGACACAGAGCTTCGCTAGTGTTTTTTCAGTCGTTGGAGTGTCTGATGGAGCAGGCTGCTTTCTATTGTGCTGAGCTGCATCCATCTGCATGAGTTACTGAACTGAACTGAACTAGGATGGAGCCTTTAGAAGCTCCACAATCACATCCTGTCAAAATTTCCCCCTCAGAACTCAGGAAGAGGGATGATAATGATCCACGCCGACTCATTAGTTTGGATGTTGTCCCTAGTGATGTGGGTGGGCAACTAGATTTTACCCCAAAATAGCATTTATATAAATACAGTGTCTGTCCTAGATTTTTGTGGGCTTGACATCAGCGCTCATTAGATATAACAAGGAGCCATGGGCCCTATTTCTAAAACACGCATATGATTAGATTTGATCCTAAATTCCATGGATTTCACCCAATATGTCAAAGCTGTTCCATAACATCCATACAAATGTTTTGTTCCATATATACCAGTAATTCAAATAGACCAACACTGCTTATGAAAATGTAAAGATAAAAAAAAAGAATCACAACATGCATAAATATGATTATATGTGCACATTAGTCATTTTAAATGTGTTGTGGGTTTTACATGATTTAATTTAATTCATTAAATAGATTACTGATATCATAAAATGAATTAAATAAATAAATGTCTATGTGTACATGTGAGAAGGATATATTTAGGAAATGTCTTTTGTGCAATTTGTATTAATGTTTTATAAAGTGAAAGTGAAAGTGAAAGTGAAGTGACATTCA
Organism: Carassius carassius; assembly: GCF_963082965.1. Taxonomy (NCBI): domain Eukaryota; kingdom Metazoa; phylum Chordata; class Actinopteri; order Cypriniformes; family Cyprinidae; genus Carassius; species Carassius carassius. Next base: position 19,917,032 of record NC_081775.1, read on the forward strand.
GCCAAGTATGGTGACCCATACTCAGAATTTGTGCTCTGCATTTAACCCATCCGAAATGCACACACACACAGAGCATGAACACACACACACTGTGAGCATACACCCAGAGCAGTGGGTCATAAATCAGTCATAGGAACATTTAAAAAAACTGTTGTACGTTCACATTTAGGATCATTCCAAGCATATCTTTATAAATGAGTCCTAGGTTTGATAATGGTTGATGTAACTTGCCGTTTCTTTCTCAGGAAATTAAACTTTAAAAAAAGTAGTGTAGCAAATGTCATAAATTAAACTAATATTTTCCTCAAATCTTATTACTGGATATGAAAGCATATTTGTAATACTGGAACTCAAGATGATGATGACAATTCAGTCATAATTTACTCATCCTCATGCTGTTCCAAACTTTGGGCCACTTTCCTCTGTGGAATACAAAAATGTCTAATTATTACTTGTTTTCCATATAATGAAAGTCAGTAGAGTCCAGTGTTGTTTTGAACCCCAATGAGTTTCATTTCAGTTCTGCCATAATATATTCACTCTCATTTCTGGGTAAACTTTACCTTTAAACAGATCAATAGAACATTTCCTGCTTGATTGATTCCTTTTACATCTGTATGAGGACCCGATTTGTCATTCAAACTCTGCCCAATGCATTAACATGTTCCTTTACAATAACAGAACAAGACTTTATGAAAATGTCACAGCAGTATCTCCTCATCTTGTTTTCTCCATACTGAAGCCGGCAAAATCTGAGACGTCACAGTCAGAGATCTTTAAACGTTATTTCTAACAATCCTTTAGAAAAACATAGCCTGTAAGTTTTCTTCATGGAAATAAGAGAATCCCTGACATGGTTATCTAAGCTATCAGCATGTCCCGCCTGAGGCTGAATCAGCATGGAGACATTGTTCCACTTCAAAGCTGCGGCGAGTGGGCACTGAAAGAAAGAGAGGGGGTCTTGGAGAGAACAGGTGCAGTCTTTGGGAGGAGGAGAGTCCCTTCTGCCATCTGTTGACTTCTAGTTTTCCCCCAAACACACTTCATCACAATTCACACACGCCTGTTTGCTCATAGTGATTCAGGTTGCTATGGTGCTGTATGGGAAGTATAAGACCTCCACATGTGTGCGGTCAACTCTGGGCGCGCGGCTATTGTGTTTTGAGACATTCAAACATTTTGAAGGGGGGTTGCTTCTGTGTGTGTGTGTGCCCAGACTGAAATAGGGGTGGATGAGGCAAAAGACCTCCACATCTTTGTCAGATGTGGAGGAGACGCTGAGGTGCCTATGAAGGGTTCTCCTCAGGAGGTTCGGTTTTTCATAATCGCATGGCCGCAAGCCACTATTTGGAAGACAAATTCACTTAGTGGTTTCTGGACTGGATAGCAGTAGTAAATAGAGAGCTCTTGAAATCAAACAACGGATTTCAGTCTTTTCTCTTCCCCATCAACAGGTCACAGCTGCAGACTGAACTCGGATATTGTTGAAAACTGCAGAGTAACAAAAATAAACATGGATTGTAAGGAGGAGATCAGTGACTCTGACAGCGGGATCATTTTAAACTCTGGTGAGTGCTTTTTTTTATTTTATTTTTTTATGATAAATTATATTAAGGAGGTAGGAGAATGCATATCAGTAACAAAAATTTGGTGCTGTAGTCCCCCAAAAAAGTCATTTTTATCAGTAAACCAGTTAATTAACATTAGCTAAAATTTTCTAGCTTTATTTTATCAAAATGTATTCTTTTGTGTGTGTTTATAATAGATCATATTAAAAACACAGGAATTGGAGGGAAGTCTTATACTCAGAATCTAGTTTCTTACATGAGCGCTAGAGTTCATTGTGTCAGGGCAGGCCAACTGCTAGCCCCCTGTATGTGTGTTCTCTTGTGTAATGAAATCTGTTGTGATTATCCAGGCCCAGACAGTCCCACGTCTCCGGTGAAGGACCTGAGCACTCACACACGTGCCATGAGGCTGAAGCAGCAGGCCCTTGAGGACAGACTGGAGCTTTGTGTCCTGGAGCTAAAGAAACTCTGCATTAGAGAGGCTGTGAGTGTCCAACGAATGTGCCATCAGTATTGCTATCTCTGCTTCATAAACATCATGTATTATAATTATATATATGTATATTTTTTTAAGCATGGGGCTTATATTTACATGTAAATCAAACCATCACAAATAGCTTGAGGGTCTGTGGAAAATTCTTGAATTGTGACCAGCCAATATGATATTTCCCATTCATTTTCTCCATAGAAATTTCATAAACGTCTTATTTTTTTTAAAGATTTTCAGTCTTTCAGATTTTTAAGCCATGAACCAAAAAAAAAAGCCATGAACCCCAAAAAGATAGCTTAAAAACAAGATAAAACGCTTGATTTCCATTTGAAAAAACAATATGAACCAGGGTCTGCCAGTACGTTGGGACCATAAAAGGGTTTTCTTGGTTTAGAGCAGTTTAAGCCTGGCCTAATTAACTAATGAAGCATAATGACATCTATTTAGGCTAACAATTACACTACCATTTAAAAGTTTGGGGTTGGTAAAAAGTTTTTTTTATGACAATAAGACTGTAATATTATGAAATATTATTTCAATTTAAAATAGCTTTTTCTATTTGAATATATTTTATGTATTCCTGTCATGCAAAACTGAATTTTGAGCAGTCATTACTCCAGTCGTCAGTGTCACATGATCCTTCGGAAATTTCTAATATGCTGATTTGCTGCTCAAGAAACAATTTTTATGTTTATCAATATTGAAAATGTTTTTTCTTGCTTGAAAACCATGATAAAATCTTACTAATCCCAAACTTTTGAAAAGTTGTTTGTATTACATACAAGGATAAGTTCCTTTGCAAACACATTGTGTCGTAGTTTCAAAAGAATAGGAAAGTTTAAGCAGGAAAGTCAGCTGGCCCATAACCGTAAATCTGATTGCTCTGATTTAGCTGGGCTTTTTCTTGTTCTCAATACAGCCCTTCAATAGAGACATTAAAGCAATGTCCAAGAAACAGATGCTTCTTTGCATGTTAGCCCACATGTCTGTCATTCATTATTGGCCAAGCAGGGAGAAGATTTAAGGGCCCAATCATTACACCATAGAAACCTCTTTGTAGACATTTCGACAATATAAAGACGAGCATCTGCTTGCTCAAAGATTTCTTTGGTTTGTTTTGTATTGACTAACAAACATAAGGTTTGTTTTCTTTGAGATTAAAATTCCCTTTGTTTAAACAGGAGCTGACTGGAAAGCTTCCCCCCGATTACCCTCTCCTGCCGGATGAGAAGCCTCCGCAAGTCCGGCGACGCATCGGAGCCACTTTCAAACTGGATGAGGGTTTTATTTCACAAGATGGCGAGGTATTGGCCACAGTTTCTACACAGAGATTACTTTAATAGCTTTAATGCAACTGACTGTTATTTGAGCCTACCTGGTTAGTTTTAAATGTTATTCATGGTGGTGAAACGGTTCCACTTAATATGGAAAAAGATTTTTACGAGGTGAGTTTAATCCACATTTTCAGCATGCAGTTACCCCATTAAATGTTTGTCTCCAGGAGTCTGAGCTGCACGCGCTTGAGGCTGATCTCGCCCTGCAGCGGCAGATTTATGAGGCAGCCCGAAAGCTCTCCCTCGAGGAGCACATCAGCAAACCGGTGAAGAAAAGCCGACTGCAGCAGTGTAAACGTGAAGAGAAGAAGCTGAAAGAGCTGCAGGATGCGATACTGAAACACCGCATCAACCACGTCTGTGTCTCTCCACAGAACTGCTATTCTTCCAGACAGAGAGGTCAGCCAGTCGATTCTCATATAAACTAAACTTTCCGCATTTTACCAGTGATTGACTGTATTACTAAAAATATTTGATGATTTGAATGAACAAATATTTGTTGGTCCATTCCAGATCTTTGTATGTCTGATGACAGCTCACTGTCTGATGCTGTTGCCTTAGATGATGGTAAGCAAGCAACCCTATATTTCCTCAAACTTTCACACTCCACTGTATGTGAAAATTTGATGTCTAGGATTCTCTAGGAGTTTGCTAATGTGGAAAAATGGTCTTTTATCTACAGACTCAGACTCTGCTCCCTTTTCTCCAGCCGTTCTGGGGTCTTCCATGGACAGCGGTTTCCAGTGTCTGACTCTCTTGCCCAAAAACGGCCCAAAGCAATCGAGCTCCAGTTCCAGTCTGGACTATGATGCCTCACCCATCCAGAACTCTCCATGGAAGGAGTCCAGCTTGGACCAGCCCTACCAGAAACAAAAACCTTCTCACTCTGTCTGCAGCAGCCGCTCAAGGTACGCTGGGATAGTCTAGCTTTGAGTCCCATGGTAGATATTTAATCGCAATATAAACATACCTTATAGATAAGAGCTGTTTTAAAGGTACTCTATAGAGTATTTAGTTAACATACACCTTACTGTTCAAATGTTTGGAGTTGGTAGGACTTTTGGTGACACTTTACTTAAAGCCTTTATGTATAATGCATTAAAAAGAGTTTAAGAGTTGAAAAAGTGTATAATGCATTATAATTATTGACAACTTGCATTGTAATACATTATATCTTTTCATAATTATAAACAAATTTAAAATGCACTATTAACTATGGTAACAATTATTAATGAGATTATAAACTGCATTACAAGGCATAATTAATGCATTAAAACTACTTTTATTATGCATTATACATAAATGCTTTAAGTAAAGTGTTACCTTTTTTGTATATTTGGAGGAAGTGTCTTGTGCTCATCAAGGATGCATTTATTTAACTTACAGTAAAAACAGTAAAACTGTGAAATGTTATAACAATTTAAAAGGTCTGTTTTCTATTTTAAATATTTACAATGTGACGTATTCCTGTGATGGCAAAGCTGAATTTCCAGCAGCCATTACTCCAGTCTTAAGAGCTCCATAAGAAATCATTCTAGTATGCCGATTGGGTGCAGAAACATTATTATCAATATTTAAAAGAGTTGTTCTTCTCTGTTAGCAGCAGTCCAACAGGCTCACCAACAGACACAAGAATGGCAGAACTTCCTCCAGCACCCCAGTTTGTGTTTAAGAGTCTGCGAAACAATCAGCCAAACAGCGCCCCCTCCACCCCAGAGCTGCCACTGCGCCGACAGTTCTCACAGTCCTTCAGGTAATTAATGTACTTTAGGATTGCCTGAATACATGGCTCAAAATGATATATAGACTGTTTTTAAAACTTGTGAAAGTGAAATATATTTTTGGAAATACTAACCAAAATATATGAGTGAAGCAGATGCTTAATGTTACACTTTAAGGTGTCCTTTTTACAGTGTAATCATGGGTTACATGGGTTGGGTTAGGATTTGGTTTACTTGCATGTAATTATGCATCATTTATTGTTATAGTAAGTACATTTAACATGTACCAAGGACTCCTTAAAAAAAGAAATGTTACCAATATTTTAAATTGATGTGTTTCAGTTTATTAACTAGCAACATTTGTATTTGTACAGCGGTGTCTTACCTTACTAATCTGTTATCATCTCCACTCAAATAGGCTTCCCAGAAGCAAACCAGAGTTGACCAAGGCCAGTTCAGACCTGGGACGGGGCCGGACCAAGTTGCCACGACGACGAGTGACCGATTTCACATTAGCCTACTCAGTTCAACGTTTATATCAGTGCAGCTCTGAAGACAGCAGCTCAGAGCTTTCCATTTCCTCATACAGCAGTTCCTCCAGCCGAGAGATGACCACAGAGGCACCTAAATCCTGTCCGCCTCCATATGGCTACCATCGCACCACTCCAAATAAAGGACCAAGCCAGATCCACACCCACAGCACACTCAAAAACAACAACAAAAACCCACCTCACCTTTTGCCCGGCCCCAATCGAGTGAAGATTATCAATGGGACTCTTCAGGCGGACATGGCAAGGCTGCAACTCAGACAGAATTCACAATCTGATCCTGTACATACTAATAAACCTCAACAAGTCAAGGTTACCTCACCCAAACAAATGCTCAAGCCTCCCCCGCCATACACAAAGGTGGTCCGCACGACATCACTAAGAGAATATCCCAACCACCCCAGCCGTGTGCTTCCTCGAGATTTGGTATCAGGGGATCTAAAAACCTGGCACCAGAAAAACAATATAGGCATATCCAAACCCCGCTCACTTGAACGGCAGGGCTCGATTCGAATCAAGCGTCCAGAGCCGCCGCCCTACCACCAGATTCCCTTTCAAAAACAGGTAAAGATGTGGATAATATGTTTATTTTTTAGTACCAGTTTCGTAAATGAAATCCATTCTTGTTAAATGATGACCATACCTGTTTCTATCCATGTTTCTCAGAAGGTGATTCTGCAAAGGGCTTCAGATGGAACGCCGCTGCAGTGGTACGAAGAAGAAGACTCTGAGATTGTGAGTCAGGTGTAACCAGGTAGAAGAAACCCTGGAGGAGATGACACAAAGAATAAGTGAACTATCATTGTACATGTGTTTATTTTTATTTATTGAGCCAATGGACTCACCGATGTAGTCTGTTTATGTTCATTCTCTCGAGACTTTTTGACCAAGTTGGAGCTGAGCCAGTGTATGCCTCGATTCCATATGCCTACAGTTGTGATTAAATATCAAGTCTAAGACTTCCTTGTAAGGCATCATGCCTTTTTGTTTATGATGAATGTATAATATAATTGTTATTTTATTGATGTCAGGAAAGTGGGACCCACCTTTTGCAAATGAATGCCCTCATGGAAATGACATCATTTAGTATATATTTGTGTCTGGTACACGATTCTTCATAATTAATGTATTACAGAATGTCTTCGTTTCCCCATGAGTTTAATTTAACACATTATGAATTAATATATTATTTGTCCATATTTTTTATTTGTGAATTAATATTGCCCTTTTCCTAACACATTTTTTTTTAAATTAGTGAAGTGTTGCTCTGCTACTGTAATACGCATCTTCAGAATAATCCATCTGTGAGTTTTAATGATACAAAATGCAGATGTTTTACTTCCTGTTTGTACACTAACTAATTATGAAATATATTTTATATTATTTATAACACACTTTAATAAACAATATTACAGATCCTCACTATTGCCTTGTGCATTTTGTTATGTTTTCAGATATTTCACATTGACATGGTTGAAAACAGACGTAGAGCATACATTGACATGAGTGCCAGTGCAAGAGACCATTTCCAACTATACATGATACAGTTTGCCCTAAAACAAAGTTAAAACAGCTACCAAATGGTAACTAAAATCTATCAACAGTGCTTTTAATATATTAATCACATTTCCATTTCTGTACATATTTATTATTATTTTCACATCCATAAAACGGGGGGTTGCAGCAACCACACCTATATGGCTAATATAATAACTGAGCAAAGAACAGTTAGGTAAATTAAAATGACTTTCCAGCAGCAACAATACATCCACTGCATAAGAGGACGCTGTCTCAGATTCCTTCAGCCAGGCATGACTGTGCTCCAGCGACGCCTTCCTCCTCAGCTTTTGATGAGTTAACACTGGAAGTGAACTTGTGTATCTGTTATTTTCATAATTATGAAATGGTTAATATACCACTATCTGTATCTGTATCTAACTGTAGCAGAGTGAATATTAGCACTAAATCAAACTTTGTGGATTGTTTATGTCTGTAATGACACATTAAAGGTTTATTCTTTAAACTTTTTCCCCATGACTTTGAAAAACTATTTGCCCATGCTTAAGGTTACCTGCTTTTTTACAAATGTGGGGTCCAGCTCAAGTACTCCTTGCCTAAAGAAATGTGAGACATGGATGTGGTTATTAATCACACTTACACTGCAGTAAGTCAGCATAAAACATCATTCACAACCCATTTTATTCCAAAATTGTATGTATTCCCAAGTAAAAAAATAAAAAAAAGGATATGAAACAAGAAAAAATGGCAGGACATTAGAAATGTGTATAAAGTCAGTCAATAGTTTAAAATTCGATTTCACATTGAGACAAATTCACTGTATATATTTTATAAATGATTTTATTGTGAATGGGTCATCTGTGTATATCATTGGTTTAAATAAAAGACTTGAATCAAGTCTCCAGCATATTTTTTTTCGATGATCTGTTTTCTCTGATGTACATCACTGACTATAGTGCTGATGTATTTTTGCAGAACCTGAAAGTTAGCATCACACTGGTTCCCAAACCCAATGGGATTTTGAATTATTGTAGAAAATAAGCTCAAACTAACAAAAGTTTACGATCCTTACACATTCTGTTCATCATTGTAACATTCACAAATGAACACAACTTTTATTTAATTTGAAGTAAATACAACGAAGTAAAATGCTAAATGTAGGCTATAAATTAACTAAAAAACTACTTAGCTGTCAACAACTCTTTTATTTAGTCTTTATTTACTCTGAAAATTTGAGATAAAATAGTTTACAAGAGTGCGATTATAAACGCATTGAAGCTGTGAAAGTGGACTAGTGATTAGATGAGTTTACCAGTGCGATTTGATGGCATTTAACATGCAGTCCCGTTTAACCAGCTGTTAGCACCTTTTCAAAATAAATAAAAGCTTTTAATCTTTTAAATATTTATGGTCATAGAATACTAACTGAAAATAATTTTAACTGGTATTAACCACAGACCTTATTTGAAGCTTTTACTCAAAACCCAGTAAAACAATTGACTTCAAACACTGACTTCAGGAGGATAGAACCAAACTGCTAAAATGCTAACTTGTTTCTGGGTTTTGACCAACAAAAATACATCATCCCTTAAGCTGTCTATACAGAAGAGAAAAGATCTGAAACTACATCTATTGCATCGCAACTATAAATATACAAATATATCCAAATTACCCTCTGCTCATTTGGCAGTCATCCGTGTGGTCTGGTTTCTTTGTGGTTGATTTTATCTCTTCACAATTCTCATACATAACAGAAGATAATACAGCTTCTGACTCCTTTATTTTTTGCATCTTTAAATGAAAAAGAAAAGAAAATTACAAGTGCAGTTAATCTAAATTAAGAGGAATGGTTGAGATCAACTTGGATTTGCTTTGCAATGATGTTTGTACTGATTCTATGCTGTAAATGAGACAAAAGAATGAGACTAATGATACTCATAACAAATCATGTAATACACTTCTGAACTATAAATTATTCATATATCTACGTAAATTAAGAAAACAAACAACAAAATCACATTTTTCAGGATAAAGCCAAAGTATGGAATACCTTTAGAGTCTTTTTCAAGCTTTTCAATAGCGTCAGTTTCCTTTGCAGTGACACAGATACATTATTTCAAAATGCTAGTGGATGAATTGCAACTTTAACACTGAAAGAACTGAATGGGTGTTTTCTTACCCCACTGCTCCCAGACCTGTCGCTCTCTGCATCTACTACAGTTCAATGCTATTCCTCTCATGACAGCATGACAGTGCTTCAGGTTCTCCACATGAGCAACCATCAGTTCCACTGCATGGTTCACTTTCGACTCCTGAATTAAACAAGAAATTGGTCTTAAAATAGCCAGACTGTAAAAGGTTAACTGAAACGTTATTTCCATTTTTCTTGTCGATGAATAGAAACCCTCTACTAGTTTAAATTCAATCCAACCTAATTAAGTCTTTCCAAAATACAGATTTACCACTTCTGTTCAGTGTAACGTTCACAAATGATTAAATAAAGTTAAAACTTATGCTTGCTTACTATGACATTTGCTGATTTCTTGCTCTCCACACTTCTAATCACATAAATATATAGTGATGTAAACTGTCTGGCAGATTAATGAGGCTGTTTTAGACAAGTAATGGCTGCCACAGACACAACTGACAACACCAGAATCGAGAAAAAAAAAAAAAAAGTCAAATGGAAACCCACCAACGAAACACCTGCTACATGTATTTAGCTTGGTGTGCATACTACAAAACACCATGAAGGTGAGCCATCTTGCAAAAATAGCTTTTAATCTTGTAACCAATTTAATATAAAATTCTTAATGTATGTGAAGCGGTTTCACATCAAGCTTTTTCTAAGAACTACACACAGATGTATAATTGCATGGTGTATGAAAACTTCCAATGAAGTTTTTACACTGATAAAATCAATATTTGAAAGGACATTAGGAAAGACACAAAGACATGAGATTTGGATCAACTCCACATTTATTGTAGAAAATTGAGGAACAGTCTCTAATAGAGGCGCTGTGGCTTTCCCATGGTGCTCTTGATGTAGAGCGCCCTCACGTTCTGCCAGTTCTTCTTCAGCAGAGACACCAGGAAGTTCACAGCCAGGTGGATGTTGTAGACCAGCTCTTCCTCAGTCATCCTGACGTGACCAACAGCCACAGCCAGACACAGAACCTGAACATGACAGATGACCATTACCAACTGAACTAACACAAATTCAGGAGTTCAGGAAAATAGAGTTGATAAGATTTGTCTCTCTTATGCTCAAGGCTGCATTTACTTGAACAAAAACACAAAGACCGTAATATTGGGATACTGTATTAAAATACTACAACTAAAAATAAAACAAAAAGGATTTCACTTTTAAATTTATTCCTGTGATCAAGCTGAATTTGCTGCAGCCATTACTCATTTACATATTTTTGTGGAATACAATGTAAATTAGCAAAAAAAGAAATCTGTTGTAACAGCATGTAAATAATGTCACTTTTGATAAATTGAATGTCCAAAACACTTTTAAAAACATACCTTCTTCATCTGGAATTTGATTGTTGATTTCACTTCATCCACCTTGGTGGCCAGGTTCTCGTTATGGGTGAGCAGAGAGGGGAACTTTCCTGCCTTGTTGAGGCCAGGTCCCAGGATTCGAGGAATCTGCTTGATCAGAGACTCAGAAGCCAGGAAAGCATCATATTTCTTTGCTAAAAAAGAAAACCAACAAGATGCATCAACACTTAGACTCAATCCAGAACAAACTATAGCTCTGAAAACGTGTCTTATTGCTAATGTTCTCTCAAAAGGAAACTCACCCAGCTTCTTGACCAGTTTCTTGTTCTTGTTGAGCTTTTTAAGAGCCTCTATGTCCATGTGTGGAAGCTCAGCGGCCTTGGCTTCATCACAATGCTGCTGGTCACCAAGGACGCACACGGAGAACTTGGGCCGTGGGGTGGTCTTCAGCCTGTGAGGGGCAACGGAAAAGACTGCTTGAGAAACAGAAGCATATCAGACCCCTTTTGACTAACTTTTGACAAACCAAGATGGCAGCTATCTAAGGTCTGCTCAGTGTCTCTCTCTGGACTGATTCCATTTAAATGGATTTCATAGTATTTTACTCCTTTTAAGTTGTAGTTTTTAAGTTGTACAAGTCATTTATATGGAAATTTCATCTTGAACTTTTAAGAAGATTTTGGACTACTATGAGTTTAAAAATGACACTATACCTCTGCTCTGAGCTAACTTTGCTAACCTGAGCCTGATCCAACTGATCCTATTAGCCCAGGCTAAACAGAGCTAGGCCAACGGGCTTGAGCCTGCTATATTCTCCTGGAGCTTGGGCTAACCAGCCTGAGCCTGCTACATCCTCTTGGAGCTTGGGCTAACCAGCATTGAGCCTGCTACATCTTCTTGGAGCTTGGGCAAACCAGCCTGAGCCTGCTACATTCTCCCGGAGCTTGGGCTAACCAGCCTGAGCCTGCTACATACTCCTGGAGCTAGGCTAACGGGCCTGGCCTGTTTCATTCTCCTGGAGCTTGGGCAAACCAGCCTGAGCCTGCTACATTCTCTTGGAGCTTGGGCTAACCAGCCTGAGCCTGCTACATACTCCTGGAGCTAGGCTAACGGGCCTGGCCTGTTTCATTCTCCTGGAGCTTGGGCAAACCAGCCTGAGCCTGCTACATTCTCTTGGAGCTTGGGCTAACCAGCCTGAGCCTGCTACATACTCCTGGAGCTAGGCTAGCGGGCCTGGCCTGCTTCATTCTCCTGGAGCTTGGGCAAACCAGCCTGAGTCTCACCCATCATCCTGGAGGCTAGGCTAGCGGGCCTGGCCTGCTACATTCTCCTGGAGCTTGGGTTAACAAGCCTAAGCCTTGTGCAAGCTGGGCCATACTCTACAAGATAAACTGGTACTGTTATTAGTCAACTTTACTATTTGTAAATTAATGACGATTTTTCTTAATTTTCTTATCCCTGTTGGTCACTTGGAACTTGAAACCGGGCACTGATCCTAGGGTGAGTTGTTTTAATAATATGGTGGGCATACAGTATTGACATGCACCAGGAACCATTACACTTTTGTTGGAACCTGGACTTCTGGATGGATCTGTATTGGGATTTGCCTAAATTGCAAAATTTTTTAGCTTTGTATAATTTGTCTCTCAATTAATGACAGGCATTGCCTGGTTTCAGCATATGATAGGCCGGCTTCAAAATATACTGCGAAATGCAGATTGATTATTACACTACTTCTACTTTTATCTGGAAATGTGCAGCCCAATCCTGGCCCCTGTTTGCAATGTGTCTTGACCCCTGCTGAATTTAAAATCAATGCCTGGATTTAAATTTGTTCATCTTAATGTTCGTAGTTTACTACCCAAAATGGACATAGTTAGAATTTGGATTGAATCTACAGATGCAGACATAGCGATAATTTCGGATACATGGTTGACGAAATCAATTACTAATGAAGATATAAATGTGCATGGGTATAATGTTTTTCGCAGTGACAGGCCGAAGAAAGGTGGTGGCGTAGCTATCTATGTTAAGTCAAGATTTGGTGCATCAGTTGTTCTGTCCGAGTCTCTCTGTAAGCAAATGGAGTTTTTGGCCTTAAATGTTGAAATATTTAAGTCCCTTTCAATAACTGTTGTGGGGTGTTATAGACCTCCATCTATCATCTTTATAGCTTCTTTTGTCCAGATTAAACTATAGGGAACTTTTACTGGCCGGGGACTTGAATTGGGACTGGCTAAATGTTGTTTCTGATTAATTTAAATCTTTCTGTGATTCTGTCAGTCTTAGCCAGTTGGTAAATGTACCTATCTATAAGGCCATGCTTGGTCTTTTGCCATCCTACATCTGTAGTTTAATCACATGGAGAAGTGTTGGTTCTTATTCATTGCGATCAAATGATCACTTGCTGCTTTGTTCCATTTGCCCGTACAGAACTGGGAAAAAGGGCTTTTGTCTACTCCGCTCCTTCTGCATGGAACTTTTTGAAAAAAGACTTGAAATTATCTGAATTTATTTCCTTAAATGCTTTTAAGTCCAGATTGAGAGAACCTGAAATGACCTGTTTAAATTGTAAATGTTTTTAATTATTTGTATTGTATAACTTTTATAAATGTAATTGTTTTTGCTGCCTCTTGGCCAGGACTCCCTTGAAAAAGAGGGTTTTAACCTCAATAGGACTTTCCTGGTTAAATAAAGGTTAAATAAAAAATAAAAACTTGAGGCAGAACAGAAGAGTCTTACCCATACCACCTCAGCTGGAATCAGGTGTTGATAGCACAGGCATATAATAAAATGGTCGGCTTAGGTATGACAGCATGAATGACATCACCTATAGCCTCCCCTCATGTTTTAAGACCCAGGGTAGGGGTCCGCCTGCTTCACCAAGCCAGAAAATGGACGGTTCAGACAGACTACCCGAGGCTGTTCTACACTACCTGCCTTTAACCTGCCTGGTCAAGCAATTTAATCTAACAAATAACTACCTCAGTGTCAAGATATCCAGATATTTATTCAGGCATAGCAAAGGGCAGGCAGATAGAAGGCTGGGCGATACAGTAAAGGGCCGAACCTGACAGTGCCTGAGAATCGCTTGTCCTTCTGGGGATCGTAGTTCTTCAAGCTGATCTGCAGCTCCACAGTCTCAAGAAACCTTAAAAAATACAAGTCAAAATAAATACCTTCTATACAAGTAGCTGCTACATAATGAGTAAACATGGTGCAGTTAACAAAAATACACCTGATATGGCAAGCAATAAAACACCTATCAATTTGATAAATTGATATTTAAATACTTGCAAGTAACAATAACTAGTTTGTGCTGACGGGAAATGACTAGTGACTACTAATCTGACTATGCGGTCAGCCAATAAACACTAGAACCAGACTTACTTTCTCTTCTTAAGACGGGAACCAGCCTGAACCTCCCGAACAGCCTCGTACAAAGTGTCTCTTGAGACCTTGCTGTTAAAAAAAAATATATAAATAAAATACATACATCAAGTAAAATGATTCCATGACGTTTGTTCCATACACATCGCGAAGATCTGACTGTACCACTAACACACATTCAAACTTCGTTTTCCAAACCTTAATATAACTATATACCTTAAGTTAGATATGAATAATAACCGTATGAATAATTATAATTTCAGATTAAGTTAAATATTTGTCCGATTAAACTGGATTGCATCCAGGTGTCCCGGTGAGCTGCGCTGTAGCGTTCAAGAACTGTTCGAGTTTGTCAAGGAATTCAAATCTCAAGCTCTCCGGCTGACATTGCTTGATGATACATTTGCTTATATAGCTATTAAATGTGAAATAAAATATTATACATGATTAAATAATTTATATATGAACATTTCTCACGTGCCTCATTTTGCCGCGATGACTCTCCTTTCACACGGAGCTCGAAAAAGGAAGTACAAAGGGAAGTTGCGTCGAATATATGGGCCTGAGTGTGAAAAACGTACTTCCGGAGTCGCCATGATTGTTGTGGCCACAGAAATATGTAACAAGCAGAGAACTTTACATAATTCATCTTAAAGCATTCAAATTTGTCCAGGACATAACATTTAAACAATACGAATCCAGATTTATTTAAACTATAACCTTTAATAAATAATATAAATAAATATTGAACTTTTACCGGGGGCGGGGTAGCATGCAAATTTAACATTTGAAAGGATACTTTCTCAAAGTTATTGCTTTCCTTATTCTTACAGATTTTTTTTTTCATAAATATTGGTTGACCTGAAGAATGAAAGCTGTATCATGCACTTTAAAAATTATGAGCTATATTTAACCGTTTATCAACACTAGGGGTGTGACAAAGTTCCCGAGATGAGACAAAACTTGGTTCACTAGAACGAGACGATATTTTAAAACTATTTTTAAGAAATTTTCAAAATTTATTTTATAAAAAAATATTTGTTTTTTAATTATAAAAAGTAAAACAGTGCAGTTGTATTCTGAAATATTTTAACTAATCTATTATTTTGGTAATCAAGTCTACTTGGTACTATAATCTACTGATTATTTTGACAATTAAGTAATCTGATATTTTAGCAACACAAATCTACCTAAGTGAAAACCAGGCTTTAGTCAAGTCACCTTTAATTATATAGCACTTTAAACAAAACAGATTGTGTCAAAGCAACTGACCATTAATTAAGTAAACAGTGTGTCAATAACGCAAAGAGATAACACAGAGTCACAGTCAACTTTTTATAGTATGTAAAAAGATACATTGAAGGACAGACTCGGACCTTTGAGCCAATCATGCTGCTCAGTGCACATCACTTCATAACTCGTACATCTCATTCACCTCTCCCTGGTACAAAATTTCCCCTTAAATATTGTTTTTCAACCTAAAGCAGTTACGTGCACAAGTTACATAAAACAACTCAATATCCCTATGGAGTAAATATACTACCTTATTCATTGTATGTTTAAAATATACTTAAATGAGATAAATGCAATGAAATAACAAAATAAAAAATTTCCATAACAGGAAAAACCAGGCTCAGTCGGGGGGCCAGTTCTTCTCTGACCAGACGAAACCAGCAGTTCAATTCCAGGCTGCAGCAAAGTCACATTGTACAGAGGACTCAACTGGTTCCTGTGGTCTTGTCTCCGCTGTATTTCAGGGCAGGAGATGTCCTTTCTAGGTCTGGATACGTACTGGATCCGGGGGACTGTAGTGACCCTCTGATCTGGATACAGACTGGATCTGGTGGCTACGGTGACCTCGCATTAGTATGATTATTTATATATAAACTAACGATGAGGCATTGTTAGATTGGATTGGCTCAGATAAAATATCAAAACCAAGTTAAAATACATAATATGAACATAACCAACTAAAGCACTTTATGTATTATAGCAAATCCCTCCAGAGGCCTGGTGACGTTTCACTTTACCGCGTGATATAAGTTAACATTAAGAGTATTATAAGAGATCATGTGTGAACAGGAGCTTTTCAAAAATCCTGGTAAATTTGTTCTGGCAATTATAGAGATGACATGATTACTCCGAGAGGTTTACAAGAATCAGCTGCTTTTAATTCGTTTTTCTATCTACATACGCACTAGATAGACATCTTGCATCTCGCAGCAGATTTTTTTTATACGTCATGCTTCTCCATTCATCAGGGCTGAGACTCTGCAATTGGATACAATTATGCATCTCATGTTTATAAGAGCAAATAATTCTGATTGGCTAGTAATGTTAGTTTGGTTGAGAGTGAAAGCTGCTCCTCTTGTATGTGAACATTTTTTTTTTTTTTTTTTTTAATGAATCATTATTCCCATTTCTTCCCCACCCCGGAAACCTTTAAACCCTGTTGATATGAAGAGTTATCCAATTCAATATTTAAATTTTTTTCTCAATACAGCTAAACAATACAAAGACATTTTATTACATTTACAAAATATATTCACAACATTTTACAATCAGAATGACTGAAACTAGTAAAGTGGCATTTAAAATGGACATAATACGATTCAAAGGGAAATCCGTTTTAATGCAGCCTGCAATGATTTCTTGAGGAAGGTTTCATTGAAAGACAGGCAACTGGAAAGTGCATGGTGGCATGCAGGATTCACCTGAAAGCAAAAAACAATACAAAAAAAATTATCTATCAGCAGTTTTTTTGTTTTGTTTTGCTAGCTTTAAAAAAAAACACTTTAACATCTAGATATGTATTATTGTGTTGTTTATTGGTTACATTCTATGCCTCTTTAGTTTGCGTATGGAGCATAATTCTTTGTCATAGTAGTCTAGATGCTGTGAGGATCATAAAATGATACTTAATATTGTGGTTGTAGGTTTTGTTGAGATGTTTTTTTTTTACTTTCTGAATGAGTTATTTCCAGTCATTACAGTTATACTCACATGTGACTGATACTTGGTCAAGACACTCAGCAACATCTTGGCAAACTTCATAGATTTGCTGAAATGTGGAGACTGACTGCAAAGCTGATCAGTGAAGATAGAGAAATCCTCCTCACTCAGCTCAAGCTGTGAGCATAACAACAGAAACCATTAACATAGGACTAAAAGACCCTTAAAGATTCAAAACAGCTTTCTGAAGTACCTCTGAATCCAGCAGTGCATGGATGACTGATAACACTTCCTCATCCCAGGACACTCCAAGTATTGTTCTAAGATTTAAAAGTCAATTTCTGTGATCAGCTAAACCGATTACTCAAACATAATATATTCCAGAAAGGACCAAGACCCATTTCTTTCTGAAAGCTGAATTGTGATCTTTAGACTGACCGAAATACAAGCAGTCTGTGATGTGGCTCAAGGCAGTCCACTACCAGTCTACAGAGTACCTCTGCCTGGGCGCTTTCTAAAGATATATAGAATAGGAGTTTACCGAAAAGATGCCAGAAATTAAGCATATAAGAAATAAAAATGGTAAATACAATCTTGCTAATTAAATCAGGTAAAAAAAAAAACATACTCATACCAGTTTGACCCTTCCGTAAAACTGGCTCTATCAGAGCCTGACAGGTCGGCCTGGGGTAACGAGTGCAAAGAGACATTACTGCTGTTACCAAACAGCGAGAGGCAGGTTCTGCAAGGGACAGAATCTAAGGCAAAGAAATACATATATATAAGTGCGATTACACTACTACTCAAAAATTTATTTAATTTAATAACATAAACCGTCCCCCGCCCCCTGTGGTCTAATATGATTAAAATCTTTTTAAGAAGGTAACCTGTGACAAGTGTGAAGTTTGTGAACATACTAACTTTTGGCAGCAGAAGGTGTGTGATCACAGCAGAAGCAGTGCTGTGACTGAGGTCTGGAGACAGTTCCAGCAGGCAGCTACAGAACTGAGGTAAACTCTGTTCAGTCGCTTCAGACAAACACAGCATCGAACACAATACCTCCACCTGTGATCAGATGCAACAAATCCATACTAATGGAAACGTTTCTGGAGCAATGAATCCAAAAAGCAATTCATTTTCAAGGCAAACCCACAAACCTCATTGGGGTCACATTCATGAAATACTTTCAGAGCAGACACAGAACTCTCATCCCACTGTGAAGGAAAAAGATGTAAAAATTAAACAAATTTTAAAAATAAAAGCAATTACACTGGCATAATAAAGAAGAATTCTTACTGCTGACTCTGTATCTAGTAGTTCTTTGATCACAGGAACAGCAGCCTAAAAAGGGAATGTTCAAATGTTAGAATTGGATTTATCCAGAAAGAACAGTATCTTTTCCGAGGTTAATAGATGAAGAGACTTTAATAACTTATCTGTCTATGAACTTTTAACTGTCAAATTATGTCAAATAGGCTATATGTCTGAATGAAAATCAGTTTAACTGCATTGAATTCCACTTAACCTTCATGTGGTCTGGCAGATTTGTTGAAGACCCCAACACATCAGAGCGAGCCTGTGATACAGCAGCAACACTCTGTTGCAGCTGTGACGTTCTGATTTTAGGTTCCTCCTCTTCAGTCAACCTCTCTTCTTCTTCACTTGGACAGAAATCCATCTTTACCCTTTTACTTTGGTGATCTTCTTGGTCATCTCCATCATGATCCATGTTGTCACTTTTTCTCTTTTTCTGAGATAAAACAGGCATGTTGGTCTCTTTATCCTCTGCTTCAAGATCCTCAAAACAATAAGCCCATTTTCCTTTTGCATTAGTATTCCTTAATCTCTCACAGAGACTCTTTAGTTTCCCTGTACCATCGGAGGTGAGGAGGGTCCCTTTCCTAGTGCCCTCAATATCTCTTTGGAGCTGCTTGATTAAGACACAAGTCCACTGATTTTCCACGTCATCCTGAGTCAGACACTGAAGCAGATGGAGAACATGGTCTTTGGGCAGTCCAGGGTGAAGCAGATGTAGAAAACACAGCAGCTTTCGTTTAAAGCCTTCAGAAAACAGGCACACCAAAGGTTTACTGTAAAAAAAACAAAAAAAAAAACAGACGAATTAAACGATTTCAGTGTATCGTTTAACAATGGACAGATCTTTAGATCGATCTTAAAAGGCAAGGAACATAATGAATGTATTTCTGTTTTCCAAAAACGAGGACTCATTAAAAATTACTTTTGAATTCAAAATAGTGGTGCTATTTGTCATTTTACTCTTTAAAATATGATTGCATAA
Source organism: Carassius carassius (assembly GCF_963082965.1). Lineage (NCBI taxonomy): Eukaryota > Metazoa > Chordata > Actinopteri > Cypriniformes > Cyprinidae > Carassius > Carassius carassius. The sequence continues at coordinate 19,936,362 of NC_081775.1, forward strand.
TCAACATAATATACAGTGTGTGTGTGTGTGTGTGTATGTATATATATATATATATATATATAATGAATTATATGTAAACGGCAATTTCTAAATGAACTGGTTTTTAATATGCACTTACAAAAAAAAAAATCACGTTATTTTAGAATTATGACATGTGACAGCAGAACAATCGAGTTAAGTCATTTACACTAAATCTCAGACAGCTTTTTAACACAAGACAGTTACTTGTCCAAAACGAATATAAAAAGCACTATTGTGAATAATTAAAATTTTTCATGATTATGACTGTTTGCCAGGTGAGGTGAATGTTATTCTCAACAGAATTAGGATCATTTTTGACTGTCTACTTACAGAACGTGGGCGTCCTCGTGCACACATGCTTCTTGTTTGCACAAAGTTTTTAAAAACGGATTTAGCGTGAAATCTGGATCCGATCTGCGCTGTTTATTGAAAACGTTCTGTGCATTGCTCGCCCCGGCTGCTCCTGAATGCAGCGAATGAAGCAGCAACCGCGACCGTCCGTCAAAACGCTGCAACAGAGCTTTCAGATCCATCACTGGACCTCAGTCACAAATATCAACGACGCCTGCTACTACGGTCACTTCAAAATGGTAGTCGTAGCGGTTCCCAGAAACGGTAAAAATATAGATTATCAAAACAATGACAGCTCATGTAGGAACTAGAGGAAGTTGTGTGTACCAAGTTTCGATTCAGTTCTTTGTGGCTCTAAACAAACGCTTATTGTACACTGAAGTCCCCTGCAGGTTTGGAGCGGAATTGCAATCGAGGAACCCTCTTGATTTTCTGAACCAAATTTTTAAAGAGTTTTCTTAATTGTCACAAATAATTTTTAGGGGGGTTTGGGTAAGATACGGAAGATGAACTTCTCTGAAATGCCCCCCCAACCCATCTCAAAGCAGCGGTGGCTAAATTACTGGCAGCCCACATACAAATGAAAGAGACAGGATCAGGTAAGGCAAACAGTGGAACATTTTTTTATTTTCACTCTTCTTTGAATATAAATGTACTAAAAAGTAATAAAAATGTGACTTCAAGTCCTGGTATAACCTGTTAACACTGCTGAGGAGAACAATACAAAAGCCTGCTGACAGGTTGCACATTTAGTGTTTTACAAAATACTGGCAATATAATAAACTACTACACGAAGTATACAAAATTAAAATGATTTCATATAAAGGTATCAGACAAGGGTGCAACAATCAGGAATAGGCACAGATGGAGGTACTAAACGATCAACAAGTGAAGAGCAAGCTGAATAAGTGACCAGGCATTCTGTTAACATTAACTTTTTGCCCTAGTTTCTCCCAAAACATAACCTGAAGAGCCACTCAATTTGAGATTAGAGCATTCAAACTTTTTCCTCTCCCACCCACTCCCACCACTCCCTTAAACTCAAGGCAAAAAGACTTTCACGCTCCTACAAAAACTTGAGTAGTAAATCTACACGGCTAAAGAATTAGCCAAACATTTAGGGCTAGCTAAAGTAAAGCCAACCCTAAAAAGGGACCATTAGATTTCAGTGCAGAAGATAAAGCAAAGCTCACTCAAGGCTAAGCCAACATATACAGGACTAGAAGGTCCTTAGTCATCAAGAAAATCCAGAAGGTCATCGTCATCTTCATCCAAGAGAGTTAGGGCAAAAATGTAGCTCCAAAGTTGGATGCCATCAATGCCCAAATCCTCCAACATCTCAGCAGTGTCCTAAAAACAAATCAGATTGAAATGGCTAACTGATGTTGTTCAATACAACAAGCTTAACACTGCAATGCAGAATAAAGAACATTTTCACACTTATTTGAAATAAAACTGCAGTTTCCAAACATGGGACACAAAAAGTAAAATTTGTTATAATACAAACATTACCCTGGGTGCCGAGCGCCTGCGACGGTGTGTGTGATTAGGGGGCATGTCATGGCTGTAGATACACTCAGATTTAAAGGGGCAGCATCCATGACGCATGAAGAAAGTGCACTTTAACTTACTAGAGATAAACAAAATAATTCCAGAATCAAATGTAAAGGATCAAAAACCATTACAAGAGATTTGACAGCATGAATGGGAAACATTATAACCTGCTTCTTTCTTTGAAAGCAGCAATCAAAGATGCCTTTTCCTCTCCATCACAGACCCAGTGCTTGCTGGGAATGTAAAAGGAGGATTTCACTCTGCACTGCGGACAGCCCCTATTTAAAAAAAAAAAAAAAAAAAAAAAAAAAAAATAGTAATTTAACAATGAATATATACAACAACAATTCGGCTTTGTATATGCAAAGTGGAGAAAAATAAATCACTTGATGACATCCTCCTGGAAGTCCTTTGTTTTCCGCCATGTAACAATGCAGCTGATGCAGAAAGCATGATTGCAGTTGGGTAGGATGCCATAACGCCGTTCCTGAGAGGTGGATTTCTCAGAAATTTTGTCCATGCAAATGCCACAGGCCACATCTTTGCTTTGGTCAAAGGCCCTTGAATGCTGCTGCTCCGTCGATACTGCAGCACCACCCCGATGTGGTGTCTCTGGTGAACCAGTCACCTGTAATCCAATAACACTTCATTAAACCCAGATAACTTAATCTATCAGCTACAGAAATGTCTGGCTTCAGATAGTTACTTTTTGGACTTCGGCAGGTGCTGCGCCATGTACAAAAGCTGCAGAACTGTAGTTATCTGAAGATCTGGAGTCTGTAGCACTGATTTGTTGTATTGGTCTTGTTGCATCTGAAAAGGACAATTCAATTAAATTCATAAAAGGACAATGTGAGGTGTAGTTTCAAAGAAGAGCCTGAATAAGCAAGAATACCCTGCTGGGGAGGTCCATCTTCCCCAACACCCAACTCTTCCTCCTCTGCAATGCCTGTAGTCAAGTGTTCAAAGTTCTGCTGCAGCACGCTCGTACTTGTGACCAGAGGCTCTGAACCCCTTCGAGTCAGGCTGTAGGCTCCTTGTGGGAGAAGAGAGGGTTCAGATCCTCGACGGTCAGCCAGAGAATGTCCCGCCAGTGCAGAGGGGAACACTGCAGGTGCTGAACCGCGTCTGCTGCTCCCTGAAGAACCTTCACCCGCTTGAGGAACATGGAGATACCTGCAAGACACGCAACTCGTAAACCTCTTTTCCATATAACGTTAGAGGTGTCCAAAACGGGCCAGCTGGCTCCTTACCTGCAGCGGTCACCAAACCAGCAGCCACCTTTCTGGAAGTACCTACACTGAACCTGAAACGACGGTGCTGCAGGAAACTCGTGTAGATAGTAACAGCTCGGACCATAGCGACAAGATCCATTGATGAACTGCCTGCAAAACACAACATACTAATCACATACATCTGCTGACAACTGCAGCACGACTTTCACAAGTTTTTGAAAACCTGCAACATAATTAAAAGAGAAGGAAACCGTAGCAGGTTTAACCCCTCGAGCATTATTAGTTAATGTTAATTACTACGGCAGTACACGGAATCCGTAGGACTTTAAAGAATTAAAAAAATCTTGCAACGGTCATTTCGAACTACGTTGTAGTTTAGTTTAAAGTATAATAAGTCACGATGTTTGTTGTAACTGCACTAATCTTTCTACAAAAACAAACAAATCGCTCGCTGCCAAAACCGGATGTAAACATATGCGCCGAGAAACGTTAAAGCAGGAAAAAGCCACTCTTTCAAACAGATGATCGGGGCTAAAACGAACTTTTCGTCCAATCAAAAACACGAAACTACCTGCAGACTTCTCTTTCCACGTTTGAGCTGCCTTTTCTCGACTGTCTACACGGTGTGCGATACCGATCCATTTTTAGATCCTCCAAAAACTTGATTTAATGCAGTTGTTAGAGTAAGTAAACGGATTGAGGAGTTGGTGAGAGAGAGAGTGAAGCGCTGGAGACCCACGTCACGCAGAACGCGCGCTGACCAACCAGGAACGCCCGTGTCTTTTTTTACAGAATAAACAGCGAGTTTGGTGAGAGACATCTATACAAACGAGACTTGAGTCTCACAGTTCGTATAAACTTTCAGATCTTTGTCATAACATAATTCTTCTTCTAATTGTTTGCTTGGTGGCACTGCAACAATCCAACAACAAGTAATCTGCCCAATAGTGCAAAATGTTAAGATCTGAAGGGTGTATTTACCCACCTACAAACTGCACCGTTGTCTCCTGGGCCTTTGGATGACTGTGCGTGCCTTTCCATCTCGCGCTTGTCCCTCTGTGCCTGATGGATGGCTAATGGCATGCACGCTTTTATAATTGTTGGGCGGGGCCTTCCCATTTGGACGTGTGATGGACATCTTAAAACGCAATGCCCAATGAGGGTCTGAATCAATTCAAGCAAACGGTTCTTTCGAACACAATCGGTTCAGATTATCATTTTAGCGATTCTTCTATAGTGCAAATTGCGTCATAAAAAACAGGTCATAACGCGATACTTTCCTTTCTTTCATATTAAATTGTATTATTAGTGCCTGTTGTAATTTTATATGCCCCTGAACCTAAATAATGAATACAATATAATGATGAACATAACTTAATACAATTTGCTAAAATCAGCTCTGATCAGTCGGTTCTCTGTTCAATATGACTCGAGATCCGAACGGACCGATTCGACTCACAAATGAGTTTAAATTAATCGTGAAATCAAATATTGAACCCGATAAAACGGAAGGTTTAGCCACTCATTAAACAGTTATTCATTGACGCCAACAGTTTATTATTAAAATGTTTAATAATTTTTCACACACTTAATTAGTTAAATTAATAAAAAAAAGTTAATTAGGTAAACCATAAGTTATTAAAATGATTACATTGACATATATATTATATTTTCAAAATGATTGTGAAATATTGGTATATGGAGCTTTTCATAAATCACAAAAGACTTGAGAGATGTCTGGAATTGTTTTACTGTGATCAAAAGAATATCCCACAAATCACAAAACTTGTGCATCTTGTCCGCTCTTGTCAATGAAGCAAGACATTGCTGAAATGGGCCAGACTGGAAAGGTAGAACAATATTGGTAACCATGTGGTGTGAAAATAGATGACAAAAAGTATTTCTAAAATAAGAAGGAAAGAAAAAAAATCTTATAATTTCATATTATTGTGCTCTCTAGTTTCACAGTAACAGGTTTCTGCATGATCACAGACATCACGTTCCATCTTGAATAAACAGATCAGAAAAGCAAATTTCAGATATTTCTGAGAGACTTCTGGATGTGAAATGGTAGATGTGTTGCACATCATAACAATACCAATTAATGTAATTCAACATCAAAACTGCTTTATAACGCGGAAACACTGAATTCCCAAATTATTCAGCGCTGTTTTTGACAAGACCCGTTCTAAACTTCAGTGGTGTCCAAGTTACTTCAATAGAGGACAATGCAAGTATTTACTCAAAATCCATGCCATCCACGTAAATACAACTATCATGACATGGTCATTCAGTAATTAATGCATCTGATTTAAAGAATGAATTTAAGTTTAGATGTGTACTCCACATCAATTTGACCATAATATTCTAGTTTGAATGTAACCACAACCTGCTTGCTTTCAATCACTCAATATATATTCATAAAAACATGTTCAATCAATATATAATGGAAGACCTAATTTAATACAACTGCTTATAAAGGAGACATTGAGATCTAAATGATTTCCTGTCTCAAATCAGTAAATATGACTTTAAGACTGGTACCGGACAGTATGTTAAAATACAAGTACCATCAAGGTACCAGATCTAAAGAGATCAATACAGAAGAATTATATAAACGTATATCATGTGAACAAACATTTCCTTCCATACAGCAGAAATTATCACACTGTTGTAGGTTTATCCCAAAGAGTGAATTATTAAACATTTGTCTTCAGTTTCAATACCAATATATATAAATATATTTTTTTAGAAGCTGACGCTGAAAACAACACCCTCAACAAAGTAACATAATTCCAAAATAATATAACTGACTGCTGTACACTTTTGTGTTTAGTCTACCTTTTACTTTAGCAAAAGTGCCTAATCAAACAGAATCAGGAGGAAAGAAGAACTACAAAATAAAAGCCCTACAAACACATACAGTAAGTGGCATTACAAGAGCTTGACTGTGCTCCGTTCTCCTCAAAGAAACATACTAGCTATCACTTGCAAACCATAAACCATGATGGAAAAGACCATTTGTAAAGGTGTTAGCCCTCATGAAGCGAATTAAGAATAACATGACGGTAGTAGTAGTAGTAAACGGTGACTAGATGTTCTGCATCCTTGAGTTTAAATAAAAAAAACACTCCGCAAAAATCAGAGAGAATGTCAGTATTCAAAGTCAATAATTGTAAAAGTCCTTTTTCAAAAATTTAATTAAAAAAAAACAACAGGAGCGCAGCGCCATTAAGATTTGTGCACTCTCTCCATTCAGGAGGGAAACTGAAAAGTTAGAAAAGTCCATTTTTCAGTCAGGTCCTTGCACGTCAGTACATGTCTTTATAGATCTCCTGTAGAAGTGGGTGGAGGGAGGTCTCAGATTCAGTCTTTTTGATCATCTGAACCAGATGGGCGTTCTCTGTGACCAGCTGTCTGAGGTCGGCCATCTTCTGGAGCAGTTTGGGGAAGAGATGAGGGGAGTCAGGGTGGTGCACCCGAAGATGTTGGTCCAGAGCTTGCAAGATGCCATCCTGGATCTGTTCAACCTGCTTCACGTTCATCAGCCCAGGACGATCTAGAGCAAAGAAAAAACATTATTTTCTTAGGTGCCACAGAATAAACACGTTTTATTTATTTTTAACACAGTCATACTGTCGTATTTATGTCTCATCTTTCAACTTTTCTGATAGACACTGCTTTAATTAATTTGCAAGTGAACACCTCCATTTAACCATGTTTTAGTCACAGTCTGGAGCCCTGACACATTGGAGCACATTACAGTTAATTGGTTTACATCCAGTATAAAGTGTGCTTTTTCTAGTTATGATAAATAAGCTTTAGATATCTTCTAATGTTTGGTTCTCATTTGTGGATGTAAAGTGTATAAACAAAAACAAAGGACATTTGAAAACATACTGGTCAAACAAACCACGGCCTTACCTCCACACAGTATGATGGCTGCCACAAACAGAGCCAGGTCACTGTCATCCAGCTCCAGGGCATTGAATTTCACCGCAAACTCAAATTTGGGCTCCATGATCTCGCTGAAAGGTTTGCGTAGACTACGCAGGAATTCTCTCGTCACAAAGCCCTTCCCATTGGCCACCAGCAGCCCGTCTTTATTCATGAGTGATGGGAGCATGGCAAATATGGCCTCATGGACTCCATATTTTAACAGCGTTACCTGAGAGGAAAAGTGGGTGATGAATTTAGTGGCTGAATATGCATCAATATTTAATTAATGTATAATAAATTCTAATAAATATTTTTTAACTAATGAGGGGAAAAAAAAACATCAATCCTAGCAGTCACAGCCTGAAATTAAAGGGGTCATATGATGTTGTTAAAAAAGAACATTATTTTGTGTATTTGGTGTAATGAAATGGGTTTATGCAGTTTAAGGTTCAAAAAGCACATATTCAACAATGTACATTATTGTTGCTTCTCTAGGCGGAGCCTTTCTGAAACACGTAGATTTGTACAAAGCTTATCAGTCGGAAGAGCGAGGTGTGCTCTGAATGGCCAGCTATCCCTTGCGTTGTGATTGGCCACATACCTCAAGCGTGTGATTGAAATGTTATGCCCCTCACCATACTGTGGTGCCGTGTCCCGGCACGACAAGACAAAAACAATAAACCATTATGAATGAGACATTTGTAGCATCCAGTGGGGACATAATAACTGATTATAATAACTTATGTGTTTTTACGTGTTGCGTTGCATCGCGCCACATAAACATAAATCCATGTCTGCATCTTAGATCAGAGAAATGACAAACAAGCGATCAAACTACACTCACGTTTTTAATCACCAGTGGCAAATCCATTAAAGGATATTTGGGTTGAACTGTTGTGGAACAGTGATTTCTAGTCATGTCCTCTTTTGGAAGACCAAACAAAGTAGTTCCGCTTTTACAACGAAACACAGCATCACCATGACATGGCGGCGGCAGCAACAATACTACAGCGAGAATCAAACGTTACTCAATTCTTTGCATGAATATTTGGGAGGTGTTATGCAAATCTTCCCACATAGTGATGTAGACATGTGGGGGCATGTTTAAACGAGACATTTTAGGAGGGCGTGGTCAAGTCTTAACTTTTATACAGAATATCTCTTCAGGTTTAAGACTTTAGTCTTTGCAACTTTAGGGATCTTATCTATTCACGAACAGCTTGTAACACCCCAAAGAGAAAGAAAAACTTGAAATCACATCATATGACCCTTTAATAAACCACTAACAGTAGATTTAACAGGTTACAAGGTAGTAAAGTAACATTTATCACTCTCACCTGATCATTAAGGAAGAGATCCACAAAGCCAGGGATGTTTTTGGCAAACTCTGTGAGCTCTCGTACAGTTTCAACTGTAGTGCACTGGCAGCGGTAGAAGACATGGACACCGATCTCTTTGTTGGGTGGTGCTCCATTAAGCTGATTCCAGACCAGCCCGTTTTCTGCCTGCCACAGTGAGTCCATATCATGGATCACAAAAGGCTGGAGATGAAATGAGAACAATTAAAAACATCTGGAATAACTACAAATCAATCATGTCCTATTTTGTGTAAAAATAAATAAACAAACAAACCAACAAGAACATCATTATAAAATCAGTTTTAACATCTAAATATCTGTTGGCTTATCGTATCTGCTGGAACGTCAATAACATGCATCCTTAAACTTTCTAAAATAGACCATTTAAGAAAACTGTAATTGTTAGTGGCATCTCACTGGAAGCAGAGCGCATACCGATGTGCAACTCGTCTTGCCCGTGAGGATGCTCCGTGCTTTTTTCTTGGTCATGTTGAGGTTCCTCAGGTAGGATGTGTTGACATGCTTGGCCAGTGTTTTGAGGTCAGCTCCACTAGAGCTTTGCAGTTTCTCCCCAGCGAGGAGCCCTGCCACTAGCTTCTTCTTCTCCACCTCTGGCATACGTCCGTACCTGATCGCTGAGGAAAAGAAACCAAAACAAGCTCAATTTATCACAACATAACCCAGCACACATTTTAAAATGAAGCAACAATTAATAAACACTGGTATATTAGTTTTATTAAGCATGACTATTAAAGGAATAGCTGAAAATATTCTGAAAATATACCCCTCCTCAGACCCCACATGCTGATGAGTTTGTTTCATCATCAGAAAAGATGATTTGAATGGGTGCCGTCAGAATAATAATTCAAACAGCTCATTAAACAGTGGTGTAAAGTAGAGCACACTAATGATGGATATATTTCTAACAAACAGACAACTTTTCACTTCACAGGACTGATGAACTGATGAACTGGCATCCTGTGGATTACAACTTTTCACTTCACAGGACTGATGAACTGGCATCCTGTGGATTACTGTACTTATGGGTTATTGGATGTTTTTATCAGCTGTTTGCAACTCATCTATATGGCCTGAGGGTGAGTAAAGTTTTTCATTTTTGGGTGAATTATTCCTCTATAATCGGTTTGGATATTAAGTGGATGGAAAATGAGTCAAAATTCTGAATGCTTTAAATTGTGGTTATGTATGCAGGCTGCTTACCATCATGTGACATTCCCAATGCCAGACACTTCTGGAAGCGACAGTACTGGCATTTGTTCCGACTCTTTTTCTGGACTTTACAGGCACGCTCACACCGCTCATACTCCAGCTTCATACGAATGGTGCGTCTGAAAAACCCCTTTAAAAAAAAAAAAGATGACACTTCCTCGTTGAAAAGCAGAGGGGCAAATATGTGCTTGGATTGCTGAATTATTTCACCACAGAAATGCAACTTTATGCATTTGGAAGCCAACAGTGGTTTTATTCAAATGATTTCAGTAATTTCGATTTCAGTAATTTCGTAAAAATTACAGTCTTGAATTAGGATACCTCATCCCTTCAAACACAAAAACCCTCCAAAATTCATGTCAATTCACATGCAGATTGGGTTTCTAATTGGTTGAAAAACAAACATTGGCCGTTTACAGAGCCAGATATGAATTTTCAGGACATCTATTTCAGTGATATGTCAGATAGTATCGCTTACGGCACCTTTAATATTAGTATATTATAGATGTTTTTTTATTTTAGGCCACAAATGCACCCAAGGTTTGTGAAAAGCCTTGGCTGTAGTAGCTTGGACAAGTTCAGCAAAATTACCTTGCAGCCTTCACAAGCATGAACTCCATAATGAAATCCTGAGGCTTTATCTCCACATATGCGGCACTCAACGTTCAGGCCCATACTACTGGGGTCCTCCCGACCCAGCCGTAACTGGTCTGACAGCGAGAGAGGGGGTGTCTGTGACGGATCTATAAACATGAGACAGACACAGAATCTTATCTTATCAGAGCACTGCAAAAGTATATATTTTATAAAATATTACTATTTATTTTAACATCAGAAAGCCTGACAATGAATGTCTATTGAAATGTTAGAAAACAATTATCTTCTATATGTTACTATTGATATATTGATTTTAATCTCCTATTAATGTTGTTTTAAGTTTCAAATCCATTGAAGGATAAAACCAGGTCATGAATAAGTCATAAAAAATACTATATAAACAATAATTACATTAATATAACATATAATAATAATAATAATAATAAATACTTTTATTATTAGTAATAAAACATATTTATGTTTTGCTATTTTAAACTGCCATTCATATGCACACACGCGCCCGCACACACACACACACACACACACACACACATATATATATATATATATATATATATATAAACATGATGAAATATAAAGTACAAGTTTGCATAGTTGCATAAATTCAGTAAATATTCAATATCAATAATAACATAAATATGTTTTTTAGAAATACATTAACTGTATTAATGATATAGAAGCCTTTGAAAGCTATGTATCAAATTTGATACATTCAGAATCCCCTTCCCCCAGTCCTAAAAATATGTCTGTCAGGATGCCATAATACTTGGCTTTGACGTAGAAGCGCAGTTTAACCTGGAAACATTTGAGCTTTTCCAGGAGTGTCACTATTCTGTTGAGGACTCTCCTGCGGTGTCCCATCTCCATTCTGTAGAGTGCCCCCCCACGATCCCTTGCTACTGGGTGAGACCTCTAATCCTGTGGCATCAGACGTCTCGCTACCCTCCACCTCCTCACCCGATGCTGAGCTTGGCTCCTGTAGGTCTGACATCCCTCCACAGTCTGAGGATGCAGACTCACCCTCCTGCACTGCCATCCATGTTGAGTCTTCAAGAACCTTGACAGGGTTCAAGTCTGTCCGTGGAGACGACTGGCCCTCTGTAACTCCTGTGAGCACGAGGGGCTCCTGGGCTGCCACAACGTCTATTGGACCATCACATTTAGTTTTTGAGGTAGGTTGCTCAACCTGTTCCATGGTTCTCCTGTATGGTTGCTAAATCTCATAACCATCCATCACGTGACATTGCCTCTGAGAAGACAAAAGACCAGTAAACAGGTGTGAATTATTGCAATGGTGCTTCAATACATTTAGCAGACACTTTTATCCAAAGCAACTTAGAAATGAGGACATTGGAAGCAATCAAAATCAACAAAAGAGCAATGCAATACAACACGATATCAGAATATAACCATCATCGCTGGTGAAGTGACCCGGGGTGCAGTGCACATGCTCTAGGGATTACACGGATGACCTGAGTTTGACCTGAGATCCAGTACTGTGTGTGTCAAAAAAAAATCTTGTGCAGAGTCTGATATTTCAAAACATATACTGAAAAAGTGGTTTAAGTAAAAATAATAATAATTTTCCTCAAAGATTTTAACAATAAACAAAACTTTTTTTTTTTATCAAGACACATTTAATCACATTTAATTGATCAAGAAACGGTAAAAACATTCAAATTATTACAAAAGATTTTTTTAAGCAGTTTTTCAGTTAATAAAGCATCCTGATGCATCATAGTTTCCACTAAAATTTTAAGCAATAACATACAAGCAATTTCAACACCTCTAATAAGAAATGTTTCTTAATCACCACATCAGCATATTAGAATAATTACTATATTTTTTTTATTAAATAAATCCAGCCTTGGTGAGACATTCAAACACATTAAATTGACAGTTCTGAACAGTAGTGTATGTAAAGATGTAAAAATTAAAAATGCAAGTTTTATATTGCAGTAAATTACATCAATTGCAGTGCTTCCATTGATGAGTAGTTCATACCCTTATAAAAGACTATTAAATGCCTTCTTTTGTGCTTCCAGTTTATGATGTCTAGACTCCAGAGCTGGTTGTTCTCTTTTTTGAAATATCTATGAAGAAAATGAATGTGAAAATACTGCCTATAGAAAAAGTGGGAGGTTACCGTTGCACTCGGTTAGCCACATGAAATGTGAATCTTTTTTCAAGCCTGGTTCAAATGTTTTTCAAATGATTTCAAATGTAGAGAAAAAACAGAAAGTAGCTTTTGTCTTTTTTGGCCTTTCATTCAATTACCACTTCCGATTACGTGACCTTTATCTTTTTGAGGGAGTCAGATCACAGCAAACTATGCCGTCAGCAATTACAGGTCTGTGGTATATTTAGCCTACACATACAGGATGAAAGGTGATAAATCCTTTACGAGACGCTGCTAGGTTGTTTACTGAAAAAGATAAGATAACCCTGAAAAGAAAGCAGCTGTGGGAAGATTGTATGACCAATAGAAAAAGATCTAGCAAAAGACTTTGGTGTTAGTGTATCAAAACAGAATGAAAAGAGAAAGAATAATTGTGATCTTCCTTCCTCAAGAGACACAGAACTGACTGTGCACATATATGTTAAGCACAGGTCACATAACTTACATCCTAACAGAGAACAACAGCTGGGCAATGAACCATGTCAAACACTAAGACCTGAATAAATGCTATTTGTAAAATACTGAAGAAATCCATGCTCTCACTCATGATGACCCAATTGCATGAGCAAACAAAAAAAAAAAACAATCTTTCAACACAAAGGTCAAGACATATTGTGTTTCATCTACTAAGCGGTGTACTTCCTCAGACTGCAAGGTGTTTAGAGAATGTCTTAAAGGGATAGTTTACCTAAAAATGAAAATCCTGTCATCGTTTATTCACCCTCCTGTCTTTCCACACCTTCTGGGGAACACACACACACACAAAGATATATATTAAAGAAATCTGGAGTCCTAACAACATTGAATTACAACGACTTTTCTTTTACAGACCAAAAAATAAATAAAAATAACATTTATTAATAGTTGTACAGTGTATGAAAAGCATACAGTTTTGGAACAACATGAGGGAGAAAACTATTAGACATTGGCTGAATAAGGTCACATCCATCATAGCTCTCAGCATGGAGAACATTGATAACAGATGTGAGTGTTTGGTCATATGGAGGATAGAGACCCCTACCAGACAGACTGCGTTTGTAATCCGTGGATTCTGACAAGAGGATTATGCAGTAGCCACATCAATGTGACAAACTAAGACAATACACTAAAAAAAATAAAGAATAAAAACTTTACTGAACCACACTGGAATACATGAATAAAACAGCACTACCATATATGTGCAGGCTTTATGTTAACTTATTCACACGCACAGTAAATGAAGCGATCAGAAATGCTTTGAGCCAGTGTTCAGACTTGTCAGCCACCAGTCGTTCTGGTTCTCAACCTATCTGCATTGTACTGAGGCTGCATGCTAGAGGCGACCCGCACAGAGGAACTAAATGAGTCAGTGTGTGGAGGTTTTGACAGACACGCATTCCAGTGTCTGGACCTCTCAGTTGCTTCATCCTTAATTTTAAGGCAAGACATCACAGGAAAAACCATTGATATTATCCTAAATAACTTCACTTAAGTACTACTTAACTTTATCCTTTATAAGTTTTTACAGAGGGGTTTGTTCATATATAATTTATTTATTTTATATAACACTGTTTGCCTGAAAACATGATTTTTTTTCTGACTCTTGACAGTATTCCCTAATTTATATATTTTCTGATTTTTTGAGTGACAAAAAGAGAGATCCAATGTCCCCTCTTTAAAAACCTAAAACAAATTATTCAAGTGACCTTTTTCACCTGTGATGTCTCTATTCACTACAAAATTAATACTGAGCTTTTACAAAACAACTGCTGAAAATTATATACACAGTTAATCTTCACATTATTTGTTAAAACTTTAACCTTGTAATCAGAGTGAAAGCAGTTGGCCGTCTTTGTACTCAAGGTCACACTTGATACTTCAACATGAAGCCATTCAAATCCACAAAACAAACATTTAACATTTTTAGCAATACAATGTACATTTCAAAGCTTCTTTCTCTTAAAAATTATACCATCTGTTTGTTTCATAAAACTAATTTACTAGTCACACAATTGCTTAAATTGACATTTAATTAAATGTTTTATAATAATGTTGTTTTAATTGCCTTGTCACAATTTTTTATATATATATTTAGAACTAAAACGTTTCAATAAGATGAAGTCAAAATATTTGTAAAATGTACCTACTAATGTATTCCTTGTAACGTTATATCCCTCGTTCCTTATATTGTTAATAAGATAGCTGTTGAAAATCTAACTTGAAGTTAACATTAACATAGCTAATTAAGAAACCGTGACTGACATGAAGACCATTGCTGATTCATTTTAACGATTATACGTTGACAAATAACATAAAATAAAAAAGCTAGGCAGACTAAGTGGCACATCAACCTGACAGATAAACAAATCTAGCTAGCTGACAAAAACATGAGTTCAAAACGGTGACATCAACTGTTTAACAGACATACAACATACACTTATTCTGATACAGACACGTTTACTTTGTTAGTAATCGGATGAAGTAGATATGACACTTTAAGCAAAAGAGCGAGTTTTGGCTAACGTAGCTGTTCTGGTTTACGTTACCTTGGTGTTTACGGGCCAGCTTCGAAGTTTCCCAACGGGCGATAAAATATAAATATACTCTTCGTACGTGAAGTGAAGTTGTTTTGAGACTCAACTGAGCTCATAGTCCGTCGGTTTACATCGGTTTTGTCATCACTGCGTCCTTGTGTCTCTTATTCCACACATGCTAGTCCGAGGTTGGCACAAGCTAGCTTAACGCTAACATGTTTTTGTTTTTATTTGGTTGTATACGCTTTCAGGTTTCTCCCGACAAAATAACTACGGCTAAGTTAAATAGGTTTAAGATACCAAATACGGGATTGTTCATTTCAGATTTCTGTTATATCCATTATGTTTTAAAATCCAATCAGAAAACGGATCAAGCGATGACCATCGCGCTGTTATTCCTACACCAACTTTTGCTCAATCTGTTCTAGTAATTCCCTTCACTTTGATTACTCGGTTGTCAGGGATGACAGAAGTGAAGGAACTAGAAAAGATGCGCGTATTCTTTATAATTTATCCTGAAGGGGTCGCTCTTTGGCCCAAAGTCCATGATATCCCTAAGCAAAACAAATAATCAAACTCAACTTTACCATAACATTAAGTACAGCAGTATTCAAAATGTATAAAAATGTGAATATAACTAAAATACGCGTAGAACAATTCACCTCTATAGTCGATTTTTCTGCTTGAGTGTAATAAATGTCCCTCACCGCGGTTTGATGTATGACCAAATCACGTGATAGGCGGTTGTCCAATGACAGCTCGAGCAGAGGGGTTTGTTTTCTTTTCTAGGTTTTACAGGCAGTTGTTTGGTTGACATCTAAAAGCGTGGCATGAATGTTATGTAAAACAAGGTGTCTAGATTCAGCCAGTAGGAAATAGATGAATATTAATACTCCTGTATGAATCATAAATGTTATTTCCCGCGAGGGTTGAAAGCGTTCCGAAACGGGCTAGTTACTCTGTGCTCCGATCTCCTGGGAAATTCCATGTATGTTAATAAATATTGTTAAATGATAAAAAACAAGCTAATTTTAATACATTACCCCGTTTAATCCCACCGGTCACAATAGTGACCGTAAAAAAGGTTTTCATTTATAAAGCTCTAACTAACTAAACTAAACTAACTAAAACCTTACTGACTGATGTTGTAGTGCACTTCCTGCAAATATGGAAAAGGGTCTCAATTATGTGTAGTCCCCACCGATCTATAATACATATATAATAGGTCACATATGGATCAGTGGCAGTTTCACATGATTAGTGCAAATTGTCACATGAGCGGAGCACCTTACAAACAGTTCTCAAGTGCCTTGAGAAGATGATGGTTGCTTCAAAGCGCTAAAACTAAAGGCTTGTAAAATGTCCTAACATAAATATATGACAAAGATTTTTGGTACACATGATCTTTAGGGTGTCTAGTATTAATATATGCATTCACATAGATTTAGTTTTGTTGAGTGTGGTCGTACAATGAGTAAACATGTTGATGGTCACGATAGTGACCGGTGGCATAACAGTGAACTTAGCTATAGAATATAAATCCAATTGCAGTTGCTAGTGAAAATATCAATAAAATGTTGCAATGACAAAATATTGCACTAAGTGAAAAATTCAAATGTTCCTGATTTTTTTATCTTAGTGTTCCTATCAGTGTTGCATAAGGATTTTTTGAATCTCTGGGAACGAGAAGGCTGGATACATGAAGGGTAAGGACTCCATACAAACAACAGGAAAAGACTGGTATTTATAGGCAGGCTAATGACAATAAAGTGACTGCACCTGGTGCAATTAACAGGAGTGCAATTACTGTGATGACAGGACAAGACTAGAGGAATTCTAGTGCCTACGGTGAAGTGCCTAAGGGAAAGTGAGCCCACTAGTGGACACCCAGGGAAACAGAGACTAGACAGCGTGACATTACCCCCTCCTCCACGGAGCAGCTGCCAGATGCTCCACCCAAACCCAAGGGAAGACCAAAAACACAAAGAGTCCAGGAGGGAGGTGGAGCGGTGGAGGACCAGGGGGAGGGACGGAGGGCCAGGTGAAATGGAGAAAACAGAGACAAGAGGACCGCGTAGAATGGGGAAACAGAGACAAGACAAGACGACCAGGTAAAATGGGAAAACAGAGACAAGAGAAGTGCAACACAAAACAAGGAGTCCAGGAGGGTGGTGGACTGGCGGAGGATCAGGGGGAGGGATGGAGGGCCAGGTCCTTAGAGGGAAACAGAACGAAAGACACAGACAGGAAACCCAGGAGGGAGGTGGACCGGCGGAGGATCAGGGGGAGGGATGGAGGGCCATAGGAGGAAACAGAAAAAAAGACACAGACAGAAGAACAAAAAAAATAAACAAACACAAAAACACAAGTCCAAGAAGGACATCACGTGACGCCCACCAGGGCGGAGCAGAAGACCACCACATCCGTGCGGCCGAAGCAGATGCCCCCCCCCAGGGTGGAGCAGAAGACCACCACATCCGTGCGTCCGAACCAGACGCCCCCCAGGGCGGAGCAGAAGACCACCACGTTCGTGTGGTCGAGACCGGAGTCCCCCAGGGTGGAGCAGAAGACCACCACAACCGTGTGGTCTGGACGGAAGACCCCCAGGGTGGTGCGGAAGACCACCACCTCCGTGCAGCTGGACAAACAGGAGGACAAGTCTGATTGGGCAAGTCTGAAACAAAAAACATGCACAAGTTAAGGGTAGCCTCCGTGGACACAGCAGGATCAGTCGGGTGCTCAGAGAGTTCAACTGAGACGTGACGAAGGTCTGGAAGTTCCGCAGAAGCGAGGAGAGACTCTGGTAGATCATCAGATATGTGGAGAGACTCTGGTAGTTCATCAGAGACGTTGAGAGGCTCTGGTAGTTCCACAGGGAAGTGACGAGACTCTGGTACTCCCATGGTGTTTCCTCGTTCATGAAGATCAATGGTGACTTGCCTTTGTTCATGAGGATCACCGGTGACTGGACTCTGTCCCTGAAGATCACCGGTGACTTGACTCTGTCCCTGAAGAGCACCGGTGACTTGACTCTGTCCCTGAAGAGCACCGGTGACTTGACTCTGTCCCTGAAGAGCACCGGTGACTTGACTCTGTCCCTGAAGAGCACCGGTGACTTGACTCTGTCCCTGAAGATCACCGGTGACTTGACTGGAAGGTCAACAGGAACTAACCCTGACTCTGGAAAGTCGATGGTGACTAGCCCTGACTCTGGAAGGTCGACAGTGACTAACCCTGACTCTGAAGGGTCCACGAGCACCTGACTCGACTCTGGAGGGTCCACGAGCCTCTGACTCGACTCTGGAGGGTCAACCGGAAACTGACTCAACCCTGGAAATTCAATGGGCACCTGACTCAACTCTGGAAGGTCGACGGTGACTAACCCTGACTCTGGAAGGTCGACAGTGACTAACCCTGACTCTGGAGGGTCCATGAGCACCTGACTCGACTCTGGAGGGTCCACGAGCACCTGACTCAACTCTGGAAAGTCAACGGGCACCTGACTCAACTCTGGAAGGTCAACAGGAACTTGACTCAGCTCTGGAGGGTCAACGGGAACCTGACTCAACTCTGGAGGGTCAACGGGAATATGACTCGACTCTGGAAGGTCAACCGGAACCTGACTCAACTCTGGAGAGTCAACGGGAACTTAACTCAACTCAGGAAAGCCCACTGTAGCTGCCATCCTCTGCAATGGCTCCGGGCTGGCGGCCACCTTGTGCAGTGGCGCTGGGTTGGTGGCCATTTTGTACTGTGGTGCTGGCTCAGCAGACGTGATGTGAACAGTCTCTGGATCAGCAGACGGGACGTGAACACTCCTGGGAATCTCTAGGATCTTTGACAGCATGGAGAAATAATCCAAAAACGTCTCAGCGGCCATCTTGGGCGTTGGCGCTGAGCTGGTGGCCATCTTGCACCGTGGCGCTGGGCTGGTGACCACTTTGTGCTGTGGCTCTGTGCTGGCGTCCATCTTGCCTCATGGCGCTGGGCTGATGGCCATCTTGTGCAGTGTCGCTGGACCTGCGGCCATCATGGGCAGTGGTGCGGGACCGGCGGCCATTCTGCGCAGTGGCTCTGGGCTGGGGGCCATCTTGTTCTGTGGCGCTGGGCTGGCGTCCATCTTGCCTCGTGGTGCTGGGCTGGTGGCCATCTTGCCTCGTGGTGCTGGGTTGGTGGCCATCCTGTGCAATGGCGCTGGGTCTGCGGCCATTCTGCGCAGCGGCGCTGGGCTGGCGGCCATCTTGTGCAGCGGCACTGGGCTGGCGGCCATCTTGTGCAGTGGCGCTGGCTTGGCAGACTTGCGCCTTCTTTCCCGTCTCCGTCCACAATGGTGAGACGGCGGCTCCCATCCGTTCCTCCTGAACCCAGGGTCGACAGGCGGCCATAGTGGAGAGTGATGTCGGACCTCCTCTCGACCACTCTCTCCTGAGCGACCTCCCCTGGTCCCACGAAACACGACCAGGCGGGTACCCTCGAAGCCATTCCTCTCCCGCTCGATGACTGGGGAGCAAATATGAACAGACATAGCGCTGGATCTCTTTTTGGACGGAGTCCTTCTGTGACGTTCGTGTACCCAGAGAGACACAGGGAGATAGCAAGATCCAATTGCAGATATTTATTCATCAAGGGTAATCCAAATCGTAGTCAGAACAAGCAAAGGTCAATACCAAAAGACAGTCCAAAATAAACAAACAAAAGGGAAGGAACAGGAAAGGGAACTCAGGAAACGAGAGGACTCGGAGGACGAGCAGACTGGGATGACTCTCGGGGAACGAGAAGGCTGGATATATGAAGGGTAAGGACTCCATACAAACAACAGGAAAAGACTGGTATTTATAGGGAGGCTAATGACAATAAAGTGACTGCACCTGGTGCAATTAACAAGAATGCAATTACTGTGATGACAGGACAAGACTAGAGGAATTCTAGTGCCTACGGTGAAGTGCCTAAGGGGAAGTGAGCCCACTAGTGGACACCCAGGGAAACAGAGACTAGACAGCGTGACAGTCCTGCTCTATACAACAAAACAGCAGTGATAGATATTGAATAGATCGAACAAGTCATTCATTTATGATCTTGTCTTGTGTTTTATTTCTCAAGTCTCATCTTGTATATTGATTTCAAAGCATTTGAGGGCTAGTTTGTGTTAATGTCTTTTCTTCTATGGTGTTATACTATTGCTTGTATAAGGATTTTTAGTAAATAAAAAGACTACAGAGCAATTAATGAACATGAAATATTGACAATAAATACAGATGTTGGCCATATGCCACATCCACATAGCATGTTTTGTGGGACTAAATGCATTTAAACATACACTCCAATTCAGTTCAACTCATGTTTATTTGTATAGCACTTTTCACGATACACATCGTTGCAAAGCAGCTTCACAGGAAATTAAAGTTACCACTTATCAGCCCGTCAGTAGTGACTATATGGCAGAAATGTACAGTAAAAATCATGCAGTTAGTTAATGACGTATTCAAACAGACAGTGAACACTATTAACAACAATGATTATATGTTGAGATCAAACTTATAGCTATTTGGTAGTTTTGTATGTTGGTTCAGGGTTGGCATCATCTGAGTTCCTCTGAGGGGTTGGGGTCATCTCTTCTCAGGTGTTCGGTCATCTCAGATCTCTGCAAGAGTTGGATCCATACCGAAGCTTGTGTAATTCCTAGTTACCTCAGGATACCAATCCCATAGCAGAAAAAGAGAAGCAAACACAGAACAATTAGTGTAGCTGCTGTTCAACCCAAACAAAGAATGATATTGTGCATTTGATCAGATATAACTGGAGTACAAGAATGTGAGATACATTATGTGAATGCTTGGCTAAATAGATGTGTCTTTAATCTAGATTTAAACAGAGAGAGTGTGTCTGAATCCCAAACATTATCAGGAAGTCTATTCCAAGAGTTTGGGAGCCAAATGCGAAAAAGCTCTACCTCTTTTAGTAGACTTTGCTATTGTAGGTCCTACCAAAATTCCCAAGTTTTGCAACCTGATGGAAGGTAGCATGATAGACGACTAGTTAGATACACAGGATTTAAATAATTCTAAGTAATAATGTTTTGCATCTGATACATATTTTTCTTGATAATGTTCTTAACCTGGTAAGGAATATAGCAGCTGCATTTTGGACTACCTGTTGCTTGTATATTGAAGATGCAGGACTACCACCTAGCAGTACATTATATCAACACATTAGTCCTGTCTTCAGGTCATGAATGCATGAACTAGCTTTTCTGCATCAGAAACATGTAACCTGTTCCATAGCTTGCAATGCTATTTTTGTAACAGGTGAAATATGTTATTGGCACCTATTGGTAAAATATAGCATAATCAAATTAGCTCAAATATTTAACACAATATCATGCATGTATCATGATGTAGTTGTGAGTCACAAGCGTACAATCCAGCAGAAATCTGCTCTCAGATTCTTTATAACCATACATATATAGATATTTAGTGCATAACCGCTAAGAAGTAAGAACCTTAATGTGATTGCGCCATACATAAATATATGTGCAATATGCAGCTCGAAAAACCCCAACGCTCTCATTTCATGTAGCAGTCTTTTTCCTTTTTTGGCTGTGCTGAGTTGTCAGTGCCGACCCATGGGCCTGCAAGCATGACAATGCAAACTGCCATTTAAGATATTTCAAATAAACATCTTAAGTGGGATGTGAAGCGAATATCTGTGTTGCTTGGAGATACGCAATGCTTCTGCTTAACGTTACTTGCTTTTGAACTATTTTCACTGGAGATATAGAGCAAAACAGACAACAGGCTACTGTGTCTAAAATCTAAGTCACTTAACGGGGTCATCGAATGCTACATGCACTTTTACAAGTTGTTTCAACTGAAATGTGTGTTGGCAGTGTGTTTTACACAGCCACCTTATAATGATAAAGATTTGTTTTTTTATCTCATTAAATAATTTCCCCTTTCTCATATCAAGACGATCTCAGTTTGTCTTCATTATTTTACAGATATCTTATAATATTTGACTAGCCATTCGAAGCACTTCATGATGACTGATGTCAGTGCTACAGGGTGGTAGTCGTTCAGGCAGGAGACCATTGTTTTTTTGGGAACAGGGATGATGGTGGTCAGCAAGACCTAGGAGATGATTGTGGACTACAGGAAGTCACAGAGAGAGGGTCACGTTCCCATTCACATCAATGGAGAGATAGTAGAGACAGTTAGTAGAGACAGTTAAGAACTACAAGTTCCTTGGCATTCACATCTCTGAGGATCTTTCCTGGAGCCTTCACTCAGAGACCATAGTGAGAACAGCCCGTCAGCGTCTCTACTTCCTGCGGAGATTGAAGTGTCAAACTTCTACCGCTGCACTATTGAGAGCATTCTGACCAGCTGCATCACTGTATGGTACGGCAACTGCTTTTCTTTGGACCGCAAAGCTCTTCAGCGAGTGGTGAGAACAGCAGAGCTCATCATTGAACATAAACTCCCAGTCTTACAGGACATCTATCAGACTCGCTGCTTGAGAAAGGCTCGCAGCATCATCAAGCACCGCACTCACCCTGCTCATCACCTGTTTGCCACACTGCCATCTGGCAGACGTTTCCGATCCATCCGATCACGGACAACCAGACTGAAGAACAGGTTCTATCTTCAAGCCATCAGACTATTTAACAATCAGCTGTCCTCCATCTAAAAAAAACGGAATACATGCTGCTCTTATGTTTACTTTCATTGTACTTGCACTGCCACTTTTTTTAAATTCCTTCATGTTTCTCTGTGACACTCTATAATGACCTTTTGGACATTGCTCTACTCAGGAATACATCTGAATGTGTGCTGCTCTTAAGTTTATTTATTGGATCTGCACTGCCACTTTAATTTCCTCCATGTAGCTCTACGTCACCCTACAATGACATTTTAGACACCGTTCTACCCCAGTGATCATAATATTACCTCAGGACTACTTATCAACACTATAACTCTTAACACCGATTACCTTTATTGTATCTGTTACTCCCACTTATGGGCATATAATGCTCTGTCCATGTCTTTCTGTCTATGGGCACTGTAGTCACTCAAGAACCTCAGTGCTCTCCACGTACGTCTATGTCTTATGTCTTGTTATTGTCACTGCATGTCTGAGCCTTGTCACAAGCATTTCAAAGCCCAGTTTTCCCCAGTGTTAACTATGCTAATGACAAATAAATGCCTCTTGACTCTTATGGTGACCCATACTCAGAATTCATGCTCTGCATTTAACCCATCCAAAGTGCACACACAGAGCAATAAAAATTTATGCTGCGGTGCCCGAGAGAGCAGTTGGGGGTTTGGTACCTTGCTCAAGGGCACCTCAGTCGTGGTATTACCTGCCTGAGACTCGAACCCGCAACCTTACGGTTAGGAGTCAAACTCTAACCATTAGGTGACTTCCACGCAACTTATGCAGCTTTTATTTGAAATAATGTTATATGCTTGTTGGTTGGTTAGGACACTTTAAAGAATTTAGCAAAGAGATACTCTTTGACTGTACAAGACTGTGCTCAACAACTGCTCTGGGGTTCTTTTCCCAAAAGCAAATGGTTGCAAGTTCTGTCGTTACCAATTGAGAAGTGCACCCCTGACCTGCTGAAGGGGTGGAACTGAAACTATTTTATTCTTTTACAAACCAGCATGTAATGCTGATGAATCTGCTAAATCATTTTCAAATAAGGGAAGCTGGTTAACCTGTTACACAATTAATAATTTTTTTTCATAAACATCTCTCTAAGGTTTTTGTAAAGTCACATTTGAGGAACCTAGGCAGGGTGTAACAAAACCTCTTGTCTCTTAAACTGTCTCAATAAAGGGAAGTGTGTAAGGTAAGTGGTCTAATCTTATATTGGTTAAAATATTTAATTCATAATGTATGAACTACCTTCATTAGAATTTGAACCTTTAATTTGTATGACCAATTTATCAATTAATTTGTATTACTCAATAACCCACACCTACATTATGTACTGTTTGACTATTCATAATTTTAAAGTGTTTACTTATTTAACTTATTTATTTACAAGTCCTTCTATTTCAGAAAGCTTTTCTGTCACACTGATTCAGCCATGAATCTGATCGTTTGGGGGATTGTGCTCCTTGGGATTTATGTCCAGCAATCAGGTTGGAAATGTTTTGTGATTACATATAAATATTCAGTCATATCTACATGAATATTACTATAAGCAAAAATATTAATAGCTGACTGACTTTTTTCTCAAATACTTTTTGTACCGACTTTTTTTTTTTTGCATGTTTAAATTATCTGTTTTTGTAAATTATAATCAGTTAGTAAATCCCTTAAACAACTGAATCATGCAAATATATATATATATATTTATATTAATGCATCCTGATCATCTGTGCCATGGTAGTAATAACAGAAGAAGTATTTAATTTTTTAATAAATGTGGTGTTTCTGAAGTTTCACAGCTAGCGGACTGTTTTGCATCATTTACCCTGTCCACTGGGAAATGTAGTGATCTTTTGGGTCAAGTTAAAAAAGATGAGTGTTGCTTGAACCCCAGCTATGGCTACAAAGAAGCAGATGGAGTTTGTAGGTCCTGTGGGTGAGTTTCAATGATGTGATGCTTATAATGGTCATGTCCAAAAACAGATAAATGTCACATCGAGTTTAACTATTCTTTATTAGAACAAAAAAAAACAAAAAAAACAGATTTTAATTTTAAAATGGGAGAACTACTTACTATTTACTATTTCTTAATAAATTTTAAGTTTTCCTTAAAGCTGATAACATGTAGACATTTTCACTTTAAATAAATTAGCATGCATTTAAAATTCATCTGTTATTGGTAAATGCATGTTATAGGTCTTGAAAAAATCTTTTTTATTTTTTAAATGTCTACATTTTCCCTTTTTCTATAGTCCGTTACATTCTGATGTATGTCACAATATGGCAGAGACGATCTGATGCTACTTCAATTATACCTAAACAGTATTGCATTATTTATGAAAAGAAAATACATTGGAGTCTTTCGCAAGTCACCATTTGACCTTTCAGATAATGTAACTCTTCAGGCTGCTGAATTAGCTGAACTGAAATGAATGAGATCAAATGATGTGCAGAGCATAACCCTTAAAAATGTCTCGCATGTTTATTGTTGACCTCCAGGCGGCCAACGTGGTCTGAATGGACTCGCTGGAGTGAGTGCTCGGTGAGTTGTTCAGAGGGAGTCAGCCAAAGGCGAAGGTCTTGTTATGGAATTGGTGATTGCGCAGACCCTGAAAGAATAGGACCCGTTCAAACTAAGCCATGTGTGAAAAAAGTTTGCTGTCCAGGTAGAAAGGAAAATTGTAGAGCAATTGTTACATTTCAACATAAAGTTTTCCATGTCTTTTCTCATGTTTCTGTATATATATATATATATATATATATATATATATATATATATATATATATTGTCCAGTTGAAGGTGGCTGGTCAAAGTGGGGGAATTGGCAGCTATGTTCAGTCACATGTGGCAATGGAATAAGAAAGAGAAGAAGAACATGCTCTGAACCAATTCCACAATGTGGGGGCTCCTGTAGCGGTGCTGAGGAAGAAACCACCAGTTGCTACACTAAAGTAATCTGTCCAAGTAAGTATAGTTTTCTCTCTTTTTTTTTACTTACTAAAGATATAGAAAATGAAAAACGTTCTCATTTGATGTCTAGCTCATGGCGGGTGGTCCAGTTGGGGAAGTTGGGGTCCCTGTCCAGTTACTTGTCTTTATGAAGGACGCAAACCTGAAAAAGAGCTCCGTACAAGGACATGCACCAACCCTCCTCCATCTTTGGTTCCACCTGGCAATGACTGCAAAGGCTCTGACACAGATGGCCGTCCTTGCAGCGGACTACCTTTCTGCCTAGGTAATATACTTTGTTGTTTTATATAAAACAGCCAAACAAACAAGTGGTTTTTAGAAACCACAGATTTATGTCTCTGCTCTACAGTTGATGGAAACTGGGGCGCTTGGACGAGTTCAACACCCTGCTCTGTGACATGTGGAGTGGGCAAGCAGACTCAAAGACGGATGTGTGATTCTCCTAAACCAGCATATGGTGGAAGACAGTGCCAAGGTGAAGAGCAAAAAACTGGTATCTGCATCATTGCTGTACCCTGTCCAAGTAAGTACAGTGACATGGTTTATCTAAACCAATAAAAAATAATCGATTGTTTAAAGTTTAAAATTTTTCTCTTTGTGTTTTTTTTTGTATTTTTTTTTTTTTTCATCAGTAAATGGGATGTGGACTGAATGGAATGAGTGGAGTCCATGTAGAGCTCCATCCACTAGAAAAATTACATGCAATACCAGGTTGGGAATCCGAAGGAGAGAGAGGGACTGTGTTGATAGAAAACACAATGGAAGTGCCTGTGAAGGAGAAATTATTCAACATGGCAACTGCTATGACATTAGCAACTGTGACAGTAAGTGCAAAGAAAAATCATAGCTGTGTCCGAAATTGCATTCCGTCTAGTAGGAAATAGATTTAGTTTAAAGCTTACTTTTATGACATTAAAAAAGTATGCACTGTATAGAATAAATACGGGGTAGTATGAATGAAATTAGGACATACTATCTCTGCACGTGACCTACCAGCCTTCACTGCCATTCACAAATCCTTTTTTGTGGTTTCATGGGACAGTAAAGTGTTCATTGGATGCCTTCTTCAGAATCTCAAGAGAGATACTTTTTGCCCACCGTTTATTGCATGCTATGGATTTGGACATTCTTCTTTTGCTGTACTGTTTTTCCACATACTATAAATAGTATTGAAGTGGGCATATTCATGTTTATTGTTTTGCATTAAATTGTGTTACATTTTGTAAAGTGAGTGTTTAAGATTATTTCTTAAAGCACTTCAAACTAATGTTATATTCTCTACATATTGTTAATGATAATATTAGAGGCTGGTTGTTCCTAGCTTCAGACAAAATTAGCATTTTCCAAACCATCGCAGGTGTAAGGTATTGTAGGTATAAAGTAACAAATAACTCCCTGACTGTGTCCAGTGAAGGGCGTCTTGTCTGAGTGGAGTGAGTGGAGTAACTGCAAACCTGACTGTGGGCAAGACTCTAAACAAACACGAGAAAGAAAGTGTGTTGCCGACATCTCTAAATACCGGTAGGAGAAAAAAAAAAAGAATGCTCTTAACATAAGACATTGTCTATAATACATCATAGGTGTGCAATTTCTTTACATACATACTGTAGGTTGTGTTTTGTTTAATAATCAGTTTTCTTCCTTTTTTATTTTTTATTTATCTCCTATAGTTCCCAAGACCGTAGTATTTTTGCAGGGGATCCAGATGTTAACTGTGAGGGTTTGGAAACACAAACAGAGAGAAGACGATGTACAAATGTTCCTGAGTGCGAGGATGAGGATGTAATTTTATGTTCAGAATTTATGTATATAATTTTTTTATTTTTATTAAAATGAATACATTTTAACAACATATTCTTACTGTTTTCCTGGATGAATGAGCAGTCTCCAGAGTAGCTGTTGAAGACCAGAGGACCAGCTGCCTTACACAGTAACCTCACCCGCAACTGGAAGGACCTCAACATGCCAAGCTGTTCTATTAGGAAATGTGCTACTAACAGAGAATTACTTGCTTTATTGGCCTTTGTGATGTGGATTGGATTGAGTGTTGATTGATGCACATCTTTGTAAACTGCTTTGCTGCCACAATAAAGAAAAAATTGTTGCAAAAATAAACATAACAATAAATTACTGGTTATTCTAAAGAAGAAAAGCTACGAGCCAGCCAGGAGTCGAACCTAGAATCTTCTGATCCGTAGTCAGACGCGTTATCCATTGCGCCAAGGCCGGCGCCCATTAGTCGAGGTAAAGATCCTAAAAGACGCATAGGGACGCGAGTTCGCGGCCCACTCCGAACAGTGATGGAATTCCTGGAATGTGTCCGCTTTGACGCTGCTGATGCACGCGTACGTAATCATCATTCTCCCCCGTAATTTAATCGAACGTAAATTCGTCCCCCCCACTTTAATTTGGGAACTGTCCAAAGTAAACACTCTCACGTTGTGTATGTTTCATTCATACCGGACGCCGGAGGGCGCTCTCTCGCACAAAGTCCAAAACAGACTCGTAAAAGTACCAGCTCGTGACCACTATGTGACGCACGCTACAGGAAATACCTTATATGGACAAAAGCATCAAGCTGTCACTGGATAAAAAAAGTCGAAATGATTTGACAGACAAAACGTGAATATTCATTGCAACAAATACATGATTTGTGTTTTTGTGCATTTTCACAACAAAATACATGAATAACGCAGCGCTAACTAACTCATTTTTTACAGTATAATATATTATTTTTTACAGTATAACATTATATTATTATATTTTCTGACTTATTCTGAAAGTCCCTGTTTTGTGTGTGTGTGTTTTATTGTTATGTAATACTGGAATACTTAAAAAAATTTGCAACTTCAGTGAGAAATAGGCACAAAAACATTACTAGTGCAAAGATTAAGATTAACAACCCTTTTAATTTGCAAATATAAAGTCAATAAAAAAATTATAACAGCAGTGCAAATATATATGCATTTACAAATATTGTGAGAATACAAAAAGGCACAATAACAATAGTGTGAGGGCAAATATTAACAATCCTTTTAATCTCCATATATATTTTAAAGCCAATAAAACATTTAGAACAGTAGTGCAATTTTGACACATCAATTAAAAATAATAAACAGTAAACCAAAAATGTTTACCACAGTAGTAAAATGTTTACATATCAGTGTAAAAAATATAATAAATATCAAACCAAAACAAACATTTGCAGTGCAATTTTGACATCAGACTAAGAAAATAATAAATAGTTCATCTATAACCTCGTTCCTGCAGCACAGCCCTCCAGTCACCATATAATTGAGTCTCAGACTCTTTGCAGAACCAGTTGCCAAAGTACTGAAGATGTGATGGTGGCTTTCTCTCTTTGTTACACTTTCTGCAAAGAATGATGTCTGTCTTCTTCACATATTTTCTTGTGACAGTTCCAGTGCGCTCCCTCTCCAGTTTTCTCTTTCTGTATTGCTGAGTGGAGTAAGGAACATCTTGACCGGATGTCTGTGTCTGAGCTGATGGTTGCAAAGCTGAAGGTAATGGGAGGTTGAAGAACATCACCTGTGAGGTACCTGTAGAGGATGGCGCTTAAGTGCCTTTCACTGTAGGAAGCTGCACAGATGGTAAAATGAAAGGGAGAGAGATGAGTAGTGCTGATGCAATGACAGGAAGGCCTTGATGTGATGTTGGAGCCTGGGAGATGGCCTGGGGTTGCGACCTCCCCTTAAGTTTTGCCTTCCCAGCAGTGTTTGGTGGCAGGATAAAAAGGTGAGGCTCAGCCAAATTGCCTGGATACAGAGTTGGTCCTTTCTGCATAGCTGCAGGAAGCATATCAGGTCCTGCCATGGGTGCGTCTGGGGCTTGGATACCCTGCTTCAAAATCTCCTGTTCCAGTGACTTGCCACGCCTGCTGAACCTGGGAAACATAAAACAACAGATATTAATAAACATTTAAGCAATACAAAAGATCAACTACTATTTGTCATGACTATGACGCAGCAGCATGACACAGCTGAGATCACACAGCAGTCGTCTAATGTATTACTGCTTTTGTGAAATGGCTACTTTATTGAGATTAACATTGTATTATGAATTATTGATTCTTGCAGTCTGCTGAAGACAGCTGATCCATGTCATAAATCTTATCTTTCATAATGAAGAAGAAAACAGAAGTTGAACTCTTGTTGATTTGTTTCTAGACCTGCAAAGCAGCCATGGTTACATTAAGGCTGATGATACAAAAAAATTTGAGAAGTGTTTTTTGGGTACGTTCCCCACTGAGAATGGGTAACAAATTTCAATCTGGATACTTCAGATCAATCTTGCGCTCTGTGTCTTACCTGGTTGCCTGTTGATGGCAATATTAACCAAAGTTGCCCAGCAGCATTGATCAAAAAAAGTTGCCGTGTAACATCAGCCCTTAGCTGCTTTAAGTTTAGGCTTAGCGGTGACAATGCTTATTTACTCACCATTGTGTGACTGTTGCAGCGTTCACTTCTGGGAGCTGGATGGTGGTCTCACTCATCACCTTAGCATTGGTGAGGATGCACTCTTGGATGTACTTGTGAGCACATGCTACCACAGTGAAGCGGGACACCCTCACTCCGTCACAGCGCACCACGTTTGGGTAGAGAGCACAGAGCCTTGTGAAAATGGCCTCCACTCGGTTGAAGTCAGGCCACTGTGCAGGACTATGAGCCCCAACGAAACACCTGCAAATTACAACAGGATACATATTATTAATGTAAGATTGTTTTCATTGTGTGATCTTATTTTTATTTTCCCTTTCCTAGTCTGTTTTGCTTTGTGTTGTCTAAATGTTCATTGATAATATCTGCCCATAGTTATGTTTTCTTTCCTTGTTTTGTTTTTGGATTGATGTTAAAATGTCATATCAATAAATCAGGTCTCTACTGGATTACTGTGTTGTGGAATTATTACAGGGTGTTGTTAGTCAGCCTGTCAGATTTTATTCACAATAATGACTGCATATTATCCCGCTTATTACATGGCTACTTACTAAAGTACAGTAAAAGACAAATTATTTGACACAACATATTGATACAAAATGATTTTACCGATTTAAGAATGTAACATACTTAGCAACCTAATATATATTCAGAATTAAACGTAAATCACAACTAATAATTTATGTTATAACCAAGATAAGCTAGTCATGAAGGTGTCAGGTTACTAAACAAAAAAAGTTGTAGGTGATATTTCAGCTAATAATTAAAAATGAAAAAAATAATAAAAAATGAAAGATAATTTAGGAACTTTTGATAGCATCAGTGAATACAAATATTCACATGATTCATAGATAAAGAAATCAATAAATTGTTGTTATTAGTTAAATGTGTCATAATGTATCCATTCCTTAATAACATATTATATTAACTAACAGTGTAAAATTATATCATTAATGAATCATTAGATAATAATTTGTAAAGATATCATTATGTTATTACTTTAACTTAACTTGTTGAGGTACATGACTAATTTTAAAAAAATCCATAACCACAATAACATATTAACAATTGGTTAATAGCTCTTTACCTCAACATGTAAAGTCATAAAATGATTCCTTTGAAAATCATTAGCTAATGATTAATTAAAGCTGACAACTGGAAGTTGAAGTAAATAGCTTTGGCCACTGTAGTAATTAAAATATACATTTACGTCATTAGTTAATATAATGTTATTAAGGAACTAATACATTAAAGTAAATTTAACTTATACAATTGTATTTATTAATTTATCTATGAAACATATAGAATGTTTATTAGTTGCTGATGTAGTAATCATTAATTAATGGTTTAAGTTAGTCCTTCATTCGTTAACATTAACTCATGATTATCTGTGCATTCGTTAAGTATAAATTAATGGATATTTGTGCACCAGTATTGTAAGTGTTACTTTTTTATTGATAAAAGATTCACTTACATTGCAAATGTTGGTTAGAAATTAATCGATGACCGTTATCTTCTTCTTCAGCCGTGATCCGCAAGTCTCCGGGGGTTCTTGACGTTATCAATTGTTGTTGATAACTTGTTACTATGAAGAATCACGGTTGAGGAACGAGCGCTGATTGGTCAATTTCTTGTTGTTACCGGGCCGAATCACGGTTGCGATACGAGCGCTGATTGGCTAATTCGCGGTTACGATACGAGCGGTGATTGGCCAATTCGCGGTTGCGATACGAGCGCCGATTGGCTAAAACATAAATTTCATGGTTGCAGCCGGGAACGTGATTGGCTGTCATAACAAAGAATAACCACGACCTACAGGTGACATGGAGCGCCACTGGCCCGACAAGTACACTAAATGACAGTGTGAGCTAATGGCTGTTAAAGACTGTGATTTAACAAGTATTAGTAACATTCCTGTCAAGGAGAGTGTTACATACTTGGGTATCATTATTGTTAAAGACCAGCTGAAAAGATGTTCTTTGAATTTCAACCCCATAATAGACAAAACCAAAAAAAAATTTAATTTCTGGCTTCAAAGAGATCTCTCCTTAAAGGGAAGAGTTCTTCTTACGAAAGCTGAAGGTATAGCCCGACTAACATATGCATCCTTATCTTTGTATCTTGATAACCTTACTAGTAAAAATATTGATAAAATGCTATTTGATTTCTTATGGAAAAATCGCACACACTATGTAAAAAAGACTGTAATTATGAACTCATATGAGAATGGTGGCCTTAATTTTCTAGATTTCACCACAATGAACCATACCTTTAAGATTAATTGGATTAAGCATCACTTAAAAAACCCCACTTCTGTTTGGAATTTTATCCCTCACTATGCTTTTTCAAATATTGGTGGTCTTAGTTTTGTTTTGTTGTGTAATTATAATATAGATAAAATTCCAGCTAAGTTATCTGCTTTCCACAAACAAGTGCTCCTATCTTGGTCACTAATATATAAGCACAATTTTTCTCCGCATCGCTGTTTCATCTGGAATGACAGAAACATTCTTTATAAACGCAAATCTCTTTTTTTAAATAACTGGTTTGACAACGATATTAAATTGATAAGTCAGTTATATAATAAAGAAGGAACACTCTTTTCTTATGATGAATTCCTTTCTTATTATAAAATACCAGTCACTCAAAAAGAATTTGCAATGGTTTTTGGTTCAATCCCTTCTGGTACACAGATGCTATTTAGAGGTATTGATAAAGACCATTCTCCCGGTTCAGTATCTTTTGATGTTACTAAATCTTATGTTGGTAAAATTTGTTTTGCATCATACCTCAAGAGTAATAATAGAGCTATTCGTACTCTTTTCCAAAAAGAAATTGTTACTGTGCCTTATATCTTGTCTCGCTGGGCCTCCTTATTAAATGGAAATTGTATTTGCTGGAGGAAAGTGTGGTTATTACCACAAAAGTATCATCTTAGAAATAAGATTAAAGAAATTTCTTATAAACTTATTCACAGATTTTATCCAGCAAGTCATTACTTACAAAAATTTAAAAAAGGTATAAATGTAAATTGTACTTTTTGTAATGAATATGAGGAAACTGCCTTGCACTTATTTTGGCACTGTGCATATTCAGTTACACTATGGGGTGAGGTCCAAAAGTTTATTAGGGAGAATATTCAGTGTTTAAAACATTTTTCACTCTTATGGGAAAATATACTTTTTGGTTTAACTGACTATCCTGACGAAAAAGAACAGTGCTTTTATTTAATTAATTTACTTATTCTGTTGACCAAATTTCACATACATAAATGTAAATTTAGCAATAAAAAACCCAATTTTATGGTTTTGTTAACTGAAATATGTATTTATATTGACAGTATCAGAGACTCTGTGAACAAAAAAGCTGTAAGAACTTTGAAAATTTGTAAATTTTACAATTTGTTTATTTGATTCTATATATGCGTGTATAATACTTTCCTCCCCCTGGCAATTGTTTTGTTTGTTGTAATTTGTATTTCCATTTTTTTCTGTTTCTTTTTTAACTTTTTTGTTTCTTGATAACATGTTGTATGTTATAATTTTTTCGAATAAAAAAAAAAAAAAAAAAAAAAAAAGTACACTAAATGACTACGTGACTCTTAGTAGTATGACACTACTAGCTACTAGCTTTCATTTCGAAGGCTGCTGCGCCCTCCTGTGGTCGCATTAAATGGTCGCAACTATAAAGACTGCCTCATTTTACAAAAGTAACAATTACATTCCAAATTAAAGCTGCAAGCAGCGATGAACGGGCCCTCGCACCCGGGCTCACCGGCAGCGAGTGGCTCTAGTAAATAGGTGAACGGTGAGAAATATGCGTTTAAACTCATAAATATAAGTAGAATATATCAATGTTTATTCCATATATGTGCCAATCTTCCTGTTGCCAGCAGGTGGCGCTATCATTATAATGGAATATTGGCCTTCAGATGTGTTCAGGGCTGCACTCTTATCGAACATGTGAAGTTTGGGGAAGATCACACATATGCCTGAGTTACAACAACTTCTCTTGCTGTGGCGAGACATCAAATTTGGTCATTTTTGCCATGGACACGCTCTTTAACAAAAACTCAAGATTGCCACAATTTAACATTACACTGGCCTTTAGATTAGACTGACCACAAAAATACATTAATGTCAAAAAATCTCTAGGAGTAGTTTGTCTCAGCGTAAAATATGTCACTTCCTGTTGCCAGCAGGTGGCGCTATGACTATAATTGAATATGGGCATGTAGATCTGTTAAGGGCAGAAGTCTTATCTAACATGCAAAGTTTGGGGCAGATTGGACTTTGTATGTCTGAGTTACAGCAACTTCCTTTTTCATGGCGAAACATCGAAATTTGTCAAGCCGCCATGGACACTCCCTTTAACGAAACCTCAAGATCTTCCCAATTTTACTTCGCAAAGGCCTTTAGATTTAACTGACCAAGTTTGATGTTGATCTGAATAAATCTCTAGGAGGAGTTCGTTAAAGTACAACCCCTGAAAATGGCAAAAACAACGCCAATTTTGCAGGGGAAATTCAAAATAACCGACTTCCTGTTGGGATTAGGATTTCGTACCAAGAGACTTTTTTGTAAGTATTGGTGTGTTACATGTGTGTACCGATTTTTGTACATGTACGTGAAACGGAGCTCGAGGCGCGCTATGTTGAAAGTGTATAGGTGGCGCTATCGAGCCATTTTGCCACACCCGATGGAATATTGGCCTACAGATGTGTTCAGGCCAGGACTCTTATCACACATGTGAAGTTTGGGGAAGATCGGACATTTTATGCCTGAGTTATAACATCTTTTATTCCCATGGCGAGACATCGAACTTCGTCACGGCGCCATGGACACGCCCCTTAACGAAAACTCAAGATCTTCACAACTTAACATCGCACAGGCCTTTAGATTAGACTGACCACAAAAAAGACATTGATGTCATAAAATTTCTAGGAGTAGTTAGTCGCAGTGTAAAATATGTCACTTCCTGTTGCCTATAGGTGGTGCTATGACTATAACTGAATATGAGCATGTCAATCTGTTCAGGTTCGGAGTCTCATCAAACATGTGAAGTTTGGGGCAGATTGGACATTGTATGTGTGTGTTATAGCAACTTCATTTTTCATGGCGAATCATCGAAATTCGCCAGGCCGCCACGGACATGCCCTTCAACGAAAACTCAATATCTTCGCAATTTAACATCGCAAAGGCCTTTAGATTAGGCATACCAAATTTGGTGTTGATTTGAAGAAATCTCTAGGAGGAGTTCGTTAAAATACAACACATGGAAATGACCAAAATTACACAAAATTTGCTCATAATATTAAAAATAACCGACTTCCTGTTGGGTTTAGAATTTTGCTCCAAGAGTCTTTTTTGTAGGTATTGGTGTGTTACATATGTGTGCCAATTTTCGTGCATGTACGTGAAACATAGCTGGAAGGCTGTTGATTTTCTTAGTATAGGTGGCGCTGTCGAGCCATTTTGCCACACCCTCTTCTGAATCCTATATCAGACGAAAATTTTCACCAGGTTTGACGCGTGTGCAAAGTTTCATGACTTTTTGAGCATGTTTAAGCCCTCAAAAATGCGATTCATTCGGGAGAATAATAATAATAATAATAATAATAATAATAAACAAAGCAGATACAAGAGGGTCCTCGCACCTCGGTGCTCGGGCCCTAAATAAAGTATTATTTATGTCCCAAGTCAAATAACAACCAATTTTATAACGGTTACTTTTCTGAAGTGACACTTCTTCGATTAAGTCTGCGACCACAGGAGGTCGCAGCGCTCTTCGAAATGAGACAGCGACTTGTTTAATGTGTAATGCTTTGACAATATTGTCAATACACAGGAGCGCCACTAAAGTAGCCAATAAAGTACTTTTAAATTGAAATCAAATTGACTAACGCTATATACTTTCGGAAGACACTTTTATTTTTTGGACGACTATCCCACAGACACATAATAAGCCGAAATAGCTCAGTTGGGAGAGCGTTAGACTGAAGATCTAAAGGTCCCTGGTTCGATCCCGGGTTTCGGCATTTTGAACCTCCAATCGTCTCAAGAAATAAACCTGTTCCTTGTAATATGAAACGAGAGAACAGAATGGATGTGTATATTATTTTGTGCAATAAACATCCCAAATTAAATTGTTTTCTTTGAGTTTAAGTTGATGGTTGTTGATTTAGTTTTTTTTTCTTCACATAACGTAAACCCGTCGCAAAGGTCCGCCCCTTACTGTTGCTATGTCCAACAAAGTCATGGCTCTCTCGCCAAAGCCTACATCATGTTTTCATTCGGTCAAAAACATAGACTGACATCGCGGTGCAAAGAGGAAACTGACAGCGTGGCGACAAACAAAACTCTTGGTATGAAACAAAGCCTCCACTCTCAAATGTTGTCATTTTTTTAAAGAAAATTCAAACAATACATGCCGGCTCTTTATGATATACATTAATAATAATACATCATGGCTCTTTAATGTGTAGCGAAACATCGCTGAAGCGTCTCAGATAAAGCGTTACGATCATCTCTTCCTCTTTACTTGTTACAGCATGAAATAAACATGAATGATCATAATAAAGGTTTCTTGTTTCAACCGCCAATATAGACAAGTTTTCAATTTCAAATCCACCAAAGTCAAATCTATTTTCCAGACCGGCCTAGTTTGTTAATCGGACAAAAATAGCAGATTCGGCTTTATGATTGGTTAGATCGTCTGTCAATCAAACTCCATTTCTAACAAGAACATATGTATGAATTACAAACCCAGCCCTCATTTTAGAGACGCACGTTTCCGACATTAGCGCCGTGGTTAATTCTTATGACCATCCCAGTAGAATCATGCCAGCTAGTAGAAAACTACAGCATTGCCCCGATTGAAATTTTTGCACAATAGTGGAAGCTGGAAATCACACATCTAATAAAATACGATTAGGTCACACAATTACATTAGAAACACTGAAACAGTGTTAAAGGGTTAGTTCACCAAAAATGAAAATTATGTCATTAATAATTCACCCTCATGTCGTTACAAACCCGTAAGACCTCCTTTTATCTTCAGAACACAGTTTAAGATATTTTAGATTTAGTCCGATAGCTTTCTGTCCCTCCATTGAAAACATATGTATGGTATACTGTCCATGTTCAAAGTTGTACACAGAAAGGTAATAAAAACATCTTCAAAGTAGTCCATGTGACATCAGAGGGTAAGTTAGAAGTTTTTGACGCATCAAAAATACATTTTGGTCCAAAAATAGCAAAAACTACTACTTTATTCATCATTGTCTTCTCTTCCATGTCTGTTGTGAGCGAGTTCAAAACAGCAGTTTACTGATATCCGGTTCACGAACAAATCACTCGATGTAACCGGATCTTCTTGAACCAGTTCACCAAATCGAACTGAATCATTTGAAACAGTTCTCGTTTCCAATAAGCATTAATCCACAAATGACTTAAGCTGTTAACTTTTTTAACGTGGCTGGAGCCTGTCCTCCAACAAAAAACGACCATATAGGTCTTTTGTGCAAGCACCTTATAACAACCTATATTTACGTTTTAAAGTTAAGCGCCCTCTAGCGGGTGTAAAAATAATGACAGTATCGCGTTGCGTCTGTCGTCATGAAATGAGGTATAACGTCATTACCAATCAAAATACACGTTTATTTAAATGCAATGTGTGGGCTTTTTAGACCGATCTCACAGTATTTCCTACATATTTTACTAGGTGGCTTATTCGTTCGAATGACCACACCTAACCCCACCCCTAAACCTAACCCTCACAGAAATCATGCTAAACTATGATTTATTGAGCATATACATTTTCATGCATGTTCGTTCCCTGGGATCGAACCCATGATAGCATGATTACCTATCAATGTATAGCGCAATAATCTACCAACTGAGCTACACAAAATGCAAGTTAGAGTGCAAATAAAAGAGTACAAAACATTAATATGAAAACGACCTTTTGCCGATAGGGGCTCAATTGTAGTATACGCTCTGATGGGTCGTATTTCAGGGATTTGGATAAATGACCTATACAAGCGTATTGGTTGGAGGACAGGTTGGAGCTGCTGTGAAGAGAGAACTGAAGATGAACACCGAGCTGAACCAGCTAACGAACGAAAGATTGACTCGTTCACGAGTCAAGAACCGGTTGCATCGGCTTTCAGATCACCAGTAGTGATGAGAAGTTCGGTTCTTTTCCGCAAACTGATTCTTCCAGACATTTCGATTCAAAAATCCGGTTGAAGAAAACAGTTCACCGGTTCTTTTGCGCTCTACGTAATGGCTTAATAATTACCTTTCTGGACACGGACAGAATACCGTACATACGTTTTCAATGGAGGGTCAGAAAGCTCTCAGACTAAATCTAAAATATCTTAAACTGTGTTCCGAAGATGAACGGAGGTCTTACGGGTTTGGAACGACATGAGGGTAAGTTATTAATGACATAATTTTCATTTTTCGGTGAACACTTCTATAATGGACTGCAGTGTTTTAGACCATGGTAGCTGGTCGTTAGCCGAGTGACCAGCTATCAAACTATTAAAAAAAAAAGCTTGACAAGTCAGTTGCAGGTTTGTTGCTGGTCTAAAAGTATCGACCCCCCCCCCCAAAAAAAATCAACACTCACAGATTAAGATGCAGTTCCAGCAGGGATTTCTAAAGAAAGGTCACTGATCAATTAATATTCAGTGAATTTATTGTACAAATAGGAATATTGCAAGCATTCAATCTAGCAATAAAATACTACCATACAGGACCAATCCAAACATACAAGTACAAGGACTCATCACTGTTCCACTTTCCAGGAAAATCATTTTTTAGTCCATGTGCAGGTTTATAATTTTAGCACTTAGAAAAAAGAAGATATTAAGACAAGAAGAATGAGTCTAAGATCTCCAATGAAATGCATTTTGCTGTAGGTATTAAACACTTTTGTAATACTCGATACTTTTTTTTTTTTGAAAGCAGCGATCCTTGATTGTTGCCTCTTAATGATAAAGTTGTTATGGCAACGAATGAACAGACAAACCTTTGGTGGAAGAAGGATAAAAGCAATTAAATTATATTTTAACACAGAAGAAAGAGAGACAAAATTGCCTAATTCAGTGAAACGAGGCACTTCTCCATCCAAGGCGAGGATAAGTGAAACCAAATTACCAGCCATTCTCCATGTTGAGTGCTGCTTTACCAAAACATCCACTGCATGTAGACCTACAGCTGACAGGTCAAATAGCTGTTGGACACTAGAGAAGTTTTCCACTGGTAGTTCAGCGATCAATTCAAGATTGGGCTGAATGTTACCTGTTCTACAACAGGTGGTTTCACATTGATGGGATACTGGATAATGCATCAGCACCTTCATCTCTGGTCAAATGTTTCGTACAAACAAAAGTCAAGGCTTAAGGTTCTCACAAAGCACAAATGACACATATCAGTATAACAAATACACCTTTGCTGCTGGCAATGTCAAACAAATTCATGAATACATTTCAGAGAGCATCTCAAAAGCTTTACTTGAGTAAACATTCTCCTCCCTACAACAACAGAGCCACGATAACCTCAAGAGGATGCTGATAACACCATTTTTGCCAAAATAAAGATTACACACAGAGAAATAAATAACAGTATATTCTTGTTGCTTTGTTTTAGGCAAGTCCATAATGTGCCTTTTGAAAGTATTTACAAAGTGAAACGAGACACAAACTGGCCTGCCCTTCCAAAGGACAATCAATAAAGTGCAATTAAAAAAAAGATACAGTACAATGAAAGGGGCTTGCCTTGTTGGACAGGAAAAAGGAGATATGAGAAAGTCACTAAGTTTTGGTTGGTAACATAAAACAATACAAGTCTTATTAAGCATGTGTAAAGCACAAAGGTATGCTGTGACTCGGAAAGGTACAGTAAAACTTGCTTCTGGGTCCGTTTGTGGTGTGGAGCTGGTTTCTGAAGATAATCTACTACTGTACAGAATCAGGAATCAGATGGAGAGAGTGCAACAGGAGTTACTGGAGAGGGAATGGTATTGGCCAGATTATAGGTTGAATTCGGGAAGGTACCCTGAGAGGGCTGTACATTGAGGAAAGGAGGTCTACTTGTGGGTGTCTGGGGGGATGTTGCCGCTGTGGTCGGGGAGTCTAAGCTTACTTCATCCCCTTCCTCCGAGTCCCATACCTCACTCTGCAGGTAGTCTGCAAAGAGGGCTTTAGCTCGCTGCAGAATACGCCCAAGGTTGTGGCGACGGACCAAGCGGTCAAAGTGCATGGCCAGCTCATTGTAATCCAGGCTGTTTTTAACAATGTGGTCACGATGTTCCAGCAGGATAGACAGGCAAAGGAAAAGCATGAAGGGATTCCCTTTCCCAAACTCTTGAGGAGGAGGAAGCGAGCAGGGTTTAATTGTGCTTCCTTCTGGTTTGTTTGTGTTTGGAGAGGTTACGCCAGACCCAGTGGGTCTGCATGGCGAGGGAAGATTGCTAGAGAACGCTTTGGGCAAAGACGGCGACTTGCCAAAGGATAAAACAGGAGAAGAGAGAAGTGAATGATTGGAACCCTGCGACGGAGACGCCAGTCGAGATTTCCCTGGGACCACTGATGGGGATTGAACCCCAGTTTCATTTATTACAGCTTGTGAGGACATGAACCCCCCAGGAGGTTTATCAGGAGACACGGATTTGTCTTCACTAGAGGAAGAGGATGTGCATTTTGAAAGGGCATCAGGAGACGCTGTTCTCCAGCTGGATGGAGAATTAGATGCTTCCGGTGAATGATTTGAGCTACTCTTCCAATTTGGTAGACCAGAAGGAAGAGATGATGCTGGGGAAGCTGCTTGCCCATTGGGAGAGTCTCTTTGCCCTGGAGAAGATGGTGTATGATTACAGATAAGAGGTTCCTGCTCTCCAGGGTCATCCTCACTTTCCTCTGTGGACTGACGGACCGAGAATGGCAATGTGGAGTGTGCAGACTGAAACTGTACTGAAGATAAAATATGATCAGAGCAATCGTTCTCATTCATCTCAAAGCTGTCCTCGCTTCGGCCACTATAGTACTTGAATTCCCCAAAACTTGCCTGCTTCTCAAATGAGGGAGTTGGAGCTTTGACATAATTCTTGACCATTTCATCTATACTGTACTCTCCTTCACCTTCCTTCCGAGGCCCCTTCTCCTCCTCTACGATGAAGTTACGTCCCCCATCTGCCTCCTCTCGGGACGGTCTTAGCATGTGACGTCTCCTCTGCCTTCCTGTCTGCTTCTCTTCTATCTCCTCCATGTCCACATTCTGATGAAGATTCTGTGAGCCATTGGACTGATCTGCCTCAAGCGCTGGCCCCAGAAGCTCCACCTCTGTCTCAGGTGGATCAGGTGGCAAGGAGCTCCAGGTGACCTCCAGCATTCTCAGGGCATCATCAAACACGAATTCACGCTTCAGCTCCAAAAGCAGCCAGCGGTAACAGAAAAACAGATCGTCTGCACCTTTTGAGACTAGGTAGGCATAAAACTCAGGGTCTGAGTACTGCAGAAGCAACTTGAGATGCTGGAACTTAATGGACATAAGTTGTCCGTCAGGGCGGAAGTTGCCCTCAAGACGTTTCATAATGCCACAGAAGCAGATAAAGGCATGAGCTTCATTGTCCATGACGGCGAGGATTGGCGAGGCAATGTCACTCATGCCTTGGCAATAAGACACCTGTGAATGTAAGCGAGGATCGATTATTTCCCGCAGAGGTAAAGGCACATCCTAGTGTTATCGAAGGGTATTACTGCGTGTTTACCTGTGGGTGTGTAATAGCAAAGGTGGTGAGGAGGTCTGTCAAGGCAGTGAGATGTGGGCTGTCCTCTGAGCCTGCGTAGTAAGGATGTGCCCGATCTGTTCGAAGAACATCTTTCAGAACGTTTCCCCTGATGAACTCCAGGTCCTCTGCGCTGACCCGTTCTGTCCATTCGCACTTCAGCTGGTCGTACTCTCTTGTCTTCCTCTTCATGTAGTCCATTCTCTCTTGTCCTGTCAGACCATCTGGGTAAACATTAAGGAGGTATCGCCAAACAACCTGTCACAAAAATACAGAGATGGAAGAGAAGAATTCAAGTTTGAATACATCAGACTCTTTAAAATGCTTTTTTAAATGCGCACTTTATTATTTTATGCACACATGATAGAAAATCAACCATAATTTAAATTATGGTAATAAATTATCTAAAATATTATTCCAGCC
The DNA here is from genome assembly GCF_963082965.1 of Carassius carassius. NCBI lineage: Eukaryota > Metazoa > Chordata > Actinopteri > Cypriniformes > Cyprinidae > Carassius > Carassius carassius. Next base: position 19,978,660 of record NC_081775.1, read on the forward strand.
CTGAAAACAAATGATTGAGTGTTATATTAGCTTTTAATTAAATAAATATTATTAAAAAAGTTAGTCTGGTTACCTTGCGTAAGGATGGCTCAACTCCACCATGATATATACGAAGTCTAAGTTCCTCTGGTCGGGTCAGTTGACCTTGGCTGTTCAGGTAACTGTGGAATTCAGCATCACTTAAAGGAGGCTTAAATGGTTTCACCTCCTCCCCATAGGACCAACTCAACGCCTGCTGCACACGTGATAGAGTGCGACCCACCTGAATGTGAAGGTAGTTACAAATTGAGAAACAGACATAAAAATGTTCACCACTTCTAGCAGAAATCTATGGTATTAGGTGGAAGACACGTGGAAACAAACACTCCTATCACATAAGATATCTGGCCCATGATTTATTAGCTATCAGTGAAATGCAGAAAATATTCCCTCTATCTTCAAATTTATATATCATTTTGTAAGCACAAAAGCAGCATAAAGCTGCTTCTTACAAGAGCACAAGTCTTGAGCACAAGGACTGAAATATCTAATGACTTCACCTGTTTGGGGGTAATTGCCATTAATTACAGTATCAAGGCAGTAGACTGTGAATCTGACTGACTGTAGCAGACACAAGCTGGTAAAACAGCTGGCTGATAGGGTGAAGAACATCATGAGTAACCTGGGACAGCAGGGACTGTGTGAAAGGAAGTGCGGCAGAAGCCAACGACCTCTTCTCTCCCAGCAACTGGTCTGAGCCAATCACATCCTTAGGGCTGATTATGTCCCAATCCTCCAAAACAGGACCTTAGGAAGAAAATGGTGGGAAATCATTAAAGAATACTGATATATATATATATATATTTTTTTTTTTTTTTTTTTTAAAGGAGTCATGACCCACAATTTGCACTTTTCCAGGAGAATCAATGTATGTTATGATTGCCTAACGATTATACACTGGCCGGGAAGCCGATATTTAAAAGTGAAGCGTTTGTTTACCTCAGGGTTTGTAAAATAGCCCACGTGCACGCGCACTCAAATACGAGATTTTGATTTCTTCCCCGTCTTGACGTCAAGACGGGGCAGGATATACCATATATGGACACCGCAGCAGGAAGCTCGCCCTTCCCCTCTCCCCCCCATATTCAGTCGAGAAAGACGCTGGAACTAGTGCACACATGAGTTGCTCTGTGGTTGACTGCCAGAATCAACATGTAAATGTGTTTTCTCTACCAAGAACGGACCTACCTATCACAGACCAGTGGATTAAATTCATTTTTAATGAAGCGGTTCCTTCAACCCTTCCCACTGGCTTATCGTTACGTGTTTGTGCTAAACACATTGTACGCTGAAATCCTTTACAAATGTGGGGCTATATCAGGCGAAGTTGGCATCGAAGCTCAGGAGAAGCGCCATTCCAACAAAATTGCATGCAATTGAAATGTTAAGACTGTGTTTTTTATTGCTCTACTGTGTGTAACAAACAGCATCTAACTGCTAATGCGGCTATTCTATGCTATTGCGTCTGTCACTAGACAAATAAACGAAAGACTCGTGGTGAAGTAATTATTTATGTTCCCTGTAAACTGACTGCAAAAACGGACTTTTGACTGCATTATAATGATTTCTTAATTCAGAATATGATCAAGATTGCGTAGGTTGAGGTGTTCGGGGAATTTGCCAGTTAATAGTAACATTTAAAGCACCTTAAGTGAACGAAATGACTCGAAAAAAGATTTGTTCATTTTGATGAACGAGCTTGAACAAGAGAGTCTGGGGTTGCCAGATTGGGTGTTTTTTCCGCTACATATTAAGGCCGGTTTACGGTGTGTTTTAGGTGTGTTTTCGCCTAGAAGGCTTTATAGAAATCTGGCATCCTACTGAACGAAGTTAAACTGAGAGAGAGCGTGGCGTTCACAGACACCAGAATGAACGACTTCACAGTAACGTTCATCAGGCAGTAATGCGGTACGTTCAGTTCATGTTCGCCCAAAATATGAACGAGTTCATGAACTATCGTTCAATGAACGCGTTCAGGCACAACACTGGCAGGAGTATTAGCTTCGAGGTATGGGGAATGGCTGCTAACGTACTTTGCAAAAAACAAATGACTGAGATCATCATGAATTCGGTTATTGTTTATTTGTTGCCTAACGCTTATATATGAGGCGCCGTCTAGTTTGTGTGTGTGTACCGTGCTCGTCTTATATTTGTGTGTGTGTGCTGTGCTCGTGTCTCATATGAGTAACGTTATGTGCGTGAGTTCATATACATGTATGTGTGACTAGTACTTAGTATATATGCAAGCGTGTTTCATATGTGTGCGTGAATGAAGTTTGATTTAAGCCCTAAACGGCGCCTTCATTCACAACTTGCGCCATGATGTCAGTTTGTAATAATATGCTAAAGCGTTACCTGCATTGTCAACCCCCCCCTTCCTGCAACCAATCAACGCGCCCCTCATTTGCATTATTATAATGACCGTCCACGACAGCCAAAATATCGCATCAGATCTCGCGAGACAATAATGCCTACAGAAATAAGGCTCTGAGGAGCTCTGTGTTTATTTTTTTTCCACTTTTCTTTTTTAGAAGGGCCTGAAAGACTATAATACAGCAGTAGGTATCCAAGGTAATACGAGGGTATGACTCCTTTAAAGCATCAGAGACTGGATTTGTTTTATTTACAGGTAAATGCAGAATGTTAAAATAATAATTCTTGTAACCAATAAATACAATATGTAGACAACAAACATAGTGGAAAAATAAGCATATTCTCAGGTAAATACACAATCATTTGAAATGAACAGTAACTACCAAAAACAACTTATAATTACTCAGTTTTTTATTTGATTGATCGATTATTGATTTGTGGTTAGGGAGTAGCTAAACTGAAGAAATCATAAGGGAGGCAGAGCAGTCAAAGATTTTCACAATCTACTGAGTTTGATAGACCTTCAATAGTCTCCAAAAAAAAGAAGGATGTGGAGTTCACTCACTGTCCTCTGATGGTTTGATGTCCATCTTGAGCTGGAGGAAAGGCTTTGCTGCACTGACAAACGCTGCATCTAAATCCCAGTCAGACAGCAGAGACACGTAAACCTCCACACCTCCGCGGTCACGGGACAGGTAACTTATCCCAAAGTTGCGTTTCCTACAGGGAACCAAAAAAAAATTATAATAATAATCCATCTGTTAACTGCAATTCATTGACTTATCATTGCTATTAAACAATCATAAAAAGTTACCACTGTATTTTTTTTAATAGATCTAAATGACAATTAGCACAAAACAAATACATTTCGCAATTTCACACTCACCCATTGAGCTCAAATGCTCGTATTAGGATATGCTGCAATACCTCCAGTGAGGTTATTTGAGGATCAACAGCAAAGGAGCGGAACTCCACTGGTAACACCCCTTCACACTTCTGCATACAGACACATTTTAAATGTACAAGTTTAGAAAAGCAAAGGAAACTGGTAACACAACCTATTTTACATAACCCAGCTTTGTTAATTATCTCAAGGTCCCGAAAGGCTAATCACTTTATCCTCTGAAATGCAAATAACCCTAATCAGGTGACACATTATTTATTCAGGTGGATTTACTGCCTGTTGAGTTTCTATCGATGTTGCAACCAACAATGGGAAACTGACTCTGGCTGTACAGACTGCTTTGAGTTTGATCTTTACTAACACCTGCAGAACACGGCATGACAAGGTCATCTGTCCCAAGCAGACCATACTGCAGCACATCTGTGCAGGTTCACACTGAACCAAAATTATTTTATTATTCCAAAATGTGTAACTTCTGTTGCCATTTGATACTGACTCTTGAGTTCTGGGACAAATCAAGATATGAAACTTATTCAAGGAAAAAAATCTAATTGTTCAGAAATAATCACTTGTGTGTAAGTGGGTCTCCAGCTTTTTTTTTCCCTCCCATGCCAAAATGTGGTTTACTTGTTGTTTCAGTTTTATAGCATTTATTAATATTTTGAATTCTTTTATTTTTATATTTTAAGTTTAGTCAATTTGTATGTTTTTTGTCATTTTTATTAGTTTTTATATACTTCTATTAAGCCTTACTTTGTGTTTATTTCAGTTTTAGTAGTTTTAGTACTTAAAATGATAATAGTTACTTTATAATTTAATAGTTACACAACCTTAGTTAATTTCTAAAAATGTTTATATAATATTTTTATTTTGTGTTGTTTAGCTTTGTTTTAGTTTTTGAAAATGAATAGTTTTAGTTGACAATAACTACGTATCATTATGGATCGACACTGTGAGAAACAAGTTATCTGGCATAAATCATGACTATCATCATATTAAATCTAGTATTCACTTTCATGAACTAATAAATTGATGTTACAGGGTGGTTTCAAACTGATAGTCATCAGTCAGGCACAGAAAATCTTGAAAACACTGACATAACCATATTTCCTACATATTAATATTTCATAGGTATTAAATTGCTTTTTTTTTTTACTTATGTACAAGCTGCATGGCAGCTGACAAGAAAAAAAAAACATGCATGTAGCCTACAACTATATAACTGAGCAATTGGGAAATCTTGCCGTTAAAATAGCAGATCATTTTTATCCCATGTCTCAAGAATTAGTCGTGGCAGTAATTAATCAAAAGTTCACTGTGATTATACTAAAATCCAGTGACCTACATTTTCGTCTAAACCTGTTTTTATACAGTCTATGGTCTAAACAGACTTCTTAAAGAAATAGAGGTGCTGTTTAAAAATGGGCCAACATGTTAAGTGCCATTTAATCATTCATGGCGGTTGTCTTAGGTCTGTATCTGAAACAATACCTACATACCTTTCAAAAAGCGGATACACTGCTTTTCGTATTCATTACAGCAGACCTGAGAAACGACTGAAAAACAAGCGAGGGAATTCATGGCAGGTTGATCATGTGACACTTGAGAGCAAACATGACTCACTATCAGCGGGATATATTGGTGTATTTTTTTCTCTTTACGACGTGGCTTCACAAATAAATATACAAACATAAACACTATTACAATAACAGAAAGATAACGACGTAACTGTCTATGATTGACGTGTATATGTCAAACAATTATATGACACGAACAACAAAACATAACTAAAACAAATGAAATAGAACAACAAATGAACATATTTCTACAAAAAGTCTGTCACCTAAGGATAAAAGCAATACGATTATTACACACACCCTTAAAGAATGCACGTCTGCCCAGTAAACGAATGATGAAGATGCGATCACTATTTGTAAACAGATGCCAGCCAAGTCAAGCGATGGACATGAAGACCAGGGCTGTTAAAAAAGCTCCTCGACAGACACAGACACGCAACCAGACAGTGTCTCCTGGCCTGGCTGGACTGTGTGTGTTATTGTGTTTTCATCTCGCTGTGTGTGTGTATGTGTGTGTTTGTGTGGTTAGGGTTTGTACCTGCCGCTGCTCGATCCCACACAATTTCTCACCTTGACTTTGACACGAACTACCTCCCTCTCCTCCTCAGCCGACATGATGGACAGTCCGCTTTGGGGGTCCCGTTCAGAGATGTGTTGTCGTCATCCAATAAAAAAAAATTAAAAGTACAATAACAAATGGATGCGGTTACCCGTTACCCCTCTCTCACTGCTAGGCAGGTTCAATGAAAACATTGAATATCCTGCTGACACGTTTCAAAATAAAAGCCCCGGTGCAAGACAGCAAAAGGCTTTCGTGTCTTAAAATTTTGAATGTTTGACTGTATTTTATGACAGTTCTGGTAGGTTTCAGAGCTTCGTCTCCTTGGCTCAATAATTGTGACATAAGTAAAAAGGCATTGCGTTTGCTACGTGAGATGACAGCAACAGGATATGACGCCACTTTGGCATTACATCATTGGATTCATCGGGGAACAAAAAGAAAACAAAATATTCAACGATGATTTACGGGCAGACAAATGCAGACATTTATCTATTATTTGAATTGGGTTGTTTTATATGTCTTACATTTTACCGATGGCAAATAGTATTAAGCTATATGGTAATAAATAAAATATTCTCAAGTATTTTTATAAGCAGATATATCTACACTTGACTTGACTTGGATTACATCATGAAGTAGCATTAGGCATTTTGTCATCCATAGCACAAACAGTCAAAACAACTGAGCTTTGCCTTGATGATGTTGCCGTGACCCGGATTCGAACCGGGGTTGCTGCGGCCACAACGCAGAGTACTAACCACTATACGATCACGGCGAGCTACTTAGCAGAAGCTGCGCACTCACCGCAGTTGTAGACCATATAATTAAACGCAACATAGTTCTTCTGTTTACATACCAGTTTCTTTGATTTACATTTAGTCATTTAGCAGACGCTTTTATCCAAAGCGACTTACAAATGAAGACAATTGAAGCAATCAAAAACAACAAAAGAGCATTGATATATAAGTGCTATAACAAGTCTCAGTTAGCTCAAACGCAGTACACGTAGCAAAGGCTTTTAAATAATATAATAAAAAGAAAAAGAAAATAGAATACAAAAAGATTAGAAAGGTATTTAGTTTTTTTTAAGAATAGAATTAGAATAGTGAGTGCTAAAGTTAGAGGGTCAAATATAAAAAAAAAAATCTTTATACCTGTTAATATACTTACACTTATTATTTTTTTTTTATTCTTTGATGAAATTCTATTCTGATCCATTTCTACCTTAGCTGAATAAAAGTATAAATTTCCTAAAAATTCCCAAACTCCTGAATGGCAGTGCATCAAGGTTTTTTTTCTCAAAACTAATAAGCTTTTTGTAACATTGACAATATTACATCTTTTAAAATGATTCCTTAAAGATCATGTGACACTGAAAACTGGAGTAATGGCTTTTTCTATCATATGAATAAATTACATTATAAAACAATATTTACATTGAAAATCATTATTTTAGTAATAACTCGCCTTTTTTATTTCACAGCTTTTAAAAGATGTGGGTTCTGCGTTTCATTCCTTATAGTTTAAACAAACCAACATGACCAATATTAATACAAAGCCTTTTATTTGATTTTATAAATTGTAGAGCAAGTACATACAAATGATGACATTGTTCTTGCTCCTGGAAAACTGAATTTAGCAGCATAGCTATACACAGATTTAACTGTAAGCAAACAATGCTCTGATTGTACAGGAGCTTAGTCTAAATCCACAAACAGTGAGGGCTTGCAAAGTCAAAAATAACAACAGCATTTGGTTTGGCCCTCCAGGATCTTCCATGTATGTAAATACAGCTGTCATTAAAAATAATAATAATGGCTGTACTAAATAATAAGTGGTGGAGGCTGGTATTACTTGCGCATGTTTAAACTTTAAACTTTTTTATGAGGCTTGGCTACATTATTACTGTAGTGTGGGGAAGGTAAGTAACATTAAAACACCAAATCTATTTAGCTATTTGACCTAATATTACTTGTAATTAGATCTACTGTATTTGTAACTCATATTGTGCATTTTTGGCCAGCGGCTTAACACTTTGGCCTACCAGAATTAAAAAAAAAAGTCTGTGTACCCCAAGTATAGTTTCATTCCTCCTGCTATCTTGATTCATGTGAATACAAACATCACCCTTTTGCAACTACAAAACTCATAACATACAGGTTTAATCTATAAAACCAAAAAAAGAGAGAGAACTGTAAACCACTTATCATCTAACTATGATTAGTAAGACGTAATGCAATAGCATCCAATGTATAAAAATTTAGAGATAAGAACACAAGGTTAAGTTCATTAACAAGCCTGTTTTAAGCTGTCCAAGGCTTGAGAACACTGAGATGCATTGTAACATAACATCCAGGAGGTGGCCCCATTGTATGTGGCGTTCAAGCAAAAAGTGCCACGTCTCCAATGCTACAGAGACAAACACACACCCCCTCCTTTCAATTTCCAGTTTATATTTGCACATTAAACCTTTGGTGGTTTTAACGAATATGGGCCATCTCTTCTAAGAAGGGAGTCTTCATGCAGCCAGTGCAGAGCTGGTCCATCCAGAGGGGGGCTTCGTGCTGCAGGGGTGTTCGGCGAGGGTAAAAGGTGTATGAGAGGTCGTAGTTCAGCAGGCAGCTGATAGAGGCCATGTAGAGGTCTGAGAAACGGCACAGGCGGCGGGAAAAGTATGTGGGGTTGTGACAGGTACGGAATATGCTGCCAAAGTGAGGGTTGAAGAGGTTCTTGGTGACTGCCCTGTGAAAGGAAATTGGGAGACGGTTACAATGGCTATAGTCCTTGATCTGTTCATCAAGTGAGTTCAAGATTTTGTCTTTTTGTCTTGTTTCACTCACCGTAACTCCTCTCTCTCTTTCAGCCACTCCTGCAGAACCTTCTTGGACTCAGGGTCCCGATACATCTGAAAACCAAGACAGAAATAAGTCACTTGTCCAAAGAAAATGTTTTTTCTGCAGATCAACAAGGAGACAACCTTGCTGAGCATGAAAACTGATCACTTAAGGTGATACAGATATGGATTTTATAGTAACAATGTCTGTTTCAATTTGACATTTGATTCCTTTTATAACCTTTCTATATTTAAAACAATTATCCCCCAAAACCTTGACAGAATATGGGGTTGAACGCATTCTGGATTACGTAAACAGAAAAACCGATCACACCAAACTTTTCTTACATCGAGATCTAACTTTAGATACGAACACTGAGAACAATCAATTTAGATCAATGTAAAGCGAATGGACCGTTGCCAAACCTATCAGGTCTTTCCTATGCAACCATATACTGTAGAAGCACATGTAATGCAAACTTGTTTCTTTTGCTCTGATTTGTCCTCCAGAAACTCGCTTACAGAGATAGTATAATATTTAGATATACTGAGATATTTTTAAAGTTAAGAAAACGAGGAAAGTTTGAATAATTAATTATATATATATTTTACTTTAACATGAAACTGAATAGAAAAGTAGACATTCATCAGGATGAATATTTTTCTATTCTAAACAGGAAGAGTGTTGGTGAAGTTCAGAGCCACACTGTGTACCTGCATGCGCTCCAGCAGTCCGGTGAGCGCCTGCAACCATGTGAGACTTTGAGCGTACTGCTCTGTGTTCACCACCTTCGTCTCCACCTCCAGTTCAGGCACAATCGCTCCCGTCCTCCACCCATGACGCAGCATAAGATCCTAAAATGCCAGAACACAGGATGTTTAGACTATAAGCCACTTCAAGAACATTTTAACGTTTACTGTTCCTGTTTGACTCTGGAAACCAGTGATTATGAAAACTACAGGCTGAGTCGTTGGAATCACTGAGCTTTAAAAGTAAAAACAAAAGGAAGAGACATATGCGCAACAATTGTGAACAAAACAGAAGTGTGATGATGACTCACTGCCAAGTCACTGTAGAGATGATCTCCAAAATAGAAAACCTTGGATCCTCGCCATCCTGTTAGCTTCAGAAAGTCCACAAGGTTTCCCTGAAACAAAGCAAAACAATGGCAGTTTTATTAACCAGCTGCTAATATTGCGATTGATTTGTAGTTTCTAGGTTTTGAACTAGAAATGACAACGCGCTGCAGTTTTTTCCCCTCTTTACTTATTCGGATTTCTGGAAGCAACGAGTCAACAGACTTTTCATTGGTTGTTTTGTATGGCAGGAACAGTTTGCTCTAGGTTTCCTGCCAAGGAACTTTCCCATAAGTCTTTCCCAATTTGGGATGGTTTACATATGCTTCTTTAACTTCATCTTGCCTGAGGGTGGACATGTAGTCAGGCTCAGACTCTGTTCTCGTCAGCCGAATCCGTTTGTATGTGTCTGACAACATTAAACTGTGTTCAACTGATTTTCCATTCAGTTTTAAGTTGACCTAGCCACTTTCTTTTCTACTTTTTCCAAATGAAAGAGCCAATTTAAGTGGATAAATCATTCTACAATTAACAGACACTCACTGCTGAGCTGGAAAGATTTTGGGTTTATCCTCACAGGGAGAGGAAAATGTTAAGCATGTAAACTTTAAAATAACATGTTTTTGCACGTTGAGGACTTTCAAATGTCCCTTTAATTTAGATTTTTTTTTTACCAGATGTATTTGTAATCTCTGACTTTACCCAGACTCAGAGATGAGTCAGCATAAATTATGTACCAACTGAAAGCTTCTCATCTGCCTATATTGCTCATAATTATCTTACCAGAATAACAGACGTGATTCAGGGCAAAACTAATTTGTTACCTGTTTATAGATCTGACCCTTATCCAAACTCTTGATTCTATCCCACTGCAAGTCTCCATTGCTGTCCAAACGTCTAAATGGTCTGGAAAATTAAGAGATAGAGATGCTTTGAATCACTGCAAAGTATAAAACTAAAAACACTCATGCTGGAGAAAATAAAACGTTATTGGGAACCAGTACATTACTGTTTATTATCCATTAAAGTCTGGGGTCAGTCAGTTTTTAAAAAAAGAAAGAAACAAATACTTTTATTTTGCAAGGATGGTAAGTTGATCATAAGCGACAGATATTTATAATTTCATAAAATACTTTTCAAATTTGCTTTCCATTAATCAAAGAATACTGCAACTTTATCACAATTTCCACAACCATATTAAGAAGCACTTTGGTTTTCAACATTGCTAATAATAATAAATGCTTCTCAAGTACAAAATCAGCATATCAGAATGATTTCTGAAGGATCATGTGACACTGAAGACTAGCGTAATGGTTGCTTTGCATCACAGAAATAAATTGAATTTAAAAATGAATTATAACAAAAACTTAATATTTTACACTATTACAGTTGTACATTTTTTAATCAAATAAATGCAGCCTTACATGTTTGAATAGGATTATAATATGAATCACCTCATTTAAAGTGCACAATGAAACATTTAAAGCAGAACTCTCAAATGACTGTTAACGAGATATTTTTCATAAATAAAGCAGACTTACTTTATGCAGTCATTAAAAAAATGAGGTTTGTCAGCTTGAACAATGACAACGTCAAAGAAGTCCCTCCACTCCTTTCCAACCATGTACTTCATGCCTTTATCACTGAAAAAAAAAACAATTACATAACAATTACAGTGAAAAAATAATAAATATAAATAATAAATATAAATAAATAAGCTAATGTTTAAACTTATGACTATGTTAAAGAAATTCTGAGTTTTACTTTGATGTCCTTTATGAATGAATCTGCTGAATATAAAATACAGAAACAGAAAAGAAACTCACACAAAGCTGAATGGGCTGTTGGTAATAAGGAAAAGCTTCTTCCCCTGACTGGCCAGCCGGTGCAACACAGCGTACGTTTCGTCTCCTCGGAGAATGTATTTCTCTGGGGACAGAATAAGGAAGGAAAAGGGCCCACAAAAGGAAGAAGAAAAAAAGAGTGCCTTTTAAAACCAAGTCTATTCTATTCTGACTAAAACAAATCAGTCATTTTTTGCAGACTATGATGAATGGAATACAGAATCGCATCAAAGCAATTTTACTGTTTGCCTACAAAGTGTTTATACTGCAATGGGAAATCTGTGATTGTCCACAGGGATACAACAAACATTAAAACCAAAGATTAGACTGTGCTAACCCAGCAGAACTGCTCGCTTCAAATTCTAATTCTCCATAGAGGTAGGATTATGCAACAGTTTGCTCAAAAAAAAAAAAAAAAAAAAAAAAAAAAAAAAAAAAACTGCTTTCCACCCATATACACACCACATAAATGCACTGCACAGACTGGGTGGGGAGAGTCTACTTCTAGTCTGGTTGTCATTAGCTTCAGGTTTCAAGAAAATGATTTTTACTTGGCTCAGTGCATATCTTACTTTAAGATTTTAAGCCATTTTTGTGTCACATGTTCATACTCACCGAGATCTTGCATGATCCACTTGTACATGTAACCTTTGATATGCACCATTCCAATTGCATCCTGAAAAGACAGAATTCGTCCATTAATTCAGTGCTCATATTTCTCAAACTATAAGAGTTTAACAAACCAGTGCTTAAAAGGTGCAATAGGAGATTTTGGAAAATATATCACTAAAGGGCGAATGTCCCACCCTCCCTGCAAATTGCCATCCAAAGCCACTCCTCCTGAAGGCATATAGAGACAGAGCGCATTTGGGGGGGGGGGGGGGGGGTAGGTGGGTGTGCAATCCAACACTCTCCATTGACTTTCAATTGCAGGAAGCTGCCTCCTTGTCATTTCTGACTTGAAACAAAAAACAGAGCAATGCCTAAAAGCTGCTATGTGACAAAGTGTACGGTAAACAATCTGAATAACCCAGAACTACATTTTTATAAGCTGTCCAAAAATAAATAAATGAGTGTTTAGGACACAAATGTCGGGGTATTCAGTTGGATAATTTCTCAAACAAAGGGAAGGTTAGGAAAAGGGGCACTGACAGACCAATAAAATTTAGTTTCTTAATATATCTCCTCCTCTCAGATTCACACAGGGTGGTGAAATGATCCTCTGACAGGGTTAAAAATAATGAAGGGTCTTGTCACAGATAACGTTTCCCTCCAGTGGGCTCAGTTCTCAGAGTAAAATTACACTTGCGCTCTATCTTCGTGTTTTTTAGCTTGTTTACTATACACCTAGTCACATAGCAGTTTTTAAACATTGTTCTGTTTTTTTTGTTCTAAGTCAGAATTGAAAAGCTATAGAAAGTCAATGGAGATCGAGTCGATTTGTGTTTAAGAGTTTTTGAGCGTGCTTAAACTCATGCTAGAATGAAGCCAGTCATCATGTTCTTGGATAATGTAATGGTCTTGTATTTTTAACTTTTTTTTTGTATAATTTTTGTGCTGTTTGAATAACCATGGAAATGAAAGTGTTATACTTAGTAACTTACAATGTTTTTATTAAATTATTATATTTGACACCCATAGGCCTATCTGGTAAATGGAAGCATTAAAAAAAATAAAATAAAAATAAATAAATAAATAAAATAAAAAAATAAAAAAAAAAAATAAAAAAAAAAGAGTAATTGCACAATATTAGTCAAAATTAGCTACGAGATATAAACTCACTATTGCGAGAGTAGAAATTCCGAGATAAAAAGTCGCAATTACATTGTTTTATTTTTTTATTTAGTGGGTACCATTTGTGCTTGCCTAGAAGATAGGGTTATGATGTGCATGTTAATAATATTAAACTAACATTAGACAAATTTTAGCCTTACCCTGGAGTGGGTAACACTTTCTATTCTCTTTTTTTATTATTTCCTTTTTCCCCCTTTGTTTGCAAAAATGATTTTAAAACAGATCTAAATCACAAACTTTATTTACATCTGCTGCCAGGTTTCCTGTTCCCTATCACAGCTTACGTAGCCACACGTCACACTGCGGGTACAGTACAATCTGTTCTACCAGCGCGGACAGTTCGAAAAGCTGCGCTTGAAGATAAACAAGCGCAGCTGACGCTTTACTTCCTGACAAGCACTCCGGTGAAAGTGTTAATACGGCAAACCCACATACTGCAAAAGAAATCATCTGATTCTTGTTGACAAACTTTGGAGCTCTGACAAATTTTCGACTTTGGCCATTTGTTGCTCAGTTACGATTTTTCTTTGCTACTAGTTAGCCAAATCTTGAGTAAGGAGGAGTTTAGAGTGGGGCTGAAAAGCAGAAGTGAAAGACAAGACTACATTCTCCAAGTAAACTGACCCAAAACAGCATGAAAAAAACGAATTGGCTCTATAACCCAATTCAGGACCACCGTGATCTGGGCTGAATGAAAACAAATCAGTCAGCTGCACTTAACCACAGACAGAAGAAAGGATCCACTCGGCTTGACTTCAGAGTTTACAAATCGACAGACAAGAAGCAGCTCTCACAGTTTTAAATTACAAAAGCAGTTTGTAAACTATTCCCACAGTCCATAAAAACAGTCTGGCTTTATTGTGCAAATGCTATTAATCATCAGGAACACAAGTGGTTTGATCAGGATTCATGAAGGGCATATTGACTTCATACGTACTGAGACATCTTTGTAGAGATGCACTGGGTCGTACTCTATGTCATTTGAGATGAAGTAATCGTTCGCAGCAGCCAAGAGAGTCATCTCAGGGATGGAGAACACATCCATAAACTGCTTCATTTTGGGGCCCTGGAACAGATGATAATAAAAAGCATGAGTCATATGTATTTTACAACAGTAATGAATAAGTGAAGCTTCTTTATACGTAAATGACATGCCTTCTCTAAGAGAAGTTGAAAGACTGTTGGTCTATTGCGAGGAAATTGCAGGTCATATATTTTAATGACCATTTTGGTGCAAAACCTCACACAAACCAAAAAACGTTAACCAGTATTTAACAAAAACATTTCCAGAGCCATGAATGTGCATGACCATATCAGTCATTAAATAAATTCTGAACGAATATTCATTTAATTAGTTCTTGACTGACTTTAAATGACAATCTAACAGACTGCTAAAAATGTATTGTTAAAAAATTTAACCATGTGTGTCCATAAAATCTAACATATAAAAAAATATTCATTTATTTTAAACTACTTTAAACTACATTGCTTTGACATAAAAATCATAGCTTGAAAAATTTAACAGGATAGTTGTGGATGAACCTTTTTTCACAACAAAGTTTGCATTTTATTATTTATGTTTTCAATACTTCCTGTAACCTCATCAGAACCACTACTCTAATGAATCATTCATACAGATTTGCAAACCACTTCAAAGGTTTGACAAAAAAATATGTTGTTCCGAAGTCAGACAATACCAGGCAAGCAAGTTTTACTGAATCCAAAAGCAATATTTAGCTAATGAAACATTTAGAAACAGAGCATAACAAGGAAAATCCTCATTAATATTTATGAGCATGCAAAAAAACATTTTATTAATTCCGTTATACATTTGTGTTTCCCATGACCATTGAAATCCTGCAGAAAAGAACGTGCCTGATAGCCATCTGATAAAGAAAAGGACTGTAATGTTTTTGTTGTAGATATATAGCGCACAGCCACTTACTCATGGTGACTGGACACACAAAATCAGATCTGAGCTCCTGACAGGGTGGCACCACTTTAGCCTTACTGACCTCTTTGTAATGAGGCACAAAAATGTAAGCATGCCAATAACACCATGTAAACATGGGCTCTCTCTCGAGTGTAAATTGAACTGAAATTTAATTAAATGAAAATGCAATGTGGAACAATCACCTTGCCGTAAAATCCACTGACTTGGTGGAGGGGAACATGATTTGAACCTCCATAAAGTTTCATGACCTCATCATCAGGGACAGGCTTCAGACCCCTGCGAATACAAGAAACAAAGCCTGAGAATTAAATAACACAATTCTCCATACAAACTCACTGATTAAATTGATCAAATGAGGATCAATGTACCTATAAACAGTGCCCAACTGGATATAATGGAAGGCATCAATTTTCATCAGTAGTCCCTGTGTCATTACAATAATAATAATAATAATAAATAAAAAAATTGTATTCATTTTATTGCACAACTACAATTAAACAACACTGCAAAAACTCAAACAAAGAATGCTAAATGCACCTTTTGGATGTCGTAGTGAAGTCCCCGAGTTGCAAAGTTGGGAATATAGTCATACTTACTAATTCCCTCGGGATACTAGTGAAAGAAACAAAAGTTGAGTTATCTCAAACATGCCAACCTTTAACCCCCTCACCACTCCACATGACCATCATTAGAAGAATTAAGCATAACAGAACTACACATAATCTGAAGACTTGAGCCAAAAGCCCATGATACATCTGATGCATTAGGGGCCGTTCACACAAAAAACGTTTTTGTGTTCCACAACACTGTTTTTCTACACTAATATGAGCTAGATAGACATGTTTTGACTGTTTCGCTCGCGTCTTTTGCAGCGCCTCAAGCATAACAGCCCTAATTTTTTTATTATTATTAAAAAGAGAAGAGATTGAGACCTTGTGTTTAATTTTTTTCATATTCCAGGACTTTACATCTCGCATTTTAAAAGCAAAAACCGTATTCCTTACAATGTCCTCTTAGACGTTCTAAGGGACCGTTCACACAGAATGCGTTTAGCATTCAACTGCTTTCCATTCTTTTTCTATGTAAACCTTTTTATACAGTCTATGATGTAAACACGCTGGCTAGACAGACCCGTTTGACCGTTGCGTCACAGCGCTCTAAAAACGTGACGCTAAAGTTAAAAGAAGTTGACTTAAAAAGAAAAATTTCACTTTTTTAAAAACAAAAACGCTGTCTGTTGTTGCATTTTTTCAGCGTTCTAAAATCGTCGTGCTATTGTTAAAAGTTCAACTTTGAACGTTTGCTAACATTTTTTATTTTCTTTAAATGACCTCATTCCACAGCCCCGCCTCTCGCGTTTTTAATCGCCAAAAACGGGTTCTGTGTGAATAGACCATAAGTGTTTATTTACTGGTTATGAGTTTTACTTCATAATAAAGCTTGGTAATTATAATTATTTGGTGTAATAACAAACAAATATTAAAA
Source organism: Carassius carassius (assembly GCF_963082965.1). NCBI lineage: Eukaryota > Metazoa > Chordata > Actinopteri > Cypriniformes > Cyprinidae > Carassius > Carassius carassius. The sequence goes on from NC_081775.1 coordinate 19,995,102, forward strand.
TCAACAGTTTTATATAGGCATCAAGTTGAATGTCTTTCTCGGACCTTGTAGTGCTGGACGAGAAACTCTCGCGCCTTGTTGTATATCATCTCGTCCAGCGCGCTGGAATAGAGCGCGAGCGTGTAATCATAGTCAAAGCCGTAGATGTCCACCTCTTCCAGGTTCACCTCATTGTTTGCATAGATGGTGGAAGGGTTCAAAAGACTGCACACCCCAGGAGGAATCAAATCTGTGGGGCGGCAAAGGGAGATTTGAGGTTTATTATTACATTTTGATAAGCATGTTATGTTTTAAATACTGTTTCTTATGTGCACAAACAAGATAATTATGAAAAACCATGTCTCTACACCTGAAAAAGTTATGAACAAAATGTCGATCATGCATTGGACATGTAAATGGCAGTTGGAAGTTGTTTACAAAATGTCCAGAGGCCAGCGCCTCTTTGGAGCGGAGGAAAAGTGGACACGAATGTTTTGCCATGAGTGCAGAGATTACAGAAAATCACATTTTAAATCAACATACCGTGCACGAGCCGTTTCATCTCATTGTATCTCGCCCACAAGTACGTTTTATTGTTGATCTGCGGGGCCGTGGATGAGAAAGCCCTGCCAGATTTGGTAAGAGATTCTTCGCCTCTATTTTTGCCCACGATCTGGTGTCTGTGTGATGTGACCGCGGCTGCAACAGGGCTATGATTAGCTGCTAAATTTCTCGTGGGTCCACAGTTGTGTCCATCTTTGCAGCAGTTCTGTCCGTTCATTGTTGCACCAGCCGAGGCGAAGCTTCCACAAGCAAAAGCAGGAACATTCAATCCTGCGCACAGCGAAACTCTGCATGTGGTGCTTCTTTGCCACATTGCGTTACTTAAACTGCCTAATTTTTTGCAAGCCATGTCTAAACTATACTAACAAAGTTGTTTACTTCTTTCATTCGTACTTGCCCAGCGTGCTAGATAGCTTCTGTGGGAACTAATACTGCTTCGCTGAGGGCATCGGTGGTCGGGCGCAAGCTGTCTTATTAACCAATCAAATGCCATACTTGTAATGATTGACAGTTCGTTAAACCAATAAGAGGAGGGTTCTGCTGCGTCGCTTATCTATGGGTTTGGTTTAAGAGGAAAACGTGTTTACATGCCAGTCCAACCAATACGTTTGCCTGATCAAAATTTTGCAATATTTCATGCCTTTTGATTGGTCAGACGACCTGGCAACTGCCTACATGTGCTACGTGACTGAATATGCTTAGCATGTTCCAAGAGACATAGGCTTGTATGTACAAGATGTGACAATAGAAGCCACTGGTTCTACTTAAAAAAAATAGGAATTTTTATGATTATTTATATGGTGTTGTTCTACGCAGACCACAGGGACGTGGACGGCCAAATGCGCTGCAGCCTAAAACACTGGAATAAAAGGAACGCATGACTGGTTTAATGCAGTAACAAAAAGGCTGATGCAGTTAGTTTAGTTACCGCTTTTGATGATGAGTTCAACTTATGTTACTATCTTATCCTAACCGACAGACAAAATATTTTTTTTATAAGCCCCTTCCGGAATGCACACTTTTTTTTCAGCTAGTCGATTTTAGGGATTGCAGTAAAGAGTAAAATCACGTTTCGCACACTTGTTTCAAAACGTGTTTACTGGGCTTATCAGCTCAGAGACATAAAATAAGAAGAGCAGAATAACTAAAATGTCAATTTATAGCCACTAATGTCTGAAGTAACTTGTTTCCGCTGCATGTATTGATGATATTCATACAGCATTCATTTCAATGTGTGGAACAGGGTGTGGCTGAACGTGTTTGGTCAATATCCCAAGAAAATCCTCTAAACCATGTAGAAACTCAACCTCACGAAACTTGTCATCGAGTAGTATATTTGAAATAAATTTTAGTATCATATTACGCTCCAAAATGTAAATAAATAAACTTTACTTAAAAGACAATTAATATTTTTTTAGGACAGTTAAGGACAATTGTCATTAATCTGACAGAAACGTGTGTGTATGTTTTTGTTAGGTTTCATTTTCTGTTAACTTCCTCAGGACTTGTAGCAAAATGTTGAAATATCAGAACAACATGTTTCATATTCATATGAGATTGAGCATATGAATACAATTCCAGATAAATTACAAAACATTCTTTTCAGAATAAATTCTAATTGAGACTTTTTCCGAGTTGTGCAGCCCTACTCTAAATGTCTTATTATGCGAAGGTGAAAATTGCCTTAATAGCAGTAACAATGTCAAAGGGTCGATAATACCTCAATTTAAGTCAAAACGAAATCCTCAATACTATTTTTTGCAAAAAAAGAAAAAACAAACTGGGACAATAACAACTGGTGGCAATATGATGAGATATCAGAACGTCTTGTTCAGAGATTGAGCAGATGTATACAAGTCGTGGTAAATTACAAAACATTATTTATCTCTAAAATCAAACATTCCAAAAACAGGCATTAACTATGAAAGGGTTTTGAAAACCAGTTTGAATGGGACAATCATCAGTGTTAGTCAAATGTGTTTACACAGCTTTCCTACAGTCAGCCTGACGAGTACTTTTCTATCACAGAGGTTCAATGACAATATAACTTTCAATTACGAGTGTTTGAGCAGCTCTATGGATCCATCAGAGCCAAGCAAACTGATACGTTATAAAATGTATGCTTTAATATGAAACAGGCAAGCTGTTTATGAATATTCACTTGTTATCAGCCCACTATTTTTCCAGTTGATTCAAATCGCTTGAACTTTTGTAATGTTCATGAGCAGATCAACCCATATGATGAACAACAATCAGAGGTCACTGTTAACGGACACTTTCACGTACATATGGTTATCGGCGTATAACAATGATGTTGTTTCATCAATCCAATGCACCGGTACTGGTCCTTCTCAAATTATTGCAGTCCAAGCTTTTTGTAAAAAAAAAAAAAACAATCTCATCACAATGAACAGAATTAGCTTTAACTAACATTTCTTCAAATTTGTGTCATTTTGATGCAAAAAACTTTTGTGTTCAAACCCTCAGTAAAAGCTGCTAATGTGATGAGGATTATTTCGGATTGAGGGCTGTCGCAGATGGGAGCCAAACTGACGTCTCTCACAGCAGAACTCATTTCAGCAAGCCACGATTTCACTCTGCAGTACCATCAAACACAGACGGAGCGACAGCTCAACCTTCCCGGATCTTCGCAGCAAGGGCTGAGTTCTCCTGACGAATGGCCTTGTAGTCTTCAAGGATTTTCTCTAGATTGCTAACTGTTGTTTTACCATTTTCAGTCTCAATCTACAAAAAATAAATATATAAATATATTGGACTGATGACAGCTGAAAAGTGAGAATTAAATGATGTTTGCTTAGTTCTAAACATGGCTTGGTTTCACACCTGCTCCTCAAGATCTCGGATTTCTCTCATGATGGTTCCGGTGTCTTCAATGGTCTGAATCAGCTGAGTGCAGTTCTGAGAGCACAGATATGTTAGAATGATTAAGTTGATGATTCTCTTGCAGGACAAAATTCCCAGAGTCTTGCTGAAGTCAGCAAGAGCATTAGCTCTTAAGTTCAGTTGTGTAGTTCAAAGGTTGAACAGATGGACAAACTGAGCAAAAGCCACCATATCATGTGCCATTTTTGTCTGAAATGTTTTTTTGCAGGATCACAAGCAGCATGCCTTTTGCTCGTCTTGTCACAGGAGACAAAAATGTTTTTCCAACCCAGTACCTGCATTTTAGGACTACAATGTGCAACTTCAATCCAACAATCCAAACCAGTGACAACACCAAAATATATACTATCACATTTATTTATAGATCTTAATAATATGCAGACTCATACCTCATGTAAGGCAGCCAAGTACTTGTAGGATTTACGGACAGATTCATCTTTCTTGGCATCCTGCATTAAAAGATTTCAGTTTTTTAATACTGAATTACTATTACAAAACAATGAAAACGTCAGATTATTTAAGAGGATCTGAGAGCACAATGAAAAAAGAAACTATTTGCAATGTAAAATGAACAAGACAAAGAATATATTTTTAAATTATTTTAAATACACTGCTGTTCAAATATTCTGAATCATTTTCAAAAAGGAATTAATACTTTTATTCAGCAAAAATGGTGTTCCTTTGAACTTTCTATTCAAAATCACAAATGTTTGAGCACCAAATCAGAAAATTTGAATGATTTCAGTTTTGCTATCTCAGGAAAGAATTACATTTTACAGTATACTAAAGTATAAATCTGTTATAAATAAAATGACCGTTTTTACTGTCTGATCAAATCAAATCAATGCATCCTTGGTGAGCATTATTGGTGAGACTTTCAAGAATATATATATATATATATATATATATATATATATATATATATATATATATAAACCTTTTAAACCTTTGAAAACAAGACTGACCTTAAACACCAGTTCATCGGTGACGGCAAATGTTCGGTCCAGTTTTCCTGTCAGGCTGTTAATCTCTTTCTGCAACTCCTTTGTATCAGACAAAATCTGCAGGGGGTCGATTAATAGGGTCAGAGGTCAAAAGGCTTCTGAAGAACTGCTAACTTCAAACAGAAAGCTGATGTCCGTGGACACAGGGCATGAACTTAGATGAAGTATTTAATTGAGGGCTAGATAAAGGATAAACTCAATCCAAGACCTTAGTGATTTCCTCCTTCTGTTTCTTTATGTTGCCTACGATCTCCAAGATCCTCATGGTGTAGGCTGAGCGAGACACATCTTTAGATAGCGTTTCATACTCCGTTAGCTGTAGAAAAACATTAAGAAGGAGAGTAAACGAACACAGTGAATGTTAAACCAACAAACAATAAATATTATAAGACAGATGCAGATTATTAGTTTAATATGCATTAATATGGACTGCGAATTTGAGATTCCAAAGGTAGTGGGGAGACATAGCCAAATGTAACAGACATTGAAACCAAAAGATCATATGTTTTGTAATGGCAAATGAGGACAAAAACTCATTTACATGGAACAGATGGCACTGAACACTTGTTTTTGAGTGGTACGACTGGTAAGGAAATGGTGTATGTGCTTAATGCATGTCTTGGGTGACTGAAAGGAGAGGGAAGGGATGAGACAATAAAAACATTCCGTACCAGCTGCTTATACAGACTCTCCTTCTTTTTGGCCTCCTCAGCAGACTGTTTGATTTTGTCATGCAGGTCTTTGATCTCTGACAGCTTCCTGGAGGACTCAGACTATTCGAAAATGTACATAACTGATTACTTCATTAATGCACACAATACAGTCAAAGTTATAGTAAGGGCTGCACAATTAATCACACCCAAAAAAAATAATGCTCTATGGCTTAGTGAGATTATTAACATAGCAAAGATTTCGCACGAAAGCAGCTCATGATGTAGTGTTTACAGTTTCCCAGAACAGCTTGGTTCACAGTAAACAGGTCATCTTTTAAAGGGTTAGTTCACCCAAATATTAAAATTATGTCATTAATGACTCACCCTCATGTCGTTCCAAACCCGTAAGACCTCCGTTTATCTTTGTCTAGTCCGAGAGCTCTCAGTCCCTCCATTGAAACTGTGTGTACGGTCTACTGTCCATGTCCAGAAAGGTAAGAAAAACATCATCAAAGTAGTCCATGTGACATCAGAGGGTCAGTTAGAATTTTTTGAAGCATCGAAAATACATTTTGGTCCAAAAATAACAAAAATTACGACTTTATTCAGCATTGTCTTCTCTTCCGGGTCTGTTGTGAGCGCATTCACAACACTGAAGTGACACTGCTGACATGTTATCTTTGTTATTGGGCGCACCAGAAAACACGTCAGCAGCGTCGTGCGTCAACAGTCACAGCAGTCGCGCTCACAACAGACCTGGAAGAGAAGACAATGCTGAATAAAGTCGTGATTTTTGGACCAAAATGTATTTTCGATGCTTCAACAAATTCTAACTGACCCTCTGATGTCACATGGACCACTTTGATGATGTTTTTATTACCTTTCTGGACATGGACAGTATACCGTACACACAGCTTCAATGGAGGGTCAGAAAGCTCTCTGGATAAATCTAAAATATCTTAAATTAGTGTTCTGAAGATGAACGGAGGTCTTACGGGTTTGGAACAACATGAGGGTGAGTCGTTAATGACAATTTAAATTTTTGGATAAACTAACCCTTTAACATGCATTTGGGAACACAACATGCAGCAACCATCAAACTCATAATGAGAAATGCTTATAAACCAGCTGCTGTCAACAGAGAACTGCAGATTTCTGTCAAAATAAAAGCTTGATGGTTTAACATTTAGAAATTAGGACAGCCATAAATAAAAAAAAGTTTAAGTCTTACAAATAATAATTATTTTTTTATTATTAATGCTCTATAATTTTTCTTAACCTACACCCTCCAATAATTATTTTGGAGTACTTTTATTTTGCAATGAAATATCACAATGGAGATATTTCTTTATTTTCTTGTTTATTTTTATTTAGCAATAATAATAACAGATATTCTTCCGATTATTATTAATGTTATTATTATCATTACAGTTAAATTGATATACAATCAAAAAAATTTGGGGGCAAAAATGTACAGCTACAACACAAACAAGCTTCGTGGACAATACAAAGAAGCACAGCAAATCTAGCAAAAACATCATAATTATACTTCTTTCCCAGAATGTGCAGCCCTTTTCATACGTTCTCGATATTATAACAAATATCACAAAAATTACCTTAACAACTAATGCAGGAACAATAAATCAGCCTGTTATTATTCAGGGGTTTGATGTCCAAAGAATTGAAATGATATCTACATATTTGGCTGTTTAGATAGGAGTGCATAATAGCTTTAGACGACTGCAGTTGCTATGGGGCTGTAACACAAGGTACCTCTCTGTTGCTGCACAGCTCTTTTAGTCTGCGGTGCTCGTCAATCAACGGGACTCTGTGTTTCTCCCACTGAGAGGCTAAATGAACCACTCGTTTAGAGCTTGCCTCAACCAGACTCTACCCAACACAAACACACAGGACAAAAAGAAACATGTCATTAGTCACACGGTTCAATTCTGTCTGCACTATACTGTTATTCCTGTTTTCATCGTTTGTTTTTGGTTCTGAATGGGGGTGATACATGTGTGTACATTGTGTGACTTGTGTACCTGTAATTTTAGCAGGTTGTTCTCAGCGTCAGGTAGCAGGTCAATGGTCTGTCTCTTCATTTTGATCGAATTCTCCTTCTCGCCATTACGAACCTCTTTCTGTTGTAGCTCATCTGACACCTGCAGACAGGAATGTGACATATCAATGATTACAAAAAAAAAAACTGCTGCATTTATTCTCCAATTAACTGAAGATTATGAGAATTTAAATATTACCCCATATTATATTTGTTACATCACTATATATATGTGATATGTTATACTATAATGTCATGTTATCTGATTGGTCATTGCCTGCTGGATGGACACGGTGAGCTGCTTGATGTCTCCTCCCACTTCTTCCATGTGGACTGACAGCTGCTGCAACTGTTGCTGCAGAGCAGCAAGTTCTGCTTCCTGCTGGGCCTTTAGGTCCTCCTCTGATTGGTGAGAGCTGGGAAGTGCACTTGCTGCTGCTGCCATCTGCTGGGCTGCCTTCTCAGGTTCCTAAAATCATTTTGCCTTTTTAGCTCAGAGCCAAAACTTCTTAATATCCACTCATTTAGATTACAAGCAGATCAAATTACTTGGATAAAGGATCTAAAATTAACTTTTAGTTTTAAGAATAAATAAGAATAAGAAATGGCTTTTTGAGAAAGTTTTTCAAGTAGAGATTGACGAATACAAATTCTTTGTACTTTTGTAAGTGTCAGATTTCCAATATATATATATATATATATACACACACACACACACACACACACACACACACATAAAATAAGTTTTGTTCAGCAGTGATATAAACATAAGCCATATTTTTAATTACTATATAAATGGGTTTTATATAATTAATTTTTTTGTTTTGAATGTTTATGTATTGTTTGTGAATTATAAATGTTATTACTTCTACTACATAATTATGTTTATAATAAAAATTATTTTGTGTTTTGTAATGTTTATGTATCATATCATATCAAGAAAATTGAAAAACTAATGCCCAATCACAGAGTCCTGCTGAGAAAGCATATTATCGGTATTAATAGTTTATCTATGTTTACCTCAGCCTAGATTACATGACAGCCAACTGGCACACTACTATTTTTACCATGTGTTTACTGTGTTCAACACATCTACAGACAGTCAATACACGCAAAATTACTATATAGATCATTTCACATCTTAGCACTTTGCTTCTCATTGCTTCTCTTTGCATCAAAAACCGAATTACTAAAGCTCTCGAAATTATTCATTTATATTAAAAGCACCTTAATGTAAAGCCATGTGAATAAAGGCTTTTTTAATTTTTTCAGTATAATTTAGAGTGCCTTGGAGTGATTTATTCATTTAGAAATCCTGCATCCAAAAAGCACAGATTTAAGGACTTAATACGCCAGCAGCATTTTTTGCATATTTTTGTATGATTTTCAGACAATTTGTCTTTCGATTGAGCATTTGCCACACATTTCCACTACATTTCCATGTCTGGCAAGCTTTGTCGTAGCTGTAGTACCTAAAATGTCTACATTTTGAAAATAACCTTGTTATTAACGCAGTCATGTCACTATTATTTTTCATGACAAACAAAACAAAACCACATTACAAAACCTAAGATTTTCCAGCATGTGGGAACCCTTGCCCATCAGTTTGAGTACACAGATTCTGACAGGTACCTGTGTAAAGGTGAATTTCTCTGTATGAGTGAAGCGTGTGCCTTTGGTCAGCACATCTCCCCCAGTGGAAGCACCACCGAATGACTGCAGCAGTTCAGCGAGGTCAGAAGTCGAGCGTGTGGCTCCGTATGTGTCCGGACGAGGCTGAGCCGCTGCCCTCAGCTGCTCCTCGATACGCTTCTGCAGTCGGGCCTTCTTTCTGGATCGGTACTCCTGGAGAGACAAGATAAAAAAAGAGTGGCAAGGCTTTAAATCACCAAATGTAATATTTAAATATGTAATGTAATATCTTTAGTTGAATTTCACATTTTATTAATTTACGAAATCATGATGCTTCTTAATGCACTCTGGCTATTTTCAGATTCACAACTACTCTCAAAGCACTGCAAGAAAAAACAGTAAACAGAAATGAATTACAAACACAGATATAGCCTTGCAATTTATAAATAAAATATGTGCCGAGACCTTGGAGAACATCTAGGGGTCAGACAACAGGCCAGTGTGTAAGTTAGTTGGGGGGCAGGTGAGATGAAAATGTGGAACTGAGATGTGAGAGGGCAGCGGTACAGTCAAAGGACACATACATGCTGAATGTCACACTTGTGTTAAAGACATCTCTGTGTTCCATCCTCGTGTTGATACATGCCTTTACCACAGAGACGCCATCAAGGAAAGTAGCAAAAATATTTACATGCTAGTGTTATTGTTATTATCAAGACCTAGGGGTCGTGCTAGAGAGACATCATGCTGAGGCTGTAAAGCAGGCCATCTGTAAACGGAGCCAAACTGAAATTAAGTGCTTGGCAATATAACTATTCTATTAACATTTCAGTTTCAGACATTGTGTACAATGACGAATTTATGAGCTTAAAGTGTCAGTTCACCCAAACAAGATTGTGGGTTACCAAGCTGTTTCTGGTCTATGGAAGCCAATGGGGACTAACAACTGTTTGGTTACCCTCTTCAAAATATCTTCTTTCACATCCAGCAGAAGAAAGAAATTCATGCAGGGTTGAAGCAATTTCAGGGTGAGTAAATGAAGATAATTATATTTTTATTTTTGGGTGAACTATACCCTTAAATTAAAACCTAAATTAAAAATTAAAGACACAAAGAAAAAAAAAAATATTGAGTTAATTGCTTTACCTTGTTAACTATTTAAAAACCACTAAAATGGCAAAGACACAACTAAATGAATACAATAAAATTACAATGACAACTAAAAATATATAGTGGAAAAAATAAAAGCCAAGTTTTCCGATATTAATACTATAAAAGTATATAAACAAAGCTGAAGTAACACTGTTATAAACTCCATGGAGACCTAGAAATGATGTCAAAACTATCACTAAGCAACTAATGACCACAGTTTTATTTTTGGATGAACACTAAGGGGGGGTGAGAATAACCTCAGGTGTAAGTCTTGACAGAAGGCCTTGGCTGTTCCATTCACTCTCCCACTCCTGTGTGGCACTAAGTTCAGAGATGTGGTTCTCCAGGAGGGACGCTGGCACTGAGGCATGCTGGGAAGGCTGGGCGGTCACAGGCAGCAAATAATTCCTCCAGTATTCTTGCACCTCTGAGAGGATTCACAAAGAAACATCAAAGACATACTAATGTTAGCAGAATGAATCATGAAGCTGAATATGTTTTTTGTCAAATTCCTCAAAGGGGTAATCACACTTCAGGGGCAAGTGGCAACAAGTCTAATACCACACCAAACCTAAGGGGGCTTATTGAATGGAGTAAGTGAAAATGAGCATGCCTTTTGGCTGTTTCCTGGAAGAGACTTTCACTGAATATGGGAGGCTCAGCGGCTGGGCGTGGAAACTGTAACATGGGCCGGAACTCTGAAATTACATTGACATACATTTGTCAGTTAGTTAGTTAGCTGACAAGAAGTTTCTAGAGTTCTGCATATAAGCCTTAGCCCTGGATTTCAAGATGTATGCATGCTGAGGTACCTGCATTTTACAATGAATGGGGAGTCTACAGGACGGAGGGAGCCAAGGCACTGACAACTGCGCTTTAATTTGAGCAGCAATTGCTCTCTGCATCAGCGCAGACTTCCCTAAGTGAGGAGAGATATATGCAACAATCAGACAATTCTGAGAAACTAGCCTCATTAATTATATTCATTTAATCCAATAATCAAAAGCAACAAGTGACACTACAAAGGCAAGCAAACTAATCTTTGGGGAAAAAATTATAGTAATGTTTGCAATATTGAGTCTGAACCAGTCTGCACTGTTTCCCACTGAGTTTATAATTGCGTTAACAAGCTATTAACTGAAATTTACTCTGGATCCTTGCCAAGATAATAAAACATTTTAATGCATTTTTAGGCAATCGAGAGTGCTTAATTAATGTAGGAGAATTGAGGGGGAAGAATAATCATTTCTAGTTTATTGAAGAAAGCTGGGAATAATCAGCACTCTAAGCTCTTACATTAACACCCTAGTTAATCACATTACCCTATGATCCCAGCAACAGCCCAACCGCAACACTTTATTAATACACAGCCAGAAATTCATCTCAGGTTCTGGAAAATTTGTTGAAGAAATGGTTGGAAACTTTGAGTCACACCAGATTTAATATGATGTGAATCACTTCAAATCACTATTACATCATTATTCTCCAGTATTATCACATGGTGTGTAAAGTAACTGATATAAAAGAATTACAAGTATAAACTCTGAGAAACAGGCTTCCATAGTTGCTAGACTGCAGTTTTACTATTTTCATTGCAAATAATAGATCATGTTGTAGACATCTTTCTTCTGTATTTTGATGTATTTTCTAATGAAACAAATTAGTGAAGAAAAAATGGCAGGGAAGGGACTTTTTTCTAGTAGATCTGAATCGGAGCTTGAGGAAGATTTTAAAGGGTTAGTTCACCCCAAAAATGAAAATTGTCATTAATTACACATCCTCATGTCGTTCCAAACCCGAAAGACAGAAACACAACTGAAATGTTCCCAGGTACAGACATTTGGTATATACAGTCGTGGCCAAAAGTTTTGATAATTACATAAATATTAGTTTTCAAAAAGTTTGCTGCTAAACTGCTTTTAGATCTTTGTTTCAGTTGTTCCTGTGATGTACTGAAATATAATTACAAGCACTTCATACGTTTCAAAGGCTTTTATTGACAATTACATGACATTTATGCAAAGAGTCAGTATTTGCAGTGTTAGGCTTTCTTTTTCAGGACCTCTGCAATACGACTGGGCATGCTCTCAATCAAATTCTGGGCCAAATCCTGACTAATAGCAACCCATTCTTTCATAATCACTTCTTGGAGTTTGTCAGAATTAGTGGGTTTTTGTTTGTCCACCTGCCTCTTAAGGATTAACCACAAATTCTCAATGGGATTAAGATCTGGGGAGTTTCCAGGCCATGGACCCAAAATTTCAACATTCTTGTGCCCGAGCCACTTAGTTATCATTTTTGCCTTATGGCACGGTGCTCCATCGTGCTGGAAAATGCATTGTTCTTCACCAAACTGTTGTTGGATTGTTGGAAGAAGTTGCTGTTGGAGGGTGTTTTGGTACCATTCTTTATTCATGGCTGTGTTTTTGGGCAGAATTGTGAGTGAGCCCACTCCCTTGGATGAGAAGCAACCCCACACATGAATGGTGTCAGGATGCTTTACTGTTGGCATGACACAGGACTGATGGTAGCGCTCACCTTTACTTCTCCGGACAAGCCTTTTTCCAGATGCCCCAAACAATCGGAAAGGGGCTTCATCAGAGAATATGACTTTGCCCCAGTCCTCAGCAGTCCATTCACTATACTTTCTGCAGAAGATCAATCTGTCCCTGATGTTTTTTTTGGAGAGAAGTGGCTTCTTTGCTGCCCTTCTTGACACCAGGCCATCTTCCAAAAGTCTTGGCCTCACTGTGCGTGCAGATGCGCTCACACCTGCCTGCTGCCATTCCTGAGCAAGTTCTGCACTGGTGGCACTCCGATCCCGCAGCTGAATCCTCTTTAGGAGACGATCCTGGCGCTTGCTGGACTTTCTTGGACGCCCTGAAGCCTTCTTTACAAGAATTGAACCTCTTTCCTTGACGTTCTTGATGATCCTATAAATTGTTGATTTAGGTGCAATCTTAGTAGCCACAATATCCTTGCCTGTGAAGCCATTTTTATGCAACGCAATGATGGCTGCACGCGTTTCTTTGCAGGTCACCATGGTTAACAATGGAAGAACAATGATTTCAAGCATCACACTCCTTTTAACATGTCAAGTCTGCCATTCTAACTCAATCAGCCTTACATAATGATCTCCAGACTCCAGCCTTGTGCTCGTCAACATTCTCACCTGAGTTAACAAGACGATTACTGAAATGATCTCAGCAGGTCCTTTAATGACAGCAATGAAATGCAGTGGAAAGGTTTTTTTGGGATTAAGTTAATTTTCATGGCAAAGAAGGACTATGCAATTCATCTGATCACTCTTCATAACATTCTGGAGTATATGCAAATTGCTATTATAAAAACTTAAGCAGCAACTTTTCCAATATTTATGTAATTCTCAAAACTTTTGGCCATGACTGTACATCGGTAAAACAGTCAATGTGACATCAGTGGCTCAATGCTATGAGAATACTTTTTGTTTTTGCACAAAGAAAACAAAACGAACAATTTACTCAACCATTCTTCTACCCTGAGTTACGTCTTTCACCATTTTAGAGAGTATTACAATGTATACGCATATTTTTCCATAAGCATAAACAACACTTATTAACCATATTACATTAATGCGCGCTTTCCCCCTGAATGTAAACAATGCTGATTACGTCAAATATGTTCTTGGGTACCCTCCAAAATGGCAGAAGATGTAACCCGGGGGAGAAGAATGGTTGAGAAAAATGTTCATTTTGATTTCTTTGCGCAAAAAAAGAAGAAAAACAAAAAGTATTCTCGTAGCGTCGCAAAACTGAAGCTGAGCCACTGATGTCACATGGACTGTCTTACTGATATATTTACTGCATTTCTGGAGGGGGAAAATTTCAGTTGCATTGCTGTCTATGGAGGGTCAGATAGCTCTCTGATTTCCCCAAAAATATCTTAAATTAGTGTTCTGAAGATAAAAGAAGGTCTTATGGGTTTGGAACGACATAAGGGTGAAAAATTAATGGCCTAATTTTCATTTTGGGGTGAACTAACCCTTTAAGAAATAGGCAGGCTTTAAGTAGAGAAAATGATTACAGAAGTCTGGCAAAAATCACTAGAGAGAAGAGAGAAGTTGTTTCAGTAGAAGATTGAATTATGACATTTTAATTAAAAATTGGATGGATGAATCAATCCCAATAAGATGAATTTATAAAATACACACTGTGAATTTCCATTTTATGCATTGTATATTTAATATCATTATCAAGTATATGCCAATATTCATAAATGCAAAAAACAGTTGTCAAAAGTACCTGCAGGCTGGTCCGAGGCCTCTGCACTCTCTCTGGGCAGCTTCTCAACCAGAAACATGAACAGAGAGCGAATCTCTGGCTCATTGCTGTAGAGAAATGTCTGGTAGCCAATTTCCCCTTTAAAACCCACATCCTAAACATAAAAGAAATGCAAAAATCACATCAGAGTGAATTACAAGTCATTGCTCTACATTTTTAAGTTAGAACGTATAGAGAGTGGTACTAACAATAGCACTTTACAGTGAGGTCTCATTTGTTAAAGGGGTCATATGATGCTTTTTTAAAGATCATTATTTTGTGTATTTGGTTTAACAGAATGTTTACATAATTTAACGTTAAAAAAAACACGTAATTTTTAAAACACTGTACATTATTGTAGGTCCTCTATGCTCCGCCTCTCTCAAATGCATAGTTTTCTACAAAGTCCCTCCGTCTGACAAGCACAGTCTGCTTTGATTGGCCAGATGATCCAGTGCATTGTGATTGGCCGAACACCGCAAGCACTCGTCAGAAATGTAACGCCCCTTTCCATAATCATGAACTTCATCTTTAGTTTTACCCTGAGTTCAAGTCTGAAAAGGGAACAGAGTCGCGTGACAGACACAGTGATGAAGCTTGTATGTGTTTGCAGTACACAAGCCACGGACGGTTAAGACAGCTGACTCCACTGTGTGACCGTCTCTCTCTCTCTCTCTCTCTCTCTCTCTCTCTCTCACATACACATGCAAGGCACAAAACTCTGCATTTGAACATTCAATAGCAAATACTTAAACTAATAACAAAACATATATACAG